>NC_054484.1:52674381-53874381 GCF_017639515.1 Carcharodon carcharias | reverse complement strand
TTTACAAAGAGAGGAAAATAAGGTCTCAAGTTATACTGACTTATTTCTTTCCCTTGGATTTAAAAATTCTGAAATTCTGCAGAAGTCAGTCTCCAGCTGTAACTCAAACTGATTACCATGAGATTTCTTCAGTCTCCCAATAGAGTTACCACCAATTATTCTTGAATAAGGAATAACATGGTTACTGCCAGTGATTACTGCTGTTGCTATGTAATTCTTAATAGATATTGACAATCCCTTTGCCCTTGATTATTGTAATGTAAAACAAAATGTCACAGAAGAAGGGAAAGAAATACATTTACATATACAGCACATTTGGGTTTCAATTACTTGACAATGTAATCATGGCTTCATCACACTCACTGAAATCAAAACTGTCCTTTCCATAGTTCTTAGTATCATAAAGACTACATATATTTCATCCAACAAATTATGCATTTTTAAAACTTTATGAAGACAAAATGTCACAGGCATGTGGCGAGTAACTGCTTGTTGGGTAACACTGTGAGGCAGTAACCTTGCCTTCACCTTGAAAACAGGTCCAATTGAAGAGGAGGAACTTTGCATCAATGAGTTACTCAAACTCTGAGTTATTCAATCTTTTTTCCAGATGCTGATATTGTGCATTGCTTGCATTCCCTGAGAATGTCTGTGTGAAAGTAATGATTTTTTTAACCGACTGCTTCTCTTTGAACGAGTTAGTCAAATGTTCACTTTCAGTCTTTGATGATGGTTGCCTGACCTTGAAGAGCTTAAGACTGGACTATCTAGTAATCTTCAAAGAGTCTTGTATTGGGTTCAATGGACTGTAAAAGGAACAAAAGACATGGATATTTCCAGTGCAACTCTAAATAAATGCTGTAGAAAAACACTTCTGGGTCAGATGAACTATGAACACATAATAGAATGGTGAAAGTGGAGGAGGAAAATAGATTACTTTCATAATGCAGCTTTGGATTTCTTGAACAATATGTGCTTTGACTTAGACTTTTAACCTTTATCTTCATTGAATCATTTATTCTCCCACACAGCGTGCACTCTCAGCTATTTTTTAAACTTAGAGCTAGATTTGACCCTCAGTTGCAATTTTACTGTTGGAAAATGAGAGAGAGGACTTTTAATATCACCTTCTGTATGATGAATTTCCTTACCATGTTCAGCGTCCTTATCATGCAGTAGCTGTCAGGGTCAGCCGATCATGACAGACATGACTAGCTTGTGAGGTTGAAGAGTCTATAGCCTTTGTATAGTGGTTAGCAGCTTGGAAACTTCTTAAAGCTTCTGTTTTCATGTTTGCTCTGTAAATGATTGCATTTGATTTTGACTGGCTCTCACCTGGACAACTCACCAGAGAATTTTGACTCCCTGCCACCCTGTCCCCCAGTAATCATGAACTGACTGAGTACTTCAGCACCAAATAAGTGTACTTTTCCTGTGTGACTCTAATCTATGTGAATAGCAAAGCACCTTGTCAGTGAACAGCCTATTTTAATACAATACTGTTTTGATGGAAGGTCACAGATCTGAAACGTTCACCCTGTTTCTCTCTACTCAGATGCTGCCCAGGCATGTTGGGGTAGATTTTACTGGCCACCCAAAGGCGGGTGGACCCTAAACTAGGGTGCTGCACCTCCACCTGTCCCCTTTGTGATTTTACAATCTGGAGTGGGGGTGTCAGATGGGCCACCTGCCCATAGTGCATTTTAGGCCTTTAAGTGAGCAATTAATGGCCTCATCCCAATGCCAGTTTGATTTAATGGGCAGTGGTAGAAGCCTGTGCCCAATGTACATCAGGTTTATCCCTTCAGGCTGCTGGCCAGTGAGAAGATCCTTTCCAGATCCCTGGTGCCAACTGAAGGCATCCCCTCCCCCACATTCAGTTTATCCTCCTCAAATCTACTCTACCCTACCCGACACCCCCCAACCCCGTGCTCTGTCCAACTTGACCTCCCTACCCATATCACTTACTGGCAGGCCCCCATGAGATCGCAAACTTACCTGGGTTTCAGAGCATTTCATTCGTTCATCAGCGTTCTTTCTCCCAGATCGCCTGCAGTACCAGCAGTGGCCACCACTCCCATTGGCACTGCTGGTACTGCAGATCTGCCAACCTCTGATTAGCCAGCAGCTCCAAGAGGCAGGATTTCCCACTGGAGAGGAGTTGTACTATTAAGATGATGGTGTAGTGGTAATGTCACTAGACTAGTAATGCAGAGAGTCTCAGGCTAATGTATTGGGGGCAAGGGTTCAAACCCCACCATGGCAGCTGGTGGAATTTGAATTCAATCAATAATCTGGAATTGAAAAGCTATTCTCCATGATGTGACTGTTATTAAAAAAATGCCCAATTCACTAATGACCTTTTAGGGAAAGAAATCTGCTATCCTTACTTGGTCTGGCCTAGATGTGACTCCAAACTCTCAGCAATGTGGTTGACTTTTAACTGGCCTCTGAACTGGTGTTACAAGCCACTCAGGTCAAGGGCAATTAGGGATCGGCAACAAATACTGTCTTTGTCACTGATGCCCACATCCCATGAATGAACACATTAAAAAAAATATATATTTAAAGACCTGTCATGCCCAGTACTGGCATATCATATTATGAACTTGCAGTCAATACCTTTATAACTGGACACAAACAAGCTGTTCAGATGGCTGCTGCAAATCATGTGACTTTTGGCTTTGGGACTACAGACAGTATCAAGTCTCCACTGAATACCTAATTAAATATGGACATAGGTGAGAGTACCTTGCAGACATTTGTGGAATTCACACATCTCATTGTTTAACAATGGGCCAATACCTAAAGACTATTGAGTTTCCAGACCGTCTGTCACCATGCTTCATGAAGATTGAAACTCAATGGCCACTTTTAGCTTCCCGTTTGTCATGGTGGCCTCTCCAACCCAACTAAGTTGAGTGGGTCTTAGAGGTTTTAGCCCAGAAGTCATGTGATCAAAGCTGATTTCAGGGATTGCATCCTTATTATACCAGGGCCCAACAGATCCATCCGAACCATTAATCATAAGCCAGCCTGAGAACCAGGCTCTGAAACTAGCTGCAAGTCATAAACAGCCAAAGTACTTAACATGTTCCAGTTTCAAAGTTTACTCGAGGACCTACTCCTAGATATCTGACTACAAAAAACTTCAAAACCTGCTGTGAAGCCTTTGTGTTACAAGGCCTTCACTTCAACTTTAAATCATCAAATCCATTCAAGAAACCACAAGCCTGCCACATGGAAGACTGGAAGTCATAAATCAGAGACTGAATTAACTGTTATCTGCAAAAGTGCACTTTTTTTTTATCTGTATTCAATCTTTGTGTGTGTATGTGCTTGCATGAGACCAAGTGTGTGATGTTGCTTTAATTCAGGGTAAGTGTGACCTTTTTTATTTTAAACACACAGTAACTTTCTGCTGAACTATTTAATTGGAATACACACACCAAGGGTAAGAAAAGACACATCTCTTTCCATATCAAACATACTGATTACAGACAGTAAGAGAGCAAATAGATTCTGTCCTGACAGGCTCATCAGCCAAACAATGGAAGCAGGGTGAGCTGGTCAAGCGGAAGCGAGCTTTCCCCTGACATTTACACTGGGTGTGGGGAGCCAGGCCTCAGTTCATAATCCAGCCCACTGAGCATTTCCAGCATTTTCTGTTTTTATTTCAGTTTTCCAATATCTACAGTATTTTGTTATAGTCATAATACAGTATAATAGTTGTAAACAATCATCTTACTCCATCTGAACACTGCTTTCCTTGGATGCTGACATGTACCTTGCTAGCACCAGTTCTGTTGCTTCTTCTAAGTGCTATTGAGGACTGAATCATGAAGGGTTGTTGGGTTGACACGCTATACAGAAGGGTCATGGGACCGAGGTGGCCTTAGTCACACAGCAACTGGCTTCTAACATACACACTGGATCTCACAGCTATTTGAGTCCAGGGCTCAACATTGAGGTCAACAGCTTCAGAACATGAACACTGTCCTCCATTTGACTTTTTCCCCAAGTGCCTGTTTGTATCTTGTTTGCATGTTTCTGCTTTCAATTATTGACCTGATGCTGCTATTAACACCTTCTCTGGACCAATGGTTTGATTCTTTACTACTACCATTACCACTCACTTTCTTATCTACATGTTGCCCCTTGATGACATCATCCAAAAACACAATGTCAGTTTCCATGGGCAGGATTATCACTTCGTCGGGCAGGCAGACGGGCCCAGGAGCAGCCGCGAAATATACCACAGCCCGTGATTGGGCCCCGACCGCGATTTCACACTGGCTGGCCAATTAATGGCCAACCAGAGGGAAAGGCACACTGAAAGGCTCAGTGCTGCTGGGGTGGAGGTTGGGAGGAGGGTCAGGGCGGAAGTCTATGCATGCGCGGGGGCAGTGTGTGCTGACAGCTCCCTGAGGGCACAGAGCTGCTTCAGGGAGCTGAAGATTTAGACAAGGGAAAATAAAGCTTTAATAAATGATATAAACATGTCCCCCCCCCCCACCCCCCCCCCCCCCCCCCCCCCCCCCCACTTGTGACTCAGTCACAGGAAGAGGGACATGTTTAAAATGAAGCTGAATTTTTTTTTTGAGTTTTTAAATTACCTTTGGAAACCACATCCCGCCCATGGATGAGGTTTCATAAAAAATGCAAAGGCCACCTTGCCTATTCGCCTGCCCACCAACCAAACGATTGAGCAGGCAGTGAAAAATACAACTTAATTAATACTTTAACAGACTGAATAGGCCTTTTAATTGTTGATGGGTGTGCACAAGATTCAGCAGTGCGCCCGCCAACCAAAAGATCGCAAGAGTGCATGATGACATCGGGACGCTCGGCCGACATCATCGTGCAAGATTTTACACCCAATCGGGTCAGGCGCACGCCGACCCCAACAAACGTAAAATCCTGCCCCTTATGTACACTAAAGACACCCAGCTCTACTGCACCACCACCTCTCTCAATCCCTCACTGCCTTTAGATTGTCAGATTGCTTGTCTGAAATCCAGGAGCGGACAAACAGAAGTTTCCTCCCCTTAGATATGGGGCATGGGCGGACCAAAGCCATCGTCTTCAGTCCCTGCCACAAACTCCAGTTCCCTAGCTACCAACTCCATCACTCTCTCTGACAAATATCTGAAGCTGAAACAGACTGAACCTTTGACCCCCAAGATGAGCATCCCACCACATATCTGCGTCATTACAAAGATGTTCTATTTCTTCCTTCATAACATTGCCAGATTCAAACCATGTCTCAGTTCATCTGCTGCAGAAACTCTCATCCACGGCTTGATTTCCAGACTTTACTATTCCAGTGCATCCCTGACTTGCCTCTGTAAATTTGAGCTCATCCAAAACTCTGCTGCCTATATTCTTACTCGCATCAGTTCCCATTCATACATTTCCCCTGTGCTCACTGGCTTACATTGGCTCTTAGTTAAGAAATACCTCAATCTTAAAGTTCTTACCCTTGATTTCAAATCTGTCTGTGGCTTCACCCCTCCCTAGCTCTGTAATCTCTTCAAACTCTACAAACCTGTGAGATATCTGCAATACTCCAATTCTAGCCTCTTGAGTATCCTTGATTTTAATTGTTTCACCATTGGCTGTTGTGCTTTCAACTGCCAAGGCTCTAAGCTCTGGAACTCTACCAACACACTACCCCATACTTTTTGCCTATCTTACTTTTCTTTCCTCCTTTAAGATGCTCCTTAAAACTTAACCCTTTGCCCAAGCTTTTAGTCAGCTGCCCTAATATCTTCTTACATGGCTTGGTGTCAAATTTTGCTTTCTAATTCTCTCTTGCAGCACCTTGGGACATCTTACTATGTAACAGGTATATAAATGCAAGTTGTTGTTATCCACTGTTGCCTCCAGAGCAGCAGCCTGCATTCTGGTGGAGATAGCTGTGGCTGCTTTTTAGCTGGGGATTTACTGCAGATCACAACGAAGCTGCCATTTCTTCCATGGGTACCTGCAAGGATGACAAAGGACAAAAAGGACAGCTGTAAGCATGAGAGTTTCACCTTTCAGTTGCTGCATATTCTTGGAGATTGACCTCAAAGTCTTCACACAAGTATAATGCTGCTCAAATATCCTTCCTTTCGAGTGAGTACCCATGAAATCTGGATCCCAAAACTCATTGACAATCTTCTCTCAGCTCCATTGGGAAAGGAATACATCCTCATCAGATTTCTTTGTATTTTGTCAATTACCCAATGCCACAGGCACACTACAGCTTTCTATTCCCCTCTGGACAAAAGACTCTTGAGGTGGTACCTGAGAGTGAGAAAGCGAGTGCCATAATTATGAGTTGGCAGGGGGTGGGCAGAGAAAAATGGGGAAGAATGAAACAGCTTCTTGGGGAATATATCCCTGTTATATGTAACAAGGGAGCAATATCTTCCCAGTTCTTCTTATCATCATCATTCTCCTCTTGTTCAACCTGTTGTGAATCAGGAGAAAGGTAAGTATAGGTGAGCATTCCCTCCTTGAAATTAAGGAACAAGAGAAAAGGGATGGAAGGCGCAATCTGTGCAGTGTTTCAGAGGAGACTGCAGGTGCTCAGTCACAACTGTCATGGGAAAAGCTGAGTGCCCAATAGCTCCATGGCCTAATCCTGAAAGTGGGTGGGGAGCTTAACGGTGGGAATGCCCCCACCTGAGGCCTGTCTTTGATAGCCATTATCCTACTTGTCCTGTGGGAAAATGAGATAAGTAAAGATAAGACTAGAAGTTGAGGTGAGACCAAAAGTTGTGAGGCAAAAGGTGAGGGGGCAGTGGTGGGAGGGCACAGTGTGAGATGAAGCTGTTAAAGCAGGGGAGGGGGTTTTAGGATCGTGCCTGGAAGTAATTGCTATAAGGAGTGTTAGGTAGCTGTGGTGCAGAATATTAAGTTAGGGCTGCCCTTAACAGGGTTAGCTGTGAGAATGTTGCTTAAAGAGGCTGAAGAGTGTACCGGTATACAAGTAGAGTGGGCAGTGCTTTGCCTTAATTACCAGCCCTGGTGAGGCTCCTGAACTTTTGTTGGCATATGTTCCACAGCGCTGGTACTCCAGGCAACATGAGTGACATTTCCGGGTGGAAGAGAGCTTGGATAGCTGAATCAGTGATGTTCTGCATTCTTCTCTGGCTTGCCTTGTTTCTCTCTGGACCTAGATGGCACCTATGATCATAATTCTACACAATTGTAACAAAAATATTGGCAAGTCATGTAGAAAACATTAGAGATTCTGGCAAAAGAGTCTTACATTGTTGCTCTCTTAAATGGTAGTCGCCCCAGTCTGCTGCTAAAGAGTTTAGGTTTAAGTATGGTCTTAAAGACTGTTCAAAGGTTCCAGGTACTTCAACTGCTTACAGCAAAATCTGCACCAAGAAGAATGAAAATGAGCAGATCCAGAAAAGTTCTATTTCGAAGATGCAAATTCTGTGGGGTTTTTTTCAAAGATGGCAACAACAACATAACTTGTTTTGAGGCAATTAAAGGCCGATGTGTATATAATGTGAAAAGAATAAGCTGCAGAGAGAGAAGTTCCTGTTCAGTAAAGAAGACAGATCCTCTATCCACCCTTTGATGCATTTGGCCAGAACAATGTCAGGCTGTTTTATGAACAGAAATCTTAACCCAAAGCAGATGTTAACAGCCTGGAGAAGAGTGCAAATTAGGAGGTTCAAACAAAGAGAGTGGTTACTGAATCCACATGAATTCAGTAGTAGCTATTCAACTGAATAAACCCTTTAAATCAATGGCAAAAGTCTTTCGATAGATTAAAAGCTGACAATCTCTAGATTACAACTATTTTACAGGAAAGATACAATTTCAAATCTAACTCTGAATGAAACAAATCTACAAAACATTATACATTATATATTGCTTAGTATTAATTGGATCAGCTTTATATTACACCTCTTAATCACATGTTTTGAAATGGAAGAAGTCTCCTTTGTATTAAATGATTATCGGTGCCAGAACAATTCTCCCAGTTATTAATTCATTATTCTGCTACTCATCATAATGAAGAGAAAAATTCAAATACATCAATGGTTGATACAATGTCAATCCTGTGCTATAGATTATAAAGCATTTAATTAAGCCCATTTCAAAACTCCCTAAAAAACATTTATCTGCCGTCACAATGTTCAACTTCTGTCTTTTAAAGACTTATAAGATGCTGCTAATGCCACCTTCAATTAAATTTTCATAATGTTAGCACATGGTGTCAAACTGGTAAATCTCCATGTTATCCTGCTTTTGCTTCATGAAGCTACTGTAATCTCTGCTCAGGCTGTGAGAAACAATGCTATTTATATAATCAACATTTTGCTCTGTTTAATTAAACAGAACCACTCCATTCAACAAAAGTAACTCTGAACTATGCTTTCAGCTTTTTTTTCACAAAGATTCATAACTTCTGTTTATTGTATTTCAAAAATTCCAATCAAAATGACAATTTTGCAATGAATTATTAATTATGCTTCTTTTATAGAAATGACTGAAAATCAGTCAACAGAATGTGATAATGCTCCGTTAACATTCTGAAACAGCTAAATAGCCATTTCACTGTTATGAATGATGAATAGTTCTGCAATGCAACTGTGGAGTGCGCACTACTTGGCTGCAAATATTTGGTCTGGAAATGGGCACATCGTGAAAGTAATCTGCTCATTGCTTTCAACGTAGGCACTACGTAAACTTTGTGCTCTTGCTGACTTACATGATACTGGATGCAGCATGTGGTAAACACACTGCTGAATGGCAGCATACCTCAGCAGGGGTTCCAAGTTAATGCAAAGCTAGCACTACTTAAAGTTAGCCTGAGGTACTTCAAGCCAGCTTGCCCCCTTAAAGGGAAGGCACTTTCTGGCTGGACCAGGTGCTGGAATTGGTTGCAAAAGAAAGTGTGAGTAAGAAGAACAATGAACTATATCACAACAGGGGAGAGCAGACGGCTCCAAGGTTCTTTGTTGCTGTGCTGGAATGTATTGGTGGAGCAGGTGCTCATGAAGAGATAGGGTCTGCATCCCCACGGAACCAGAACACCCTCTAGACAAATCCTGCAAAGGCATTGGGGGCAGATAGCTATCAATGGCTGTGGTGGGTCAATGCCAGGAGTCTAGCACCAAAGACCTGAAAGAAGTTCAGTGATTTTACATGAATGGTGAAGGTCAATAAATTCATGTTCAAATGCTATGTCCAACAAACTGGACTACTAGCCTCACATATGGCTCAGTTGTCCAACAGCCCCTTTGCTCACGTACCAGCAATCTCTATCAACTATGACTCACCTAACATTTATAGCTTTATCATACCTTCACACATTTGGTCTGCTGCAAGCCTCACACCCTTATCTTATGGTTTGCACATACTGCCAGCTATTCAATCATGACAAGCACATCACGCAAACGCATTGCACCATACCTACAGATATACTTCTTACTCTTTTGCAGAAAAAGATGGTACATAACCAGAGGCAGCAGTTTGTAACTGGTCAGGAACAGACATGGCTGCATGTCCTTACTCCCTTGGAGGAGCCAATGGTCACAATCTTGGAGTACTTTTGAATGGGAACATGGCTATAATGGATCTAAAAATATCAAAGTTGATTGTATTCTAATATAATCCTCCTTCCCAGTTGCTACTTTCCCCTCTTCTAAAGGTGTACATTTGCACCTCTTCCTTTCCCTCCTCTGTTCACCACAAACCTACCCTTGTGCCTTTCTCCTTTCAGATAGCCAATAAAGCAAAACAGTAACCAAAGAGTCAGATGTATGAAAGTTTGTGGCACTACCATCTTCACAACCACTAACAATGCAGTCCTTGCCCTGCTCTCAGACTACAGTTATGGCTGCAGCGGATGACAAATTTCATTGATGATCTCCTTGGTCTGACACACTATTCTTCATTGAGGTATAGGTAGGAAAATTGTTCCCTGAAGACTGTGGGTGGATTTGGTCTCCTGCTCAGAGCCCTTCTAGCAGTTTGCCCTGTTCTATGCTGCCTCTGCTCATTCTTCCAGTCATACTGTAGTCCAAGGGAGATGTATATTGTTGCACCCACATCTGGGACCAAGTCAAAAACAGAATTACCTGGAAAAATTCAGCAGGTCTGGCAGCATCGGCGGAGAAGAAAAGAGTTGATGTTTCGAGTCCTCATGACCCTTCAACAGTTCAGTTTAAGTGGTCTTCAGCCTAGTCCTTTAGGGCTTACCTTATTTATTTTGGTTTGCCATAGTTTGGTTACCATTCAACTTTTGGAGAGGGTTTTGATTATGTAGAATTACATGGCCTACACCACAGAAGGTTATTTGTTCCAACTGGTCTACGCCAGCACTTATGCTCCACAACTTTCCATCACCTTTCATCATCTGACCCTATTAGCATATCTTTCCATTCGTTTCTCCTTCATATGCTTAAGAGTTGCAACAAATACCAAACATTTTTCAGAATTATGTGACGTGTTTACCATCAGTCCAGTGGTTAAAAAGATTCAGAAAGATTTGGATTTGGGAGATTTAGAAGCAACAATAATTATTGTAATTTTGGAATGCTGCCATTGGTAGAATCTGTTGAAGGCTTGGAGTTTGCATCATCTTTTTTGAATCATTACAGAAACAATCATTAGAAAATGATAACAAATGTGCAGAGATGTTTGAAATATTAATTTGTGAGTCTATTCTCTCAAAAGTAGGATTATATTTGAAATTCATCCCATTCATAACTTTGACTATTGGATATTCTGAACACAAATTCAAGGCTTATTTTTGTTTACTTTACACCATCCTTCTCCTCTTCCCCTATCTTTCCATTTTCTCCCATCTTACTCCTTTCTTCAATCTCTTTTCCTGCTCCTCATACCATCTGATTCAGTTTACTCTTGATTGAGCGTAAAATACGTGTTTTTTTTTTGTAATTTGCCATGACTGTATTTAAGGGTGAGAATAAGACCTAGTGCAAATCTGCACCTCTATTTATTTGCATAAATCTTGTATAAAAATTGAACAGGGGAAAAATTGATTTAAGTCAGAAAATAAGAATGTCTTATATAGAAAACTTTTCTCAAATCCTATTTATTGTTCTTCTCCATGACTATATTGCCTGTGGTTGGGGTTTAACTTCAAATTCATCTTGCAGTGGAGTACAGTGATGTAAATATATAACAATATTCTCAGTGCCACATAGTGCTAGTGTTGTTGTTGGGTCGCTTTGTCTCTGAAGCTATTAAGGGTGAGAAATCAGGCTCGGTAGCACTCGATTTTAGGCCCTATGAGTGCCCCTCGGGTTACAAAATGGCGCCCTTTGCACTCATGCATAATTATGCTGGATGCCATCTTGATAAAGGCATTAGCAATTATACAGTTAACATTTGCTGGAAGTTTGTAATGTGGGCAGATTATGACACCAATCGGCAACATTGATTTGACGCCAATGCTGCCAATTCTCCTGAGTTCATGGTGCTGACCACTAGTTAAACAGCAGGAAGGAATTCCCATCAGCACAACCTAGAGAGATCATTAACTAGTTGCAGGTTAGTTGCCAGCTGATTTCTTCTGGCTATTTTTAAAATTCTACATGATTTTGGTGCTTTATATTTTTGTTTCAAGTTTCAAAAAGTCCGCAGGGAATTGTGTGCCAGGTGCTGAAGGACTTTTGCTGACTCCAAAGGCTTCTATACAAACACTTGCTGTCAGGCATGCGTGCGTTAATATACCTTCCTCTTGAAATACAGCATGACTGCAAGAATAAAGAAAGCCACGCAGAGCAGGACAAGCTGCGAGAAGAGGGAGGAGGAGGGGCAGCAAAACTCTCAGCAGGAAGCCATTTCTGCTCAGGGTGTCAGGGATCAATTCTTCTGATCTGAATTTCAGCAAAGAGTAATGTTTGAGACATATGTACTTCACTAAGGAGGGCCTTACTGAAATCTGGCAACTGCTGGAGCAACATCTTCAACCTCAGAGGAGGGCAAGGACAGCATTGCCAGTGCCTGTAAAGGTAAGGGTGGCTATGAACATTTATGTATCTGGTTCCTTCTAGGCTGCAGATGGAGGTATTAGCAATATGTTGTAGTTTGTTGTGCACTGTTGCATAAGAGAAGTCACTGAGGCACTCTATTCAAAACAGACACCAAGAGCACAAGGATTTTCAAGGTTTGCAAGTTTCCCCTTGGCGCAGGATGTCATTATTTGCACATATGTTGCTGTGCAGGCACCAGGTGTCAACTCTGACATGTACTGGAACCAGAAGAGTTTCCACACCCTCAAAATCCATCTGGAACATGATGACCGTGGGCCGTACAACATGCAGATTATGCATACTATCCTAGCAGCAGGCATGGTGTCTTCATTCAACGCCAGTCCACTGTACCAGCCACCACAACAAACCAGAGGATAATGATCACTGACAACATAGCTGGTGTTGAGGTTCACCACCCAAGCACACATGGACAGTATGCATGCAATGGAAGCAGTGCTGCTTCACGCAATGCTGAAGTGACGATTCTGCTTGGCCCGGTTTAGAGGGGCCCGACTGGACCTGGCTGATGTGAAGATGCTTGGTGGTCTGCTGCATACTGCACAACCCCAACATCATGAGGCACCTATCCTTGCTGCATCTCAGGCAAGAAGCTGCGGAGCAGGAGCATGAGAAGGAAGAGGAGAGTTTGAAAGAGAAGAAAGCTCAAGAGGAGGAAGAGGAAGGGAGGCAGCCTCTTCCTGCCTGGGCTATGTGTGAAAAATTGATTCAAGTGTGATACAAGTAACCTCAACTCCAATTCCCCAATCACTAACAGTCCCCCCACCATACTATCCCTCCATCGCTGGCCAACTCATTGTCCTCTTGGCCACAATACTGAAACAAAAACCAAAACAAAATAAACATTCCAAACCAAAATTATAAGTGCAATATTGCAAACAAACTTAAACTTATCACCCTGGTGCATTTCTTTAGTACATGGTTGCTGGAAGGCTGCTGACTTTCAATGGAAGAAACAGTGAGGATAATTTTGAGTAGCTCTGGAACTAGAAGGCTGAGCTTCAGTTATGCAGCTGATCAAAAGTGTGGTGAATGCTGGCTGCACACAGCAATCATGCTAATCAACAGGCACCACAAAGATGTCATGCTGCCTGTATTACATCTAATGGGCATAGATTAATCGTGCATCATGATCCCCATGACTGTTTATGGGGTCAGCCAATTTAGCTCGCCTAATTTTTTGTTGATAATATTGGCTGAACTACTGGTCCAGGCTTCTGATTTTTGATTTGAATTTGTATGACTTTGCTTTCTGAGCATTCTCTCACACATTTGTAGATTACAAAACTGTACAGGATCTGTGCTGATAAATCTATTAATATATAATACTAAAATATAACTATAAGATATTGTGTGGGTATCACTGGCTAGGCCAGCATCTATTGGCTATCTCTAATTGCCCTTGAGAAGGTGGTGGTGAGTTGCCTTCTTGAACCTTTGAAGTCCATGTGGTGTAGGTACAACCACAGTGCTGTTAGGAAGGGACTTCCAGAATTTTGATCCAGCAACAGTGAAGGAACAGCAATACAGTTCCAAGTCAGAATAGTGAATGCCTTGGAGGGGAACTCCCAGGTGGTGGTGTTCCCATCTATCTGCTGCTCTTGTCCTTATTGCTGGTAGTGCTCGTGGGCTTTGAAGGTGCTGTCTAAGGAGCCTTGGTGAGTTCCTGCAGTGCATCTTATAGGTGGTGTACACTGCTGTTACTGTTCATCAGTGTGGAGGGTGTGAATGTTTGTGGATGTGGTGCCAATCAAGTGGGCTGCTTTGTCCTGGATGGTGTCAAGCTTCTTGAGTGTTGTTGGAACCGCAATCATCCAGGCAAGGGGAGAGGATTCTATCACGTTCCTGACATGCCTTGTATATTGTGGACAGGCTTTGGGGAGTCAGGAGGTGAGTCATCACAGGATCCTAGCCTCTGACCTGCACTTGTAGCATACATAACCAAGGCAAATTAATTTTGGTAGCAGAGGTTGTTTCTGCTGGTCCTTGCTCCAAAATTGATCCCCCAGAATTCCTTTGTACATTTTGGCCCTTCCTCTGATTTGCCAGCTGAGTCCCAAGTGCCCTCATTTAAATATGTTTTAATAGAGGCCAGTGGCTCTGCAGCTCTGAGTTTCTGCTTTTACACTTGCACTGCACATGAGCTACTCAAGGCTCAGGATTATAAGGTACAGCTGTCGGGGTCAGCTGAAGTAGGCAAAATTGGAAGGTATCTGAACTTGAAGAGTGGACCTTGTTTAGCAGGTGGCATGGGAGAGCTGAAGTCAGAGATATGGAAGTACCAGGCTGTTTGAATCAAGGAAGATGTTTTAGAGACATGTGTATAAGGAAATAGGAAGCCATAGTACAATATTCCAAGTTAGAGGCCCTTTCGTCAGGGTGCATTAGCTATACAGGGTCTTGTGTTGTTTTTAGGGGGCAAAAGGTGGGCTGCTACTCAGGGTGGCTAGGGAAGAAAAAGGAGAGTGGCTAGTCTGTTACCTTGACTTTCCAAGCAAGTTCCTTGAACTTCTCATTATGGCGGTCCTGCAGCTTGGTGAGAAAGTTGAGACACGGTGCCAGTTCTCCTCTCTCCTGATCACATAAGTGATACATCTGGCCTGTTTGTTGTCATGGACAACCAGCAGTCCATGTCCACTGATGCCCTCAAGAAGGGTTCGCAGGTCAGAGTCTGAAATTGTGGTATCGTCTTCTGTGGCTGTGTGTGCCATGCTCTGTTGCTTTGTTGGCTCCATGTGCCAGTTGCTCCTGGAATAGCTATTCTTCAAAAGTTCCAGAAGATATTGTTGAGATATGCAGTGGACTTAGCTGGTGTCAAGTGTGTGAACCAAATGCAGTTTCTTCCTAACCAGCTGCTCCCCTTGGTTTGCTACTGTAGTGTTCATCCAGAGCCATCTAATTTCTATTCGCCCTAGTGGATTACATCAGTTTTACAAGGGATTTAGATCAATCACCACTCCCGTGGATATTCAACTTTGCTGACCTGGGAAACCCTTCAGACTCTCCAGATTATTGGTGGGCACAATTTTTGCATTGAATTAAAGGTGGTGCAACTCACTGTGTAATGTTCCTAAAGCCTTCATACCAAATTAAATTCAATGAAGGTCTTTCCATTTTATAAGCAATAACAACATAGGGAACAAATTCAGATATTTTTGCAAAGCCAGATTTTTGACAGTTTGCATACTGCTTGCATTTTAGCATTCAGAAAATAGCTGTTGTCGAGGACAGATGATGTGGAGATCACAACTCGTTTTCTTTGTGGTGTCAATTATGCTTAAACTGTGAAGGATTGTTATTTTCAATTTTTTCTGTTACCAGCTGAAATGAAAAATGAAAGAGGCCTGGCACAGCTGTTCCAACAATAGTCGAATGACAAAAGCTACAATCAAAAACATCTGGGGCGTCACAATAATGTGTCCCCACCAACTGAGGAAGCAGTAGTTTGGACTTCACAATAATGCTCATCAAAGCAAAACCATGTTCTGTTGTCACTTCAATTGCTCCAATTGGTACATTTAAAAAAAATCAAATTACTTAAGTAATACCATCTACAATTACCAATAAGCACCATCATTTTATTTTACTGTTAACTCCAAGCATCAGATATTACTGGGAAGTCCAGCTGTCTTCTATCATGTTAAGCTGGAGGATAATTATTATTTGAAATTCCTTTCCATCTGCTATTTTATGCCTTGCTCACAGAATAGATATGGTTAGAATAAACATAAATTATGGCCCAGGATTTGCTGGAATGGGACATTTTATGGTGGGCCTGCTCCTGTGCCCTTCACTCAAACATCTTTGTCTAGAAATCTGGTGGAACTGCGATCTGGTGACAGCATTCCCAGGGTGAACAGCGGGGCAAACAATGAGATTTAAGGATTGAGAAATAAGCAAAAGAATGACTGAGAAGGAAGGTGAATTAGAGCAGGTACATTCAATTTCAAATCTCATACAGAGAAAGAAATAAAGGGAGGGAAAGAAAGATTGAATTAAGGGAGACAAGAACAAGACAGAAAGGAAAAGGAAGAAAAAAATAAAATTTGACATTTTTCAAATCTCCAACAATAATTCATTACCTGAAGGAATGAGACTCCACATGTTTAGTTGTTCACTTTCTGGGTAATTAAAACCTGCAGCCCACTAAACACATCTGTACCACACACTATTAAGGTGATTAAAATGTAGGTTAACTGGTGTCCTGATGTGTTGTGACAGTTAATTTGGGAATGGGGAACAATACATTACTTGCAGAAAATTTTTCTGGTATTTTTTGTCCTGTGGTTCTCTATTAGCCTTCAACAGGAAATGTATTAAAATCCACTCACTTAAGCAGAACAAGGTCATAAAAATCCTAAGCTGAGCTTCAAAATCACATCGTCTCCATCACCAAAATGCCTTATTCGACCCACACTCCTACCTCAGCTCTGCTGTTGTTGAAATCCTTATCTAAGCTTTCTCCATATTTAGACCCAATTACCTTAAACCCCTCCTGGCCTGCCTCCCTTCATTCATGCTAGCACTCTATTCCCCACTTTGCAGAAGTTTCCAATGATATTCATCTTCCAGAAATTCCCATCCACCATGTGCAGCTACATTCAAATACTTCAGTTTTTTAAAGCACCTGCAACAAGATTTGGGTAGCAGCCTGTCCACACTGATTTTCATCTGTTCCTGTGGTTGTGCAGATCAGCCCCCCCAAAACATTTGTGATGTAAATGCAGAAGGCTAGCATATGTGTCAGTGTCCCAGATGCTTCTGTGTGAGATTATATTGTGCAAAGGGTGCACAGCAGGCCTCAGCGACTGATAATACCCCTCACCTGCATCCAATGTATTTATGCCAAGCACTGTATTCTTGGCTCCAATATTAACTGAGTGTACCATCTGGCCTTATGACATGCTATTTCCTTCAGTTTATTGCTTGTGTGACATTTATGTTTACTTCACCTATGTTTCAGCAATGAAAGGTTAAATCACTTACTCAAGAACCTTGTCCGTTGATCATAACTTGACCAGCCTGCTAAGGGAATTACTTTCCGAGAATTTTGCTTGAAGTGCTAGTATTATTGTCAATTATCTCTTGCTAGTTCAACCCACACCACAATGCAGCTTGAATGGCTTATTTTTGTCCCACTCTGCTTATCGGCTTGCCTAACTTGCTGTCTTGATTGATGCCCAGATTCCCATTATTTCACAAGAATGCAGCAATGATCCATGGACAGCTGTATAAAATCTATTGCTTAAACCATCCACCAATTTAACAATTCATCCTCAATGGCTTGCAGTCTTTACTGAAAAAGTTGTTGCAATTTGAAATATTTTGATATTTGAACATTTCATTCTGAATTCAAAATAAAATACACCGACACATCTGTTTCATTTTTGAGTTTTTACAAGATATTTTCCTTGGGTTCAACACCACTGATCATTCCCTACAGTGGACTCCATTTTTTAAAATTCATTTTATGGGATGTAGGCTTCGCTGGCTAGGCCAGAATTTATTGCCCACACCTAATTGCCCTTGAGAAGGTGGTGGTGAGCTGCCTTCTTGAATTGCTATAGTCCCTGTGGTGTAGGTACATCCACAGTGCTGTTAGGGAGAGAGTTCCTAGATTTTGACCTAGCGACAGTGAGGGAACGGTGATATAGTTCCAAGTCAGAATGGTGAGTGGCTTGGAGGGGAACTTCATGTCCTTTCTGAACCAGAACATTTCTTTGTCTATCCAATATGTTGGTAAAAAGTACCCAGAGTCGAACCGAGAATCCCCACTGTACTCTGCTTCAAAGGATCACATGCTGCCAGGTCATAGTTGTTTGTTTTGAAGAACATGTACTCTATCAGACTATGGTTCAGGATGTAGACCAAGCTATTGGTCACTTGTCTTAAAATCTCCTTACATGGCTTGGTATTAAGTTTTGTCTGATAATACTCCAGTGAAGTTAGGATGTGTTACTACATCAAAGATGCTATATTAATGCAAGTTACTGTTATTGAAATGTGAAAATAGCAAAGATTTTTCCCGCACTAACTTTTAACATATTATTTAACGAAATAAGCTAACTTTATATGTGAAAAAATATTATCATCAAGACATGGACCAGTTTCTGTAGGTTAGTAATTAAAATTAAAAAGCTTAGCTAGCTAAATATATTAACACAATCAAGCCATGGCTCAATCGCTGCCATTTATAACTTTCTGTAGATCCAAACGCATTATCAGCCAGCAGGGTTCACTCCTTCAGTTGAATCTAGCTTGTTCTAACAGAAGTAGAGAAATTAAAATACATGAGACAACAATGATTAATTGTTGCCACATCGAAGACCACAAATGGAGCAGCATGTACTGAGCTTTTATTTTGCCGAACATTCACTGAAGGATTGCTGGAATGCAGAAAAGTCCTATCTCCAGATCCATGCTTTGCTAGTCAAAACCTTTGTTATCACTGGAGACAAAACACTAATGGGGAAAAAAATCCAAGGATCTAATCTCAATTCTCTGGCCTATAACTAGAATGAGAATTCCAAAGCTTCAGGAAAACACACCATCTATCATGTTTCAGCTGCAGCAACATTAGAAAACAAAATATGACACTGAACCACAAAGGAGATATTAAGGCAGATATCCAACAGCTTAGTCAAAGAGGTAGGTTTTAAGAAGTGTCTTAAAGAAGGAAATAGAGGTATAGAGGTGGGGAGGCATAAGGAGAGAATTCCAGAGCTAAGACCTAGCCAACTGAAGGTATGGCCGGCAATGGTGAGCAATTAAAATCGTGGATGCTCAAGAGGCCAGAATTCAGGGAACGCAGATACTACGGAAGGTTACAGGGGTGGAAGAGGTTTGTAGGCAGGAGAAGCAGCATCTTCCATCTCACACTAATTTTAGATTCCAAACTGAACCTCTCCAGGTGGGGTAAAATGATAAAGGCTTTGTACAACTCAGTATTCTTTTAACTGTTTATTGTACCATGGATGACATACAAACATCAATGCACTGCTTCCTTCAGTTTCAACCAGTTCCCATGCTCTTTCCTTTAACTCTCCTTAATTTCAACATGTAGGCCACCACATTGTGGAGGGGAGCCACTTTGAAGGGGCTGCTGCGGAACCCAGGAAGGCAAGAAAGGTCTCTAGGAAGGCCCGGAGTTTTGAACCCCTGTTTTGCCACTGGGGGGCTGCAGGCAGTTAAACTAACCCCCACCACCTGCAGGAACCTGAGACCAACAGGAAAATCCCAGTTGTCCTGTTTACAGGCCTTATTAGACCCTTAATTGCTGCGATGTGTGCGGGTAGCTCTGCCTTTCCCTCATCCTGCCTCTACAAAAATGGCCTGGGAGCAGGATGGAGCTGGGAACTGGCACTGGTGGCACTGCTATTTTTAGCACTAGGCTGCCTCTGATTCCTGACCCTGGCAAGGCCTAAAAACCAGGCCCCAACTCTCAGTTTAGGAATACAGATTCAGAGTTTTGAATGCAGGTTATAGAAGGTGGAGGAAGTTAGGAGACCAGCCTAAGGATCTTTGGAGTAACTGAGTCTGGTGCTGACAAAGGCATGGAGGAAGGTTTGAGCAGTATTTGTGCTGGGTGGAATCAGGAATTATTCGAGGTCCAAGCAACTGACCTTTGTGTTGGAGAGGATATGGAGTCAGAACCTCAACAGATACACAAAAGGACCAATGTTGAAGCAATCTGTTTTAGCTCAAGATAGTGATCAAGTAGGAGAATTGATCTGATGGCAAGAGTACTGAGTTTGTAGAGGGGCCGGGCCAAAGGTGATGGCTTTGATCTTTCAAATGTTTAGCTGGTGGAAATTCTAATTCATCCAAAACTTCATGTCAGACAAACAACCTGATAGCACAAAGATAGCAGAGTCAAGAGGTGGTAGAACTGAGTGTGGTAGCTAACCCCATATTTGTAAATTATGTCACCTAGGGACAGCTAGAGTCCTTGGGGCACTCTGAAATCCAAAAATGATTGTGTGGGAGTGTGAAGTGTGGCATTGATAGATAAGCTCGGGTGATGAATGAATGGATAAGAGCAAAAAATGGAAAGGAATGATCTGGTTTTTACTAATGACAAGGGTTCATAGGCGAGATATTGGCACAGAATCAATCACATTTGTTAAAGATAGAGCTGGAACAACAGTGTTAATCTCTAAATTTATATCTTCAAGGACTGCATTGACTCTTCAAGAGCACACAAGTCATTTCCTTGATCACCACATTGACACAATAACTTTGTGGAGGTTTAACTTATATTATCCCCAAAAATACATTCTTATCAATGACAAAGCCATCCATCTAGTCTATGGTACTGATTAGACCTATCGTGTTATACCAGTCATTGCATAGAATAGGCAAATTCCATTTGCACGAACGCACTCACTGTAAGTTTTGACAGCTCTTACAATGGGAGTGTAGTCAGACACCTGGAGGTAAATTTAACACCACATCCAATGGGCAGGAGAGGGTTAAATTGGTAACAATGTGAAATCCAACAGAACCCACCAACCTCTGGTTTAACCACAGTTGCTTTTGTGTGAGCACAGTAACCTGCTCTAGACAGGCAGGTCAGTGAGGCCTCATTCTGCAGATTTTGGCGGCCATTTGAATTTAGTAAGTGTGGGCCACGTACTCCAGGGCCCAGGAAACCAGGCAGCTAAAGGGAGGTGAGACCTGTCAGCCACAGCAGGAAAATGGCTGGATATTTTACCTGAAATTAACTCTGGCTATATTACATGGCTAACACCCTGTGAGCTGACAGAAGAGAGTGATCCAGTCTGATTCAATACTGCTTAGATCCTGGGCAGAATTTTCTGGCTGGTGGGGAGGCACAGCAGGAGTGGGCGCAGGCGGGCGTGGACCCGATCGCCGCCATTTTACACGGGTGGGACATTTAAGGCCCACCCAGCGTGAATCATGGCTCCCAAGGACAGCAGGAGTGGGCGGGCGGCGGCGTGACTACAGTGACCACCAGTGACGGCCTGTTTGAAAAAGCTGCTACAGCCTTTCAAAGGCTGCAAATCATGGCCAGGCAGGAGGGTAGGGCAGAGGGGGCACTGTGCCCCTCGTTTTTCCGATGATTGCCTTGCTGCCCTCCTCGAGGAGGTGGCAGCACAGTGGGAGGACCTGGTACCCCAGGACGGGAGGAAGAGGCTCCCCCACATGAAGAAAAATGCTTGGGAGGAGGTGGTGGAGGTGGTGAGCTCCCACGATGTGGTGCAGCGCACCTGGATCCAGTGTCACAAGTGCTTCAACTACCTGTTGCGCTCAGGAAGGTTGAGGACAATGTTGACATTGGTCACTTAACCCAGCAGTTAGGCTTTCACCCCTGGTGCCCCCACCTCCCCCACCCCCTCCCCCACCCCAAGTCTGAGTGACATGACTGCATTGGATCATTGATGGCATGTGTCCTTCACTGGGTGGGCCAGCAGAAATTGCCCATGTCTAGGTCACCCTGAAAGGGCGGTGATGAAATGGGTTCTGCACCCACAGTATGTGGAACACTAAGACCCACATTACAGTTTTGGGGGCAACCAGTAGGAGCTGCACCTGGGCGCAGTGCTGGAACTGCAGGACATGTCAAAGTCAGGGTGATGAGATGCTGGGAGGGGAACTTCAAGGTGGTGTGGCACCGATTGATCTGCTGCCCTCTGCGCTCCACGTGCTTGTGCCTCCTTGCTATGGAAGGTTAGACTGTGTGGTGCCTAATGTGATGTAGGCAGCTTTTGGCTGGGTGGGAGGATTGGGGGCGGGGGCCAGGCGTGGCATCTTTGTGTGAGCAGCAGCAGGGTGAGGAGGCACTGGAGCCCAGCAATGTCCACTCTGGTTGGTGTGGGCCGTCCGCAAATAGAATCCAGGTACAAGTTGCACTAATCAATGCTCTTCTCTCCTTTTTAGGAGAAGAATGCACATATTGCCGCAGAGCGGGTGAGGACTGGCGGAGGGCTGGCACAGTTAGCAATTCTCAGCCGCTTTGAACAAGAAGCCATAGATTTGGAGAGGCACCATGCGCCCAGGTCCACCAGTGTCGGTGAGGCAGGGGTGCCATGGGCAGGTATGTTAGCCCAGCACTGAGGTTACCATTGTTCTCCCAATAGTCATGGCAGTGCTGAATGTTCAGTGATTGAAGTTTGCAACATGGCTTGACCATTGCTTATGGAAGGATGAGTGCATAATGATACGGGAGACAGGTATGCACACTGACATTGACTCCACGTTAACCGATCCAATGTCCTTGTTCTTCCTTTCAGCAGCAGCGGAGCAGGGCCAGGAGAAGGAGCAGCAGAGGCCCGCTCTCACACCTGAGGGCCCTGAAGTCTCATCAGCATCACACCATTTCTGCCAGGCAGGCACCAGCTCAGACACTAGCACCTCGGTGGGAATTAGAACATCAGCTAGTGTCCCGGGGTACAGCGGTGAGGGCACTTCACAGTCGCTGGAGGAGCTGGCAGAGACAGAGAGTGCCCATGGCGCCAGCAGTCAGAGGACCACAGGCGACCAGGCTCATGCTCAGTCGGTGCCTGATGATATGCCTCTGGAGTCCGCGACGCAGCAAATGCAGGAAATGTGGCTGGGTGTGCGGGAGCATCTGGGAGAGATACATGAGGCCGTGCTTGGCTTGGTCTCCATGGTGGAGGAGTCTACGTGAACTGTTGCTGAAGCAATGAACTTCATGTCTGAGTGCCATGCATCCTCCATGGAGAGAGTGGCGACTCTTGTGGAGAGCCTCCTCCAGGAGACTCATTAGGGTTTCCTGGGGATGCGCTCGGACCAGCAAGCCCTCAGATTGGCATTGGCCTTAGCTGTCGGTGGCAGTGTGGGAGATGGTCTGGGCACCAAGTTTACCAGCTTGGTGCCCATCCATCCACGGTGAGCAGGGAGGTCCAAAATGACTTCAATGCGATGCAGCAGCAGTCTGTCATCTCTGCGGGCTCCTCTCAGGGTGTTCTGGATAAGGGCGGCAGCTCCTCCGCCCCTTTGCCAGTGACCGTTGCATCTGGTGAGGCTGTGACGCCTGGGGAGATGCCAACTGTGGAACTGGCAGCTCCCTCCCAGGTGGGGCCAGCACAGGCTCCACGGGCCAGAGGACGATTGCCAAGGTCATCGAGGCCAGCAGGACAGCAGAGTCAGCAGGCTGTCTCACAAGCCACTCCGAGCGATGGGGACAGCACCGAGACGTAGCACCCAAAAATGTAAACATAAGGCACTTAGGTACACGATGGGTTTATCACTGGTGCTTTTGTGTTGGCCTGCAATGAGGTCTTTATAAGTTGGTGTGATTTTTAACACCTTTTTCATTTTGTTTAATTAAGTTTCTTTGGTTGTAATATTAAATTCAGACATGTCACCATGGCTGAGGGTGCCTCTTGTGTTCTGCAGGTGGATGGTTTCCAATAATGTAATGAGTGTTTTGTGGAACATTCAGCTTTATTAACAAGGACCTTAGTTAACATTCCTAACCAGACAGATTTTGCACTTAGATCTCGAATACAGCCCAAGCTTGCCCTGGATGCCCTTATGTGGTGTGCTAGCATAAGATTCGTTGGATTATGCCCGGGTCAGCATCTACCGCCTCAGCATTTCCCTGTGTGTGCTCATCTTCAGACTCACTGCTGGACTCATCATGTGCAGCCTTAGCGAATGCATCTACATCTTCATTGTCCACGGCATCCCCACTTTCCAGCACAAGATTGTGAAGAGCGCAGCATGCAACCACTATCAATGACACATGATCTGGGGGTACTGGAGTGCGCCCCCTGAACGGTCCAGGCATTGGAAGTGCATCTTGAGAAGACCGATGGCTCTCTCCACCACAGACCTTGTGGAGGCTCAACTCCTTTTGTACCGCTGCTCAGCTTCTGTTTTTGGAGGGGGATGAGGCATCATAAGCCATCTTCTGAGGGGATAGCCCTTGTAACCCAGCAGCCGTACATCCAGCCGGGCTGGAGCACTGAAGAGCCCCAGCACCTGGGAGTGCCTGAGGATGTAGGTATCGTGGGAGCTGCCTGGGTACCTTGCACAGACTTGTAGAATCTGCATCCTGTGGTCACACACTATCTGCACGTTCATGGAGTGGAAGCCCTTCCTGTTGATGAAGGCACCAAGCTCACCTGCTGGCGCCTTGATGGCTACATGTGTACAGTCTATTGCACCCTGGACAGGGTGCGGGGGGGTGGTGGTGGAAGCCAGCAATGGCTGCAAAGCCTCTGGCTCGCTGTGTCCGACTTGCCTGATTGCAGCAGAAGTGGATGAAGGTCAATGCATGCCTGAACAGATCGTCTGTAACCTGCTTGACACAAGTGTGCACAGCTGATTGGGAGACACTGCAAAGATCATCCACCGACCCCTGGAAGGAGCCAGAGGCATAGAAGTTGAAGGCAATTGTGACCTTCAGAACCACAGGCATGGGGTGCTCACCCACACAGTTCGTGGAGATTTCAGGGCCAATCATCTGACAGACATAGTTGACTGTATCCCTTGAGAGACTGAGCCTCCTTCGGCATTGTACCTCAGACATAATTGAGGTAACTGCTTCCCTGCCTGTATACCCTGGCAGCAGGGTAATGGCGTCTTCTGCAGCCCCTTCCGCCTTGGACTACCTCTTGGCCCTGCACCCCTTGTGCCTGTGCCAGATCTTTGAAAGGTGACTCCTCTGGAGGCTGAATGGGCCTCCTTCCCCATCTAGCACTCCCTTCCTCCTCAGAGGAGGTGCCTCCAGTGGAGAGTTCAGCCCCCATTCCCATGTTAAGGGAAGGCTTCCTGAAACATGCAGGCCCAAAAATGATACCTCATTGCAGAGTGCTGACCTGAAGGTTGTGAGTTCAGACCAAGTAGCTGGTATGTGTTTTGAAGTATTGCAGATCACACAGGCAAGCATTAGTAACTTTGAAACATCAATATCTGACAGAGCACACTTGCGACCCCACTGAGCCCTCTTATCCTGCCGGTGGATGAGGTTTCTACAAATGTATCCCACCCACCTGCCTGTTGTGCCCATGCGCTGACCCGAAGATCATACATGCGCCAAAAAATCGCCATCGATTGGCGCCTCTAGGGCCTTAAGTGATTAACTTAATTAATGGTGGGCGCGCATCAGAGATCATCGTGCATCCGTCCAACGAAATATCGCGATAGCGCGCGGTGACGTCAGAACGCTCGCCCGACATCGTCGTGCGTCATTTTATGCGTGTGCATGTGGGGCCCACCCCCGCACACCAACGGGAAAATTTTGCCCCCTAAATACTATGGTACTCGCACATTGGGCAACCACAGTATTTTAGGGATACAATCCATGATCAAAGGATAATAAAGTTAAGTTTGTTCTTATAAAGTGGCCGGTTTCAAATGTTTTCCTCCATGGACCACTTAAATGAGCAAAAGATCCTCTGGACCACTTGCTGGTCCTAGCCCATACACTTCCACTTACCAGCACAGAAAATTTCATCAGGATCAATGGGAACTTATAGAAACTATAAAAATTTTGCGGCTTTACTCTACTAATTGTAATAAGGCATTTAATTTTTAAAAATGCACATAAAAGTAAATTACTAATTCATGCCAGAAAAAAGTATAGACATTTTCACATTATACAAGGGAACATGTCTATTTGTAACATGCTAATATGTTATAAAATCATCACAATAATCTTCTTCTGAGAAATGATTACTTAACTTACATTTATACTATCAAACAAAATCAATAGTAACATGAATCTTGCTGATAAAAGTACATTATTGTTTCTCTCACTTATGACTACTTGCGCTGCACACACAGGAGCTAATCTGGTTGTGTGATGTTATCCAAGCGGTGGAGAATGAGGGTTCTGACTTGTTCTCATATGGCCTCAGCCGTCATGTCACACGTCAGTGACTTGCATTTTGGACCAGCTCACAAACCACCTGGAGGACCCTCACGGACCACACACTGTTATAAGGGAAGATGAGAGGACAAGGTAACTAAATAGTAACTTCCTAAATCATGATGGGTCTTAATAAATTTGATGCAGCCAAATTGTTCATGTTGTCAGATATTTAAAAAATTAAAAGTAACATGGGAATTTAAAGGGTAGGTAATAGAAATATAGGATTAATTTGCCAGGGATAATGTTAAAGCAAACAATGCATACTGGTATGTTCTGAGCCACAGAGGGGGACAGAAAGAGAGATATGCTGAGAAGCAAACATCGCTTGAGGTAAATAGCATCTTGCTATTCCTGTGCAGTATTACCTTCCCTTTAAATTCCCATGTCACTCTTAATTTTTTAAATATTTGACAACATGCAATTAGGTAATTAACTAATCTGTTCTACCACCTATTCTGACCTAATAATATGCCATTGCTGCAAAACACACCAACATTTGGCTAACCATTTAAACATAATAAAAAAAACTCACATAAGGCAATGCTAAGAATTTCATCAATCTTCTTTTTTGCTGCTCCACAGCTCTTCCTTTCTGTAACTCATCATTATCTTACCCAAATGCATTATCTAGAAAATGAAACAGCTTAAAAAAATTATCCTAAATACGTAAAACAACCAAGCTTGCAGAAATGAAGAAGTCGCATACAAGAGTAGTTTGACTTCCTGCTAATGTGGGAGATTTGTTGTAAACATCAACTTAATTACTCACAAACTATGGTGAAACCTGCAATAAAAAGGTACCTACGAGAAATGCTTTAAGACCTAAATAACTTGCATGGTAGGTATACAAGAGGCACTCTGAAAACACAGACACTTGCAATGAAACAACCCTTTTACAATTTAAAACATGGAACACAGCGCCTTGCAATGCTGTTACATCTGTAACTTTCACTGAGTCCAGATCACTGGTGGCTTCTCCTTACACCTTGTTTCCTTCCTGTTCCAACATTTTCTTGGATCTGTCACTTTTACAAGGTCATTGTATGCAGATCACATTGTATGTGAGAATACGGTGGGCTTTGTGAAAGTAGCAAAAGAAGTAAATGTGAGGTGAGAAAGAACATTCTCACGCAGTGAGGGTTTGAAATGTACTGCCCGGAAGTGTGGTGGAGGCAGGCTCAATTGAGGCATTCAAGAGGGCATTGGACGATTATTTAAATAGAACAATTTGGAGGGTTATGGGGAAAAGGCTGGAGATAGGCACTAAGTTAAAATGCTCAGAGAGCTGGTGCAGACACGCTGGGCTGAATGGGCTCCTTCTACACCCTAACAATTCTGTGAAAGAAATAGCTTTTGTGGAATGGAGAGCTCTTTCCCCAGCATGCATAGCAGTAGAGAAACTGCTCTGCCTACAGGATTGAGATTCCATCTCACGATTGATGCTGGATAAATAAGTCCCCATTCGATGAAAGTTGTTTCTTTCATAAAAGCTGCCTCTGCCTCATGTTACCAGCATGCACTGGCTTCATCAAGCTCCTGAAACATGCTTGTGTGAAAAGCAAGTAGGGCTATTCTTTCCTGTCCCAGTTCTGCATCCAAAAACTCTTTCAGCAGTTGTGGTAGCCACTGTCTTCCTTATCCTGCCATCTTCTTCTTTCCTTTGTCATCTGATGGTGGATCTACTTTTTTTTTATTCATCCATGGGACGTGGGCTTTGCTGCCTGGGCCAGAATTTATTACCAATACCTAATTGCCCTTGAGAAGGTGGTGGTGAGCTGCCTTCTTGAACCGCTGCAGTCCATGTGGTGTGGGTACACCCACAGTGCTATTAGGGAGGGAGTTCCAGGATTTTGACCCAGTGACAGTGAAGGAACAGTGATATATTTCCAGTCAGGATGGCGAGTGACTTGGACAGGAACTTCTAGGCGATTGCGTCTCCATCTATCTGTTGCCCTTGTCCTTCTAGGTGGTAGTGGTTGTGGGTTTGGAAGGTGCTGTCAAAGGAGCCTTGGTGAATTCCTGCAATGCATCTTGTAGATGATACACACTGCTGCTACTGTGCATTCGTGGTGGAGGGAGTGAATGTTTGTGGATGTGGTGTCAATCAAACGGGCTACTTTGTCCTGGATGGTGTCAAGCTTCTTGAGTGTTGTGGGAGTTGCACTCATCCAGGCAAGTGGGGGGTATTCCATCATGCTCCTGACTTGTGCCTTATAGATGGTGAGCAGGCTTTGGGGAGTCAGGAGGTGGGTTACTCATCGCATGATTCCTAGCCTCTGACATGCTTTTATAGCCACAGTCTATATGGCCAGTCTAGTTCAGTTTCTGGTCAACGGTAACCCCCAGGATATTGATACTGGGACATTCAGTGATGATAATGCCATTGAACATCATGGGGTGATGCTTGGATTCTCTCTTGTTGGAAATGGTCATTGCCTGACACTTGTGTGGCGCTAATGTTACTTGCCACTTGTCAGCCCAAGCCTGGATATTATCCAGGTCTTGCTGCATTTGGACATAGACTGCTTCAGTATCTAAGGAGTCATGAATGGTGCTGAACATTGTGCAATCATCAGTGAACATCCTCACTTCTGACCTTATGATGGAAGGAAGGTCAATGATGGAACAGCTGAAAATGGTTGAGCCTAAAACACTACCCTGAGGAACTCCTGCAGCTGAGATGAGTGACCTCCAACAACCACAACCATCTTCCTTTGTGCTAGGTATGACTCCAACCAGTGGAGACTTTTCCCCCCCAATTCCCATTAACTCCAGTTTTGCTAAGGATCCTTAATGTCACACTCTGTCAAATGCTGCCTTAATGTCAGGGGCAGTCTCTCTCAACTCATCTCGGGACTTCAGCTCTTTTGTCCATGTTTGAACCAAGGTTGTAATGAGGTCAGGGGCTGCGTGGCCCTGGTGAACCCCAAACTGGGTGTCAGTGGGCAGGTTATTGCTAAGAAAGTGCCGCTTGATAACACTGTTGATGACTCCTTCCATTACTAGTGATCGAGAGTAGACTGATGGGGCTGTAATTGGCTGGGTTGGATTTGTCCTAATTTTTGTGTACAGAATATACCTGGGCAATTTTCCACATTGCTGGGTAGATGCCAATGTTGTAGCTGCGCTGAAACAACCTGGATGGGGCGCGACAAGTACTGGAGCCCCAGTCTTCAGTACTATTGCGGGAATATTGTCAGGGCCCATAGCCTTTGCAGTATCTAGTGCCTTCAGCCATTTCTTGATATGACATGGGGTGAATTGAATTGGTTGAAGACTGGCATCTGTGATGCTGGGGACCTCCGGAGTAGGCCAAGATGTATCAGCCACTCGTCACTTCTGGCTGAAGATTGTTGCAAATTCTTTAGCCTTATCTTTTGCACTGATGTGCTGGGCTCCACCATCATTGAGGATGGGGATATTTGTGGAGCCTCCTCCTCCAGTGAGTTGTTTAATTGTCCACCACCATTCACGACTGTTTGTGGCAGGACTGCAGAGTTTAGATCTGATCCGTTGACTGTGGGATCACTTAGCCCTGTCTACCACTTGCTGCTTATGATGTTTGGCATGCAAGTGGTCCTGAGTTATTGCTTCACAGGACATAGCTGACAGGAGCCATGGCATTGGAGAGTGTAGGTGGTTGACTATCCTGGGAAAGTCGATCCCTTTGCTATTCTATAGCAGGCTTGTCATCGTATGCCCCGGGGGTCAAATGCAGCCTCCAGAGCCAATTTTCAAAATTCCTGTCAAACAGGTGAGTTTCAATGGAAGATTCTGCATGGAGCTCCTCCTCCAATCAGTGACACTTTTTCTCCCGTGTTTGCAGCTGATATTTGCTCATTAGTGAGCAAATGAGTGTGAGAGTGATGGGGGGAGAGAGTGTGACTGAGTGTGGGGAATGTGGCGGGGGAGGGGGGGCGTTGGGGAGAAGTGCGCATGTGCCTTGCGACCAGTCTCAGGTTTCGGCGAAGAGCAGTGGGAAACCAGGGGATTGGGAAGCCTACAAAGACCAGCAGAGGACAACGAAAAAAGAAATAAGGAGGGAGAAGATTAAATATGAGGGTAAACTAGCCAGTCATATAAAAGAAGATTGCAAGAGATTTTTAGATATATAAAGGGTAAGAGAGAGGCAAAAGTGGACATTAGGCCACTGGAAAATGACACTGGAGAAGTATTAGTGGGGCATAAAGAAATGGCGGAGGAACTGAATAGGTACTTTGCGTCAGTCTTCACAGTGGAAGACACGGGACATCTCCAAAGTTCAAGAGAGTCAGGGGGCAGAGGTGAGTATGGTGGCCATTACCAAGGAGAACGTGCTAGGAAAACTGAAAGGTCTGAAGGTGGATAAATCTCCTGGACCAGATGGATTACACCCCTGAGTTCTGAAGGAGATAGCTGAAGAGATAGTGGAGGCGTTAGTGGCGATCTTTCAAGAATCACTGGAGTCAGGGAGGGTCCCAGAGGACTGGAAAATCGCTAATGTAACCCCTGTGTTTAAGAAGGGAGTGAGGCAAAAGACAGGAAATTACAGGCTGCTTAGCCTGACCTCAGTCATTGGTAAGATTTTAGAGTCCATTATTAAGGATGAGATTTCAGAATACGTGGAAGTGCATGGTAAAATCGGGCAAAGTCAGCATGGTTTCATCAAGGGGAGGTCATGCCTGCCAAATCTGTTAGAATTCTTTGAGGTAACAAGTAGGTTAGACAAAGGAAAGCCAATGGATGTTATCTACTTGGACTTCCAGAAGGCCTTTGACAAGATGCCACACAGGAGGCTGCTCAGTAAGATAAGAGCCCATGGTGTTAGAGGCAAGGTACTAGCATGGATAGATGATTGGCTCTCTGGTAGGAGGCAGAGAGTGGGGATAAGGGCGTCCTTCTCAGGATGGCGGCCGGTGACTAGTGGAGTTCCGCAGGGGTCAGTGTTGGGACCACAACTTTTCACTTTATACATTAATGATCTAGATGAATGAACTGAGGGCATCCTGGCTAAGTTTGCAGATGATACAAAGATAGGTGGAGGGACAGGTAGTATTGAGGAGGCGGGGAGGCTGCAGGAGGATTTGGACAGATTAGGAGAATGGGCAAAGAAGTGGCAGATGGAATACAACATGGGGAAGTGTGAGGTCATAATAGAGGCATAGACTATTTTCCAAATGGGGAGAGAATTCAGAAATCTGGAGTGCAAAGGGACTTGGGAGTCCTGGTCCAGGATTCTCTTAAGGTTAACTTGCTGGTTGAGTCGGTAGTTAGGAAGGCAAATGCAATGTTGGCATTTAATTTGAGAGGACTAGAATATAAAAGCAGGGATGTGCTGCTGAGGCTTTATAAGGCTCTGGTCAGACCACATTTAGAATATTGTGAGCAATTTTGGGCCCCGTATCTCAGGAAGGATGTGCTGACCCTGGAGATGGTGCAGAGGAGGTTCACGAGAATGATCCCAGGAATGAAAGGCTTAATATATGAGGAACGTTTGAGGACTCTGGGTCTATACTTGATGGAGTTTAGAAGGATGAGGGGAGATCTGATTAAAATTTATAGAATATTGAAAGGCCTGGATTGAGTGGACGTGGGGAAGATGTTTCCATTAGTAGGAGAGACTAGGACCCGAGGGCACAGCCTCAGAGTAAAGGGAAGACATTTTAGAACAGAGATGAGGAGAAACTTCTTTAGCCAGAGTGTGGTGAATCTATGGAATTCATTGCCACAGAAGGCTGTGGAGGCCAGGTCATTGAGTGTATTTAAGACCGAGATAGCTAGGTTTTTGATTGGTAAGGGGATCAAAGGTTACGGGGAGAAGATTGGGGAATGGGGTTGAGAAACTTATGAGACATGTTTGAATGGCGGAGCAGACTCGATGGGCCGAATGGCCTAATTTCTGCTCCTATGTCTTATGGTCTTCTCACTCACTCTCACCAACACATACACACGTACCCACTCCCAGCAGGTGAGAATGAGCGAGCGCCCCGAGACTGGGATGTGGACACACACATTGGCCCTCTCACACTTTGGTCACTTTTATTAATTACTTCTAACTTAATAATTTATTGCTATGACATTGCCGTACTTTTGCTCAGCAATTGTTTCTTTCCTTAACACGTTAGCTTTTGTTTTGAAATTCAGTTTCTTGTTGTGCCAAACCTTTTCTTTCTGGAACGTGCTCATCGGCCCCTTGCATGAGCAAAATGTGCAAATATGGCCCAACCGAGCGGAAAGGTTGGACAATTCCGCTCTGTCGTGCTGGACAGGCCTGTGAAAAGCTTGCGCACTACAAAAATAGAAGGTATGTTGGATGTGACCATCCCAAATCTAAGATTTGCTTCTGGGAGCTTCAGTATAATGGCTTCAATATTGTCATCATATTTTCCCCCTTTTAAGTCCTGTGGCTGTTGTAACAATGATAAGTAGAACTGAGAACTGAGTTATACTCTGCTTGAAGTAAGAGGAATTTGAAATGAAACTGGAATTTAGACTGACAAACTTTTAAGTGATCAGAGGTGCATGCATGTTCTTAACATTTTTGCAGCTAGTTAGACCACTGATCCAAAACTCAGCTGCTTCTTTGAGGTGGTTGGGAATTTTTTTTTATAGTACATACATACAATGACCATTGTGAAAATAAGAACAACTGCAAACATAAAGACAGTTCCCAAGATGTTTAACCTTCTTAAGGGCAACTAGGGATGGGCAATAAAATGCTGGCCCATTCAACCAAGCCCACATCCCGCGAATGAATAAAAAAAATTACAGGGGCAGAATCTTCTGTTCGGCGAGCAGGGGCGGGGATGGGGCCCGCTCGCCGACGTGTAAAATGACGCAGGGTGACATCGGGCGACCCCACGTCATTTACATTCTCAGGTCGGCCTATTAAGGCCATTAAAAAACTAATTGAAACCATTAACGGAACTGCCCGTCCGACCTTAGGGTTGGTGGGCAGGCCGGGAGCCCTGGCAGGCTTCTGGAAAAGCATGAAACCTCATCCACGGGCGGAATGAGATTTCATGAGGGATTTTGAAATTTCAGAGTGTGTTAAAATAAAAGTTATGGACATGTCCCAACTCATGTGACAGTGTCATATGAGGGGACGTGGCAGCAAAATTTTTTCCTCATCTTTATTTAAAGTTTCAAGTCTGAGCTGATCTCCCTGAGGCAGCAATTTGCCTCAGGGAGATCTGTGTGCGCATGCGTGGAAGAGTGCACTCCTGGTTGAGAGAATCCCCGCCAACACAGGGAGCGCATAGGGCTTCCTGGTGCATGTCACACTGGGCAGGCCTTAACTGACCCGCCCACGTAAAATGGCATCATACCCCCGAGCGGGAACCCATCCACCTATGCCCGCTCCCGCACATTCCCCCTGCCAGGGGGAAAATGTCCCAGGTTTCACCGTGATAAGGAAACAAAAAACACTTGCATTTATCGGGCTGAATTTGCCCTTTGTGGGCGGGCCTGACTGACTAGGCGGTGGGCAGGCAGCTGATCTCCACCGCCGAAATGGGCCCTTCTGCCATTTTAAGTGGGTGGGCCAATTAAGGCCCGCCCAGCGTGATGCCCGATGGGAAGCGCTATGTGCTCTGTGTGTGGGCGGGGGGGATTCCCCAAATGTAAGAGTGCGCTCTTTCACGCATGTGCACAAAAGAGCGCGCATCTCCCTGAGACTAGTTGCTGAAAGGTTTTCAAAGTTTAAAAATAGAAAAATAAGAAAATCATTAACATGTCCCCCTCATGTGACAATGTCACACGAGATGGGATATGTTAATAAAGTGCACAAAAACTTTATTAAACTTTAAAAACTGACATGTTTGTTCAGAAGCCCACTGGGGCTCCTGGCCTACCCATCAACCTTAAGCTGATTGCACTGTGCCCCCGCCTTCCTGAAGATTTAAATGGGGCGGGATGATGCCGGCAGTTCCCCTCGATGTCATCCTGCGTCATTTGCACGTTAGCAAGCAGGACGCCCCCTTCTCGCCGACAAAAAAATTCAGCCCATAAAGTGCCTTTCACAGGACATCCCAAAGCGCATCACAGCCAATGGAAGTACTTTTGAAGTCAATCAATGGAATTCAATCCAGAAAAGTGTGAGGTAATGCATTTGAGGAGGGCAAACAAAGCAAGGGAATACTCAATAAATGGAAGGATATTGAGAGGGGTTGAGGAAGTGAGTGGATGTCCACAGGTCCCTGAAGGTGGCAGGACAGGTGAATAAGGTGGTAAAGAAAGCATATGGAATGTTTTCCTTTATTGAATGAAGTATTGAACACAAAAGCAGGGACATAATGATGGAACTGTATAAAAGCTTGTTAGGCCACAGCTGGAATTTTGTGTACAGTTGTTGTCACCACATTACAGGAAGGACATAATTGCTCTGGAGAGAGTACAGAGGAGATTTACAAGAATGTTGTCAGGGCGGGAAAATTGCAGCTATGAGGAGAGATTGGCTAGGCTAGGGTTGATTTCCTTAGCACAGAAGAGGCTGAGGATGACCTAATTGAGGTGTACAAAATTATGAGAGGAGGTCTAGATAGGGTAGGCAGGAAAGACCTGTTTCCCCTAGCTGAGGGATCAATTACTAGGGGGCATAGATTTAAGGTGATTGGTAGAAGGATTAGAGGGGACATGAGGAAAACCTTTTTACCCAGAGGGTGTTGGACATCTGGAATTCTTTGTCTAAATTGGTGATTGAGATGGAAATGCTCAACTCATTTAAAAGCTACTTCGATCTGCACCTTAAGTACTGTAACCTGCAAGGCTATGGACCAGGTGTTGGAAAGTGGGATTAAAAATGAGCGATTAGATTTTTTTCTTTTATTGGCTGGCACAGACACGATGGGCTGAATGGCCTCTTTCTGTGCTGTAACCTTTCTATGGTTCTAAGTCACTGTTACTAATGTAGGAAACACGGTAGCCAATTTACACACGTCAAGCTACCACAAACAGCAAGGCAATGATGACCAGATAATCTGTTTTTGTAATGTTGATTGTTTTGTTAATGTTGAGGCATAAATATTGTCTAGGACACCGGGGTTAACTCCCCAGCTCTTCTTCGAAATAGTGCCCTGGGATCTTTTATGTCCACCTTAGTAGGTAAATGAGACCTTGGTTTAACAGCTCATCCAAAAGACAGTACCTCCAACAGTGCTGCATTCCCTTAGTACTGCACTGGAGTGTCAGCCTAAAATTTTGTGCTCAAGGACTGGAATGGGACTTGACCCCACAACGCTCTGACAACAGTTCAAGATTCACCACAGCCAACGGTAAATACAATAGCTGTATTATGAAAAATTGATGAATGGGGAAATCAGCACCTTACAAAGTATTATTGACCATAACCTAATCAATAACCATCAACAGTTATTCTTAGCAATACAGTTTTTAAGATTGAAACCAAATCATGCTTTGCACCACAACCTGTAAGTAAAGAAGCAGGGTGATTAATATAACTGCGTGCTTTATTTGTATACACAGTAAAGCAATATATAATACAATAGTAAGGCATATATTGTGTGGAAACTTGGTATGTGGTGATTATGCAGGAAAATATACTTTACAAAACAATTAGTATATGTATTGAAGATGTTAACATAATGCATAATGCAATATATTATGATGATATTTGAATAACAAACAATACTGGTTAAAATGACGTAACATGCCATAGTGATATTTATGCACCAAGTTATACTGATTACTTCCATAGTCAAATACATTCAGGTCATACAAAGTGAACTCAAATGTTTCTTGTGATATTTTTAAGGTAACAGTAATTCATATTTTGCATCTGTTTTCTGACTCACCCCAAAAAACTAATATTCTATTTAATGAAATCACAACTGAGAACACAGCTGCTGCAAGCAAATACCTAGTTAAGCAGCAACATCTGTAGTAAACTAACCCTTTGTTTGTACCTTATTTAAATGGATTAGAAAACTGATGATATCTTAAAAAAAGTTGGTTCAACTTTTGCCTTAGAAAGTTCATGTAACTACAAATAGCCACATATGCTCTCGAAAACTTTAGACCGATAATGGAGAGGCAATTTGCGTTATTTAATTCGAGAAGTCTACTGGAAGATTTTATGCATCTGACTTTTAAATTTATGCATTTTTGAATGGTGTTTAATCTGTTAAAATTTACCCAAAAACAAAAAAAGTGAGGTAGAAATAACATGGTAATTAATGATTGATTTTTGTAGACAAAATCTCTAATGTCTAACAAATAAGAGCTGTCCAATGTGTGATTGTTATGCTCAAGTGATTGTGAGTTCTTGGGAGATGCAGCGATTCATTCCTGGCATTTCATTAAAAGAAAATGGAGCTTTGGGAATGAATGTCAGATAAAGAGTTTTGGTACTGCTATGTGCTACAATAGTTTACTGATTAAGAAAAAAAAGAACAACACTGATCATGGACATTTTTGCTTATATGATTAGAGCTGTAATGATGCAAAGACAAATGCAATTACAATTACAATTTCAAAATTGTCTTCTTCTCAGGATGGGGGTTTATAAACAATAAAATTATGTATATTTTGTAAGAAAGCACCCTTTTAGTGAACAATCTTCATAATTGTTACAAAGTTAACAATCCGAAACACGCTCCATAAAAAGAAATGGCAAGGTATGTAGCTACCAAGATTTTATATGTTTTCATTCTATTCTTTTGTACAATTGCATAGAACTGTAAAACCTGCCATTGTTAACAAAACAATAACAGACTTAGGAAACTACGGAAATCTACGGTATATTACCACTACCTTTCACAAAAAAATAGATGTTTTCTTTTTTTTAAACTTGTAAACCTGTACGGTCCAATCCATTTATATTTTGTATGAACATATAAAAACCATGCTTGACATCTGAAGCCAATGTTGTGATAAAGCACATCTGGTTACTCTGCTGTCTCATCATCGGTCATGACCGTCACCAAGGTTTCCATTGCTCGGCCCAGGTCGTCCACCATATGGAAGAGACTGCCTACATTGTTACCTGCAGAGAGTAAAGAAACCAGAGGCAATTACCAGATTCACTTTGGACAGGCCTTGCAGTAGCTAACCCCTGCTTTACAGCCTTGGAGTGCAAGGGATAGGCTGAGCATCTCTACATGAGCAGGTTATGATATCATAAGCAGGTGAGTGTGAATTTTATAAACACTTTAGAAATCATGATGTCTTCTGCTAAGACGTAAATCCAAGGTGTTACAGCTAAAACTGAATTAATCCAATGGTTTTTACATTTGGTGCATATGGGCAAGGCAGCACTGAACTTCACTTTCGCAGCTCCCCGTCCCACCCATTTTATGACTATTTGGTGAATAATCAAAGATCAACTGGAATGGTGTAAGATGACTGGTACTTAAGAAAGCAAGAGATGACATCATGATTTTTAATTTTGATTTAATTAGGGAATTAGCTAAATGATGTTAACTCAGAGACACTTGGAACAATAAAAGATAATTTTCCTTTTGCTGACCTATTATGGCTTCTATTTTATTGATCAAAAATCAAAGCGGAGCAAAACTTCTTCTAACATACAAGTCCTTTCCCTCCAATTGAATAGTACATTTGTAAGCTTTTTGATGGATGAGTGGTTCAATCCATTCCCATGTGTGGTACTAAGACGGCAAACCAAGAGGGCCTCAGCTTTGATTCTCTTGTATAAGTTAACTAATTTCAGCTGCTGTGCCATTAGAAGTGCTACTGTTGAATTTGTTGCTATTGGCAATGATACACCTGGCCTCATTGCCCCTGAACTCGGAAAGGAAGCATAACTCTGGGGTTCTCTGATGTAATGTTTGTGATGTCTGACAAAATTTAGGTTACTTGTTACATTTTCAGCCTATACTAAGCTGGTTTCAAAATGAATAACTTATAACTATGACTAACTCAGAAAAGGAATTGGTGTATATAGAGTATTTCATTGTACTCTTATTAAAAGCTGCCAAAAGGCTGGGTGGGATATCTATAGCTAAAACAGATTTGACTTTTGACCATTGTGAATGTGGTCAGTAAAGGTCAACAATAAAAATACTATCTTTCATTCTGCAAAGCTTTACAGGGACCAACCAGTGTTGTGTTCAAATAAACTGTTCCCATGACATTCCCAAATGACTTGATTATTACAAGATGAGCCCACTGCTGCAAAGACCTGCAAAGATGGCGATTACTATAAATGACCATTATTTTCCATAAATATAAGTGCCAGTATTCCTGCTGCATAACATCACCACAATTTTGTTTTAGTGAACTGCCAAATGACACGTTTGCAGTTTGAATCAACTTTTGCTGCTTGTTTTTTTTTAAAAAAAGGATTCTTGGTTATGTGTTCTATCCGATTTGTGTTATCTCAAGGAAATCAACCTAAATCAAGTTAAGCAGTCCATGCACACTAATGAGAACTTTTTTTTAATATGTGGATGGCATGACATTCAGAGAATCTTACAGGGGAAATCCTGCTGTTGAAAGTTTACTGGAAATATTTTATACTCATACTTTCCTTTTCAGGTAATTGAAAGGAGGAATTATATATATCTTATGTAACAAAACAATCTATAATTTAGGAAAAAATGGCTTTTATCAAATTACAAATTAGATTATATTTCTTGAAGTACAAGCCAAGAGTCTCATGTTTTTCTTTAATGGAAGAAATAAAAAAAAAAATCAAATTTCACATTTAAAATAGAACTTAAACATTTGGCAGCAGTATAAACATACTGGAAAGAAAGTGCAATTTTACATAAACAAATAAACTAACACAAAGGCAGATTTTTATTTTGCTAACACTGTGTACTCTGCATAATAAACAGGAAGCACAGGTTAGAATGCCCTGGTGCTGATAATTATGATTGCTTCACTTGGCAGCAGTGGTTGAAAGGAGATTCATAACCTCACTGATATTTAACAGTTTCCCATGCCCAATAAACAATTTGTCATTATAGTGAAGATTTCATATATAAATTAGCTAAAAAATTCATGTCTTATTGTTAAACATAAAGAAAATTAGTCAAGCGGCAAATCATATTTTAAAGATTTGTTTAATTACACGAAGGACGAGCAAGAAGCTGAGCTTTAAATACAGCAAGGACAATTTCAGTTTCAAACGGATCCCAGTGCACACTTGGCCTGTGAACTCTGCTAACTGTGAATACTTCCAGCTTTTGTGAATATAATTTTTAAATTTGCTTTGCATTATTTCTGAAACACCCGATTTCACAACAGATTTTCTGCAGAAAGAAATCTACGGAGAATGGGTTTATTGCTCATGTTTTTTTTAAGTGAATGCCTGTCAGCAAAACTAATTTAATAATCCAACATTTTCTGGGGAACATGTCTCAGACAGATCCCCCAACCCCTTGCCTCTAAATGATGAAATTGATTGCAAACTTTGTGCCCTTGCAACTGCACTTCTCCCTTTGGACTTTCATGAACGTACAATTTTGTTTTTTTCAGTGCAAGTGAAGGAATGCTGGGCGCACCTCCAGCATGAGCCATAAAGCTCTTGTGGCTATTTGTTTTCATGTCATAAGATTATAATCAAGTTATTTGGGGCTATGTGAGCTGTTTGGAAGCTATTGGCCTGAGTTTACTGTTTTTCTATGTTGGCTTTTACAGCCCTTCATAATCAGGATTATGAAGTACAATTAATCACATTATTAAAATTCATTTCACTTGTGACTTTTATGCCTAGCACGAAGAAACATCTTGTCAATGCATAATAACAGGTATTTTTCTGTTTCTCATGGGATCTTTACTGTTATGTGAGGCAACTCCTTGATATGGTGTGAGACAGCCAGAGTCTGGGTGAGTGATGCATAACTGTTAACTCTAGTCACCCAATTATATAGCTTTGGGTTCCCAATGTGGCAAATATACATCTCTCCCAACATGTCAGCTGTCAGCTATAGATACAAATTCTTCTCTCAAAAGTTCAGTTTGTTTGTCAATCTTTTTCCATATGAATTTAAAATTAATGAATAGTGTAAGCTCCACATGAACATGAAATGGAGTGTCACAGAGGCAAAATTCTTCACACAATACCACACAAGTGTAAAAAAAAAGCATGCTCAGACAATCTCTGATTAGTTGCTGTTATTCAGGGAGCATTTTTAAAAGCTGAAAACTGCACCAGTGGGCCCATAGTACAGACCTGTACCCATTAGTATTGAACGCTGATGCCATGCGTGAAATGCACATAAATACACAGCTAATGCACATGCCAGTAACAAATGGAAGAAGCAGGTTTGTATAAGTAGCATTGCTCTGGCAGTGAGTTTGTCTCACCAACCTCTTTCACTTGCTTTCCAGAGGCATCCCTCACTTTAGTGATAGGTAGAAAAGATGGAAGAAAAGGAAAAAAAAAACCAACAGTGTAGATGAATGTACTGTTCCACAGTAACAGTGAGAATTAAACACTTCATGCAGCCGACTGAATACGTGAATGAAAACAATAGTTCTGAATTGTCTTAGATTAAGAGCCATCATTAGGGGATAGAAATGTATTAATTGGAGCTTTCTACACAGAGTACTGGAAAACTAATTGATACTGTGTGATTTGGTATCTATCATTCACCAGAGTACACAGCTGAGGTTTTAATATCCTATCTCAAGGACACTATTGCCCAATATTTCAGTACCTCCTTGGCACTGCACTGGGATGCCAGTGTTGGGCATGGTGCAGACCATTCCAGACAGAGCTCGAACCATCAAGTTTCTCACTTAGCTATCAAGTGAACCAATTATCACTTACAGCAGCAACTGCTACTGTGGGGCATTTATTGCAACATAGCTATTTTTATGGATACTTTTTCCACTCACATTTCTCTCAATCTAACTCTACACCAAACCTGGCATTTTCTTTGCATTTCTCCGATGAGGCAATCTTGCAAAAAGAATTTATGTAAAATCAGCTCCAATCCCTGTCCATAGCCCATCAAGAGTTATCATTCAGATCTCCCAGTCAGAGTGTTAAAATCTATAACTGGAAAAACTGCGTGTGCTGCCTCTGTTAAAGATTTTAAACATTCGTGTCATGGCTCATATTTTTAATTATTATTTTTCCTCAGAATTTTGGGTAAAATGCTGCTCACATGTGTTGTGTTGAAGTCACTCATTTATCATATATACAGCACCAACTTACCCAATGTCAGATACCATTTAAATGTCACATATTTCCCTTTTGACTCAGCAATTTTATTGAAATCATCCAATCAAAACAAAGCTAATATTCAATATTTTTTTAAATTGGTAATAGAGTCCATTTTGCAAATTCTAAATCTCATGGCTGGCTACTCCGTTAACTCAGGATATACATAATATTGGTGCTCGCTGCAGTTATAATCTCACTACTCACTTCATAATTAGAAAAATCTTTACTGTAATAATTGGTAACAACTGAAGTTGGAACAATCCTTTACTGCTTGAATGATGTGAGGTCACTGTTTGACATCTAAAGTTTGTGAACTGAAGACTAGAAAGGATCAATCATGGAGCAAATATTACAGAATTACATCTCTCTCAGTGAAAACATTTCTGTGTTTATTAGGCTTCTCTGTTTATTAGGCTAAATGCCAAACAACTTTCTGCAAATTTGACAACATGGGCAATGTTTCCAATTTTTACAGTTACTTGATTGTAATATGTACAATAACAAATGCTTTCATCTGCAAAATGAAAACAGGTAATTCTGCAGGTCGTGTGACCCAATATACCTTCAGCTCATAAATCACAAACTGACAATTAGCTTTGTTCTATGTCACTGCTTTCAAACTCAAGTAACATTAAAACCTTGTCAAAGAAATGAATTACTGTAGCAGGAAGAAAAACAATTTTGGACAGAATTCTATCTGACACATATTACAAGTGCAATTGATACCTGTAAGTGAAGTGAAGGAAGTAACCCAATCTAAGAGTGCACGTAAATCATTCCAGATTCATCTGAACCCCTAGATAGGATGGGATATAACTTGATATACGTTGCAACCATTTGTACGTTTAAAATGGAAGCAAAACAAACCAATTTAGCAGTAGGACAGGCTAGTTGTGGGCTCCGTTTATCAGGCGCCCAAGGTGCATACCTGAAACAACATCATCAATATTTTAAATAAGGGTCCTAACACCAACTGAAGGCCTCCTTTTCAAAACTAGTTCCTGATGAGTGGGACAGATATCAACCCTCACCTGCTCAGAATTCTTCAGCAGCCCTAGTGACAACCAATAAAAGATATGTTCAATGCAATTTTGTTTTCTAAATCCCCTTTCCCTGGAGGCAGGAAGAACAGGACCTTATCCCCAACTCCAGAGATATTGCAAATCACCTCCAGCCCCTCATTGCAGCCTGCTCCAGCACCTTCCTCACAATACTTAGCTCAGAGTTGCTGCTGATAAGGCAGTTGGCCATCAATTGGTTTTCTTTATCGGATGAGATGCCTATGGTGATGTGACCAATGCTGTAGCTCACCCCAATTATTCCTCATGCCCCCACAGCATCAGGTCTGGGCCTGGACCCAGGTTAATTTCTACTCCATTTGTTTTGAATTTCATTCACCAGTGACTATTAGGCTTGCTTTAGCTCATAAGCAGCTACTTTCAATCTCTTCAAATATACAACAGCATCCTTCGTAACTCCTTAGCAGCACACACAGCAATGCTGCCTCGATATAAGAAACAAGGCTATTAGGACTAATCACAAGTCATGGATACAAGACCAGCATCTTCTAGCATTTTTTGATTGGAAAGTTATTTAATAAAGCTAACGTTGACTTGTAGATTGCTCTCACTTTCAACCAGCCTGTAAAAATATTTTAAGTATGCACCAGTAATTTATAACATTTCACACAGCTACAGTACTCACTGATCAGCACACACAAGCTCATTCTCTCAAAAATACACAAACTAATCATCAAGGACTTGTTCAGGCATGTGCAGATGTACTTCCCACCTCCATTTTTACAGGGAATTACCTGCAAGTGTAAAAGAAATTGGACTACTACACATTTAGCAATACAACACTTTTATAACAAATAAAACATGTACTTAACAGGTTACTCTTACAAACAGGTATTAGTTTCATTAAAGAAAACTTACCAGACCTTTTACAGAAAATATCCTGTCCCCACATGGCAATACCAATCCCCATTACATAAATCATTTATACGGAGGTAGCCTACAATATGGCATCGGCTGTTCTGCACGGATCTAACAGCTGCCTAATTCATTCCACAACACAAGAACCAGCATGAAGAACAGTAGAAAATCCCTCTGGGGAAGCAGGGATTGAATTCCTCCATGAGTGTTATTCGTATCTGCTTATTTCAGATAATCTGTCCTCCCCTCAGCCGTTGTCCCAGTAAAGGAAGTAAAAATGACACTAACAACATCACAAAGACAATCGGATAAAACTACTGTTAACAGTTTTATATTTGTAGAAAAGATGGCATTTGAATAGAGAATCAATTCTTAAATGCTTGATGGTTTAATTTCCTTTGCAAATGCTCTTGGTTAATATGCTCATGTAAAATTCCTTTCGTGCTATCTTAATGACTGTTTTAATTATGTACATTAATGTTATGCAAATACATTAACCAGTACATTGCCAGAGAACATGAAACCGCTGAGCATTACGTTATGATCCAGGTCTTACTACGAGTCCATTTAGACACTTGTTGTTTTAAATTAAAAATCTAAGGAGCTTCTTTGATCACTGGTAAATGCATTGTGCAGTGTGATAAGTCAGCTACACAGCTTAGGAAGATCCCAGGTTTGATCTCTGGTCACTGAGTCAGCTGATCTGAGTTGGGTATTGGTGGGTATTACCATTGACCTCGGTGCTACTTGTCAATTTAGAGCAAGCATCAGCCAGAATTCTTGCTCCAGATTGCCATTCAGCTACTTCTGCTAGAAAGTGTGTTTATATCCTCTCTTTACATATCTACAAATATAGTGAAGTATCCTGTTGACATTCACACACAAAGACTGATCATCTGTGCAGGTGGTTCTTGGAGCTCTGGAACCTCAACAGACATCATTATAATGCCTATAATAATAATAATTAAGGTTGGATCTTTTCGATCTGAAACTGGCTCACAATCATTTCATTATCCATCCTGGAGTGACCTCTAGGGTCTCCGAAGGATTCAACCTTGAGCCCTTCCTTTTCCTCATTTATATACTGTCCCTTGAAGGCATCATTCACAGAAAGTAGGTCAGTTTCTGCATGTAAACTGGTGATACCCATTTCTAAATTGTCAAATATTCTCTGACCCCCGACTGCTTCTGTGTTGACAGACTGGTTGTCTAACATCGAGCGTTAGATAAGCATTTACTTTATGCAATTAAAAATTGGGAAGACCAAAGCCATCTTCTTTGAACTCCACCACAAACTCTACCCTCAGAACTGACTCCAACTTCCCTGTCTGGCCACTCTGTCTGGTTGAACACAACCTTGGGATCATAATTAATCCATTCCAGAGTGCCTTCTTTCTAACTCCATAAGATCACAGCCATCTATTGCTGAAACTGTCATCCATATCTTTGTGACTGCCAAATCTAATTAATCTATTGCTCTCCTGGCTAGCCTATGATGTGTAGTAATCATGGTCTTATTTAGTGTGCAATGTACCTTAAGAATAATACTTAAGGAAGATCACATGATCTGTAGTAACCAATAGGAGAGTAGTGCAGGCTACCTCAGCAGTCAGTGTAGAGATAGAGTTGGAGTTGAAAGCACATGTGTAGTTGTTGCTGAGTATATTGTAAATAAACTTAATAGCCAAGATCAACTCTATCATTAGTAATACAACTCGGCCACCCGACAACAAACTGGTGATGGGGATAAAACAGGATCGAACAGAAGAGATCAAGTAAAAAAAAAAAAACGGCACTGCACCACACCCAATGATTGTAAGTAGCAAGCTCTGTTAGGATTGAGGAAATTATCCTCTCTCAGAATGCCACAATTTGAGAGAATTAATCCTTTTGAAACTGCCACAGACGATTGGTCTCAGTACATAAAACGCCTTTTGTTCTTTTTTCAAGTGAACAAGATTACAGGGGAAAAAGGTGAGCGGTCCTCTTGAGTACGTGTGGGAGCAAAGCCTACGGTCTGATTTGAAGTTTGATGGCACCCAGTGCTCCAGATTCAAAAAATTTTGATGAATAGGTGGACCTCTTGAAGGGCCACTTTCAACCAAAGCCCTCAGTCATGATGCAGAGTTTCAGGTTAAATTTGTGAAATAGAGCCACGGGTGAGGCAATTGCATGTTAAGTGGCAAATTCGAAGCAGCTAATGAAACATTGTGAGTTCAGTACAACTGAATAACGTGCTCAGAGATCGTTTAGTGTGTGGTGTAAAAGAGGACACTATTCAGAAAAGATTATTGTCCAAAGTGAACCTGGGTTTCAAGAAGGCGCTAGAGATAGCGTTGGCCATGGAAAGCGCAGAAGAGATTCAAAAGCAACACAGGGTACACAAAATGGCACCGCCCTCCACATCGGGCGGGAAATCTCAGCCGAAGAGGCAAGATAAAGTGAGACTCTGCCGAGAAGCGGGAAACAGCCCCCACTAGCCGAAGAAAAAAGAAGAATAACTTAGCAGCGAAACTGAAGAATTAGTCTTTTAGCGATTGGCACTTTAAAAAAATCAAATGCTACTATTGTCATAGAAATGGACATATAATGAGGCAATGCAAGATAAGATTCAAGCTGGCTTGTAAACAAAAGAAGAAGCCCAATGAAATCTACAATGTAGAAGTGCCTAAAATAACAAATTCAGACATTTACTCATTAATTAATCTGAAAGTTGGAAAGACAGAACCAATATTTGTCACAGGGAAAGTAAATAGCAAAACCTGTTAGAATGTAAGTGGACATGGGACCTTTCACTACTGTAACTGGGGAACATACCTACAGACATTTGAATAATGGTGAACATCAAGTAGGTTTGAAGAATCAGATGCCAAGCTGAAAACATATACAGGTGAAGACATTCAAGTAAAAGGCATAAACAGAGTAACTGTCCATTATGGAAGCCAATCAACAAAGCTACCCTTGATGGTGGTAGCAGGTGAAGGGCCAAGCCTCCTGAGGCGAAATTAGTGAAATGAGATGACGTTAGAATGGGCTGAAATTTTCCAATTGCGTGCAAGTGGGCTACCGGAGCTACTTAGAAAGTACATCACCATCTTCAAGGATGAACTGGGGAAAACCCAGGGCCTGCAGGCCAAGATTCATGTGAATCCAGAAGCAACCCCTCACTTCCTGAAGATGAGACTGGTACCATATGCCCTGCAAGAAAAGGCCAACATTGAAGTGAACAGACTAGAGAAACTGAACGTTATACAACGTGTTCAGTTCTCAGAATGGGCAGCACCCATAGTCTCTGTCCTTAAACCCAACCAAAGCATCCAAATTTGTGAAGACTACAAACTGATGGTTAATAAAGTTGCTCAGGCAACACTGGAAAAGGAGATTTCTGACAAAGAATCTGAAGTTGCATCATTCCACACATACCAGGAAACCACCTGAAAGACTGAACTTATAAATTCCTTACCCAATTATTATGTTGCCTTGAAAAATATGTACTTGTAAATATATATATAGCTGAGTTAAAGTAATTATGGTTTTATTTAGTGTGCAATGTACCTTTAAGAATAATACTTAAGATCACATGATCTGTAGTAACGAATAGGAGAGTAGCGCAGGTTTCCTCAGCAGTCAGTGTAGAGTTAGAGTTGGAGTTGAAAGCACATGTGTAGTTGCTACTGAGTACATTGTAAATAAACTTCAAGTTTTCATCCAAGAAGTGTCTGCAGATCAACTCTATCATTAATAGTACGACCACCCTACAACATGATGCCTCCACCCTATAAATTCTGGCTGATTCAAAATTTGCTGTCCATATCTCATCCCACATCAAGTCCCACTACTCATCCCCTCTGTACTAAATTGGCTCCCAGTTCCATAATGACTCAATTCAAAGATGTTCTTCCTTGTGTTTAAATCTCAACATGGCCTCACCTTTCACTATCTCTGTAACCTTCTCCAACCCTTCAATCCTCAAACTCCCTAAGACCTGGACTCTGGCCACCTTTAGTGTATCCCTTTACTCTACAGTTGGTGACAAAGCTTTATCTGCCTCTGCATCAGGCAATGGAATTCCCTCCCTAAATCTCCACCTCCACATCTCTCACTCCTGCTTAAAACACAGCTCTTTAACCAAGGTTTTGGTTACCCAGCATTATCTCTCCTTTTTGTCGCTTGATTTTATTTTCCTCGTGCCTCTGTGAAGAGCCTTCAAAAGTTTTTCACGTTCAAGACACCAAATCAATGCAAATTATTGTTCTTTTAAAATTAAGAAACCTCTTTAAAATTGTAAAGCAATTCTTTCTCTGTAACAGCTTAGCATTATGTTGGTCTTGAACTGAAACTGTGAATGCTTAAGAGAAACTCAGCATGAGCATTTCTTTTGAAAATCACTTAAAAAGAAATGCTATTTTAAAACATCTGCAATAAATGTGTCTTAAAAAAAGGAATAAAAAGTAGCGATATGAACAATAAATTTATCCTGTATGGCAACAATTTTTTGCTACAACAGTTAGTTGAAACACAGTTTCTTTTATTTCCAATTCTTATAGCCCCTTATTACATGGAATTAATGTACATCACAAACAGGAACTGGTCAATGCCAGTTTGGATTCTCCACATGAGCCTCCTCCCACCCTATTTCATCTAACCTCATTCATTAATATATCATTCTATTCCTTTCTGCCTTCTGTGCTTATTTCTACAATGCAACAGCGACTACACTTCAAGAAGTACTTCATTGCTCTAAAGCACTTTGGGAGACATCCTGAGGTTGTGAAATGCACTATATGAATGCAAGCCTTTTTTTTTATCTAGCAGCCCTTAAATGTTTCCTTGCTTTTTGCTTCAACTATTTCTTGTGGGAGCAAGTTCCATATTCTAACCACTTTCTGGGTAAATCCTTCTTAATCCTTTTACCATAATGTTGCTGTCTTTCAATTCTATCCCTCTAGAAATGAACCTCAGTGCTTTGTTCACATTTTTATGGCCATATGAGCCTGTGTTGCTTTCCCTAGTGATTTGTGTATCTGGACCCTTAAGCCCCATTCTTCCTCTCATTCATTTGCATGGCCTCCTTATTCTATATCGCGTCACGCTTATGTATATTGAAATTCATTTGTTAATTACATGCCCATTCTTCAAATTTATTAATATCTTCTTGTAGTTTGAGAGTCTATTTTGTATTAACATTAGCCCCTAATTTGATATAATCCACAAATTTTGAAATTGTACTTCTGATTCCGAAGTCTAAGTTGTTTAAGTAAATGGTGAACAACACCACCACCAATCTTTGTGAAACACCAATTTTCACCTTCCACAATAATAGAAGCAAAGAACTGCGGATGCTGGAAATCCAAAACAAAAACAAAAATACCTGGAAAAACCCTGTTCTGTTGAAGGGTCATGAGGACTCGAAACATCAACTGTGCTCTTCTCCATCGATGCTGCCAGACCTGCTGAGTTTTTCCAGGTATTTTTGTTTTTGTCCAACTTCTGCAAGTCTGAGTAACTACCTTTAATCTCTCCTCTCTCTTTTCTGTTTTTCAGCCAGCTTGCTATCCAATTTGCCAACTGTTCCCTCATGCTACTTGTAAGTCTACTATGTGGTACCTTCTTGAAGGCCTTTTGAAAATCCACATAAATTACATTTCTGAAGCTATGAGGAAAATAGCAGCTAGCTGAGCCCTTTAGGGAGCTACTGCCATCCTTGTCACAGAACCTTCTGTTAAGGAAGACCAGAGCTATACATACATTTTTAATCATGAGGAGATGTCTCATGATGAATCCAAGGACTTACTGGACCATAACTTCCGAGCTCCTCAGAATCGGATTTGGAGAGTACCCCAAAGATGTGCTGGGGAGCCCCTCTCGGAACTTAAATCACAAACTTCGGATGGTTCTGGCTGGTTATACAAATAGTTACACAGAAAAGGTTAGAAGAATTAAATCTTCTAACATCTGGGTAAATATTGTAAAGGCACAGACTGCTCCTCCCCGACGGGACTCCCCCCACATCCCCAGGTCCTTCCCCGCCACGGGACTCTACCACACACCCAGAACCCCCCCCACAACTCTCCCAGGGACTACCCCCACACCCCCCAGAGGGCACTCGCCCCACCCCCCAACACTGTATTCCCCACCCTCGATCCTCCATGGGATTCCCCTGACCCGACTCAACCCCCCCCCAACCAACTCCCCAGACTCAAATCCCGGACACGTCCCCACACCCAAGGTCTGGCATTTCCTGACCTGGTCTGACCCCCCACTGACCACAACACCAAACCCCCCAACCCTTGCCATTCTGCTGTCCTCACCAGACCTGACCGGACACCTACCTCCCTGCCACTGCAGGCCTTACCCCACTCACAATCCAACTGGACCTCTGACACCACCCTCTCCTATGTTCAATGCACCCCCCACTCCCCAACCCACGATGTCTGCCCCCCCACCCCCCCCATCACTCTCTGATGCCGGTATCCCCATATCCCCCACCCCTTAGTTGCCTGACTTCCCCATCCCACTGGATGTCCGACCACCCCCGCACCCCAGCAGATGTCCGCCACCTCCTCCCCCCACCTAATGTCAGACCTCCCCCACCACCCTTGGATATGGCCACCCCCACACCCTCTCTCCCACTGATGTCCGAACCCCCCCCCCCCCACTCACAACCTCCAATTCACCTCCCAAATATTATCCACTTACACTAGGCACTTAGCTTCTCCCTGGCCCATCTATTTCAATCAGATCTCTAAACTTATCTGGTTTATGGCAGTTAGTGCAGTAAAAAAGGGGACATGTCTTTATTCAATCCAATGGAGATGGACTGCAAGCTGGGCTTTGGAGACAGCTGTGCTGCCTGGATCTCACCCGGCCTGAGTCGGAAGGTTGGGCCAGACAGGTACGGGTAATTGGGCATGGAGTGGCAATCTGACCCTGTCGAAGGGTCATGAGGACTTGAAACGTCAACTCTTTTCTTCTCCGCCGATGGTGCCAGACCTGCTGAGTTTTTCCAGGTAATTCTGTTTTTGTTCCCATGAGGGGACATGTTTTTAACATTTTTTAAATCTTTTTTTTTATTTTCAAAAATGTTCATCACCCTGAGGCAGCTGTGAGCCTCAGGGAGCTTTTTCTACGTGCACCCATGTGCATGTGTGAACAACCACGCATGGCCTTCTCTCCCCCCTCCAACATACAGGCAGCATTGAGCGCTGCAGCGCACATTTCACGCTGGGCAGGCCTTAATTGGTCTGTCAGCATGAAATCGCGGTCAGGCCCCGATCACGGGCGGCAGACACTCACACGGCCGCTCCCACTCGCTCCTGTCCGACAAAGGCAAAATTCTGCCCAAGGATTCTGAATAGCTTACAGCAATTTTTTAAAAAAGTCACACATAAAAATGATCACACAATAATATTACCTCAATAAGGGCATAACGGAGAACATAACAGAAATGCTTTTCGGATATCCTAGTCTGGCATCTACATAAATATAATTTGCATTTAAAGTTAATATGTACATCTGATTCTTATTATTGAGTTACTCACCTGCGATATAGCATGCGCATAATTGATGGTGAGCAGCCACAATTAATTTATATTCCACCCTTGACCCTGACTAATTTGTTGCCAATTAATCAGACTAGACTATGTATCTCATCATAGCCACTCTATTTAGTGCATTGAAACATTGTGAAAATGGCATTTGCAGCTTTCCCTGCTCCCATCCTGGTGCCTTTTTAAAATATTTATGTTGAAATACCGAGTGCCGATAACACAATGGCATAGTCGGGGGGCGGTTCAGAACTGCTTTGAAGATAAGAGAGGGCTGAGTTTACATCAGCGGGTAGCATCAGTAACCTCGGATGTTTTCCTGATTTTTGTTGCCATTTTACCAACCTTCACTAAGCTCCCTCATATTGTCAGGAATCCAAAATGTTGTCAGGCAAACGGCTTGTGAGGCTATTTAGCAGTACTGTCATGATTTGAAATCTACTTACGTCGGGAGCTTGGAAAGGAATTGTTGAGCTGCTCCATCACTTCCTCCAATCCAGTGCTTGTACCCTGGCGAGGACTCAGCAATTCATCCTCACCTGAAACAAGAAACTCACTTTATAGTATACACAAAGAAGCCTGTATCCAGTACCTTAATACAAAGAAAACATACTTGTATCAGTCATTGGATCAATATTATACACTTGTTTGCACTGTACAAATGCATAACACATAACAACATGAGGAAACAAGAAAAAATACATAACTGGATATTTTAAAAGTAAATAAATATGGACATAAATAAAAGGTAGACAGGAATTAAAAAGTAATAACATAACCTTGGACTTTGACTCAATGCATAATTCTGTGGTTTAAGATGTCAGTTAGGCCCCTCTATTATATTGCTGGCTTATGATGTATACAAGACGGTGAATTTTTCTGTAACCCGATAATACTACAGGCCCTGTCATGTGCTGTTGCGCCCTCAGGCCCTACAACATGCAAAATAACTTTCATCTTTAACTGGCATCAGAAAATCTCTACATCAAACAGTAAGATTAATTTTAAAGCAAAACTCCTCAATCTACTACAAGTGATATCAGATAATTGCTAAATTTTAATGGCAGCAAACAAGCCTTGGGTTCACATAACTTTACTAAACCATGCGGGTGGAATGTGGATAAGAATCTTGACAGAAAGTATTCTTTATGTAATTCCATTCTAGACAGCCATTTATTTATGTGTAATGTGATTGACATAATATCTATTTACGAAGAATGGTTAGGTGGAGCTTTTTGTTCAACTGCAGTCTATATTGAAGAAATAATAACACAGGCAGCAGAAGAATCCAGTGATATGCAAAAGTGATGACACTTTTGAAGAGAAACTCTGGGTTAAAGATGTTCACTTTGATTTTCTATGGATTTCCTGACCTACTGCTGTTGCTTTGGCAGGAAATTGGTGACCCCTCCCCCCACTCCATGGGCTTGAATTTTTCTGTCGGTGGGCAGGCTCAGTTGCAGAGCTGACTGCTGCTTGCCGCCATTTTAACCGGGCAGGCCAATTAAGCATAAGGTGCAAGTGGCGCTACCTGTGCAGGCGAGGGGAGGAGGGAGAGTTGGTGCCTGCACTGTTTTGCACATGCGCACTAAAGAGCGCATCAATCTCAGAGTCATGGAGCTGCCTCAGGAAGATTGAAACGCTTTTGAAATAAATAAATAATCGAAAATTTAATTAAACATATCCCCTCATGTGACTGTATCACATGAGATGGAACATGTTTTTATATTTCAGAATTTTAAAAAATTCAAATTGTAAAAGCTTTAGGAAACCTCATCCCGTTCGTGGATGAGGTTTCCCAAAAAATGTGAAGGCTGCTTGGCTTTTTCACGGACCGCCAACCTTAAGGTTGAATGGGTAGCGTAAACAATTACCTTAATTACTTCCTTAATGGCCTTAATAGGCCATTTAAATATCGGTGGGCGCGCAGCTGACTCCGGTGCGCACCCGGCGAACAAAACATCGCGATCGTGCGTCATTTTACGCACCGGCGTGTTGGACCCACCCCCGCACACTGACTGATGCAAATGGATAAAATTGGTCACTTATCCCAGGCGTTCCACTGATGTTCTACTAGGTGGAGAGAGCCGCAATGAGATTTCAGGACCGTTATCATCTATAGAAAGAAAAAGGGAACTCGGATTTTAAAGTAATTAATGGATTTGACAAGGTGAATTGTTAGGAGACATAGCATATAAAACAGGCTCAAAGAGGCCACAAGGACCAACTTTGAATGAGGAATAACTTGCCCACATTAGGAGCCACCTAAAGAAAAGAGATAATTTGCTTTATATGGAGTCTTAACATGTGTGCCATAGATGTCTACAGGTGTTGCACGTAGATTTAATTATTTTTAAACACAGTGTTGGCTATGTAAATAAACACAGCAACTACTCTGCACCAAGAAAGATCCCAAAACACCAAGAAAAATGCCTAGTTAATCTGTTTTTTGTTATGATACTTATGCAATGGATTTATTGCCTAGTTTTATCAGCACTGCTCCATTAATGTTCAAGATAATCCTGTAAGTAACTAAACATTACTCCGTGTGTTATATTTATTTTGTGAACGTAAATCCATATAGAATACTGAAATCCATGCTAGGAATGTCTAGCGAGCCCTTCTGCGAAGATTAGAGAGATAAAGGTTTCTGAAAGGATTAAAAACTGGCCAGATCATATACTGAAAACAGGCTTAGATAATGGAGCAAGGAGTAATGGATAGGCCAAAGGCCTTTTATCCTGTTTGTATAATGCTGTGTTCTTGAAACTCCTATACATCAAAGTTACTTCTTTGTTTCCAACAAAATATGTAGTGTACGGAAGGAGAAAGAAAGCAGTGCAGCATTTGATCATTAACCTGCTTTTGGCAGTGTTGCACTGCAAGAATAGGCAGCATTCAAACAGGAAGGATTTCTGACAAAGGAATTGATTGGAACAAAAGAATGGGACCAGCAGTAAGGAGATTGCCCACTGAAAAAAGTAAGCTGAGAGGAAGCAGGAACATTTTTTAAAAAGGTGGGCAAAATAGCTGGGATACAGTTATCTTGTGGAGATCTAAGCATGCCTTGTGGCCAGCGTTCACTCAAGTAGAGATGAGCAGCGTTGCAGACTGCATTTTTTTTAAACAAAAGTACTAGAAAATAAGTAATACGTTTTGGTACAATTTACAAATTCCATGCAAATATTCTTTACAGGAGCAGCATGCAATTTACCAGATACCAGGTTATTCCAGATAAATTAAATCCAAAAAGGACCCCTTTCATTACAACTGCCATTAATGTAAAGGCTCCTGATGTCCACTGAAAGTAAGGCCCAAATGAAATATGCTGCATTGTATCAACGTGAAATAATCCAACCTTGTTCAAAGAAGCCAGAGGGTGGTTTCGTTGGCAGGCGGCCTCCGATTCGCCTGCCACACCGTCACCACCGCTTCCTCACACCGGGTGCCACATTTAAAGTGGAGCTGTGCACACACCTCTCAGTGCTTCCAGCCCAGGATTGCTGCACAGAAGACGTGGCCCCGAAAGACAAGAAGACTGCAACCCCCCGAATCACTGATGCATCCCTGGGATGCCTTCTGGATACCATTAGAGCCTGTCGCGATGTCCTCTACCCCTGCTCTGTCTGCAGGAGGCTCATCAGTGTCACCACTCCAGCTTGGGTAGGCAATGGCAGTGGTCAGTGCACAGGAGAAGTTGACCATCTAATGCAGGAAAAGGATGAACGATCTCATCCATGCTATCAGAGTAAGCCAACCATCTCATCACTCCAAACTCTCACACTCAAGCCCATCACACGTTCACTGGCATCTCACTCACTGCCAGTTTAAGGGGCATCACACTCACACACACCCTTACATCTCCATCTGACCTCATCTCCTCTGGAGACTGCCTCCTCAGCCCTCAACCCCTTGAGGTGACATGCACAGATCAACATGTTCCCACAGACACCCTAGGATAATCGCCTTCTCTTGTACTGCCCTATCCCTGCAGCCTCTTCTCTTGCCTGAGGCCACTTCTCCCCCTTCCCTAAGCAAGCCCTAGCCCTGCAACCATTGAAAAGCCACTCACATATGGCTGATTTGGTAGGTAGCGACCTGCCCATGAGCCCCCCCTAAAAGTGATGTGGTGCAGTCTGCGAAGCCTGGTACTGATGACCGCAAGTGCTGCCTGAAGCCAGGTAGGCAAACAAACCTCGAAGTGCAGCTCAACAGGTGCACGTCGCTTACGTTCAGCTGTGAAACATGCCGATGTGCAGTGGCAGGAAAGGCGGCCCACCACTGACAGGCGGAGCGGACAATCGCAAACTGGTTTCACACACTCGCTCAGACACGGGCTTGCTCACTCACACAAACACTCGCCCTCTCTCACACACACAAACACTCGCACTCTCTCTCACACACACATACACTCGCTCTCTCTCACACACACATGCTCACCCTCTCACACAAACACGTACTCATCCTTTCGCACACATAGGCACACATACACCTCTTTCTCAGACATATACATTCACCTTCGCTCTCGGACAGTTACACTCACCCTCTCTCTCCAATACACTCACCCTGTCTCTCGCACACACACACATGCCTCTCTAAGACACACAGTCACACCCCCTCTCACATACACCCTCTCAGACACACACACACTCACCCTCTTTCTCAGACAACCACATCAGTTGACGAACCGGAGAGGGACTGGGGGAGAATGCGGAGAGGGACCGGGGGGAACACGGAGAGGAACTGGGGGGAACACGGAGAGGAACTGGGGGGAACGCGGAGAGAGGAACACAGAGAGGAACCAGAGGAGAACGCGGAGAGGGACCGGGGGAAGGTGGAGGCAGTGGAAACGTAGTGAGCTGAGGCGCTGCGCATTCCAGAGTTGCCAGTGTTTGCTATTCCTCCAATCACCGCTTGGTTCTCTTTCATATTTGCTGCTGATAGGCTCGCTATTGAACCCCTGCAGAAATCTTCAAACTCACTGACATCCTACCAGCATTTTCAACGAATGTTCCAGGGGCCACATGGAGGGGCTTCCCAGGCCACAGGTTGGACCAGCCTAATCTGGAGCCAGGTGGAAGAGTCCCTGTACAAAATAATAGGTCTACCCCTGAGGAAAGGTCACAGACCTTAAATGTTAACTCTGCTTCTCTCTCCACATGTGCTGCCTGCCAGATCTGATGAGTATTTTTCTTATTTTTTGTTTTTATTTCAGGTTACCAGCTTCACCTTCTTGACCTCCCCAATCCTTTAGCATTTCAAGGAGCTTAACAGGCAGTTAATTGGAGGTATTAGGCTCCTGGCTCCCCACTCCTTTCTCTTCCATCCTCGCTGTGAAAATAGTGCGTTCTGGAGGCAGAAGATTGATACGCCATCTAGAAACACTATAAAGCGTGCCCATTCTCAACTATTGTAAATCAAGCACAAGGGTTGTTGGTATAATTCAGCATTGTGTATAATGGGACACTCCACATTAGTTTGTGTTGGTTCAGGGAAATGCTGTCTCATTCAGGCAACTTTGGAAACTGTCAGTGATGGCCAAATAACCTGCCCTTGAAATGATCTACGTAGTTAACACGAACACGGAAAGAGTACATATCTTAAAAGATATATTCTTGTAAATTGTAACAGCAAAATGTTGTATTGAAGTTCCAAGCAGGTACCTCTGGCTATCACGGAGATTTGATTGTTAAAAATGCCAAAAGGCATGATCAATCTATCTACTAGCTGAATCCCTGCTCTGTAAAGCTATATGGCAGATGGGCATCTGAGGATTAGCAGATTGGACTCAAACAGCCCAGATGTGTTGGCATTTAACCCAAGTTGCCATAGTTCTATTACTTGTTTGTTGTTAAATGGTGTGGGAATAGTATCTCAGTCAGTATATCATTTAACGTCCCCCAATTTCCTCTAGCACCATAGTTATCGCAGATGAAAAAAAATGAAGATATGTTGTCATGATAACAATTGCAACCTTATGCTTTAAAATCTTACAACTTGATAAGTCCTAAAGCCTCTTAGTGTCTGGTATTATTTTAGTTGACCTTATTTTCAGAAATATAATTGAGGCTAAAGGAAAACTGATTGCCTTTGCTTTAAATTGCTTTCTTGTTTGGAAAATGTGCACATTAAAATCATGAATATTAATGGGGCGAATGGAATGGTTTCCATTTTGTTCACCCTATAACCTCCATTTTATAGTGAGTGATGATGCTCTGCTGAAGAGAAGCTCACTGTATCAGCTGTCCCCTAGAAAAGGCTCAGACCTATGTCTGTCAGTCCCTATTGCTCAAAGGCGCTGCAAGAGGCCACACCTGGTGCTGAAAGCTCGGAAACAAATAAACCCTCCGTGACAGACTTGGTAACCTGAGTCCTGAGCCAGGCAGGTTCACTGCATGATCAACAGCAGTGCCCTGACAATCAGCCAGTCTACCTCACTAAAGGAGCCAAGTGAGGTACATTGATTACAAAAACAAAATACTGTGGATGCTGGGTGGGGGCATGGTTGGCATGAGGTGCATGAAGGGCCACTGGGGTGTGAAGGGCTAAGGCTGAATGGCCTGTTTATATTCTAACTAAGATGAAGGCCCACTACACAAGGGGGAGCCTTTTAAACACCCAACAGCCCCCGTTGCTGCCTTTGAACTTTTTCCCGGTCAGCTGGCCGCACCCACCCCTCCACCCCATCCCCGCAAGAATGAAAAACCTGTCCTTCCTGACGCTTTCTCCTGAAGCGGGCAGGCAGGCGGGCTGAGCTGGGAATTTTCCTGACTCTTGCTATCTGCCTCGAGGATGAAAATCAAGCCCAACGTTTCAGGTCTGTGACCTTTCATCAGAACAATGTGCTAGATGTGAAATGCTAACTCTCTTCCTCTCTCCACAGATGTTGCCAGATCTTTTGAGTGCTTACAGCATTTCCTGTTCTCATTTCAGATTTCCAGCATTCACAGTATTTTGTTTATGTCTTAGTGTTTTATGCAATTCTAGCATAAGTTCCTGCTGTTATATTCTATGCCTCAGGAAATATAAAGAAAAGTATTCCGTACTTCTACTTTATCTACATGTCCTGTACCTTCACTGATCTGTGGACATTCACTCCGAGGTGTCTCTGCTTTTTACACTACCCAGAATCATACCATTTATTGTGAATTTCCTTGCTTTGTTTGCTCTCTTAAAATGCATTACCTGATACTTATCTGAATTGAATTCCATTTGCCACTTTTCTGCCCACCTGATCAGTTCACTTATATTTTCCTGCAGTCTACAACTTTCTTTCTCACTATCAACCGCACGGTTAATTTTTGTATCATTTGCAAGCTTCTTAATCATACCCCCTACATTCAAGTTTAAGTCATTGATATAAATAACATAAAGCAATGAGCCCAGTACTGAGTGCTGCGCGACCCCATTGGAAAAAATATCACAAAAACACCATTGACCATTATTAACCTTTGCTTTGTTAGCAAAATTGAAGAGCATGAAACTAAATTACAAGTGACAGCATAGATAGAAAATTGACAAAAGGACAGAAAGCAAAGAGCATGGGTGAATGGTTGTTTTTCAGACAGGGTGAAAGTAAACAGTGGTCCCTCACTAGTCAGTGTTGGGGCAACTCCTCTTTTTGATATATATTAATGACCTGGACTTGTGTATACAGGGCATCATTCCAAAGTCTGTAGGGGAGATGTAATTAGGCAATGCAGGAAACCAGGAGGGATAGCAATAGACTTCAGAGGGACATGGACAGACTGATGAAATGGCCAGACACATATCAGATGAAATTTTAGAATCGTGGTTCATTTTGGTAGGAAGAATATAGAGGGGCAATATATACTATTTTATATATGGCACTATTTTAAAGGGGGTGCGGAAATACAGATACCTGAAGGTATATGTACACAAATCTTTAAATCTGGACATGTTCAAATAGCTGTATGGCATGTGGGACCCTTTGTTTTATATAGGGGCATAGAATACAAAAGCAAAGGAGTTTTACCAACACTTTATAAACACTGGTTTGGCCCCAGCTGGAGTACTGTGTGCAATTCTGGACACCACACATTAGGAAAGTTGTTACAGTGGGTGCAGAGGAGATTTACGGGAATGGTACCAGGGTTGAAAGACCTCAGTTGGGCAGAAACTAGTGAAGCTGGGGTTTAACATCTTCTCCATAAAATGGCATCTCTGAGAGTGCAGCACTTCCTTATTACTGCCCTGGAATGTCTACCTAGGTTTCATGGGAGATTAGTTATAGGAGGAGAGAAAGACAATTCTTAATTTTGTCTGTCTACAATGACAGGGGATGTCAACTCATCTATCAGCTAGTAATTAGTTTCTGCATGGCCTTGCCTTAATCTACCTTGGCAATCTCTTAGAGCCTAATGTATTTCTACACTCCACCATGTTGCCACTTGTCTCCTGCTCTGCTGCTACACTCTTGGCTTCTGTTACTCCTTCCCTAGGTCTCTCTGCCATGTCACTTTTTTGCTGCATTCAAAGACCTCCTCCAAATCCATTCTTTTGACCATGCCTTCAACTTTGTGCCTTCAGTGTCAGCCATGTCTCAGTTGGAAGCACTTTTGCCTCTGAAAAAGGAGGTTGTGGATTCAAGTTGCATTCCAGAGACTTGAGCATGAAAGGCTTGGCTGAAAATCCAGTGCAGTACTGACGGAGTGCTGACAGCTGTCTTTTGGATGTGACATTAAGCCATGGTTTGCCCTCTCAGATGGACGTAAAAAATCCCATGCCATTATTCTGAAGATGAGAGTAGGGGAGTTATCCCTGATATCCTGGCCAATATTTTTCCCTTGATTGACCACACGTAAAACAGATAATTTGGCCATTATCACATTGGTGTGTGCAAATTGACAACTATGTCTCCTACATTACAAAAGCTACTGCACTTCAAAAGCACCTATAATGTGCTTTGTGATGTTCTGTGATTGTGAAAGGTGCTATATAAATCCAAGCCTCTCTTTTATCCCCTACAGTTCTTTTTTTCTCTGCTTGTCATCCATTGTTATTTCCTGAACAATGTAAAGCTTTCTGTAGTGGTCTCCCCTTCATAAGAAGCACTGCATACATGTAACTGGGAGGTAGGGAGTAGTGGAAGGAATTCATTATTGGAACAACTAATAGTATACTCCTTATGGGCAGAGAGGAAATATGCAAGTGCTGGGACATGTCTCCATAAATCATGAGGAATTGGGGAAAGGAGGAATTGTTCTGATCTAAAATTTGCCTTCATTGGTACATTTCTATCTTTTATATTCAAGAGTACCGCAAATACCATAAATTATGATCTCTCAACTTCAAATGCTGCAGAAGAGTCTAGTAGGACAGAGCTAAGGGAGCCCTGAACTGTGGAGATAATGATCCAAATTTTAGAAGCCTGAAACAAACTTTAAATCTAAGCTATGCCTGGTTTACACTCTACCTGACCAGAGTTGCAAAAAGACGATTTACTGAATCCTCAACTTGAGGACATCAAATTAAAACGGAAGGAAATTTATCTACGGATGATTCTGTTGGTTGAATAACTTAAGAAAAAAAAACTGCAGAACTCCACTGCCCAAACAAAAACAACTTGTTAAAATTTTCTGTACGATTAATGGATTGAATATTAAGTACCATTTTCATTTCTTTGCAGGATTTTTGCACATACAAAAGCAAACTTTCTCATGAAGGTCAGCGACTTACTTGCTGTTTTGCTTAGTCGGCTTTACTCATACAGAGTTATTAATACAAAATAAAAAGACAAATAGCCACCACAGAAATAATTAAAAGTCTCATTATGTTAAGAGTCAGTGAAAATTAATTTATTTCGCTCAGTGAACTTTAACACATATTAAATATTAATTTTTCATGCATTTCAATCTTGCATCAATGGCATGAAAATGGAAGCTGTGAAGTTAGACATCACCACCCCCCCCCCCTCGGCACATTTTAATTCCTGAAAAGGGTTTCAATAACATAGTTTTGCATAATCCAGCTTATGCGATGCATTTTTAACACTAATATATATTTATCTTACATTAGCCAAATTATTTGAAGAAAAATTCACTTGACAGTTTGAAATTCTCATTCATGAAATTCTAGATAGTCAGTAATTAATCATAACTAAAGGTATAAATCTAAAGTTTCTGAACCTTGTCCCACTGCCTGATACATATACTTGAATGAAGCTCTTATGCTGCTAACAACTGAATGCTAGCAGAAGCACTAATATATTGAATATGCCATTGCAGTTTATGGTATGATTAATTACACAAATTATCTTTTAAAAAAGATATAACAGCTAAAATTAACTGCCTGCTCCCTGTCTCTGCATTCAGTCTTCCAGCTCCAGCTAAGCTCAGAAGTTTAAGGCCCAAATTTTCGACCCTGGTTGGGTTCACTGAGTCAGGAGATTTCCCAGCTTGGCGAACCTGACATTTAAAAATGTCTGCCTGCAGGTCAGATTTTCAATCTGGGGGATTGGGCTGAAACAGGTGTTGGGGCAGAAGACCCCAGAACAAACACACAGGCTGCCAGGTGCTGAGACGGCCTGGGCACAAGGCCTGCCTCTGTGCCCCGGCACTGTGTTTAAATAAATAAAAAATAATAAAATATAAAAATGTCCCTCCAGCCCTCGCCCTCCCTATGCCCCATCCATGCCAATTTATGCCAAACCATGACCACATCCACCCCCAGGGCCTGTATACCCCATATACTAAATTTGTACCCCTCTACCCACTCCCCATGGCTCCCCACACATTCTATGGTAATTTAATGCCAACCCATGTTCCCCACTCTTTGCCCTTAACCCCTACATGCCAACTCACCTAGGATGCTTGAGCAGTTCCTTGACAGCTTTGTCACTTCCTGGATAGCTTTGACAGGTCTGATTGCTGGACAGCTCTTTAACATTTCCTGGACAGTTCCTTGACAGTTAGACAGTTCTTTAACAGCTTGCCAGTTCCAATGATATTGTACGTAAAGCATGCATCATCGTGTTTACTGTTAACAATCCCAAAGGGTGCCTTACATCTCCCAAAGGTATTCCAGAACCTTATCCAAAGGGTACCTTACCTCTACAAAGGGGTTACCCTGGTTATCCAAATACAGCCACCAAGTTTATCCAACCTCCTCTTACCTGTTCTATTCTGCACACTCCGGATACCACACTTATGTTCTTCCACAATCCCACTTTGTTGGATGCAGCTGGTGATTTAAGTGGCCAGCTGCTTCTGTGAATCACACATGTGCGAGCCCCGGCCCAATTTCAGTTCTGTCCCATGAAGATGGGAAATGCGAGATTTGGGGCTGGGACTTCGAAATTTCAGCTATTTCCTGGATTTTCGCCATGACGGAGAGCCTCTCTGTCACGGTGAAAATCCAGGCCTAAGTGTCTCTTCCCATCTTCACTCAATTTCCTGGCACTTTTTCATATTGCTGTTTCACATCTATATTTCTGATAAAATTGAAAGGAAGCAAAAGTCATTGACACCATTCACTTGAGGATGTTTTAAGATTTTGATCAAGACCTATTCTGGCTCAACTTACGAGTAGTTGTTTTTAGCCCTTTAGGATGAGGCAACAATTTTCAAGTAGTCACTGTATTGCTTAAACCATAAACATTTTCTGAATGAATTTCAGTTGTGCAATCTGTACTTATCACTTAGTTCTAATTAATAAAAAAAATTTAGTAAGTTGACATTTAAAAACTTCCCAGTGCTATTAAAGAAACATTTTTCCTCATCAATACAAAAGGATGGGACATTTGAGGCTATAGTGTAAATCCTATGAGGCTCAGTCAACTAAAACACAATTTAAAGAAGTGTGCTCAGGGGTCAGAATGTCCAATTCCCCAGTGCTCCCAATTTTCCAGTGAATCACCATCACATTTCTAATCAATGGTATATATACTTCAGTGTCACAGAACAGTGGATTATTGGAGCTTTGTTAGAAGCAGCAGAAAGGGAAGACTTCAAAAGTCTCAGTGACAGAAGCACTGCCTAATGAGATGTCAGTCACATGAACCAAAAAAGCACAAGGTTAATCCTAAATTTGTGCTAGGTTAGTTGATCCCAGGGGAAAAATCTTGGAACATGAGCATTATCTGCAGGGACTCCTATGCTATTGGCAGAGGGAGAACAGAAAAATTAACTTGCCTCACCCTGATCGCTACTATAATAACTCATGTCAAATTGCTTATGGGGGAAAAGTCACCCTATGCAGACTTAACGTAAATTCTCTGGAGGCAGGCAGCATGACTGGATAATATCTTTGTGGTCCACATGGATTTCTCCACTGGTATCACTGAAGAAACCTGCGCAGGTAGTGGCCTGCGGCACTGGCTACCCCCGAGAATCAATGTAGTCTGAGCAGTGCCATTTTGAAGCGGCGCTACATGAACAAATTTTTCCCTGTGTGTCTGGAAAGGATGGGTTTTACTGTGATACCCACCACATCAGCTCAAAAAGGAGCACAAATTGCATGAGGTTTCAGATGATTGTAGCCATACATAAGAAATAGGGGCAGGAGTAGACCATCTAGCTGATCTTCTGCAAGACTCCACCTTCCTGCCCACTTCCCATATCCCTTGGTTCCCTGGTTAACCAAAACAATGACATTCTTCTAAACTCCAGACAGCATAACTCCAATTTACTCAACCTTTCATCATTAAACAACCCTCTCATCCGGGAACCAATCTAGTGAACCTTTGCTGTTCCGCCTCCAATGCAAGTACACCCTTCCTTAAATATGGAGACTAAACTGCACACAGGATTCCAGGTGTGGTCTTGCCAAAGCCCTATGCAATTGTGGCAAGACTTCTTCATTGTTGCATTGTAATCCCCTTGCATGCTATTTGCCTCCTAATTGCTGCTGTCCCTGCATGCTAACTTTCTGTGTTCCTTGTATGAGTACACCCAAGTCCCTCTGAATATCAACACTTTGAAGTTTCTCTCCTTTTAAAAAACATTCAGCCTTTCTATTCTTACTACCAAAATGATTGTCCTCACACTTCCCTGCGTTACACTCCATCTGCCACGCTGTTGCCCACTCACTTAACCTGACTATAACTCTTTGCAACCTCTGTGTCCCCTCTCGCAGCTTACATTCCCACCTAGCTATGTATTGTCAGCAAACTTGGATACATTGCTCTGTCTCTTCATCCAAATCATTAATATAGACTATAAATAGCTAAGGCCTCAGCACTGATCCTTGCGACACCCTATGAATCACAGTCTGCCAGCTTGAAAATGCCCCATTTAGTCCTATTCTTTGCTTCCTGAATGTTAACCAATTCTCCATCCATGTTAATAAATTATCCTCAATTCCATGAGCCGATATCTTGCATTTTCTAGAATGCCTTTTGGAAATCCAGACATATTACATCTACTGGTTTCTCTTTATCTAGCCTACCAGTTAAATTCTCAGAAAACGCTAATAAATTTGTCAAACATGATTTCCATTTTGTAAAATCATATTTACTCTACCTGATTTGCTGGGTGGTTAACAGTGAGGTTGAGTGACTTGGGCTACAGGAAGATATAGATGGGATGGTTAAATGGGTGGAATTTAAACCTGAAAAGTGTAAGGTGATACACTTTGGAAGGAGTAATTTGACAAGGAAGTATTCAATGAAAGGCATGACACTAGGAAGTTCTGAGGAACAAAGGCACCTTGGTGTGTGTGTCTAGATCTCTGAAAGTGGAGGGGCATGTTAGTGGGGTGGTGAAAAAGGCATATGGGACACTTGTCTTTATCAATCGAAGCATAGATTACAAAAGTAGGGAGGTCATGTTGGAGTTGTATAGAACCTTGGTGAGGCCACAGCTGGAGTACTGTGTGCAGTTCTGGTCAGCACATTATAGGAAGAATGTAATTGCACTGGAAGGGGTGCAGAGGAGATTCACCAGGAAGTTGCCTGGGATGAAACATTTAAGTTATGAAGAGAGGTTGGATAGACTTGGGTTGTTTTTGTTGCAGCAGAGAAGACTGAGGGGCGACCTGATTATGAGGGGCATGGACAGGGTCGAAGGGGAACTGCTGTTCCCCTTAGTTGAAGGGTCAGTCGCAAGGGGACATAAGTTCAAGGTGAGGGGCAGGAGGTTTATGGGGGATGTGAGGAAAAACTGTTTTACCCAGATGGTGGTGACGGTCTGGAATGCGCTGCCTGGGAGGGTAGTGGAGGCGGATTGCCTCACATCCTTTAAAAAGTACCCGGATGAGCACTTAGCATGTCATAACATTCAAGGCCAAGTGCTGGTAAATGGGATTAGGTAGGTAGGTCAGGTGTTTCTCACATGTCAGTGCAGACTCAATGGGCCGAAGGGCCTCTTCTGCACAGTGTGATTCTATGATTCTGTGATTGTACTATGATTTTCTAAGCGCACTGTTAAGTGATGCTTAAGAATAGATTTCAGCATTTTCTCAATGACTGATGTCAGGTTAACTAGTCTTTAGTTCCCTAGTTTCTTTCTCCCTCCTTTCCTGAATAGCAGTGTTACATTTGCTAACTTTCAATCCAATGAGACTGTTCCAGAGCTTAAGGAACTTTGATAAACCATAACCATTACATTCACTATTTCTGCTGCACCCCTTTTAGTACTTGAGGATGTAGGCTGTAATTTCTAGAAATGTCAGTTTTTAGTCCCTGAAGTTTCTGTAATACTTTTTCTCTGCTGATATTAATTACTTTAAGTTCCTTCCTCTTATTAGGTTTTCGGTTACCTTCTATTTCTAGGATGTAATTTGTGTCTTTTACTGTGAAGGCAGACCCCAAAGAGCCAGATTTTCAATTGCTGGTAGGGTTGGGCAATTTGTGGTCCCGAAGGACGTGTTGGAATCGTGACACCCTCTGGACAGTTTAAGGGTTTCAAAGGGACAGCTGGTTGGAGGGAACCGGGAAGGTGCTCGATGTCAATTAACGACCCCTTAAACTCGTTAGGAGAATTATTAAGAGGCCAATGTGGAGCAGAATGGAATTTTCAAAAGCTTTTCAGGCAAGCCTGGCCAGTCTTGGGCACATCAGTGCACAGCTGCTCGGTTTGCTGCAGGGACCAAGTAACATTATTTGCTGTGGTCTTTTCATCAAATGTGTGGGGCCAACCAGTGCCAGCTCGGGCGTTGGTCCTACCTTACTGTGCAGGTTAATGTTTGCCTCCTTCCATTTCCAAGGAGCTGACTACTCAAATTGGTAAGGCAGCAGCAGCTCCCAACATGGCTGCCATCCACCTTAACTGCTGGTCTAAGCATGCAGCTCCTTCCTCCTTGAGGCATCCAATTGGAGACCAAGCTTGCATTCTGGCCAATTTAGGCCATTACCATTTAAAAATTACATTGTGACAATGTCACAGCTTGGGCGCAGGGCCAGGACCCGGAATTAATTTGGATGTCAGGTTTGCTACCTTGCATTAAAAATCCAGTCCAAAATATTTATTCAATGTCTCTCCCATTTCCTCTTTTCCCATGACAATTCCTCCTGTCTTTGCCTCTAATGGACCAATATTTACTTTAGTTACTCTCCCCTTTTTTACTTACTTGGAAAAGATCTTACAATCTGCTTTTCTGTTCCTGGCTAGTTTACTGTTATACGCTATGTTTTCCTTTACCAACTTTTTGGTCAACTTGTCATAAAAGTAAAATACTGCAGATGTTGGAGACCTGAAATAAAAACACTAAGAGCTAGAAAAACTCAGTAGGTTTGGCAGCATCGGTGGAGAGAGAAACAGACTTAAAGTTTCAAGTCCCATAAGTCTCTTCTTCAGAATTGCAGTTCTGGGGGGTTGAAAATGTGGAAATTCCAGGAAGGCAGAAATGCTGGCAGGTTAAATGTCATTATCATGTTCCCCACTCCATCTACTGTGGGAAAGTCTACAGCAGAATGTTACACTGAGGACTGCCGGGGACAGCCCTCACAACTGGAATAGGTTGTGAGGCAGAAGTGGTGAGGTGGGGTGGGGTGGTTGGGGTTGGCCAGAGGTCTGGCAGATCAGGATGCTGGATGAGGTCACTTGGTAGGGGAGCTGGACCAGCAACTGGGGAGGAAGAGAATGTGAGGCAGAAAGCTCAGGATAAGGGAAGGAACGGTTGGGGAAAGAAGCATCAGCCAATCGTGGCAGGAGATTGTTTAAAGGGCCCTGTGGAGTATTCTTGCCATTTAAGGCTAATAAGCAGTGCTGCACAAAGCACTTACCACCTGCCTGATCCATTATGCCCCCATCTTCATTTGGCCACTTGGTTTCCCAAGCTCTAGGAAACACAGCTGGCCTACATTAAAAACAGGCTGCCAACTGCATTGTGGGAACAAACTGTCCCAACCCTCGAGAGCGAGACAAAGACAAACAACACAAATTCATGCCACAAAGCCTGCACGTGACAATTTGGGTCAAGTTAAGCAACGTAATATTTTTTTACCTTACATCTAACATTCTCCCACTTGCCATGGGGAGGAGTTTATTATTCCCCCCAAAAGGGGTCTGGGATGATACTTTGTCTCTGTTTGAAATAAACTGGGAGCTGTGACATTGCACAAAGTGTTTGAGATACAACTTCAATTCCTGCTGTGTAAACTTGTGGACTTTAAAACTTAGCACTTGAGCATAACTCATTGTCAAATCCTTTCCATGTAGAATTTTTAAAAAATGATCAAAAATCCTGAAAGTTGACAGGCTAATCTTTACCAGATTAGCTCCAATAATTCAAAATTATCTGTCAGGAAATGCTTCTTCCCTGTGCTTCTTACTGCTTTCCCTCAAATATCATCCTTATTTAAAACTTCTTTAAAACTCACGTCCAGCATAACCTACCATCTACTTGAATTTCCACTCAAATGGATTTGCTCTAAATCTTCAACTTATTAATACAATATCACTATTGTATTATGAAAATGCACATGCAAAAGACAACACTTTTTAAGAAATACATTTTTAAATAAAAAAGATTAACAAAGATTCTTTATTAATTTCCTTATACAACAACTTCCAAGTATATATCACCTTTCATGTCGTAAAGAACATCCCCTCATAGGAACATAATCAGATAAAATTTGATAAAAGCCACATACTAGGACAATGATCAAAGGTTGATTTGCAGGGGCAGGTTTTAAAGAGTGACTTAAAGGAGCAGAGCGAGGTGGAAATACAGAGGCGCTTAGGGTGGCAAATCTTAACTAAAAGCATGGCTGTCAACGGTGGAATAATAAAAATTTGGCATGAAAAGAAGTCAAAATTGGAGGACTGCCGAGATCTTTAGAGGCCTGTAGGGTTGGAGGAGTTACAGAGATATGGAAGGGTGACATCATGGAAGTATTCTGAACAAAAGGCTGAGAATTTTAAAACTGAAGTGTTACCAGACAGAGTCACAGTAGGTCAACAAGAACAGGAGTGATGTGTCAACAGGACTTGTGCAAGTTAGAATTTGGATATCAGAATATATGAGACACTGTATGAGAATATATGATAAACTGTATCCAGCAGTTCCTCATGGAACTTGCGTGAGGACCACTTTCTCAAACTCAAGGTCTGGAATGAGTATGGCTTGCTATTGCGAGTGTACACACACTAAATCAGCCCTACGATGACAATGATGAAAATAATAGTTGTCTCTTTGTTTCATAGCAAAGAAACTCTAAGCCAAGTGGTTACTTGGTAGAATAGTGAATTTAGTTCTATTTTTATCTGGATGGGTCCTCTGTAACTGTCTTGTGATCTTTTAAAGACTAGCTTTTCTCAGTTAATAGTACTCTTGCCTCAAGTTCAGAGTATTGTGCTTTCAAGTTCAGCATGAAGAATTTGTTTGCGTAATTTAGATTGGCACTTCAGTGTTCCCTTTTGAATGGAATTGTTTGCATGCGCAGCCCATCAAGGGCCCAAGGTATGAGTGGAAGAGCAGGAAGTTCTTCTCACCAACCTGACTCCCTAACTGTTATCATTTAGGCTGCAGTTATACTATCTTAATGCTACTCGGCAGCCATGCACCAGCAAATTAAGTTTAAGTTATAATGGCTTGACTGATTTTTATTTTTGTTACATTGTGGCCTAAAGGTTTGTTTACCTATCTAACTCTCACACTGTTGTCACCACGTTCCATTAAAATCAATGTAATGATGATTATGTGCCACCATATACAAGTAATTTGTGTTTTTGGCCTCACTTTTACTAAATACTAATGTTCATGTAACATAAGTACAGCCAAAATAGTTAGCTAAGAGTTCTTAACAGACTACAAGCAGCATCAGGTGCTTTGATGGGATTGCAACCTGTTTGATATTAAAAGGAACATCCCAGAAGTCAAGAATAAGAAGAGTGTATGGGTAAAGTGGCATAAGAAAAATGCAAATATGAATAAATAAGCTTAACAAGTTCACTTCCAATTCAATGATTTTTTAGTTCAAATGCTGCAGGAGGTCTTGTGGTGCATCCCTACCTCTGAGCCAGAGGCTCAGGATTTGAGTCTCACCCAGTGCTTGGTGACCATGGAAGGTGTATTCAGAGTGTGGCAAAGCAGGTTGAGTATCAACCTGTAAATCCTTCCGATATGCTTTTAGCAGGTGGTAAGAACAGGAGAGTTTTCTGGTCAGCCAAAACCATGTAGTAGCTGCAGCGCAGCAGCCTCCCCTTGTTTAAAGACTCCATGTGCAAGTTCTTGTCATTGCCTCTGTGGCAACTGTCCTCATCGCTTCAAGAGACTGCATAAGAGAGAGAATTCAAATACTGCTCCTCCTTCAGTCAGATCCAAATGCCTCATGTTAAGACTTCTATGTAGCTAATGCCTCTCTGCTCAGGGTTGCCGGACAGGCTTCATTCCCCCTTTTAATTTCTCCTTAATACTTAGCTATCCAGCAAAGTGATCGAGAAGTGGTGAGAGTTGGTTGATGAGGGCAGACAAGTTTCAATGGCAGAACTCAGGCCTTCTCAGCAAGAACTCAAAGCAGAAATACCAGAGTTACAATGTACCATCTTTTACCCCCGAGTCATTTCTCCTGCTCAACAACTGACATTTGCAAAACGTAACATAACTTCTAAAGTACAGGATAGTAAAATATATGCACATCGCTTTAAATGTAAGTGAACAGGATTTGTCTTGTGATCAGACCGCAGTTAGTGGAACACTTTCTCATTGCATCATCAATGTTAAAACAATTATTTCTTACCTATTGTTCCTGAAGTCTGACTGCCGACTCCATGGAGTAGCACTGGCTGACTACTATCTGATCTTTGCGAGGAAGTAGAAGGGGAGGAGACTGTAGTACCATTTACCCTGACCTCTGTCTGTGGCTGCAAACAGCAATGAGGGAGAAGGTTACAACATGTTATCTTACTTTCAGTTTACATTCAGACCACTTTAGGATTAATCTGATAACATTCTGCTATAGCCTGAAACTGGTCAAAGGATTACAATCTGAGCTCACTGAGACCAGGCTGATATTTGGACTGGGAAGTGTCTTTAGCAGCAAAGTGGAGTCAATAACATCTTGTTGCTTCCAACTCAGTGTTCAGTAAATAGTTAGGTTCATAGTTTTAATAATGGCTTTGGTTGAGAAGAGTTTTGGAAATCTAATTCATTTTAAAATTAGAGCTTCACCACGGTTAAAATGCAATGAAACAAGGGCCCAGATTTTCCCTCCCAGGTCAGATGCACAGAGACAGGAGAATTCCCAGCTCCGCAAATCTGACCTTTAAAAATGGATGCTCAGACATCAGATTTTCCGTCCAGGGGTGGATGGGGGTGACCCAGGAAGAACCTAGGAGGATGCCGGGTGCGGAGGTGGGCTGGATGGAAGACCTGTCTCAGGGAAGTGTTTCCAAAGTTTAAAACTAAAGATTAAAACATGAAATATTACTCCAGCCCTCACCCTTCACCCCACCACACAATCTCCATGCTTCGTCCATACCAATCAAGGCCACTTTGTGCCCTCACCCACTCCCATCATGGCCATTTATAGCCCCTGTGCCAATCTATGCCCCTCCACCCATCCCGCCTGGGCCTTTATGGCCCCTATGCCATTCCACCCACCCCATGCCTCTTTATAGCTCCCATGTCAATTTAGTGCAAATGCATGCCAATCCATGCCGCCCCACCATCACACTTTGCCCTTACACCTATCATCCCAATTCATCTAATATCCACCAGGGGCAGACCTCAGGGCCCATGCAGAGATCAGAAAAATAAAATTCTATAAACTAAAGTTCTAATTGTTTACTGCAGAATTCACTATATTGAAAAAACACGTTCATAAAAACCTATTTACTATATTTACATTCCTTCAACTAAATAAATAAAAAATTTCAATCAAGTGCACAATCCCTTATAACAAGCATTGAAATTCATAGTCCCACATTAAAGAATCTATAGACACTTATAGCTGTCAATCAAAGTGTGAAATGGCAGACACCCTACAGTGATAACGGATGGCTGTGAAATCAGTCACACAGCATTAATTCAGTAATGGAAGCCCTCAGCTTTTGTCAATAGACAAGAGTGAAATAATAAGCAATCATTTTTTAACAGTCCAGACATTTTTTTTTTCCACAGATTTAAAGGGCAGGACCTTTAAATGCCTGGACAGTCTGATAGCTCCATTTAACAGTGCTTCTGACAGCTTTTACACGTCTTTGTGACAAGTGCTTCTCACATTTTTGACAGTTGATTTTGACAGATCAGTAAACAGTTCCCATGAGCTTGACAGTAATGAGTTTATGCACCTTTAATGCACATTAATGCCTAATTTTAACAATTCCAGAGGGTACCTGATCTACCCCACAAGTGCTTCTGACCGCCACTGAAGGGCATCATACCTCCCCAAAGGGACCAGATCCAAAGGGGTACCCTAGCTATCCAAACAAATTCACAAAATTCAGACTTGCTCTTACCTGGTCTAACCTGCACATTTGGGTTTCACACTCCTGGTCTACCAAAATCCCTCAGTGGAGGCAGCTGGCCATTTAAATCATCAGCATTAATCATCATTAAATCATAAACCAAGCATCGCATCCCCACAAAAATGGAAAGTGCCCTGTTTGAGGGCAGGATTTTTAGACATTTCTGCTATTTCTGCCATGACAAAGCGAAAATCGGGGCCAAAGTGCTGGTGCTCCAAAACGCTATAGCTGTGGGCTTGTAGAACAAGCCTTCATGATCCTGGAAATCCATACTGTGCTATCAGAAGTTGTTGTTAATAGACGCAAAACACTCTTCCACCTCGAGGTAAAGTTGCAGAAGTAACCCCAAATTAAGAGTAGCATTGTCACATCTCTGAATGCTAGTTCCCTGTCTGCCCCACGATTTGGGGAATTTCTTTGTGCTACTGGGAATTAGAAGAAGGAAATGAAAAAATAACAAAGAAGCAATGAGCCCTGAAAAGCGAGGTTGGTCATTTTTTTGTTACAACAGACAAGTTCCATGAACACAGGCCTTTCTCCTCTTACCTGCTCCAGCAGCTGCCTCAGCCTGTGCAGCTGGGATTCCAACTGCTTGTTGTGATCTTCCAGGATCTGCATCCTGGCCTCAAGGCGGCCTTTGTGCTGACGAAGCAGTTTGGCTTCAGCGATTAGCTCGGCATCCCTGGGACTTTGTGGTGAAATGGGCATCATTTCAGGAGGGGATGGTAAGGGGGACAGGCCTTTGTGATCATGCTGCTGCTTCAGCCTCTCATACTCAGACTGAAGGTTTCTGAAAACAAAAAGATTATAAATTATAGGATCTGCATTTTTGGGGTTGTGGGGATATTTAGTAAAGAAGCCGTTGCGGCGTTTGCCCACAGAAAGTTCTTTGTGCTTAGCTGTTAATTTCCTAATAAGTTGTTCACAATTTGAAATGACAGGACATTGAGCTAATGAGGTTCCTTACTGTGCTTCATCTGAAATTCGCTGGTTGACAACCTCCTATAATAACAATAACATTTCAATGATAAACCAGTTCTAGGGTTTGGAAATGAAATTTGAAAATACGTTATTATATTGAAGCTTTAATTCACATTTGAATCAGTACCGACAAATTCATGTTGGAAGCCAGCTGTCGTCAATGTTGCTGGTTTGGGGGCAGGAAACATGAGCTAGCTGCTGTCCTGGAAGTGGAAGGAGCATTCCCAAAGGGGGCAGAGATCACAGAAAATGGCCAAGTCAATATTTTATAGTTCAATAAAAGCCCTAATGGATCAATATTAAGTGGTCATTCAAAATGTGATGTGGCAGTTAGGTGAATTTTTAGGGTGGAATCCATCCTATTAAGGGGTCAAGTATATCAGTCCAGACTGAATCTGATGTACTTATTTGGCCACATTCTAACCTGTTTTCATCTTCCAGGTCAGCTAGAATTCTTTCCAGTTCTCCTCTTTCTTCGCTCTCCAGTGAGATGAGAATTTGAGCAGGGCTCCGAGGCTGACTCAAGGGTGACTCCTGGTTCAGACTCTGACAGTAGTGCTGAATCAGTAAATGTTCATCATCTCTGCAACATATTGCAAACAAAATATGTCAGTATGTTTTATTGCAACACTTGTTTTCAGAAGCACCCACCTCCCCAAAACCAACTTGTTTCCATGGCTACGTGTCACATAGTTAAGAAGTTAGGGTCTATATTTGTTGACCATCATTCAAAGTTTGGGATATAAAGAAAATTGTTTTACAATTTATAAATGGTAACAAAATTACAATCTTTGATTTTCATTCCCACTTCCCTTTTCTTTCTGGAATGCGGTATACTGCCATGACTGCCAAAACACTGCGGGACAGGCTCGTTCCCTTTACAGAGTATGGTTATGCTATTGATCTAGCAATCTAGAGGCCTGGACTAATGCTCCAGAGACCTGTTCAAATCCCATCACAATTACTGGGGAATTTAAATTCAAGTACTTAAATAAATCTGGAATAAACGTCAGTCATGGTGACCATGAAACTACTGGATTGTAGTAAAAACTCATTTGGTTCACTAATGGGCCTTGAGGAATCTGCTGACCTTATCTAGTTTGGCCTATACGTGACTCCAGACCCATAGCAATGTGGGTCATATCATTAATTGCCCTCTGACAGAGCTTAGCAAACCCATTCAGTTGTATCAACCTCCTACAAAAAGTGCCTAATAAAAATCAAACCAGATGGACCCTTAGCATCAACCCTGGCACCAAACTCAGACATGACAAAAGGCACACCCCCAGCCCAATCAATGCTGCAAGGTCCTCCACATGAACACCTGGAGACCTGTGACAAAATTGGGAGAGGTGGCCCAATAGCCTGTTATAGTTTATGATTCTGTGAGTATGACATCCAGCCAACTTCCCAGACCTTTCCATCACCAGCCCTGGATATGTTCTGTCCAACCTGTAGGAGAGACTCACCTGAGGTGCTGGTATGTTGTAAACAGGCAGGAAGGAGTGACCTTGGCAATTCTCCACATTGACACCAGACATATGAAGTCTCATTGCATCAAGTCAACGGGGACAAGGAAACTTCCTGCTGATTACCATCTACTACCCTCTCTCAGCTGATGAATTGATACCCCTGATGAACATATCTTGGAAGAAGAAATGAAGACTGTTTGGCAGGCTTCAGTGTCCATCACCAGGAGTGATTTAGTAAAATTGCACTACCCAATGGATCAGATCAAAGCTCTAAAGCCCTGTCACATTCAGTCACACATGGTGGTGGACAACTAAATGACTAACAGGAGGAGGTTGTTCCACAAAATCCCCATCTTCGCAATGTCAGGGCCCAGCATGTGAGTGCAAAAGACAAAGCAAAGTTTGCAATCATTTTCAGTTAAAAGAATGATGCATCTCAACCTCTTTCTGAGGTCCTCACTGTTAAACCAGTCCTTATTCAATTCCATCCACATATATCAAAAAATGGCTCTGCACACTGAAGGTCACAAAGACTATGGGTCCTGTCAACACCTGGGCAATAGTACTGAAAGTTTATGTTCCAGAACTAGCCACACCCCTGGCCAAACTGTTCCAGTGCAGCTACAACACCGGCATTTACCCAACAAAGTTGAAAATTGTCCAGCTATGTCTGCCCACAAGAAGCAAGACAATTTCAATCTGACCAGTTACCCTTCCATCAGTCTACTCTCAATCATTAGTAAGGTGATGCAAGTGTTGTCGATAGTGCTATCAAGCAGCACTTACTGAGCAATAACTGCTCACCAATGCTCAGTTTGGTTTCCATCAGGGCCACTCAGCTCCAGACCTCATTACAGTCTTAGTCCAAACATGAACAAAAGAGTTGAATTACAGAGGTGAGTTGAGAGTGATTGCCCTTGACATCAAGGCAGCATTTGACCAAGTGTGGCTTCAAGAAGCGCTAGCTAAGTTGAAGTCAATGGGTAATTGGAGGCAAAACTCTCCACTGGTTGGAGTCATACCTAGCACAAAGGAAGATGGTTGTGGTTGTTGGAGGTCAATCATCTCAGTTCCAGTACAACAGTGCAAGAGTTCCTCAGCGTAGTGTCTGAGGCCTAACCATCTTCAGCTGCTTCACCAATGACCTTCCCTCCATCATAAGGTCAGAATGGGACTGTTTGCATTATCGTTTATGACTCCTCAGCTAATGAAACAGTCTTTGCTCACATGCAGCAAGGCCAGGACAACATTCAGGCTTGAGCTGATAAGTGGCAAGTAACATTCACATCATGTAAATGTCAGGCAATGAAGATCCCCAACGAGAGTCAGTCTAACCTCTTCTCTTTGACATTCAATGGCATTACCAATGTAAAATCCTCTATCGTTAACATCCAGGGGGTTACCATTGACCAGAAAATTAACTGGACAAGCCACATAAATACTGTAGCTACAAGTGCAGGTAAGAGGCTGGATATTCTGCAATGGGTACATCACTCCCTGACTCCGCAAAGCTTGTCCACCAGCTACAAGGCACACGCCAGGATTGTGATGGAATACTCTCTACCCGCCTAGATGATTGCAGCTCCAACAACACTTAAGAAGCTTGATACTTGGTCAAAGCAGCCCACTTGATTGACACCCCATTCATTACTTCAAACATTCACTCCCTTCGCCACTGGTGCACCTTGGCTGCAGCGTGTACCATTTACAAGATGCACTGCAGCAACTCACCAAGCCTCCTTCAACAGCACCTTCCAAACCTGTGATCTCTACCGCCCAAAATAGAGAGAGCAGCAGCTACACTGGTGATGTGCATATTTAAAAAATGCTACAATACAGTACAGCATCTTTGCAATTAGTGTTTGATAAATTAGAAATGGCCATCTTAATGATTTTCACACTGGCCTGAGAAATACCATTGCATTGTAAAATTATACTGCAGGTTATAGCAAATGTCAGCAACTTAATGGAATGGCTTACCGCTGTGTTCAACCCACACCTTCCAACCAGGGCAGTAATCTGATAGAGTGGATCTTTCCCTGCCAATTTTCATCCAATTGATTTCAAGCCATCCAATTCATTTCCTATCTTAATATATGGTAATCCAATATACAAGTCAACATCAATTACGACACCATCATTGGAAGCATTAGCTGATGTCTGTTGTCACCTAGTTAATTTAGGATATCAATACTATTATGCAACTGAAAAGCTCTCACTTAAGTCAGTACACTTGTTGTCTGCCACACTGAATCATTGCGCTCACCACCAGTGCTCTCGCCAGCCAGACACCAGTCATCCACGTGATGGAAAGCAGAATTGCTCTCTCTGGACATAATCCTAAAATGTATATTCTAATAAATCTACGATACAATGGCACTTTTCTGCAATTCAAAGGACATAGCTGTCATTCAATATACTGACACTCAAGTCATAACACCGCATGCACCTACCTTTCAACTAGATACTAATAAAAACCTGTTTCTGCTATTGTAGTGCAAACAATGCATATTTTGAGATTAAGATTAGTCACAAGATTGCAATGGAAGGAGGGCCCATCATCAATATTCACAATTCTCAACACTTCCACTTTCTTTATTCTGGTAGTCCAGTGATTAAACACAGATACTAACAAAAGCAGCAAGGCAATATAAATAATCTAAACCAGCAATTTACTGGAGCCTTGCTACAAATGACAACCCAAATTCTAAGATAAAAACAAAAAAACTGCGGATGCTGGAAATCCAAAACAAAAACAAAAACAGAATTACCTGGAAAAACTCAGCAGGTCTGGCAGCATCGGCAGAGAAGAGTTGACGATTCGAGTCCTCATGACCCTTCGACAGAACTTGAGTTCGAGTCCAAGAAAGAGTTGAAATATAAGCTGGTTTAAGGTGTGTGTGTGGGGGGCGGAGAGAGAGAGAGAGAGGTGGAGTGGGGGTGTGGTTGTAGGGACAAACAAGCAGTGATAGAAGCAGATCATCAAAAGATGTCAACAACAAAAATACAAAAGAACACATAGGTGTTAAAGTTGGTGATATTATCTAAACGAATGTGCTAATTAAGAATGGATGGTAGGGCACTCAAGGTATACCTTTCCCACCTATTTCCATTATAAAAAGAGAAAAAGGAAAAAAAAATTATTTATTTTATTTTTTTTTACATCTTTTATGCTCTCCCCACCCCCACTAGAGCTATACCTTGAGTGCCCTACCATCCATTCTTAATTAGCACATTCGTTTAGATAATATCACCAACTTTAACACCTATGTGTTCTTTTGTATTATTGTTGTTGACATCTTTTGATGATCTGCTTCTATCACTGCTTGTTTGTCCCTACAACCACACCCCCACTCCACCTCTCTCTCTCTCTCTCTCCGCCCCCCACACACACACCTTAAACCAGCTTATATTTCAACTCTTTCTTGGACTCGAACTCAAGTTCTGTCGAAGGGTCATGAGGACTCGAAACATCAACTCTTTTCTTCTCCGCCGATGCTGCCAGACCTGCTGAGTTTTTCCAGGTAATTCTGTTTTTGTTTTTGACCCAAATTCTAAGTCTTCTCTACTCACAATGATTTTGTGTTCTCTCATTAAATGTCACTGGGGTACTATTTCATAACACTGTTAGTTTTCCAGAAGCTCACCCAAAGTGTAGGGAGCACTGCAGTTAAATCCAAAGCTACTTTCTACCAATATCCACACTAATGCCTTTCCTGTAGGGGGCCAGTGGATAACCGTCATTGATTAATAACTGGCTGAATTATAGCTCATGGGTACTTAGGCTAATTAGGATAACTATTACCTGTATTTATATAGTGCCTTTAATGTAGTAAAACATCTTGAAGCCCTTAGCATGTGGACTTCTGATCCAGCCCAGGTCAGTAGCTTTTAATTTCCAGTCTAAGTTGAGTTAAGAGAAAAAAGATACATTTTTGAACTTAAAAATAAACTCTGAATGGCCTCATCTGCTGCTGAAACCCTCAGCCATGCCTTTGTTATTTCTAGAGCTTGACTATTCCAACACACTCCTGGCCGGCCTTCTCCTTTCTACCACCTTCTTCAAACTTGACCTCATCTAGAACACTGCTGCTTGTGACTTAAGTCGTGCTAAGTTCTGTTCACCCATCACTCCTTCAGCAACCCCACAATTTGAAAACTCTCATCCTGATTTTCAAATCCCTCCAAGGCTTAAGTCCTCCCTATCTCAGTAATTTCCTCCAATGCCCCATCGCCACAAAATTCATGCCTGCGTTCCTCCATTTCTGGTCTCATGAGTATCTGTGATTTTAATCGCTCCACTGGCCAAGGCCCTGAAGCGCTCGAATTCCCTCCCTGCACCCCACTGCCTCTCTGTCGTCCTTTAAGATGCTCCCCAAAACCTAAGTAATTAACTAAACCTTTGGTCATCTGTCCTAATATCTCCCTACGTGGCTAGGTGTCAAATTTTGCTTTAAAATACCCCTGTATTTAAAATACCTTGGGCGAGTTCATTATGTCAAAGGTGCAATGTAAATACAAACTGTTGTAGTCTGTATCATCAGTCACATCTTAATGAAGGAAAACAGTGACAATCAATCTTCTTAATCATGAAGCATCACATCAGTCGTCAAAGGCTGGTTGGTCTGAGAAGCATGTGTGCAGATCTGTCTTCACGGTGATCCAAATTTTGAATTTAAACATGGAATCACTCCGGACTTCTTACACACAGAACAGTAAATGGATCTAGAAAAGCATCAGCAACAAACTGGGATGAGCTGCCTGCCCTTTCTTTTGACTAGGGAATGCCACATGGTGCAATAACACTATAATGACAATGGAAGGAAGCATAGTAACTAAAGAAAATTGATTTTAGAAACATACATGGGTGGGGGGTACAATCAGCACAAGCATTCCATCTGCTAATCCAATTTTCGAAGAACACGGATATGCTATTTATTGAATACTCAGGACAAGACAGTAAAGAGTCATTTTCCAACATCAAGCCACCAAATGGGAACTGAATATTAGAGATTACTCTGCTTAATTTTCTAACCATTAGTTTAAATGGTCAAAAAAGCTTGCACAGCATACATTCCATTTCCAATCTGCATTGCTAGGACAGAAGGCTCCCCACCAGGAGTGTGATGGGAATACTACACCTTAAAGGTTGGTAAAGCCTCATTAAGGAGCTGTTAGCCTGGTTTGGCTCATTAACATCTGTTATTTATTTCCTCCTCCCTTCTCTTTTTGTTTAAAAAAGGTCTGTTAACTTCATCAGGAAAATGAAGTTGGAGAATTTACCAAATTGTCAGATGACATATTCAAGACGATGGTTATGTAGCAGTTTTTTTGGACTAACAATGTGAAAGTTGTGATTGAACATTTGGGAGTTTAATGGAGCTTCTCAACAATGCTGGGATCAGTGGGGTACAAGTTTGCCTTGGATGATAATGGGAAAGGGATAATACTGAATCAGCATTTCCAGTGACAGAAATTGGTCGGAGCATAAAACAGTATTGCTGATGCACTACTGTCCCTTTGGTGCTACTGTCCAATATGAAGACATATACCAATAACATCTTCAAGTTAGTAAAATCAAACAAATTATTTGACTATCTTTCCTTTCTATAAAATGGGCATATTAACACGAAAGGATAACAAACACAGTTATCCTACTTTAATCCTGAAATGTGAAAATAAAATTAACTTAATTTTTACACATGGTTGACTATGTGGAAGTTCAGTCACAGCAGTGTGGCTGATGATGCAGGTTGGTCACCTGTTCCTCTATTATTGGGTGAGGAAGCTTGATGCCTGAAACTTAAAATAAGCTACAAAACAATTAGTGTACCCCAAGAAGTCAGACAGCAGGTGTGTATGACGTGCCTATGGCTCACTGAAGTTTCAGTTGTGGCTCAGTTGGTCGCACACTTGCTTCTGAGTCAGAAGGTTGTGGGTTCAAGTTCTACTCTAGGGCTTGAGCACAGAAATCTAGCCTCATACTTTAATGCCACATAAAGAGAATGTGGCACTTTACTTTTTGTTAAAATTTAAATAGTAGGGTGTGCCCATAATGTGACAGAGGTGCGCAATTGGAACAGGCACCAAAGGGGAGGCCAAAAATACATTTTTCAAGTTGTTCTGACTTGACTGCTGACAGAGCCTTTGCCTGCCCTGCCCCTTCCTGCACTCCCGGCTCTTCCCTGAAAATACTGCTCCAATTGGAATAAGCAACCTCTGACCTGTTGATAGCAGCACATGTCCCTACCATTCCCAGTGTGGCATGTGCTATGCAAAGGAGTGCTATGATATTATGCTAATCAGATGACCTGGTATTACTGGGTGAAGTCAGCTCAGGCCTGTGCAAACGAAGAACCACCTCAACAAAGCCGGCTCCATCTTGGCTGTGTGGGGTTATATTGCCCAATATATCTTGACATTTATAATAAAACCAATGTATACCTATAATACATTTAATGCTGAGGTTTTATGCACTGTAGAATGTCAGAAGCAATTTTTCAATTAATGTCTGACACCGGGGATTTGTTTATCAAACTGAATTTAAAATAAACACATCCTCACAATGTCTTCAAAGCTACTGGCTCCTTGAGTTCACGCTTGATAAACAGAAGCTTAATGAAACATTATGTTCTTCATAAGAATAGAATTAAAATTGCTGCTAGTTGGCATTTACTAGAAATAATATATTCCTGATATAAATTGTAAGCAATTCAATTATGAAATGCAGGCAAAACATCACAACTATTTTCACACCAACTTTCAGTCACGTTTTCCCTTTGCCAAGTGATTGACTCTGTTCCATTTTTGGACACTATGGTTAACCAATATTTAATGAAAATGGTGCATATTTCTGGCTTGTCAGTTGCGTGATATGGTAATTGACTTAGTTTGAGACACCACAGAAAAGTAAAAAGTGCACAAGTGTAAACAGACGATGCCAGACAGGCCAGCTGACATGGTGAGGCAATCTTGTCAATCAACAGCAATTAACAACTCCTGTACTTTGAATAAATCACCTATGCCATGACAATTAATCAATGTGAAATTGTATTGCTTTGTATGTTTATGACAAATAAAAGCTGCCAAATAAACTTCTGTTGCCCACTTCCTGGTCTATCACATAAGTTATCAATTCAACATAGATCAGGCTTGACCTTAAATACCTCAGCAATCTGTACAGTTTTTTCTTTCTCTTACACACTGCAACCAATTGAGGAGAACCTGATAGACTTTTGGTTTAAAACCAGATGGGTAATACACCGACTCTGTACTATGCTCTGCCACTAAATGCAACAGCCTTTTGCAACACTCTCATGAGAAGCAAATTCTCTCTAGTACACAATGTCATTTTACATGGTATAAAGTACAGTTTCATTTGGGAGTGAAAGTGACTAGGGTGTAACTTGTCTTTGAATTCAGTCTGGGTAATGCATAATCTCAATAGGGATGTTAAGGAAGAATGAATTTCCTTGACTCATCACTTTAGTATCTTTTGATATACTTAAAATCTTATGCATCATCAGAAAGCACTCTTTGCTGTAAAAATTCTATCCTCATCATCTTCCTGTACAAGTCTGAGAAGCAATCATGGTCTCCAATATCATCTACATTGCCCCACTGGAGATGGATTTGCGACTACTGTCCATTCAAATTACAATCTTTCTGTAAATAGAGTTCTAGCTCTGTACAAGATACATGAAAGAGTGTAAACATTGTAATACCAACACTACTGTGCCTCTTTTTTTTGGAAAGATTACCTTGTCAGCTGAATATTTACACAGATCCATCAAGGCACATGATGCAAGGAAACTTGCATGGACTATATTCTGCACAACTTAAGTGAAATAGCTCAAAGCTATCTTAATAAATGTAAATATGGTTATCATTTCCTCCTATAATCAAGGGTAATATTTTAACTTGATATTGAAGAATTAGGAAACCGGTTTCCTAATCCAGTTGTCTCTACTCACCCAACATTATCAAATAAAAGATGCAGGTGTAGGGGAGCGTATGTATAGGTTGCTAAGCCCATTTACATGATAGCAAACCTGATGGTTCCTCTCCCTGCCTTGGTTGATTACTATTAAACATATTGTCAAGAACATATGTTTTATGTAAAATAATGATTTTCAACCCACTGGCTGGAAACTCGATTTGAACTTTTAAAACAGGGACTAAGTGTGACTTGCGCTCACAGCCAAAGATGGTTACCCAATTTACCTGTACCTTCCACATTCCAATCCACTGAGATAGAGAAACCATGTCTGCAAAGGCTCATCAAGGACAATGACCTGGCAAATATGAGTGAACTGCATATTCTGTCCCCATTAGCAAGCCATCAAGACAATCACCTGAGGTATTCAACTGGCAGAGGTGAAGCATTAAGCCTAAAAGCATAGACGATGGGACCTTGACTAAGAGGGGGTTCCCAGACATGAACTCATTAAGCTAATTTTATGCTTTAAACTCAATTGAATAATAGGACCCTAGCTTGGGGCGGGGGGGGGGGGGTGGAATTTCCCAGTTGTGAACTGAGTTACATGGGGGAATATTCTAGCAATGACCATGTTTGAATTACTGGGTGACAGTCCCAACCTCTGCAGTAAGCAAGCAAGCAACTGAGATGCTGACAAGAAAAGAACCTTCCTCCCTCTCTCTCCAACCTACCTTGCAAGCTTTCAAACCTTTTGTTGACCGTGTGACCACCTGGGGATGCCCCAGGCAAGAGCATTTTGAATGAATCAACCTCACACTCCTCTTTCCAGAAGGACAATCAAATCAGCCAGCTATATCTTTAAATTGCATCCACTAGGGAAACAGCATCCAGAAGTGAGCCAACTCACCAAACTCCACATTCTGCATACCCCTTCTATTTTTCTGGACTCTAATTCTATCCTTCCGCATTTTGTAATCTATTTCTGTGTCTATGCAAACTTGAAGTGTGCATGTGTGTGAAAGTTACAGCGTATGTTATTAGTTTACTTAGGCCAGATTAAATACAATAAGGCTAACCTCTTTCTTTGTTAAAACTCAAGAAAACCTATCCGATTGGTTCTTTTACGATCACAGTGTGTAAACAATTAAACACTCACTGAATTGGAAGTACAATCTTTTCTCAAAAATGCTCAAATGAGGAGTGGGAAAAAAGGGGAGCCATTTAAACCCTCCTCAACTGATCATAATAACATGCAAACATTTCACTTGGGTGTACACAGATTCAAATTTCCCAGAATAATACTACCATGAGAGTAGGCTCTACCAGTGACTCATATGGTTTGAAGTAGTGAATAGCTAAGTTATAGAGTTGAGAAAGTCTATGCTGATTTTAAGCAGCAAGATAGGTACCTCATGTCCCCAAGTTAGAGAAATGTAAAATCAGCCATGGTTTTTTCTGGAGATTGCTGTTAGGAAATCACTGCTGTCAGCACATAAATTATGGATATTGTGGCAGGACAATGCTGACTTTGTTTTAATCTCCTATTGTTGGCCTGCCAACACTCATTCGGCAGGATTTTCCACACTCGCCCGCTACCGTGATCTTCTAGTCCCGCCGCAAGCCAATGGACTTCTGGCTGGGGCGCCGCTTCACCCGCAGCGGGTCCTGCCCACGAGGGGTCGGAAAATCCCGGCCATTGTCTTGACTCACACAAAGGATGGTCACGCGGGCAAGCACTAGAGGGATGCCAGTACCTGTGGAACCAGACCCCAACTTTGGGCAGGTGAAGAATGGGAAGAATTACAAACAGGGTGAAATAGATAAAAGCAATGCTGTATTGTCTCCATTCTTCCCCAAAAAGTAACAGCTGAATCTATGAAGAGCCTCACAATTGAGCACTGAGTTTAAGAGACTTGCCTGTACCATAATCTTCATTAATTAATTATAGAGTATGTGTGGCTAAAAATAAATGACATTTAACCCTGGATTGTGAACATCTTTATTGCTTAAATTCCTGTTGTCAGCAGACTCAATTAGTGAGTTTCAGCAATTGCTTATAGTTGATCTTTATGTCAAGTAACACCTATTATTTTCAACTTCAGAAATGCAACCTGTAATCTACACCCTAATTTAATGCTTTATCCCGGCTTCCTTTTGTACATAAAACAGTCTTTTTTAATGTGGGAGGAAGGGAGGGAGATAAAGGAAAGCATTTCAAGCTCTGCTACCTCATATTTGCATTGTGCAATACAAGGACCTGGAAATAAGTATAAAAATGCATCCATCTATTTTTCATTTCCTTCCATGCTTGAGTGATTGTGATGAGGCTGCAATTTAATTGCCATTTCACTGTCTTGAAAAAGTGATGGTGGATCGTCACCTTGAACAGCTGCAATTCTTATGCCGAATCCTGCTCCCATGATGGTGAAGAAGTTTTGTGGGGTCACTAAGGTGAGCCACCCATTTCTTTTCTCTTGGTGTTGTTATGGCTGGTCTCATTAAGCTTCTAGCCAGTGATGATCCCCAAGATCAAAATGTTGATGGACTCAATGATGGTGGTGTCATTTAAAGTCAAGGGAGATGACTGAATTTTCTCTGTTCAGGATGCTCATTACCGAGCACCTATGTACCTTGAAAGTTGCCTGCCTTGCGTCATGTTGTCCAGATCCTGCTGTAGGCCATGTTGCCTGTTATGACTGAAGTGGGGCAAATCCTCAGTGAATAGCCCTAATCCTAATTAATGATGGGCAGAAGATCATTAATGAAACAGCTAAAGATTATTGGGATCCAACAACCATACGGCTTGCATGAGTTTGGAGTACCTAGCAGGGTAGCTGCATATCAAGGTGTTCAGATGGTATCATGAACTGAGAGGAGAAAGCTGGAATGAATTAGCAGCATCATGTGAACTTTGACATGCAATACTGCCCTAAACAATTATTGATCCTATGTCATTCTTCACAATGTGCAGTGGTCTGAAAAATTCTTCCTCTTTTAAATTATATCTGCAGCAGGAACATTGGTTTTATTCCCTTTGGATGACAGAGACCCAGAATTCAATCATAGAATCTAACACTATGATTATTATCAAGTGCTTCATGTCCTTATTGTACTGTTATTGTGCAAGGAGCTTTACAAGAATTGAGTGTGAAAACTAATACATTGTATGATACTAAGTATGTTTGATTATTTTATATAATACTGCACACTGTCGTGGAGAGTTATGAGCCCCAATTAGGTTGAGAATTCATGCACATCAATGCAGTCCTGAGAGAGAGTTGCACTTTTGGAGATGTCATCTTTCAAATGAGACTTCAGGTCAAGGCCCCATTTGTTCACTCACACGAGCATAAAAGATTTCATGGTTCAAAGAAAAGTGGGGGAGTTCTCCTGATGAGGCAAATATTAATCCTCAATTAACATCACTTGCTCTTGGTGGGACATGGCTGCGAGCAAATTGGCTGCTGTATTTCCCTCTTTACCACAATTCAAAATATTTCAGTGGCTGTGAGACAGCTTGGAACAACCTGAAGTGTCAGTTCTTTTTTGTTACTTATGCCTGAAGAGAAGACAGGTTCCACCGTATCTAGACTTGTCAGCATTTAGCAGCACACAGAGCCACGCACAAGTACAAGTTTAGAGACAATTTTACAAGTGAGCAGAACAGGAGTGTGTTGGGTCACACACAGAGTGTGAATGATCAACAGCAGCACCTGGTGGCCCATGAGAAAAAAGATGTTGCTGGTTGTAGAGTCTGAATGCATCACCGCTTAGTTGACAAGCGTGGGGATCTCAATGCTGTGCAATCTGCTTGTAAAAGAACAGTGCTTTCAGTGCATCAAGCGTTGGCACTGACGTTGCTGGCCATATCAGGTAGGGTGCTGCTGATGGGACCTCAACTGGAGTAATACATTTGCAGCATGTACAAGTCATTGGAAGACAGTTTCACAGCACAAGTGCATCACTGAGCGTGGGGCAGCTTCAGGAATTACTGCAATAGAGGACACATTGGAAGGTCAAGGGGAGTTTGTGCTTCTGCCATAGATGATCATTTGGTGCTATTGTGGCTTGAGGTGCCAAATTGTAGAGAACATTCCCTTCCTGGTTGGACAAGCTTATTAACCAGTCCTAAACAACCGTAAGTCAGGACTTACTGATCTCATTGGTATATCGGTCTCCTTCCTCGCAGATTAGTAAGAAAGCTGATTAGAACTGAGTATGAGTGGTATGGCTGGAACGGACACGGATAATCGTGCTGTATGTCAGAGAAGCAGTGTGTGCACCCTCCCCATTGTCCATTCAGGAGTGTGCATGTGTGGCAGAAAGAAAGCAGAGCCTAAATGCCCACGCAGCACCACAAGAACTGGAACATGCAGCAGGACTTTATACTGTGAGATGTAGACTGGTTTCATTCCAGGAGGCTTCTGAAGTAACACAGCCAGTTTGATGGACTTCATGATGTTGGTCCTAAGTTCATGTCTTGGGAAACTGCATAGATTCAAGCCCTAACCATCCAAAAGGCACCTGAAGATGTGCCTTTCTGCGTTAAAAAGTGAACTCTTAAAATGAAAATAAAAGTTGGGTGTTATCTTGAAGTGAAACCATTCCAGTGATTACCAGGAAAGCAAATATTCACTTGCTTCACCTGCTAACAAGCTTTCCATTGAGAGAATAGAATTCTTTGTTGTTTTGGGAAAAATCTTGAAAAACGGCCTAACGGATTTAATCACTGACTCCCTGGGACTTTTGGGAATTGTGGCACTGTCTTATACCGTCCTTTCATGATACCATTCGTTGTCCTTTGGGATGATCACATTGCATGCTTCAGCAAACAACGTGTCAAAGACTCATTTTAAGTTTCTGTGTCTGCAAAGGCACTGATTCTCTAACAACTGCAGGCATGCACATCATTGCATGTATATTTTGGTATGGAGGGACTGGTGCCACCGATGTCATGTGTCTCTCTGGCCATCTGACAAACTTGCTATCTCTCTGCTGCTTTGCACCATCATCTTTCGAACAACAAATATGCAGAAGAACTCTCAATGTGAGAACCATTTGAATTGTGTAGTGGGGCACTAAAGCAGAAATCAAAAGGGAAACTTTTCTCCCCGTTGGGTGAGTGGGCCGGTTGGGAGCAGACACGGAGCCGATCGCTGCCATTTTACGTGGGCCAATTATAGTTCGCCCAGCATGATGCGCACCTGATAGTGCTCAGCACTACCTGTGCGGGTTTGGGGGGTGGTGGTGGTGGCTGGAGGAGGGAGAGGCGGGGCCTGTGCTCGTTCACACACGAAAGAGTGTAGAACTCTCCTTGAAGCATGGAGCCGACTCAGGGAGATTAAGTTGAATTTGACACTTCAAAATAAAAAATGTTAAAAATCATTTACACATGTGACAGCGTACCAAATGTTTAATAAATATTTATTAATTTAATAAACCTTTCATAAAACCTCACCCTGCCCGTGGATGAGGTTTCATGAAAAATACGAAGGCCGCCTGGGCTCTTCGCCTGCCCACCAATCTTAAGGTTGGACAAGCAACCCTGTCGATTAGTTCAATTGCTGTGTTAATGGCCTTAACAGGCCTTTGACAGTTCGGCGGACGCACAGCTGACTTCAGTGCGCACCCGCCAAACAAAAGGGAGGAATGACGCACACCCGACGTCACCATGCTTCATTTTACACTCTGGCATGCAGGGCCCGCCCCCGCATGCTGATCAGAAAATGCTGGCCAAAGTAACTGATTACATTAGGGATAAAAAAAAACTTCAAATGTTTATCAGAAATATACTCAGAACTGATGCTATAATTCACCTCTCTAAATCTTCTGCCTCATTTGGCCATATACTTTAAATGCTCATTTTATTAGGGTGAGAAGATAACATAGCAGAAAAGACACTGGCCATTTGATGACATCTTTGCTTCATTTGCATGTATTTGCCTAAATGCGGACAGTGCTGCATCCATCCGCTAGAAATTGTGGCGAGAAGTTAGCAGAGATCCAGCATCATGGATTTCTGCCCAATACTTAGACAGGCTACCTTCTCCTGGGTAGACTGTCAATTAAGGCTGACGAGCCCTACCAACCCGGAATTGTCTGGTTTGGAGGAACCAAACACCCGCCTTCACACCACTGCCCACAGTTCTAAACAGCGATTGGCACACAAAGCCAGGCAGTAGGAGTTTGATTAGGAGAGGCTATTTGAAATGCTGACCATATGGGACTTTTTATGGATGAAGAGCTCTCATCAACCCTCACGGTTACAAGACTTCGACAACCTTGCTGCATAATATGAAACAACGAGCAGCATTTCACCTTCAATTCCTGTGATCTATTTGCAACATCAGGTGGCAGGACGATATCCCTAACACTGAGGTTCTTGCAAAGTGCTGCACACCCGGTTTCGAAAGCCAGCTCATCAGTACTCAGTTTCACTGTGTTGGTTATGTGGTTCGCATGCACAATTCCCACATACCAAAGGCAGTACTCTACAGCCAGCTGGGCATGGGAACCCGTGCCACAGGACACTCCAAATTTAGATATAAAGACAATCTGAAAGCCAATTGCGAGTTCCCAATACACGGGGGAAAACAACCTTGCGCAGACTGAAATAGAAGTCTCTGTCATCAAACGATTTTGACATTTAAGGGGAACAGAGTCAAGAGCTGTCAAGACAAGCAAGGGCGATGCAAAGCCACTGCTTCCATCCATCCCTCCAAAACTGACTTTGTATGCAGTATTTTGCAATCAGTTATGCAAATCAAGACTTGGCCTAATATCACACATGAGATGACATCAACCTAGATTGTAAACCAGTCTCTTTTTTTTAACTTGCTGAACAGTGATCTGTTGAAGCAACAGGAGAATCCATTCATTTAGACTGGGCATTACACTGCAGCAAACAATGTATCCTGTGGCTTTCTTAATGTACTAAGTTATGTGCTAAAATATAATTCCAGGGGACTAAAAATTTAATCTGGAGATGAAAATCCACATTGAACAAAATGATGTACTTTGGTTATGTCACTATTATTTGGTTTTCTAAAAAAACTGTTAACTCTCACATGGTATTTTCCACTCCCTCATGAAAGACACTGCTGCTGAACTTCACTCTAATACATACATGCTTTCATTGGGTGAGATGCTGTCATTCAAGTAAGATCCATTTCTGTTTTCCATCTCTGCTAGCCTGCAATACAAAAATCAGCAATTATGAGATTGTGATGAATTCAAACAGCTTAGGTAAAATAATTCTCACTTTTTACATTTTTGGGACAAAGTCCTCTGGATACAACGTCAGTGTCCTTTAGCATCAACCTCACCAAAATTTACAAGGGTTAATGGGGACAGACAGGCATCCACAAAACTACAAGTTCATTTCTAGTGCAAGCCTTTCCCATGCAACTGGCAAATCTGGCACGAACCTCTCATGAGTAGGAGATTAATCAGGCCAACACCCAATTGGCCCCCATGTAGGGAGGCTGAATAATTTTTTTTTTTAAACAACATCTTATAGTTCTAAAGCACCTTTAATGGAATGAAATGTTCCAAGGCACTTCACAGGAGTGTTATTAAACAAAGTATGACACTAAGCCACATAAAGAGATATTAGGTCAGATGACCAAAAGCTTGGTCAAAGAGGTAGGTTTAAGAATCATTTTAAAGAAGGAGAGGTGAAGAGGTTTAGGGAGGCCATTGTAGAACTTGGGGCCTAGGCAACTCAAAGTACGGCTACCAATGGTGGAGCAATTATAATTGGAGAGGCACAAGAAGCCAGAATTAGAGGAGCACAGTTATCTTGGAGGGTCATGGGGCTGGAGAATATTACAGAGATAGTCGGGGGCAGGGTGGAGGGGAGTGAGGGCAAGGCCGTATTGGGATTTGAAAACCAGGATGAGAATTTTAAAATCAAGATACTGCTTGACCAGGAGTTACTGTAGGTCAGCGAGCACAGGAGTGATAGGAGAATAGCACTTGCTGTGAGTTAAGACATGGGCAGCAGAATTTTGGATGACCTCGAGTCTACAGAAGATAGAATGTGGGAGACCAGCTAGGGGTGCATTGGAATAATTGGGCCTAGAGGTCACTGAAGTATGGATGAGGGTTGCAGCAGCTGATGAGCTGAGACAGGGGGGAGGTCGGGTGATACTGTGGAGGTGGAAATAGATGGTCTTAGTGATGGTATGAATATGAGGTCGGAGGCTCATCTTAGGATCAAACATGATACCAAGATTGTGAGTAGACTGGCTTAATCTCAGGCTGTTGCTTGTGAGACAGATGAAGATGATAGTTAGGGAACAGAGTTTGGAGCGAAGGTTGAAAACAATGACTTCAGTTGTGCTGATATTTAACTGGAAGCAATTTCTCCCAATCCAGGACTGGATAAATAATTTTTCTTCTGATTCCCTGGCCTAGACGCCCACACCGCTCCCACCCCACCAAAAACTCCCTTCAGTAAGGTCCAATTTCTGCCATACAGACATCAGAATGCCTCTTCTCATTTGTTGTATAGAATGCACCATGTGAACCAGGGAAATGGAGTCTCTCCATCCTCCTGATGGTGTGTACCTTAAAAGTATCTGGTGAAGGCTCCATACTGTACTAGGTGTACCTCGGTACCCCTGAAATGGCAGAGACCAAGCACAAGCAGACCCACATGTTTTCCAATGGCTATCATCTGTCGGTCCCACTGGAGTTACAATGGGAAACCAACAGAATCCTGGCAAATTTTTGGACCTTATCAATCAGTGATAATTTCAAAAGTGAGTTGGATATATGCTTGAAGAGGAAATATTTTGAGTGCAATGGGAAAGAGCAGGACAGTTAGACTTATTCGATTGCTTTTTCAAAGAGCCAGCATAGGCATATGGGCTGAATGACCTTCTGTCCTGTATGATTCTATGACTTTTCTTCCTCAAGGTCAGTAGGTTATTCTTGTTCTTTATTTCATCCAGATGTGTAGCAAATCCCTGTAGCAAATGAATGAGATGGTTGCCTAATCCCAGATGTTAAGAACACTGTCTGGCCAATCAGCCAGGAGACAGAGGTAATTAGATTTCCCAGGCCCCACCCCCAGCATGCCAAGAAATGCTGTAGCCTCTATTTAGCATTCTCTCTGCAAAGGGTAGCTTAGATTAGGAATTGCTGTGTCTACTTTTGTTTTGTTTTTAAACAGTCAACTTCAAGAAGCCAAAGCTATTACCCTCTTTAACAATAATTACTGGTTAATTGTCAATAGGCATTGTTTCTTAAACCCACACATTGACTCATTCCTTACAATAAGCAATCCAGTTAGAGGCAGCTGAACCTATGACCCTGTTTTCTAGCTCACGTTGTCTTTCCACTCCTAATACCTGATTAATGAACAAAGTATCCTTAAATAGTGACAACATAGCATTCAAATGAAAAGGAAACAGGCAATGCATGACTGTGCATGTTTCTATCCAAGTCCTCTTTGTAGCAACAGCAGTTCATGGTAACATCATGTAGCTTCTGACATGTCACATCATGGTAGGGTGAACAACCATATTTTAAAACATTGCCATTCACCAGAGACATGGTTTTCTTAAGTGGCTACTAATACTTCAACCTATGATTATGGCTATAGTTCATATTAACTTACAGACATTATTAGAATTCTAATTAACCACTGATTTAAATAAATTCTTTAACTGTAATGGGAAGCTGCTGAAAGACCTGGAATCAGGATTAGTTTTGATGGTATGTATTTTAGAATGTCTTTCCTCTTTTCAAGGATTTTTTTTTTGGCCATTTGTTTAAATCTCTTTCCTTAATCTGATGGGTTTTTGGCTACAGCGGAAGGTGGGAAGGCATAAGAATCCATTTCCAAAACCCAACCAGCGCCTCCAGTGATCAGCCTCATCTCCCAAACAATTTACATCATCCTCCTGAGAGATGCTGCCTCCCAACACAATGTAGGGTCCAGCATCCATCCTATGAGTATCACATAGTCCAGAAACAGCTGCTTAGAGCCACTACTCACATTCAAGCAATAGGATCATCAATATAACTCCTGTAACTCCTGGCACCGATCTACTAGGTGTCTTGTGCATATGTGCTTTTCTCACAGTGGATCTGCTGGGGCATATGCAGTTTCTCCCACTAGTGATGTCATTGGTTTATGCCGTCAGCCCATTTACTAGTACCAGTACCGGTTTGTGCCTGCATACAGTGATACCATCGCACACCAGCAATTGCTGGTTGCTCACTCAGCCATTTCTCCAGCTTTGGATAACAGAGTCACTCCATCTCTGTCTCTCACTGCCTGCAGCATGAGGAGCCATCCTGTCCACCGCTGCCCTGCCACTTCTCACTTTGCCACCCCAGCAGCCTCACACTACTTCTCGCAAGCCTTTACCAAGTTTTTCCTGAGCCCTCGCTGCACCGCTCCCGAGCCCTCGCTGCACCGCTCCCGAGCCCTCGCTGCACCGCTCCCGAGCCCCTGGTTCCAAGTTGAATTGTACTCAACCACAATCTGCAACCTCATGGCCCAGCCTATTCGCTAGTTTACAATCACCACCAGGCGAGAGGATCAACCCTGATTCAATGAAGAGTGCAGGAGGGCATGCCAGGAGCAGCACCAGGCATACCGAAAAATGAGCTGTCGACCTGGTGAAGCTACAACAGAACTAATGGCATGCCAAATGGCATAAGCAGCAAGTGATAGACAGAGCGGAGTGATTCCACAGCCAACGGATCAGATCTAGGCTCTGCAGTCCACAAAGGAAGCTCCACAAATATCCCCGTCCTCAATGATGGGGAGCCCAGCACATCAGTGCAAAAGATAAGGCTGAAGCACTTGCAACAATCTTCAGCCAGAAGTGCCGAGCGAATGATCCATCTTAGCTTCCTCCAGAGGTTGGCAGCATCACAGATGTCATTCTTCAACAATTTAATTCACTCCATGTGATATTGAGAAAAGGCATAAGGCACTGGATACTGCAAAGGCTCTGGGCCCTGACAATATGCCCGCAATAGTACTGAAAAGTTGTGTTCCAGAACTCGCCACGCCTCTAGCCAAGCTGTTCCACTATATCTACAATAGTGGCATCTACCCGGCTATGTGGAAAATTGCCCAGGTATGTGCTGTACACAAAAAAACAAAACAAATCCAACCCAACCAATTACAATCTGTCTACTCTCCATCATCAGTAAAGTGATGGAGGGGGTCATCAACTGTGTGATTAAGTGGCATTTACGTAGGAATAACCTGCTCACAGACGCTCAGTTTGGGTTCCGCTAGGACCCCTCAGCTCCTGACCTCATTACAGCTTTGGTTCAAACATGGACAAAGGAGCTGAACTCCAGGTCAGAGTGACTGCCCTTGACATCAAAGCAGCATTTGACCGAGCGCGTCATCAAGGAGCCCCAGCAAAACTGGAATCAATGGGAATCAGGGGGGAAACTCTCTGCTGGTTGGAGTCATACCTAGCACAAAGGAAGATGTTTGGAGGTCAATCATCTCAGTTCCAGGACATCACTGCAGGAGTCCCAGGCCCAACGTCTTCAGCTGCTTCATCAATGATCTTCCTTTCATAAGGTCAGAAGTGGGGATGTTCACTGATGATTGCACAATGTTCAGCACCATTCGCGGTGACTCAGATACTGAAGCCGTCCATGTCCAAATGCAGAAAGACCTGGACATCGTCCAGGCTTGGGCTGTCAAGTTGCAAGTGACATTCAAGCTACACAAGTGCCAGGCAATAACCTTTTCCAACAAGAGAGAATCTAACCATTGCACTTTGGCATTCAATGGCATTACCATTGCTGAATCCCCACTATCAACATACTGTTGAACAGAAACCGAACTGGACTAGCCATATAAATACTGCGGCTACAAGAGCAGGTCAGGGGCTAGGAATCTTGCGGTGAGTAATTCACCTCCTGATTCCCCAAAGCCTGTCCACCAACTAGAAGGCCCAAGTCAGGAGCATGAAGGAATACTCTCCACTTGTCTGGATGAGTGCAGATCCCACGACACTCAAGAAGCTTGACACCATTCAGGACAAAGCAGCCCACTTGATTGGCACCACATTCACTCCCTCTATCACCAACACACAAAGGCTACTGTGTATACCACCTACAACATGCACTGCAGGAACTCACCAAGCTCCCTTAGACAGCACCTTCCAAACCCACAATCACTACCATCAAGAAGGACAAGGGTAGCAGACACATGGCAACACCACCGCCTTGAAGTTCCCCTACAAGCCACTCCCAATCCTGACTTGGAAATATATCACCTTTCCTTCATTGTCACTGGGTCAAAATCCTGGAACTCCCTCTCTCACAGGACTATGGGTGTACCTACAAAACATGGACTGCAGCCATTCAAGAGGGCAGCTCACCACCACCTTCTCAAAGCCAACTAGGGACGGGCAATAAATGCTGGCCTAGCCAGCGACACCATATCCCATGAATGAATTAAAAAATATATCTCTGCAAGACCTTCTGTGCTCTACTAAGCAGAGAAATATAACAAAAGGCATTGCCAGCATGGAGCTGATTACCTCCCAGTGGTATTACACTTATTAAATATAAATTTACTCAAGTTATCAATGGATATAGAGCTCATGCAGGTAAATGAAGTGGAGGTGGATATCAGCAATGATCTAATTGAATGATAGAGCAGGCTCAAGTGGCTGAACAGCATACTCATGTTCAACAGAAAATACTGGAAAAACTCAGCAGGTCTAACAGCGTCTGTGGAGAGAAAGACAAGAGTTAACGTTTCGAGTCCGTATGACTCTTCATCAGAGCTCTGAAGAAGAGCCATTTGGACTCGAAATGTTAACTCTTGTCTTTCTCTCCACAGATGCTGTTAGACCTGCTGAGTTTTTCCAGCATTTTCTGTTTTTGTTTCAAATTTCTAGCATCCGCAGTACTTTGCTTTTATTATATTAGCATACTCATGATTCTAGTCCAACAACAAATAGCATATATAACAAAAACAAAAATAGCTGGAAAAACTCAGCAGATCTGACAGCATCTGCGGAGAGGTATATAGTTAACATTTCGAGTCCATATGAGTCATCATCAGAACTAAGAAATATAGAAATGAGGTAAAATATAAGCTGGTAGAGGGGGTTGGGACAGGTGGAGCTGGATAGAGGGCCAGTGGTAGGTGGAGGCAAAGAAGAGATTGCCAAAGATGTCATAGACAAAAGGTCAAAGGGGTGATGACGGTTGTGAAATTAGTTAAGGAATGTGCTAATGATGACATTAAGGGTAGAAAGCAGGACAAGCTAGTGACAGATGGCCCCAGCGGGCGTGGGGTGGGGGGAAGGGATCGAAATAGGCTAAAAGGTAGAGATAAAACAATGGATGGAAATACATTTAAAAATCATGGATATTGGTGGGAAAAGAAAAATATACATAATAAAAAAAAATTTAAATTATAAATTATTGGAAAAAGGGGGTGGGGATGGAGGAAAGAGTTCATGATCTGAAGTTGTTGAACTCAATGTTGAGTTCGGAAGGCTGTAAAGTGCCTAGTCGGAAGATGAGGTGCTGTTCCTCCAGTTTGCGTTGAGCTTCACTGGAACACTGCAGCAGGCCAAGGATGGACATGTGGGCATGACAGCAGGGTGGTGTGTTGAAATGGCAAGCGACAGGGAGGTCTGGGTCATGCTTACGGACAGACTGAAGGTGTTCCGCAAAGCAGTCACCCAGTCTGCGTTTGGTCTCTTCAATGTAGAGGAAACCACATCGGGAGCAGCGAATGCAGCAGACTAAATTGAGGGAAGTGCAAGTGAAGTACTGCTTCATTTGAAAGGAGTGTTTGGGCCCTTGGACGATGAGGAGGGAGGAAGTAAAGGGGCAGGTGTTGCGCCTTCTGTGGTTGCATGGGAAGGTGCCGTGGGAAGGAGTTGAGGTGTATGGGGTGACGGAGAAGTGGACCAAGATGTCCTGGAGGGAACGATCCCTACGGAATGCCGCCGGGGGGGTGAAGGGAAGATGTGTTTGGTGGTGGCATCATGCTGGAGTTGGCGGAAATGGCGGAGGATGATCCTTTGAATGGGGAGGCTGGTGGGATGATAAGTGAGGACAAGGGGGACCCTATCATGGTTCTGGGAGGGAGAGGAAGGTGTGAGGGCGGATGCGCTGGAGATGGGCCAGACACGGTTGAGGGCCCTGTCAACCACTGTTGGTGGAAAACCTCAATTAAGGAAGAAGGAAGAAAGAAGAAGGAACTGTTTTTGAAAGTGGCATCATCAGAACAGATGCAACGGAGGCGAAGGAACTGAGAGAATGGGATGGAGTCCTTACAGGAAGCATTTATATAGTGCCTTTAATGTAACAGCATCCCAAGATGCTTCAGAATAGAATGACCAGTACCATCAAAGAAGACTTTTGTTATGAGAATGCATGCTGAAATCAACAAACTGCTTCAGTGTGCCTTCTGAGGTTGGAAACAGGTGTTGGCATAATCTACAACATCCTATTTATACAATACTTTATAAAAAGTGGCACAGAACTTGGACTGAACCTGGAAGGAAACATTACTTAACAGTGCAGATTAACCTAGATGTTCTAAGGAATTCGTTGTACATCATTATTGCAATATCACCCAAGCAGTAAATTCCGTTAAAAAGCACTTAAATGTGAAAATAGCAATGAAGCTATGAACAAAAAAGTTACACTCCACTTTCAAACAGTATCAGCTACAAACCTAATGATTACTTCAGTATAACATACATCTTCAGTCTAGAATGTGGACATACTGCTGTAGACTGGAAAAGGTTAACTGAATATTTTTCCATGTACCAACCTAAGTTGGAAAGTCAGTTGGAAATTACTTTTAAAGTTGTTAGATGCAACAGAATCATACAGAAAGAATATATTAAACCATCTTTGTTGAAATGAATTATGATTAAATTGAGCTCCACGAATGACACACAATTGTGTCTCTTACCTGCTAGCATAATGTTCAATTCGTGAATGAGTATCATCATGTGACAACTGAGGAGATGAGGCAGGTCTGCAATTGAGAAAAAGACCTGCTGTTTACAGAAGTGTAACAATGTACAAAACACTGAAGTGAAAGGCTGCCAGATTTATCACCTCCCACAAATAACAATTTACCAAGGCTATTTGCGTACAATTGTCTGAACATTTTGGAACACGACCTTTCTGTGATTACAATCCAGTAAATAATGACTATATGCCAATCCACTATGACGTCCATCTCTGCGTGGTCTACTTAACTGCGATAGACAATTGCAATAACTTATCTGCTTTGTTGTTGCCCCAGGTGGGCAAGCTTTGGGACAAGTATGCTGCTGTGAATTTCAAAAGCCATATAATTCACTCTATTTTTAGTTTATTAAAATTAAGTATAAACTTTGCCATGGGTGACTCTCTACATTCATCATGCTCTACTTTTAATATGCATGTCTGATGCTAATGTTTCTGAAAAACAAATAAAAAATAATGTAAATTGATTCTTTCCATGTGCTTGAAATGGCGCCAAACTGGAAAAGCACATTTGATTGAAGAAAATCTATTGCCAACAGTACAGAAGCAATAGAAACATCTCTATTACTGTAAATGACTGATAAATGTCAAGTGATTTCAAATGGAGAACTTTTGATATCAAAGGAAAAAGTCAATTTCTAACAGTTCACAGGTTGAAACTTATAATCATTTAACAGTTCTACTTCAGAGATTTGAATTAAAAGCTTAAGACAGGCAGCTTGGAGTTGATATACATACATATATTTAAAGGGAAGCCCACATTTAAAAATAAACCATACCACTATTAACTTTCTGAAGAATTGTTTGTTAATATAAGAATAATTTAGTACATTTCTAATCTATTTATTCCCAGCTCTGTCTCTGTCTCTCGCACTCACTCAATCAGCCTGAGTAAATAACACAACTGCAAGTTTATTCCTTGGGGTTGCCTAAAAATGCTGTGAGGTGGATATGCAAGCTATTGTAGTCTGCTCAATCTATTCACATTTAAAATATGGATCCTACTAGGTTAGCACGGGAACTGCTCCATCACAAACTTAATTCAAATTATTCTTTTACAAAATATTGTAGCATAGTTGGCATTCTGTTGGTGGCATAATCACAATCATAGAATGATCCAGCACAGGAGGCCATTAAGCCCATCATGCCTGTGCCATCTCTTGGAAGAAGCTCTCCAAATAGTTCCATTCCTCTGCCCTTTCAACATAGTCCTGCAAGTATTTACACTTCAAGTACTTTTCCAATTCCCCTTTAAAAGTTATTATTGGATCTGTTTCCGCCACCCTTTCTAACAGACAATACAAAAGCAAATACTGTGGAAGCTAGAAATCTGAAATTCTGAGATTCAAGAGGAGCCTTCAAAAGGGAACAGGATAAATATTTGAAGAAACAAAACTTGCAGGAATATAGGAATGAGCAGGGGAGGGGGACTATTTGAATTGCTCTCTAAAGACTGGGTGCAGACTTGATGGGCTGAATAGCCTCGTTCTGTGCTGTGACACTGTATGATTCTCGATTAGAGATGCCGAAGATATGCAACTGTTTGTGTGAATGCAGATGAGCTATCATCTAGACAGTTCATCACGGTAAAATGACATTGAATATTCAAGTTAAGGTTTCGAAAATTTGAGGCCATAAACAACAATTTTAGGGTGCATGAAAGCTCCATTATTTGCACTCCTGCTATCCATTTTTATTCTTCAGTAGAAGAAAGCCTTTCAAGAGACACTGACTGACAATTTATTTTATTAAGTATCATACTTATTCCTTGGGTATTAATGTACCATACATTGAAGATTATAATGTGGAGACTTTCAATTATCCATCCACTTCCATTATTCACCTGCTGGGTGGGAAAGGTCCTCTCTATTTGGGGGAATAATTAAAATTAAATACACATGAGGCCCCTGATATTTTACTTCCACATCAGCGTTTTAACCAGGAAATAAATTTATGCAATCTTGAACTACTGCTGGGAACATTTTCTGATACAACTGCCACCATAACTATATTTAGCCATGTAAAATGGACCTTATGCTGAGATTCCAGCAAAATTACTGAAGCAGAGTGGGAGAAGCTCTGAGGAAATTAAAGGGTTAACATTCTGAAAGGGATTATAATGTGAAATTTATTGATTCTTTAGGTGAGGGATACATGGCAACTTCTGAAACCCACTGCCAATGTTAAGAACTAAGCAAAGATTCCTCTAATCTGTACAAAAAATGGAGTAGCAAGTTGGAATGAGCAGTCATGCAAAATCCATGAGGTTGCATCAGCTGATATTCAGTTTCATAGACTTCAGTGGATTTGAATATCTGAGGATGCATTTAACAGCTGGCCAAAATGATACTGTCCATTTTATGCTAACAACTAAGATAAATTTCCACCACAATGTGTCTCAGATCTAACCCAAGAGTATAAACTATTGCTTTTCCTTCTCTCACAAATCAATTGGTGCCTCCTCTGACTGAAATTTCCAATATAGTGGCAATGAGTGCCGAATAAAGGACAATTTTGAGTTGTGTGGCCCTTCCACCAGGAACTGGACTGAGGTTGCCAAAGAAAGCCTTTTCACGTGGGACCCATACAGCCCGCAGACAGAGGAGAATTAGACACCATAACTCTGAGCTGGAGTTGAACAAACATTTGAGGTGAAAGTGTTTAACCTAATGCATCACCCATTCCCCAGGATGGAAATGATTTTATGTACTTAACATCATTATCTTAAAAATGTTGGCATTTGTGACATTTCACCTTTTGAAATATTTCAGAAAATTAACACAATCGTGTTCAAAATGTAACTCTATTCAAAAGCAAACTAAGTTAGGCAAAAGCATCCCTGGGAGTTGAAACATTAAGAACACTGGTTGCAATCATTTATTTATATTTTTAAAAAGAAAATAAATAAACCAAGATGCAGATGTGTACATCAGCAGAAGTACTCACTCATAATCTACTGGCCAGAAGTTGATCAGAGTAACAGGACTGCAAGACAAAAATATGGAGATGAAGTGGCAGCTGAAACTCAGGAGAAATGCAACAAACACAAAATAAGGAGGAAAAAAAAAAAGCAGCATAAAGAACAGCAATGTGAATGACCATGGGAGCAATATGAAGAAATAATATGCAATGTATGTGCGAAGATATCATGCAATTGTTCTGCAATAGTTACACATGAAAAAGAGAAATATATCTTTCAATGTTGTTAAAATTCATACATTTTAGATACGTGCAAAGCTGACAGCTTTTCTATTATATTGCTCTCCTATGAACTATTTCCTCCTTGCCATCCTAAAAGCAACAGCCTTTGCTGGGGTTCTGTTCCATGGGTACCAGGAGTTCCATGTTACCTTGCTAAGGTAACCATCCTTCATGTGTCGACCCAGATAATGACTGCTGGTGGGCTATTTATCAAGGAGGGTATCACAGCTCAGTCTGCTTCTGTCCTCATTTTACGTCCACAGGCGTGCATCTTCCAATAGGAGTCACCAGAGAGCCAGCAGATGTGAAAGCCCTTGGGGAATTTTACCTTTCGTAGTCAAAGAGCTTGGAGGTTACTCGATGTGCCTCACTGCTGCTCTCTGAGATCAACTAACTCAGGACAGAATACAAGATAATTCTAGTGTGTATGGCTTAATACCACAATATGTTAGTGCATTTATCTGCTGAATCTTGAGAATATAATGCACTTATTTATCAGTGTAATAGGTTTATTGCAAACAGATATAAACAGATGCTTAAAGAACAAAAATTGTTGTGCACCATTTTGAGTCTCACTGTCGCTTTTTTTGGTTTAACACTCCCAGACAAGCAAAATCCATTCGACTCTCTAATACAGCTTTTCACTGGGTTAATGTGGACACCCTCAAGATGACCATGTACATGACACCTATGAAACTGTGGTGCAATTCAAATTATCGGCATCTCTGACTGATGAGAACATTTGGAATTTTTCCATTCCGCATCCATTTAAGATTCATGAAATGTCACGTGAATGTAACCAGTAATTTAAAAATTTTCCGTTTAAAAGTTATTATTGGATCTGTTTGCACCACCCTTTCTAACAGACAATACAAAAGCAAATACTGTGGATGCTAGAAATCTGAAATTCTGAGATTCAAGAGGAGCCTTCAAAAGGGAACAGGATAAATATTTGAAGAAAAACTTGCAGGAATATAGGAAATAAGCAGGGGAGGGGACTAATTGAATTGCTCTCTAAAGAGTCAATTAGACTTGATGAGCTGAATAACCTCCTTCTGTGCTGTGGCATTGTATGATTCTCGATTAGAGATGCTGAAGATATGTAACTGTTCGTGTGAATGCAGATGAGCTACCATCTAGACAGTTCATCACGGTGAAATGACATTGAATATTCAAGTTAAGGTTTCGAAAATTTGAGGCCATAAACAACAATTTTAGGGTGCATGAACGCTCCATTATATGCACTCCTGCTATCCATTTTTATTCTTCAGTAGAAGAAAACATTTCAAGAGGTCATAATATATCCAACTACCCTACATACAATAAAAGCTCCGAAACCCATGCAAATCTTTTGCTTGCACAATGCTGTTAGCATTACATGGTTAACAATATCTGGATGATTAGCAATGAATGAAAAACACACTTTTTAAAAATAATGGGTAACAAGAAATAATCTAGAATAAATAAGTTACCGGAAGTGTGGCCTGTTTTTCCCCACACTTAATATCTTGGCTTGGTATCTATGCTCTTGATTTCCAGCAAGGTGCTTTAGACATTACATTGACTCACAAAAGCAAAGAGCAGCACAAATTGCTTCTTACACCTGCACAGTCCAAGAGGCATTTCTTGTGAAATCCTCAGTGTGCATGTGTTAGTGCAAGGGTTAAAATTACAGCATCTTTCTTTGGTGGTCTACAGAGCCTAATTTCAAAACTATCTACAATATGTCATTCAAAACCTCTCTCTGAGCCAATTTCTGCCCCTTTGTAATAATCCCAGCAGTATCATTGACATTTACATTCTACAGATGACAACAGCGTAGCAAAATACTGCATCATTTGCTGCCTATCTGCTCCCAACCCCCAGGGCACAGTGAAAGAAAAATACTCTGCTCTAAATTTTATTCTCTTTCCTTAAAAGCAGTGTGAAGAAAATATGTGACACAGCTAATGCATGCTAACGTAGATAAGGAATTTAATAATTTTACAGTACAAAATGGTTAGGGCTGAGTTAAAGAGATATTGCAGGTCTTAAGTTCATTGACAACCATACTTCATAAGCTGCTTGTCTTGATTTACATTTTATAATTAAGGGATTTATAACCTATCAAGAGAATGATTTTCTTACAGTGGTGGTCAGTAATGAATTGCACAGACTATTCAAGTTTGAAGTTAGAAACAACTGCCTACTATACAGTATTAGCTTATGAACATTTCAATGTGCGTGGCATTCCTCTGCTGTTTTGAAGGAGAGATGTTAACCCACTCAAAATAAATCAGTTAATGCCTCCTTTGAAATAGCGGACAGAGGAAAACAACACAATTGCATGCTATTCATCTGTTAATATCTTCAAAAGTAATTACTGGCCTTCTCTCATTATTTTTAGTATACCCAATCAGTAAAGTGCCCCCAGGGACATCCAAAAGATCACACCTGGTGTTGAAACTAAGCCTTTAAGTTTGCTGGGCTGGATTTTCAGCTTCAACTTCTTCACTTGGCAAATCAACAAACTATAAAACCTGACAGGACAGCCTCAGGTGTTCTTCATGTGCAGGTGGCCTCCACATATGTTCAACTTGGATTCTTCCATTTTCTTATCACCCACTCCAATGTTTCTTCTCCTCCTCTGCTGTAAGCACTCATTCAAGTGGCCATTCATCGTGGAAGCTGAGGCAGTGAGTTTTAACAAGCAATATGATAGTGGGAAACACCACAGTGAAACTCCGATTCTATCCCACCTCAATAGACACAAATGGTGCAATGAATCATTGGATAGGAATTAGGGATTGAAATCCTTTATGATATTTCCATAAGTCCCCAATGCAGGGCTGCTGAATTCAATAAAGGAGCTGACCAAAGTTTCACCTCAGGTTAGCTTACTCAGGACAAGATGGTGAACTGAATCTGCAACTCCTCTGACATGTATGCCTCAGTTAATTTAATACCATGCTCTGCATTTACTGTTGTGCTGAGACTAGACAGTCAAAATATAAAATTGCAACCAATTACATCCACCATCTTTTATACATTTTGTTCACATTAATTGTATTAGGTACCAATCAGACTGTTGATTGATCCAAGAATACAAGAGAACTAATTTCAAATGTCAACTGACTAAGAAGGTTAGACACTAAGTTTATCACAGCTTGGGTCAATTGGAAACCCTGAAAAAACATTACTACAGTTAAAGGTGGCTGTTCTATGGTGCAGGGCATCACACATTTTAATATACTGCATCCAGGACTGCCTGGTTGTTTTGATATTTGGGCTCTTGCTTCATCAGGCACTTCTGAATTCTTGCTAGAAACTTCTTCACCTTGACATTCCTCCCCCCCGCACCCCCCAAAACCCTCTGATAAAGCTAAGCTGTAATTTTGGTTTGTTTCCTTCCTATCCCCTGTTGGAACTCTTCTCTCTCCCTTATAAAGTCTGCAGATATGGTATTCTACATATAGAACCATGTCAATGTCAGCAGTGGCTATAGTTGCTCATGTTGCTAAACTACCAATCTTGGTCGTGCATTCAATCAAGGAGATGCCCATATTGCCATAAAAGCTGTGACAACGATGGCACTTCTGAAAATGTGCGGCATCCTAGTCAATGGCAGGACTTTAAAGATGCAAGAACTAAATTTAGAAAACCAATGTATCTGCTATGAAAACAAAGGGCACAAGAGACTACAGCTTAATGTGTTAATCCACATTCTCAAAACAACGAGCATATCCAATAAAATGTTATGAGAAACGGATGTCAGGAAAACCAAAGATTTTGAATGTCACCCGAATCTGGAAATTTAAACACTTCATCGCAGAACATTGAAAAATCAATTATAGGTTCCATTGGCATTTCACAAAACCAAAATCATTGTAGTGTATGAAGGTTTTAAATAAAACACCAGATCTTGTGGTCTTTCAATAATATTTCAAAAAGTGCAAACTTCAGGTAAAGTTCAATACATTGACCATTTTGAGAATGTGGATTAACACATTAAGCTGTAGTCTCTTGTGCCCTTTGTTTTCATAGCAGATACATTGGTTTTCTAAATTTAGTTCTTGCATCTTTAAAGTCCTGCCATTGACTAGGATGCCGCACATTTTCAGAAGTGCCATCGTTGTCACAGCTTTTATGGCAATATGGGCATCTCCTTGATTGAATGCACGACCAAGATTGGTAGTTTAGCAACATGAGCAACTATAGCCACTGCTGACATTGACATGGTTCTATATGTAGACATTTCTGAAGATGTCCTTTTCTCAAGGACTCGAAACGTCAACTCTTTTCTTCTCCGCCGATGCTGCCAGACCTGCTGAGTTTTTCCAGGTAATTCTGTTTTTGTTTTTGTTTTTCTTTTCTCAATGTTGGTTGTTTAATATTTATTGCTGCCAAAGTTCCATAAGTTTAAAGGAATGCATTGATGTCTCTGGGGACTTTAGAGTAGAAGTAAGCATGGCCAAGACCAGTTTATAGTCATCTCAACTTATCACCAAGGATGGCGAAGAAATGAGCTTCATGCCTGTAAGTAGAGTATTTTCTAGCACAACTTAAAAATCCACTTTAAAAATTATAACAAAGTCATACTAACCTGCCCATTTCAATTCCTGTAAATGTTTCTCATAAACTATCCTATCTGCACAATTTAACTGCAGCAGTTAGTTTATCAATGTCCCCATTTGCATGTCAATGACACATCTTCAACAATCTAGTTATGAAAAATTATGAGGAATTAATTCATAAACTATGAAAAATAGACACAACTTCCCAACAATGGAAGAATTTTGTAAACACCTACCATTGTAATCCTTCTCAGTTGCTAACATTAATGATGACTAAAGGATATTTATTTTAGCAGGAAAAACAATGATGGGGTAAATAGAGGGTGTCTTTCCTTTGCATTTGGGGAAGTTAAAAAAAAAATCCATATTTGGCCAAATTACAACTTATCCAGACAATCTATTTGATTCTGATGCTCATCCTTAATCCAAAACTTTTTGTGAATGCGACTCAACATCCCTGGAATGCTTTCAATGACAGATGATTTCTCCTTGAAAACCGTCAATATTCATTTGTTCTGATCCAAATTATAAACTCATGCAACAATGCAACAAAATGGGAGGGGGTCATATTAATTTCCCATGGAATAGGACTTGTATTGGTGAAAATAAGATCACAGAGAAGTTGAAGCATTATGGAAATAATAAAGATCTCACACAATACTTACGTTTCTAAGTTATCCCCCTCCAGAACTGTCTGTACTGGCAGATATCCCATCCGGGGATGCTTTGCAAAGTATCTCTTTGTTCGGAACTTGTTTTTTAATACCTTAGCAAAATCCCGGACGTCTTCTCCTGAAGTTGTCTGAGGGGAATGTAACCATAAATTATATTCTGCACTAATCCTTCAGCTGGATGTTATCATTTGTATTTTGCACGCAATAAAACTCCAGCAATACAACTTTGAACACATAACAAAATTAAACAAAGGAAACATTAGTTGTATCTTTGTGTCCATTACACTATGGAGTTGCTTCTGACAATGAACTCAATGAGCATGAATGACCTGTGCTCTTGTTAAAGGAGATGTTGAAACTCTCTGTGGATAGGGGTTTGTTTCTCTGGTTGGCATAACAACAAAGCTAAGTAACTTCTACTTGAGCATCAATTATGCCACCTTGCCTGGTTGGGTGGGTTTGTTTCTTTGGCCAATTTATATCAGGAGTGTAAAACATACACACCCCAGACCAGATCCAGCATGTGAACAGTTTCATCCAGTCCGCAGTGTGCAGAGGTTTGCAGTTTCCTGGAACAGAACATGTATATGTGTGTGTATGTGTGTGTGTGTGAGAGGGGGAGAGACACAGAAAGAGAGCAGGGAGTGGTGTTTGGTTGGAGTGGACTGGAAGAGAATGACAGAGATGAGGAGGCAGAAGGTTGAGACTTAGAAATGGGAGGGGGGGGGGGGGAGAGAGAGAAAGAGTGAGAGAGAGAACAGAAGATAGGAACTGGATCACGAAGGGTGATCAGAGGGAGAAATCAAGATGGAAGATTTGGGATCCAGGATGGCTAGTGAGGAGACATTGGGTAATGAAGTTATAGGATGGGGGCACAAAGGAGATGGCAAATCCTCACCATGCAAGTGATGCTGTTCCTAAGGCACAATATGTAATTGTTCATGTGACTATCATCACAACCAGTTTCTGAGGTAGGATATTTGAAGAATTACAAACTAAAACTGGTAGGAATAGCAAGGTGGATGTTCGTATGCTAGAAACCAAGGTTGTGATTTACCCAAAACTGGACTTCAGGCTTCATTTCAATAATTGAGACAAGTTGCTGTTGCTTGTCTTGCTTTCAGAGGCAGTTCACCCAATGCGAGGATCAAATTTGGACTTGCTACATTGCTACTAAATCTGGCAAGGTGGAACAGTGAACTGCAGGAGGGCCAAGTGCGGGCCAGTAGTGACTGTGGAGCTGGTAGAATTAAGCCTGCTCATCCAATATCCACAGAAGTGTAAGTTTTTTAAAAATTCTCTATTTCTCTTGCTGTCCTTTTAAGAGCTGCTGTTTAGGATGCTGTAGAACTGGAAAAATAGCTCATGTTCTATGCATTTTGCAGAAGGGTACTAAAACAGGTGCAAGACCCTTCTTTGCACATTTAGATTCATGCAGCCCTGATTTTCAGGTGTAGCCAGACACATCTTAAACTGTAAGGACCATTATGGAGATGGCCATGCTGCCAATGCAGATCAGGTGCAGGACTGTGCGTCCAGAAACTGGTAAAAATGAGATATGAAATGTATTCTACACCAGTGCATTCAAATAAGTTTTGCTGAATGTGGCCCATACCAAGTGCCAGGATGTCGGATCAAGTCCACCATACAAAATTAGTTTGACATCTCTGGTCTATACAGTTAAGCAAAGGTCTATGGCCAGATTGATAGTCACAAGCATGATATTACACCAACTGTTCACAAACTGAGCAGCTGTCCACAATTAAATCTAGAAGTTATTGTAAAGGAATATGACAGCTATCACTGGAAATGGCTCCATAGTCGAAAAGTGCAACTGGAATAAGAATGAAGGTATATTTTCTCAGGAATCACAAACACAATTAATCTTCACACACTAAACTTTACATTTTTCAGTTAAAGGGCATCTTCAATTTTCAAAGCTATTTGTTCTTTTACAGCTACATCAATTTATATAAGCTATATAAAATAGGAAATATGCTCTAATTAGCCAAACTGTAAATGAAGAAATCGTAAATGAATGATTGCTGGTGTTGAAGCTTTTAAAAGGACAATAGAACAAGAGTGGTTAGATCTTCTACCGTCTGAAGTATTCCTCACCTTATATTTTTAAAATGTTGATGCAACATAAATAAAATAAACAAAACATTTATTGATGCAGAACAACTGCCTATTATCTTTTTAATCTTGGCTTTTCACCCCCAAAACTGTTTGTTTAATGCAGCAGATTCCCAAATAACATAATGGAAATTCTCAATTTCCTAATGATAAAGTGTCAAATACATGGTTCCATGCTTCATTTTACATGTACAATAAGAACATCTTTAAAGCATAAATGAAAATAACTGCATTTTGGTCTCCACAGTAAAGAAGCTCTGAACGGTTTCCATAATAAAGCTGGAAGTGACAAGTTAGCATTGCAGTAATGTTATACAAGGGCCGGGATTTCCCATGAACACCAGCGTCGGGCATGTTCTTTGGTGTGAGCAGACAACATGGCGTGATCAGTTTCATGACGGTGTGAAACCAGTTCGCAAGTGCCTGCTCAGCCCATCGATGGCAGGCCGCAATTCCCTCCATTGGGCATTGGGAGCCTCATTGTAATACACTAGCACATCATTATTAGGCCCGGCCACTGGAATAGCTTCCACCCCACTGCTGGATCATCCATCCATGTCGGCAGGAAAACATGCAGACACATTTCACAACGGCACATAAGCAACTTGCACTTGGAGGACTGCACTTCGCTTGGGACTTTGAGATTTGTTTGCCTACCTTGCTTTGGGCAGCACTCTTAATAATCAGCACCAGGCTTCACAGACAGCACCACATCACTTTTAGGGGGGCTCACAGCAGGTCTGTACCTACCAGATCAGCCATATGTGGATGGCTTTTCAATGGCTGCAGGGCTAGAGCTTGCTTGGTGAAGGGGGAAGAAGTGGCCTCAGGCAAGGGAAGAGGCTGCAGGACGAGGGCTGTATTGGGGAAGAAAAGTATCCCTGGGTGTGTGTGGGGGGGCAAATGTTGATCTGTGCAAATGAGGGCTAGGGAGGCAGTCTTCAGATATGAGATGAGGCTAAATAGGCATGTGAGGGTACGTGTGTGAGAATGGGCGGTGATATCCCTTCAGCTGACAGTGTGTGAGATGCCAGTGAATGTGTGATGGGCTTGAGTGTGTGAGTTTAGAGTGCCATACCCTAGCTGCATGGATGAGATCATTCATCCTCTATTTACATTGGATGGCCGACCTCTTCTATGCAGCATTGGCATTGACCACCGCTGCCATCGGCTACCAAGCCAGAGTGGTAATGTTGCTGTCCTGCCTCCAAAGCGGGGGTAGAGGACCTCCAAGGCGCCTAAAGGGCACTCAAGGGCTGCAGTCTTCTTGCCTTTCAAGGTCATGTCCTCTTTGCTGCAGTCCAGGGTTGGAAGTACTGAGCATGGCTGTACTTTAAACGTGGTGCCCGGCATGATGAAGCAGCGAGGTGATGGCGTGGCTGTTGAATTGGAGCCCGCCCACTATGGAAACGGCGTGTTTCCTGGGAATGTATAAATAACGTGGCGAGTTTGGGACAATACGACCTGAAAACCCACTGTCGTTTTACTCACCTGCTACTGCACTAAGTGCAAATCTGGGATGATTCCGCCCATGGTTAATGGTAGCTGGTGGATTTTAACTTTTATTTTACTGTGGAAACATCCCCAACCGTATGCAAGTAATATTGTGCACGTGGGAAAAACTTAGACTGGTCAGAGGGAAGAAGCCTTGGAGCAGCTGTAGGGTCTCAAATAGGAAACCAGAGTTTCCTCTTAAATCTAAGTCTAATTATCAAAGCCTATTTTATTGTCCTTGTCGTTTCCTCCTTGATTTTCTCAATTTTCCTCCTCCACTGAAATCATCGGTGGTAATTTTGAATCAGCAGCCTGTTTCACATCTTTTCAGAATATTATTGCTATTAAGCCAAAATTACCCCTTTGCATTTTTGCTTGACTAAAGGAGAAAGCAGAACTGACTTATATTTCTATAGCACCTTTCCTCACCTTAGGATGTCCCAAAACACTTTACAACTAATGGGCCTGAATTTTCAGATCGGTGGGACCGGGACTGGCCGGGAAACGGACCGCCGACTGCAATCGGCACCTGACTGCCGATTTTACATTGACTGGTCAATTAATGGCCAGTGTTGCCGGGGTGGGGGGTGGGGGGTGGGAAGAGGGCAGGCGATGATGTCAACGCGGGCGTGGGCCAGCACTGATAGAAAGCTCCCTGAAGGCAGGGAGCTGAAGACCTGAACCAACAAAAATAAAGGTTTCAAAAGCTGAAATGAAGTGTTCATGCATCATTACCAGTCACCTGAAAATATAGCTAATGAAAATGCTGTCCACAGAAATTTATTTATATTTTGTTTCATTATAAAACTCTCATCCAGTCTGTGGATGAGGTGTGATGAAAATGCAAAGGCCACCTGGCCGATTCGCCTGTCTGTCAATCATAAGGTTGGATGGGCTAGGTAAAATGACAGACAAATGTGTTGTTAATGGGCTTAATTGCCCTCTTAATTGTCCTGCCGCCGACTGAAATATCGCGACGTGGGATGACTTTGGGACACTCATCTGACATCATCTCATGTGATTTCACGCCTGATCAGGTCGGGCACGTGCCCGATCAACGTAAAATTCAGCCCATGGAGTACTAATAGTCAGACTTGAGTCCTGCTAAAAAAAGGCAAGTCAAAGCTTTTCATCTTGCACTCATCAGAACACCAGAAGAATACCAATATAAGGGGAAAACAACAATTTATACTGTATAAGAAGAGAATGCTGATTGGTAAAGGCATAGCCATACACAATGGGATCTTTAAAGTTCCATGTGCTACAGGGTGGTCTTATCGGTAACCTCATAAATAGGGCCCGAGCCATTTGTTCACCATGCAAGCTTGATGCTGAAACAGGGCGCATCAAAGCCAACCTGCAGGATAATGGCACAACAGGATAATCACACAAAATCATGAACTTGTCTCTTTTTTCAGCAATAATGAATGGCTGTTGAAGTGTAGTCAGAGCTGGGTATAGTTCCATGGGAGAAGAAAACATCTCCATATTTCCCTCCTTTACCCGGGAAACGTGAGACAAACTACACCATCCTGATCACTATCTCAGCTGAGGACAACTAATGCAGCACTGACCAGAGATCAAATTTAGGACCTTTCCTGGTTTGCAAAGCTCAGCTGCTGACAGAATAATTTCACAGAATCTGTGAGGGAATCCAGATCTCAATACCAGCCTGCACTGTGCTTAAATTACTGTTATATATCTGGTAAATGACCAGTTTTTCCCATTTCAACTGGGCCAGGTGGAGGAGTGGGAAAGCAAAGTCCCTTCCTGTACTCTTTTTAAATTGGGAGAGGGGATCTCTTTCTGGCATCCACTGATTTTTCCAATCCATGTTAAGCATGTGGCCCTTGCTACACTCATTTTGAAGCAGGAGTGTGAGGCCATTTCCTACAGTGGGGTATGAGGAGAAAAGTTCATTCCTGCCTCCAACATTGAGAAGCAGAGCTAATGGTATCTGTGCAGACATTCCTGGACTGGAACCACAAAAATCCTCCCAACACTAGTGGTTAGTGAAGCTAATGGGATAAGTCACCAAAAGTACAAACACAATTCCGCAATTAAGGACTTAACAAGTCCTTGAAACACTGTTTTCTGAGCTAACTGTGCTTTCATGTTCCATTCTTTTAGTGCAACATCAAGTGAGCCACAAAATATTATATTAATATTTAACTAACTTTTGATTAAACTTTGATGAAACAGCATTTTCATCTTTTAGTTCTTTATATAGTTTTCCAATTGTCTATTCATAAGGTGCATGACAAAGTCAGAATAAAATACTGCCACAGATTTCTCATAAACACTGCCAATGAAGGTAGCAAACTGAAAGCTCAGGCCGGGCTGTTTAGTGAATAGGATATACAGAAAGAAGTGAGTAAAACACGCAAGTGCCTACTTTTAATGATTTCGCTTTCTGTACTTACAGTTCATTACTTACCGGTGTGCAGTATTCCACCATTGGGTAATGCATTTTATGTCCTTTTGCCGTTCGACCAGAAAAGAAGCAGCTTTGGCAGACATCATAATTAAAGTGCTTTAAACTTCGGTACCTGCATTTAAAAAGTTAGCAAAAGTGGGTGAGACTAGAGTCCTTGCACCTCTTGAATCTGAATATAAACAGCCCAGAACAATGCATGGGAAGTCTCCTTTCCCAGATTTTACCCAGCTTGGACCAGAACTAAAGATAACTATGATACCACTAAATGAATCAGCTACCCCAGATCAAATTGCAGATCACATCATTGTCCAGTGAATACTGCATTTATCACTGTAAGTATATATTTTATAATAATATGGTATATACCCATTGATAAGGTGATCCAGGTTTAAGAAAATCCTCCTACTTTTCAACCAAAAACCCTACAAACACTTGCTGATTCAAATTTCTGCACAAGCCCACAGTGCCTCAAAGCCAATCTCAAAGTGGCCCAAAATTGACCTCCCACTTCACCCTGAGCTGCCTGGAAACATCTGCAGCTTGTCAGTTTAATTTAAATGAAGTCATAAGGTCTTAGGTCAATGCAGGGATTGTTCGCTGCATTCAATTTGTGTAGGCATGCTGACACTCAAATTTCCACCCCTTAATCTTTGCCCCCCAGCACCCCCCCCAACCAATTCTGATTCTTTCATAATACATTAGTTTGCCACACTATGGTTAACATCAGGTCAGTTAGAAAATAATTCCATTCCTTGTCTGAGGCATGTGACTAGTGTGACAAAAGTATAATAATTTTCATAATAGTTCTGGTTTATTGTGAAGGTTTATGGGTGTAAGTATAGGTGGTTCTGTCTGTATGATTTAATTACATTTGGAGTCAAGTAGACTGCAAGCTTCAAGTCATCAAAAGAAGCTAAGGGTAGAAATGTGCTTGACATGAGTAAACAAGGTTACTGGCTTAGCATTTAAGGTGTGAAGGGAATTTGCATTTTTAGATAAATAAAGGAATTGTTGGATTTTAAAGGGATCTTAGTCTGCTTACAACTAGCCTGATAAGCAAGGCTAAGAAGTGTGTTTATTTTTCCCAAAGGTTACTTACAATATTGGCAACATGAAAGTTTTTATATTATGAGGAGGATACAGGTTCAAAGACATATGGAACAATTGAGTTTACATAGTAAAGAGAGAGAAACATATATAAAGGAGAATGAAAGGCTATGTAGAGAGAAGGCCATGTAAGATCTAACAGGAATGTGTGAAACAGCCTTCAAGATGCTTCCAGCCATTTGTGCATAAGTCTGCTATGTAAAGTAACTAAAGTTGGAGAAAACCTATTTGGAATTCCACTGTCAAGTGCGTATTGTGTTAACTTGCTGGGTTTGTTTTAAATTTAAGTATTTTGGACTGTTACCTTAAAGGGGGTGTACAACTGGGAGTTATAACTGGGTGTATAACTGGACTAGTAATCCAGAGACCCAGGGTAATGCTCTGGGGACCCAGGTTCAAATCCCGCCACAGCAGATGGTGGAATTTGAATTCAATAAAAATCTGGAATTATAAGTCTAATAACGACCATGGAACCATTGTCGATTGCTGTAAAAACCCATCTGGTTCACGAATGTCCTTTAGGGAAGGAAATCTGTCGCCCTTACCTAGCCTGGCCTACATGTGACTCCAGACCCAGAGCAATGTGGTTGCCTCTTAAATGCCCTCTGAAATGGCCTAACAAGCCATTCAGTTCTAACAAACCACTACAAAGTCACAAAAAAGGAATGTAATCGGATGGACCACCCCACATCGACCAAGGCACCAGAAATGACAACGGCAAACTCAGTCCTGCTGACCTTGCGAAGCCCTCCTTACCATCATCTGGGGGCTAGTGCAAAATTGGGAGAGCTGTCTCACAGACTAGTCAAGCAACAGCCTGGCATAATCGTCCTCACAGAATTGTACCTTACAGAAAATATCCCAGACCCCACCATCACCATCCCTGGGTATGTCCTATCCCACTGACAGGACAGGTCCAGCAGAGGTGGCAGCACAGTTGTATACAGTCTTGAGGGAGTTGCACTGGGAGTCCTCAACATCGACTACGAACCCCACAAAGTCTCATGGCATCAGATCAAACATGGGCAAGAAAACCTCCTGCTGATTACCACGTACTGCCCTCCCTCAGCTGATGAATCGATATTCCTCCATGTTGAACATCACTTGGAGGAAGCACTGAAGATAGCAAGGGCGCAGAATGTACTCTTGGTGGGGGATTTCAATGTCCATCACCAAGAGTGGCTCGGTAGCACCACTACTGACCGAGCTGGCCGAGTCCTTATTGGCATAACTGCTAGACTGCGCCTGCGGCAGGTGGTGAGGGAACTAACAAGAGGGGAAATCATACTTGACCTCATCCTCACCAACCTGCCTGCTGCAGATGCATGTGTCTATGACAGTATCGGTAGGAGTGACCACTGCACAGTCGTTGTGGAGACAAAATCCTGCATTCACATTGAGGATACCATCCATCGTGTTGTGTGGCACTACCACCGTGCTAAATGGGATAGATTTTGAACAGATCTAGCAACTCAAAACTGGGCATCCACAAAGCACTGTGGGCCATCAGCAGCAGAACTGCACTCGAGTACAATCTGTAACCTCATTGTCCAGCATATTCCCCACTCAACCATTACCATTAAGCCAGGGGATCAGCCCTGGTTCAATGACAAGTGCAGGAGGGCATGCCAGGAGCAACACCAGGCATACCCAAAAATGAGGTGTCAACCTGAAGCTGTAAACCAGGACTACTTGTGTGTCAAACAGCATAAGCAGCTAAGGCTAAGAGAGAGCTAAGCAATCTCACAACCAACAGATCAGACCTAACCAAACTCTGCAGTCCTGCAACATCCAATCATGAATGGTGGTGGACAATTAAACAACTCACTGGAAGAGGAGGCTCCACAAATATCCCCATCCTCAATGGTGGAGGAGCCCAGCACATCAGTGCAAAAGATAAGACTGAGGCAGGTGCTACATTCTTCAGCCAGAAGTGCTGAGTGAATGATCCATCTCTGCTTCCTCCAGAGGTCCACAGCATCACAGCTGCCAGTCTTCAGCTAATTCGATTCACTCCACCTGATATCAAGAAACGGTTGAAGGCACTGGTTATTGCAAAGGCTATGGGCTCTGACAACCTTCTGGCAATAGTACTGAAGACTTGTTCTCCAGAACTTGCCACGCTCCTAGCCAAGCTGGTCCAGTACAGCTACAACACTAGCATCTACCCAATTATGAGGAAAATTGCCCAGGTATGTCCTATATACAAAAAGCAGGACAAATCCAATCCAGCCAATTACTGCCCCATCAGTCTACTCTCCATCATTAGTAAAGTAATGGAAGGGGTCATCAACAGTGCTATCAAGTGGCACTTGCTTAGCAATTATCTGCTCACTGCCACCCAGTTTGGGTTCCGCCAGGGTCACTCAGCTTCTGACCTCATTACAGCCTTGGTTCAAACATGAACAAAACAGCTGAACTCCTGAGGTGAGGTGAGGTGAGAGTGACTGCCCTTGACATCAAGGCAGCATTTGACAGGGTGTGGCATCAAGGAGCCCTAGCAAAACTGGAGTCAATGGGAATCAGGGGAAAAACTCTCTGCTGGTTGGAGTCATACCTAGCACAAAGGAAGATGGTTGTGGTTGTTGGAGGTCAGTCATCCCAGCTCCAGGACATCACTGCAGGAGTTTCTCAGGGTAATGTCCTCGGCCCAACCATCTTCCGCTGCTTCATCAATGACCTTCCTTCTATCATTAGGTCAGAAGTGGGGATATTCGCTGATGATTGCACAATGTCCAGCACCATTCACAACTCCTCAGATACTGAAGCAGTCCATGTCCAAATGCGTCAGGACTGGGCAACATCCAGGCTTGAGCTGGCAAGTAACATTCGCACTACACAAGTGTCAGGCAGTGACCATCTCCAACGAGGGAGAATCCAACCATCGCCCCTTGATGTTCAATGGCATTGCCATCACTGAATCCCCCATTATCAACATCCTGGGGGGGTTACCATTGACCAGAAACTGAACTGGCCATATAAATACTGTGGCTACAAGAGCAGGTCAGAGGCTAGGAATCCTACAACAAATAATTCACCTCCTGATTCCCCAAAGCCTGTCCACCAACTACAAGGCACAAGTTAGGAGTGTGATGGAAATACTCCCCACTAGCCTGAATAAGTGCAGCTCCCACAGCACTCAAGAAGCTTGACACCATCCAGGACAAAGCAGCCCACTTGACTGGCTCCACATCTACAAACATTCACTCTCTCCACCACTGACGCATAGTGACAGCAGTGTGTACCGTCTACAAGATGCATTGCAGGAATTCACCAAGGCTCCTTCAACAGCATCTTCCAAACCCACGACCACTACTATCTAAAAGGACAAGGGCAGCAGATAGATGGGAACACAATCACCTGGAAGTTCCCCTCCAAGTCACTCAACATCCTGACTTGAAAATATATCGCTGTTCCTTCACTGGGTCAAAATCCTGGAACGCCCTTCCTAATAGCATTGTGGGTGTACCTATACCACATGGACTGCAGCAGTTCAAGAAGGCAGCTCACCACCACCTTCTCAAGGGCAACTAGAGATGGGCAATAAATGCTGGCCCAGCCAGCAAAGCCCACATCCCATGGATGAATAAAAAAAGTTAGGTTAATTCAGAATTTTAGGATTTGTTATGGTAGAAATGTAATTCAGGTCTTATGTATGTGCTTGAAATATTTTATTTTGTTAATAAATATTATAATTTAATTTTGAAAATCTCCAAAGGTCTGGGTGGATTCATTACTTCAAATTCAGTGCACACATCTTCTCGTAATAATTATAAATTGCAAAACTGTTATGATAACACAGCCGAGTTTCCCTTGTGGATTTGGTCTGACTGGCACTTATCATCTGCCACATCATAACACTTAACTAGTAAAGTGATCTGATCAGATTCTTCCTGTTATTTCCTCACACAGATGACACGTTTTCCAATTATATTATTTAGTTCTCTTGCTGAGAGGAAGATAGCTACTTTGTTGTCTAATATAATTTATTGTACTCCACATGATATATAGAAAAGAATCAGTGATCAGCATGGCACTATCAATAATGTTTGAATTTTCAGTGTCCTTTAAAATCTCTCCTATTTACTGTAAGTGAATGTTTCTGTGTATAGGAATTTCTTCAGTAAGGTTGCTAAAGCCACTAGAAGGTAAGCTCCAGTTATTTTCTGAGAGGTTTTTTGGGTACTTCAATGCTTGAATATCAAACTAAATTGAAAATCCAAGTCAAAACTTGGTTGTTATAATCCATGTTTATAAATCCATACTTTGTAGGAGTTTTTGTGCTTTCAGTACAAGGTTTTGGCTGTGTTTATATACCGTCTGGGAGACTGAATGGATATTTGTCTAATAGTAAAGTCTGGTTCTCCCAAAGCTTGCTCGATGAAATTAAGTTGTTTACTGAGGATTACATAGTTATTTAAGGGTTTGGTTTCAATAGCAGGACAAGATCGTTTGTAAAGCACATTTTGGCTGCTGGAAATGTAACAGAGACCACGTGAATAAATACTTAACTGTTAGAATGGATGATTTAAAGTTACAATATAGAAACCTCGAAATTTCTGTAAGCTTACAGTGATGGCAGAACGTCTGCCAGACCCTTGTTTATGTGCCCAACACTAGTTCAGTTCCCTGGTCCAGTTTCAAATACAGTGGCCAGAATTTTCCAGCCCTCGCGCTGGTGGGACCTTCTGGTCCTGCTGATATGGATGGAGATTTCAATGGCTCGCCGCAGTGGGGGCTGGAAAATTCCAGCCAGTATTCCGGTTTCCCTAATAAAAAGCCTGTAAAAACACTGTATGCCAGCCTGCATATTTCTGTTACTTGCCTCTCATTATCCATCTGTATTCTGGCTACCCCATGCTACTTCCAGCATAAAGTGCTGTGGTTGCAGGGAGGCAGTGAAACCTCCTCTGTCCACTTACTGCTTAACTCGCATGACCAGGCTGAAAAAGTAGAACTACAATTTTTCAAATGATTATTTCTACGATTCTTTTGAAATAAACAGAATAAATAAGGTCCTCCTTAATTTTACATGGATACAACAATTGTTTTTCTGCCAATTAAAAGATATGAAATCTCCATAACAGAGCCATGAATAAAAACTACCTCGACCGTTATCTGCTCCAAAATGCTCTAAAGGTCTTGACATTTTTTAAACAATTTTGGTTAAGCAGCAATAATAGACTACATGTGTACCTGAATCCGATGATAGGACATTCCTTGCAGATATTGCACTTGGCTTGGTGTTTGGCAGTCTCTGCTGCTGCCACTCGGTGAAGCACTGGCATCCAGACCATAGACTGTGGCTCTAGCCTCATCCAATCCAGGAACAAAGCTGCCTCAATCTCTGGCTTGTTGTTGGCCTTAGGTGTGGAAGGGAGAAAAAAATTCAGAGCAATAAGTTCTGCGCATTTGACTTTTTTGGAAAGTTAAGGCACTGCTGGCTCAGATTTTTAAATATGTTTGTATATTCTTGATTCATAAACAGATAAAACTTCAAAGCAGCGACAGCATCACAGCAACTAAAAGGCTTTCATTTCAAAAACCAAGTAGTTAACAGACTGTTTGTCTTTCTTTGTATATCACACTGGGTATAGGACAGAGATAAATGTAATTCTGTAACAAGAGCAATTTGCTCTTGCCTGATCCTGATGGGTGCTAAGAGTAAATGGAGAAGTTGAATTGATTTCCCATAGCACAATACTGCACCAACCACCCTACTAAAGAAACTTAAACATACTTGCACCAGTCCCATGTGACAAAATATACCTTTTAAACGTTAAAGCAAAACAGACACCAGCAGTAAATAGTTTACAATTAGAGATTTGAGGACCTATATGTGGCCCATGTTTATTGTATTTTTTCATTCCAAAATATACAAAAATTACTTTGCTGCAACATTCTGAAGCGTAATTAATTCAAGTACTAACAATGTGAATCATAATGTATTTTTCATTGGAGACCACAGACGCTGTATACAGAAAATGGCTGGAAGAACAAACACAGCTGCACTTTTCAACTTGTAAAAAAAGCTTTTCAAATTGCAATTTAAAATGTTGAATCTACACTTTGTGCTAGAAACTTGATTTGGGCAATAGCGCAAAGTGGGCAGTGTCAGATCGGCCGGCCACTGTTTGGAGTGCCTGGTGTTTAATTCCATGGGCTGCAATTGAACTGAAAATCTAACATTGCATCTAACAGGCTGTTTTACACCACCACCCGAGACAAATTTCTATCCCTTTGAGTTTTATTGCAAGCATCCCTGTGGGTAAATCAACTACACGATGGGGGTAATTTTGACTTTGTCAGATAGCGTAAAATGGGTGACGGCAAATCATCTCTCTGATTTTTATTTCCATTGAAGTTGGTGAAAATAAAAATTGGGAAAAACCTTTAGAACAGGCTGCCGATTTGCTGTCACCAGCTTTACACTATCACACAAAAGTCAAAATGACACCTGCTGACTCCTATACAGATGAGTAGCACCAACTTGTTTCTGGCCAGTGCTGAGTTATCTAATCTCAACTGTTGAACTTCGATACTCATTAGTGAGTAGAAATAAATCAGGTTGGAGTCCTTTCCTGGATGAAAAGGAAAAAATACAAATGCTGGAATTGTGAAATAAGAACAGAACTACTTGAAATATATAGCAGACATTTGATAAAAGAAAAACAGGCATATGAAGGATCTAGAATTGACGTACAATATCTTTTCTGGTCTTATCAAATTCTGATGGGTAATCTCTGTATTTTCAGCATTTTTTGATTTTTTTTGGTTTCACCATTCTGAAGTATGAAGTATTTACAATACAGGAAAAAGTCATTTTGCCCAAAAGATCCATTTCTGATGTTTATGCTTCGCACAAACCTCCTCCCATCTTCAACTAACCTCATTAACATATTTTTTCTGTTTCTTCTCCCTCATGTGTTCATCTAACTTCCTCTTAACTATATCTAACACATTCTAACCAGTCTGGGTAAAGAAGTTTCTCCCAAATTCCCCATTTAGGTCACTAGTTCTGGTCTCGCCTGCAACTGGAAAAATCGTCTCTACTTCTAACCTCTCACGTCCCTCTTAATCTTAAAGGCCTCTATCAAGTCACCCTTCAGTCTTCCCTTTCCAGAGGTAAACAAAAGAGCCTGTTCAATATTTCCTGATAGGTATAATCTCTCAATTCTGGTATCATTCTAATAACTCATTTTTGCATTTTTCCCAGTGTCTTTATATCCCTCCAGTAATTGGAGACCAGTTTACTTCACAGTACTCTAAGTATTGTCTAACCAAAGTTCTATACACGTTAAATATAACTTCTGTTTTTCAATTCTATCCATTTAGAAATGAACCTTACTGCTTTGTTCATTATTTTTATAGCCATGCTGACCTGTGTCACCACTTTTAGTAACTGAGGTATCTGTTCCAGATCCTTCAGTTCCACTATCCCATTTAGACACTTATTTTCCAAAAAGTATGTGGCCTCTTATTCTTACTACCAAAATGTACAACTTCACACTTAACTATGTTGAAGATCATTTACCAATTACATGCCCATTTTGCAAGTTTATTAATGTCTTTCTTTACTTTGTCACACTCCTTCTCTGTTGTAACCAGACTCCAAGTCATCCACAAATTTTGAAATTGTATATGATTCTCAAGTCCAAATTGCTTCTGTAAATTGTGAGCCCAGCTCTGATCCTTGTCAAACACTACTTCCTTCTACAACATAACTACTTCCAACTACTTCCTTCTATTTGTCAATGAATTACCTTTAACTCCGACTCTGTTTTATAGCCAGCTTGCCGTCTATTCTACCTGTCCCACAGTTCCACATGTTCTTACCTTAGCCATGAGTGTACAATAAGGTACCTTATTCAAGGCTTTTCAGAAGTCCAAATACATTAGGTATACCATATTGCTCTTCTCTGTACTTTCTTCAAAGAATTCAGTGAGGTTGGCCACACATAACCTCCCCTTTAGAAATCCGACTGAAAAATCCCATGCGTTGATGGCAGGATCGTGTGCTGCCACCTGGGTTAAATACCAGAAAACCAACCAAGAAACAGCCTTTATAGAATAGCAGGGAAAAATCATGAAAACAACAAGATTATAGTGCTTCCTTCTAAAGGCGTTACAATTTATGATACTACTTAATAGAGCAAAGATAATGGTGGTGAAATCAACCTTTGGCAAAGTCACAATAATACCCCATTTTGCACCACAGCCCAAGATGAATTTTACCCTATTGTGACAAACTCATGATAGCAATGACATTAGTGGGATAGTCAGTCGATAGCAAAGTGACTGGAAAATCAAAGTGAAGGCATGTTTCAGGTTTCAAAGCCTTCAAACCATGCCTGCCGAGATGGATGGTTTACACTTTAAGTTACTGTGGTAAGACAGGACTGATAAAGTGCAGACTGTGGATCACAACTGATCCTTGAGCCCTGGCAAACCAGCTGCTGTAATCCTATTTTCACTTGTATCTTTTTATTCTTCCTGTATGAATTTTCTGGGCCTTTAAAGCTGGAAAATATTGTTCTTAGAGGCATTGCCTAACTGGTGAATAAACGTTAAATCAGAGCAACCAAGATCTGTAAGTATCTCAATATGTACATAAAACTTTAATGCGAGTATTGAGTTCAATTTTGCTCATGACACTGAGGTTCCACGGTACAAACCCATGTGTGGAACAGTTTGGAAGTACTGAATGGCTTACTCTAGCTCCTCATACATTCCTTATTGGCTGAAGACAACAAAAGGCTCAGTTACCCTGTGATGCTGTAGAGTTTGTAGGAATTTGAAAACAGACCTACAGCAGCACCCTTACAGCCATAATTCTTGTGCTACTATAAGTGCAAAATATATGTGAAAATATTGATAGTTCTTTTGCCTAGAGAACAAGGTAATTCCGAATGTCTTTTTAAATAAAAACTGCATTCATGCATTCGTACCTGCGGCTTTTCATGTAAACAGCCACAGGGATTTGGAACTTAATGAATGCACTTGGTCAGTGAACACAATTTCATGGTAAATGCATTTTATACCTAAGAGGATTTAAATGTAATTTTTTTTTACATTCATAAAGCATGTGATAAGAAGCTTATATCTTGCTGCACAGTTTGGACCTCAGAGCAGGTGCTGTAATCTGTATAATCCCCGTCTATCAAAACTATGGGCTCAGATATTGAAACAGGATAGTTCTACCGGATGGTATAAAATTGTCTTACAACACTCTTACAATATATATTTTCTATGACTAATAAAAATAAAATTTGCTAGGACTGAGTCTAACTGTAATGCATTTTTATGGAATAATGGGTCCTTTGCCCAATTAACCATTCTTTACATCTGACACTGTAAGGCAAGTGTCAGCAAAGCCATTCAAATATGCCAACATCAAGCATTGTTTCATTTAGTAATTACACATCTTCGAGCTGATTTTTCTCATCCCAGCCCAGGCTGCTCAATTAGACCAGGGGTTCAAACCTAGGCACCTATAGCCTCTGTTTAATCAGTAACCATCAGTGCAGGTATCCAATGCAATAAGTCCTTGCTTTAAGTCACCCTGTTTTAAGTCGTTACACTTTAGCGTTGGTCAGTTAATGGGGCTGGTATTTGTGTTTAGCGTCGGGAGTTTTGTTTTAATGTCATTTTACGCTGGGCTTGACGTGGAGTTGCATGAACCGATTGGCACCATTTTGGAGCAGTCTCTTCCACTCCCCGGCCCCTGTCCCACCAGCTTGCGGCTTACCTCCATGACACTGCAACTTAAAGCTGCTCTCATTCCCTAAATTGCTTCCTGCCTCTCACTGCTCACAGCCCTCACTCGCAGCAAGGGTTTGGAAGAGGGCAGCAGGAGGGTTGGCCGGCAGAAGGGTCAACAGTGACCAGGAGGGTTGGGGAATGCAAGGGTCAGCCAGCGGGAGCGCGGCTGGCAGAGAGCCAGAGGGTCGGGGAGCACAACTGGCAACAAGCCAGAGTGTGGGGAGCAGAAGTGGTGCCGAACAGGAGAAACTGCGAGTGGGAAGCAAGTAGAGTTAGCATATTTCTTTTATATTTTTAAACTTATTTTATTTTAGAGGTTATTTTATTTACAAATATAGTAATTTATAAATGTACAGTACTGAAACATACATGGCATAATGTTTTAATGTTTTTTTTCTGATGAGAAGGGTCCTACAGAAACCAACTACAGTTTTTACATTCACTTTAATGGGAAAATCTGATTTGCTTACTGTTTTCTCATTTAAAGTTGCACCTTTCAAGAACAGAACGACAATGTTAAGCGGGGTATTACTGTAAATGACCTACAGTTTTAAAACTTTGAAAATGCTCCCTACTCAGTTGTACACTTTGTTAACTAACGGAGTTGCAAGCAGCAATCAAACTCCTTAAGAATATGCAGCTCAAAAAAAGACATTTGTGTGTGTGAATCATTCTTTTGCTGACATTTATGGTGGAAGACAATGTTGGGTCATTTGGATCAGAATGTGTCAAGGATAAATGGTAGTCTGAGTGCTTTTGTTGAGAATGGATGCTTCAGACAGCAGACATTTACTTTGCCATGAGAAGGTCTCAAATAAACGAACAAGAACATCTGTTATTGTGGCAGGCAATAGTCACCTATGTTATTTATTGCCCCTAAAGTGTCCCACTTGACAATAGGTAGGTATGGAGCCTGAACAATGCCAATTGGTCTAATGTTTACAAAGGTGCTGACTAAAGAACATAGAAGTGATTGGATGTCAACATTTACACTCAAAGTCAAATACATGAGCATTAGACTTCATTACTCGTCCACTATCTAGAGATAAATGAGACAGCAAGATAAAGAAAAACTTGTCCTTCAAGACCACTAAGAGCTGGGAAAAGTAAATTGTATCACACTATGCTCATCTAAATTCTGTCCATGGAAGTTGTTCTTGCTAGACTTAAATTGGATATATAAACTAGCTTTAAAAAAAAGAGGCTAATGCAAAATGTATTACCGAAACACAAACCAGCTGATCTCCTGCCCAGTCTAAATCTGGTTCTGTGTCGTCCAGGAGTTAGAGTTGCTATTTAGAAGGCAAGACTTGGATCAAATTAATTTAATTCTATAAGAATGCATGCCTGATGCTGGATACTGGCCTCTAATACCTGTTGCGGCATTTCCAAAATATAAACTTTGAAAGTTTGCTAAAGGACTTGGATTCACTTTGAGTTTTAAAGAAAAAAAGACTTGCATTCATACAGCACTTTTCAGCATTTTGATGAAATATCTTTTCTCTCCCCAACTCCCAATACAGTATTGGGAATTAAACTAAGAGAGCCATTTAAAATTGGAAACTGATGCCAGGGATTCTGATTCTGTAAAAAAAAATCTTGATTTTTGCTTCTTTTACAAGAAATGTTATAATATTCTATATTTGCTTAGCTAATGCAGGTTGCAAAACCTGCTACTGCTGCAGATGGTTTTGTACATGAATGAAATTTTTAGGTTTTTAAGGGAAAACTTTCCCACTGGTTTCATTCAACTCCAATAAAGTTGTTTTGTCGCAAATCTACCACGTCTCTTCTCCAATGCAAATTTCAAAATTTCCTTCCCCCACACAAGTTAGGGGTTCATATCAAACACTTCAATAGAACAGTTTCAAAAGATATAGGCAGGGAATTAGGGGAACTGTTACGAAACTTCAAAAATGTGCAACAATAACATCATGGAGCGGAGAGTTGTGACATAAGGTAAAGCATGTACATCAGGCCCTGAAAAGTAGTAAAGTGAATTGCACTGATTATAGAACATTCTAGAGCATAAGTCATTATCTACATTGTGGCCAAGGTTATTCATCCTTATGTGGTAATATGGAATATTTGTACAGGAACAGCTCATTCTATATAGGTTCACTCGAGCACACAGTAAAAACATTTTTATTCGCTGACAAATAATATTGCAAGTATAAAATAACAGCCTCTGAATCGTAAATCCCGTTTGGATCAAGACACAAAAGAGCTTGCCAATTGCAGTTCCAGTGGGTTACTGGATAAACTCCAGGCTGTGGCGTTGATTCATACAGGTGAAAAAGATCTCAGCAGTTTTTATTCTAGGTGTGTATTGAGTTTTCTGATCTTGACGAAGACTGCAACTAAGCTGATAATTCTGGCAGGCAAAAGAAAAGAATAACAGAGATCCTGCTCCCGACTTCTCCATTCTCCTTGGGTGAAGTACATACATGTGCACTTCAACTTTTGACACTGGCCAGTCGCCCAAAGTCCACTCAGAGTAAAAATTCATGGTAGTGATATAAATCACCTCATCCTGCACATGACACCACTGTCATGTAAATAACACTTTAATGCTTTCTCTCCCCAACCAACAAAAGCTTTGCCTCAAATTCCTTATGAAGAAAAGCTCTTTAATATACTTATTTGTTGAACAGAGATATCACTCCTTAGGAAAATGGAGAGAAAAAAGGAGGAAAGCTGTAGGAAATGCCACAGATGCTAGAAATTGGATAGAAGACAAGAGAAAGCTTTTGTAGAACTGAAGTATATTAATTGAAAGCAGAAAAAATGGCAGGGAAATAGATATGTATCAAAAATCACAGGTCAAATCAGTAAAGAATGATAGTGTAGATCATCTCAGTCAAGAAATGTAGAGAAGCATTAGGAAACTGAAGAAAAATCAGGCACGTCAACAGTTATGGATGTGGGAGGTATGGAGAAAGCCTTATTATGGCCGCTTACTGGCCTCATAAACTGTTCCAACAAAACTCAAGACAGCTTTCAAGAACAAAGGCTTTTTTTGTCAAGGCCAGTGTTACCCAACAGAAAATGTTAACCATTCACAGTAATGACTATGGCAACACCATTTCAGCCAAATTCACAATTGTCTTGGAAAATACCTTGCACATAATACAAATAAAAGTATTTCACACGTTTATAATTACTGGACAAACGTCTCCCACCAATTAGTCACCACACAAAGCATGCACAATGTTCAAAAATATTCACCCTCTGTTTTCCATTTGACCATTTATCAACAAAAGGTTAAAGAACACATTGCATACATGGTGTGAATATGTATATTGAGATCACATGTCTAGTGACAGTATCTATTACTCATTTTTAAATTTACAAATAAGGAAAGCAATTATTCACATCTGGATTTCCAATTAGCCACAAGAGGTTGATGTATTGAACAACATTGTCCTGAACAACATGCAGCCCTCTAAATGTGAAAACTGACATCAGTAAACTCAGCTTTATCCTCTTTATCAAATCTATTTTAATTTCATACCTGAACCCCACTCCCCTATTACAGCCTTTCCATTTCCTCAGACCTACCACTTTTTTGTCTTAGCAATTTACGCAAATTTTGTTTTTTTAATATCTTAATGCCCGTTGACAAAGATAATCTGCTACATGGTCCCATTAATAATTGCTGCCTGGACTTGTCTATCATATCAATGTGTGTATGTTTTTGCTCCTCTCCTTTTCATGATAACTAATTCTTTCTGCCTCTTATAGTTCCAGAGGTTTTCATGGTGACAGCAGTAACAAAGTTTGCTCTGAAAAGAATAGGTGTACCTTAAAAAAGTTCCTTGAAAGAACTGATAGGCCTCAACATTTCAGGCCGAGAACCCTTTCTTCTTTTCAGAGCAAAATTTTACATCATGTAACCGTAAATTTGCCTTCCTCTTATGTTTCAGCTTTGAAGGATGGTCTGCATCCAAAACGCTGACCCGTCTGTTCTCTGTACAGATGCTGGCTGATCTGTTGGGCATTCCTGATACTTTGTGTTTTTGTTTCATTGTGAAAGTGTTTGTTAAATACATACAGAAGCCAGCAAGATGCATTATTAAAACATCTTTGATTTGGTTGGCTGTGCAGGTTAGAAGGCTCAAGACTGATGAGGTGAGCGAGAGAAACTAACAGTAGCCAAACTTTTTGCCTACCCCACTAATAAAGCTATCTCGAAGTTAAACAGGGTGAATTTAACAGCAGTCTCAAAAATCCCTTAGCTTCTCAGAGCTGTTTTTCTGCATGCTAAATGAGCTATGAGATTCTATAATAATTTAATGCTAATAAGGTTAGATGAAGTAGAGAGGAAGGTTGTGTGCAGCACAGAATACTGGAATAGACTTGTTGAACTGAGTGGCCTGTTTCAGTGCTACAAATTTTGTGTAACTCTATGGAATTTATGCGTTAAATCTCAAATTTTGTTTTGTTTGCTGCTGGAAAAAAATCCTGACAAAAGCACCGTATACTTACAAACTGGAAGCAGCTTCGAACACTAGGTTCAATGTTGCTGCCTCCAAATGATGCGACCTCTCCCAGCTGGCGTGGAATCTGAATTGCATCATGTAACAGAAGCCCTAACCTCCGCTGATCACAGAATCCAATGGGACTTGCCACTTGCTTGAACAGATCTGCAAAGAAAAGACCTTTATATTAGGAAAAGATAAAATACATTACTGAAGACGCAGTCTAGGACACGATAGTGCAGGAACAGAACATCAACACAACAAATGGCTATTAATCCTTCGCTACAGGGACTTAATTAATTCATATGGAATTGAAATGAACTGCTTATTCAAATTAAACAGTCCTATGTAAACTTTGCAGCTCAGCATCACTTGGAATGAATCCTAGATCCACTCATCCAACTCCCATGTGTAAATCATATAATAGGTTCTTAGTGTGAACTAACTCTACGAATTCCAGCCAATTGCAACTGCAGGAGCATATTACAATACCAGCAATTTAGAAACAGAAGAAATAACTTGCATTCATGACCTCAGGATATCCCAAAGTGTTTTATACCCAACAAATCACTTTGAGGCAAACCTGGTGGCCTTATTCCACACTAGATAACCAATTAACCTGCTTCTGTGTTGTGAGTTGAAGGATAAGCATTAACCAGGACATCAGAAGAACTCCCCCATCACTTTCCAAACTTACCATGGTCTTTTGCATTCATGTGAACAGGCAGCTGGGCCTTGATTTGAGGCATCATCTGGAGACTGCAGCTCCAAAAAATGCAGCCAAATTGAAGTGTATTGCACTAAAATGGGAATTTGCAGTTGGATATGAACCTTCTGACTCAGAGACAGTAATATGACCACTGAGCCATGCTGACATTAAGTGCAAATATATAATGAAACCATATTACGCATCTCTTTGCAGCACAATTTCGTGATATAATACATGTGCTTATAGTAGTTTCATACATAATATACATATCTGTAGTCAGCTCATGCTAAGTCCTATTCACCCATCATTCCTCTGCTTTTGTAAAATTATTTGATCATGGAATACGGATGTCACTGGAAAGGCCACCAGCATTTATTGCCCAACCCTACTTTCCCAGGTAGTGGTGATTGCTTTCTTGAACTGCTGCAGTCTGTGTGGGCAGGTACACACACAGTGCTGAGAGAAAGGGGAGTTTCAGGATTTTGTCCAGTGGCGACAAAGGAATAGCGATATATTTTCAAGTCAGATGGTATGTCACATGGATTTGCAGGCAGAGGTGTGCCCATGTGCCTGCTGCCTTTGTCCTTCTAGGTGTTAGGGGGCATGGGTTTGGAAGATGCTGTTGAAGAAGCCTCAGTGAGTTGTTGCAGTGCACTTTTAGCTAACATACACTGCAGACATGATGTGCCATTGGTGGAGGAGGTGAATGTTTAAGGTTGTGGATGGGGTGCCAATCAAGTAGGCTGCTTTGTCCTGGATAGTGTTGAGCTTCTTGCTTAAGCTGCATTAATCCAGGCAAGTGAAGAGTATTCCATCACACTCCTGACTTATGCATTGCAGATGGTGGACAGACTTTGGGGAGTCAGAAGATGAGTTACTCACTGCCTTTGACCTGTTCTTGTAGCCATGGTATTTCTATGACAGGTCCAGTTCAGTTTCTGGTCATTGGTAACCCCCAGGATGTTGATGGTGGGGATTCAGACATGGTAATGCCATTGATAGCAAGGCATGGTGGTTAGATTCACTGTTGTTGGAGATGGTTATTATCCAATACTTGAATGGCACAGATGTTACTTGCCACTTATCACTTGAAGCCTGAATGTTTCCGAAGTTTTGTTGTACGTGGGCATGGATTGCTTCATAATCTGTGGGAGTTACAAATGGAATTGAACATTCTGCAATCATCAACAAACATCCCCACATCTAACCTTATGAAGGAGTGCAGGACATTAATGAAGCAGTTTTTTTTTAATCCATTTATGGGATGTGGGTGCCACTGGCTAGGCCAGCATTTATAACTCATTCCCATTTGCCCTCGAGAAGGTGGTGGTGAGCTGTCTTCTTGAACTGCTGCAGTCCATGTGGTGTAGGTACACCATGGAGCTGTGAACGAGGGAGTTCCAGGATTTTGACCCAGCGATATACTTCCAAGTTTTTTTTTATTCATTCATGGGATGTAGGCATCACTTGCTAGGCCAGCATTTATTGCCCATCCCTAACTGCCCTCGTTCAGAGGGCTTTTTAAGAATCAACCACATTGCGGTGAGTCATACGTAGGCCAGACCGGGTAAAGATGGCAGATTTTCTTCCCTAAAGGGCATTAGTGAACAAGATCGGTTTTTACAACAATCAACAATAGCTTCATGTTCGCTATTAGATTTTTTTTCAAATTGAATTCAAATTCCACCATCTGCCATGGTGGGATTCGAACCCAGGTCCCCAGAGCATTACACTGGGTCTCTGGATTATTAGTCTAGCGACAATACCACTACCCCATAGTCTTCCCCCAGACAGGATGGTGAATGGCTTGGAGGAGAATTTCCAGGTGGCAGTTTTCAAATGTGTCTGCTGCCCTTGTCCTTCTAGATGGTAGTAGTCATAGGTTCAGAAGGTGTTGTCTAAAGAAGCTTGGTGAGTTCCTGCAATGCAGCTTGTAGATGCTACAGACTGTTGCCACTATGCATCTATGGTGGAGGGAGTAAATGTTTGCGGATGGGTGCCAATCAAGCGGGCTGCTTTGTCCTGGATGGTGTCAAGCTTCTAAATGTTGTTGGAGTTGCACTTATCCAGGCAAGTGGAGAATATTCCATCATATTCCTGATTTGTGCCTTGTAGATGGTGGACAGGCTTTGGAGAGTCAGAAGGTGAGTTACTCACCACAGAATTCCTAGCTTCTGACCTGCTCTTGTAGCCACAATATTTATATGGCTGGTCTAGTTCAGTTTTTGGTCAATGGTAACCCCCAGGATGTTGATAGTGGCAGATTCAGCAATGGTAATGCCATTGAATGCCAATGACAATACCATTGTCCAGCTATTGTTGCTTTTGGACATGGACTGCTTCAGTATCTGAGGAGTTGCGAATGGTGCTGAACATTGTGTAATCATCAGCAAACATCCTCACTTCTGACCTTGCGATGGATGGATGGTCATTGATGAAGCAGCTGAAGATGGTTGGGCTTAAGATACTACCCTGAGGAACTCCTGCAGTGATGACCTGGAACGGAGATGACTGACCTCCAACAATCACAACCATCTCCCTTTGTGCAAAGTAGGACCACAACTAGCTAAGAGTTTTCCCCCTGATTCCCATTGACTCCAGTTTTGCTAGGGCTCCTTGATGCCACACTCGGTCAAATGCTTCCTTGAAGACAAGGGCAGTAACTCACCTCACTTCTGGAGTTCAGCTCTTTTGTCCATGTTTGAACCAAGGCTGCACTGAGGTCAGGAGCTGAGTGACCCTTGTGGAACCCAAACTGAGCATCAGTGAGCAGGTTATTACAAAGCAAGTGCCACTTGATAGCACAGCTGATGACCCTTTCCATCACTTTACTGATGATGGAATAGACTGGTCGGGTGGTAATTAGCTGGGTTGGATTTGTCCTGCTTTTTGTGTATAGGACAAACCTGGGCAATTTTCCACATCGCCAGGTAGATGCCAGCGTTATAGCTGTACCGGAACAGCTTGGCTAGGAGTGCAGCAAGTTCTGGAGCACAAGTCCACAGAGTTAATCGTCTTTGCCGTATCCAGTGTCTTCAGCCATTTCTTGATATCATGTGGAGTGAATCAAACTGGCTGAAGACTGGCATCTATAATGCTGGGGACCTCCAGAGGAGGCTGAGATGGATCATCCACTTGGCACATCTGGCTTCAGCCTTATCTTTTGCACTGATGGCTTCCCCATCATTGAGGATGAGGATATTTGTGGAGCCTGCTCTCCTCAGTGAGTTATTTAATTATCCACCACCATTCACGACTGGATGTGGCATGATTGCAGAGCTTAGATCTGATCTGTTGGTTGTGGAATTGCTTAGCTCCGTCTATCACTTGCTGCTTATGCTGTTTGGCACGCAAGTAGTCCTGTGTTGTAGCTTCACCAGTCAACACCTTATTTTTAGGTATGCCTGGTGCTGCTCCTGGCATGCCCTCCTCACTCTTCAGTGAACCCGGGTTGATCCCCTGGCTTGGTGATGATGATAGAGTGGAGGATATGCTGGGCCATGAGGTTACAGATTGTGGTTGAGTACAGTTCTGCTGCTGCTGATGGCCCAGTTGAAGATGGTTGACCCAGCACACTGCCCTGAGGAATTCCTGAAACAATGCGCTGAAGCTGAGATGATTGGCCTACAACAACCAGAAACATTTTCCTTTGTTAGGTTGGACTCCAGCCATTGCACTGCATTTCCCCCTTTTCACATTAACTTCAATTTTACTCAGGTCTCTGATGCCACAGTTGGTCTCAAATGTTGTCTTGATGTCAAGGGTGTTTCACTCTCACTGCAAACCAGGGATTCAACCCTTTTGTTCATGTTTACCAGCTGTGTTTCAGTTGGCGGCACTCTTGCTCCTGAGTCAGAAGGTTGTGTGTTCAAGTCTCACTCAAGAACTTGAGTAAAAAAATCAAGGCAGACAGTCCAGTGCTCTAGTGACGGAGTGCTGCACTGTCAGAGGTGCCAGGGTTTGGATGAATAGGTCCAAAACTCATAAAAACAGATGATCTGATAATTACCACATTGCTGTTTGTAGGAGCTGGCTGTGGGCAAGTTGAGTGCCTTGAATCAAATTGTGTTGAAGACTGGCATTTGTGATGATTGGGACCTCAGAAGGAAGCAAAGGGATTGTGAACTTGGCATTTGGGTGAAGGTGGCTGCAAATGTTTCAGCTGTGTCTTTTATACTGATGTGTGGGATTCTGTCATTACTGAGGATGGGGATGTTCATGGAATTGTCTCTCCCTTTAATTGCTTAATTGTCAACTACCATTCAGGGCTGGATGTGACAGGACTGCGTAGCTTTGACTTGATCCTTTGGTCCTGGGATCGCTTAGCTCTGCCTACAGCGTGCTGTTCCTGTTTTTTAGCATGCATGCAGTTGTGTGTTGTAATTCATCAGGATGGCACTTTATTTTCAGTTAGACTTGGTGCTGCCCCTTACATGCTCATCTACATATCTCATTGAATCAGGGTCGATCCTTTGGCTTGGTGGTAATGGTAGAGTAAGAAATATGCTGGGCTGCTTACGTATTGTGGTTGAATATAATTCTGCTACTACTGATGGCCCACAGCACCTCACAAATGCCTATTTTTGAGCTAGATTTATTCTGAATCTATCCCATTTGGCATGGTGGCAGTGCACACAACACAATGGAGGATATCATCAGTTTGAAGACATTACTTCATCTCCACATCAATTGTGGGGTAATCACTTCTACCACTACTGTCACAGACAGAAGCATCTCTGATAGATTGGTTGGTGAGGATGAGGCCAAGTAGGTTTTTCCCTCACATTCACTCACTCATCACCTGCCACAATCCCTGTCTAGCAGCTATTTATTTCAGGACTCAGCCAGCTCAGTCAGTAGTGGTGCTTCACTAAAGTTCTCCCCCACAGTGCCCCTCTATGCCCTTGCTATGCACAGTGTTTCCTCCCAGTACTGTTCACCATGGAGGAATGCTGTTGATAGGCTGAGGGGGTGTCAGTGTGGTAGGTGGTTAACAGCAGGTGGTTTCCTTGTCCATATTTGATCTGATCCCATGAGGCTTCATGGGGTCCAGAGTCAATGTTGAGGACTCCCAGGGCCACTCTGTCCTCTCCTGCATTCCACTGTGCCACTATTTATGGTGGGTCTGTCCTACCGATGGGACGGGACATAATTAGAGATGATGATAGAGGATTTTGGGACATCCGTTGTTAGCTAGGATTCTGTGGGTACGACTACATCAGGTTGTTGCTTGACTATTCTGTGGTACAGCTCTCCCAATTATGGCACAAACCCACCCAATGTTAGCAAGGAGGACTTTGAAGGGTCGACTGGGCTGGGTATTCCTTTGTCTTATCCAGCTCCTAGCTGGGTGCCGGGTGATTCAACTGAGTTTTATTCTTATAAATCTTTCTATAGTGGTTTTGATGCAACTGTATGGCTTGCAAGGTATTTCAGAGGGCAGTTAAGAGTCAACTACATTGCTATGGGTTTTGAATCACATATAGCCAATCTCCTCTCTAAAAGATGATCCGATCACCATTACTGACAATAGTTTATTCCAGATTTATTGAATTAATTTAAATTAAATTCTCCAGCTGCCATGGTGGGATTTGAACTTGTACCTCTGTATCATTAGTCCAGACATCTGGGTTACCAGTTGAAAAACAAACTGCAAAACTACCACTTCCTTGTCGTGTGATGACCTACATTGACATCTGGTCCAGCAACCCTATTTTAAAATTTTCAAATCCCTCCAAATCTCTAACTTCCTTCAGTCACAACATTCGAGGTATTTGCCCTGTTCCAATTCTGGCTTCTAGAGCATCCCCAATTTTAATCACTCTGCCATTGGTGTAGCCTTTAGCAACATAAGCCTTCAACTCTGAAATTTACTTCTTAAACCTCTTGGCCTCTCTTTTTTCCGTTTTAAGACCCTTCTTAAAACCTACCTATTTGATCAATTATTTGGCCATTTGTTCTAATATCATCTTTTGTGGCTCAGTATCAAATGTTGTTTGATAACCTTCCTGTGAAGTGCCTTGGGATATTTTACTGCATTAAAAGGAGTTTCTAAAAGCAAGGTGTTGCATGGTTTCACTTTATGCAATACGTGGTTAGTGCTTCCACTATATCACACAACTGTCTCTGGTAGTTCCATTCTATACTACACATCTTTTTCAGTACTTTCATTCTATGCATATATACTTAAGTTCATTTAGTTTCAGGTTTCTCCACTAATAGGCAATCACAATGAGCTATTAAAATGAACAAAGTAAATCTACATCATGCTTAAACTAAAATCAAGCCCTATGTTTAAAAAGGATTACTCTGAATGAATGTTATATTTCCTATTCTTCTCTTATCCTGTTAAGAACAATTATAAACCTGGTAACGTTCCATTGTGTATGTCATCGCATTCTCAAGCTCTGTACATTGTTCACTGATAAAAAAATATTTGGAACTTGATGAGATGCCATTTATAATACAATGTCTCAATTCTAAAGCGGGAATTCATTTTCCTGAGGCCAGACTTGGTAGCAACAGAGGCTTGTACAAGAGCTGCGTATTCTGAAATTGGTGAAATCTATCAATAGTACAAGCCAGTGCCACAGCAGTCAAGGTAGAATAATTTCTCAGCCAGATGTGACTATCAAAATGGCAACATCAGAAAGAGTTAATGATAAACCAGTCTCACAGAAAAGCTATGTAGAATATCTCAAATTCCAGTGCTATGGGTTGCTTATCTCATTAATACACTTGTATCGTTTAAAAAAAATCTGTAAAATGGGTGCAGCAGTATCTAATTTCTACTGTTCCATGTTCTTACAGCAAAATCCTAATCAGTCATTTAGCAAATGTAAAACATTTCCCTACAGTTTATGTGAAAAATTAAAATGTAAGCAAGCAATTTTTGGAAAATAGCCCATTTCCTATTTAGTTTAAATCACTAAAGGAGTTCCACTTCAAAGAAACTTCTGGTTTGAGGGGGAAGAAAAGTCAGAAGAACCATGCGTCACTTACTCTGTGATTACATTATGTACAAGTGACACCATGGCACATTCATGCCAACTGGTTTTGTGTTTGAACACAAACAACGGCTTGTCAAACATTTGCTTCATGATGACAATGTCTCTTTTAAGATTTCATGATGATTAGTGCTTCTGTATCAATATCTTGCTGTACACTGATAATATGTGCTGGTGCTGTCTTGGTGGCGCCTTAACAGTTTGCAGTGATTGTAATGCCAGGCTATTACATAGAGTGCAAGGCAGAACAAACAGGATTTGAGCATTCTTCTTGGGGATGTAACTAGGCATCTTCAATTGAGTTATTTTCAATGTACAGGGCCTACTGTGGAATTGGTGCTTGTGAGTTAATGAGGCATATCAATCTCAAAGTTGTATTAACTGCTGCATTTCTTTATGATGTACTAGTTTAACCACTTCAATGTTTGCATGCTTGTTATTTGTCTAATACAGAAAAATCATTAAGGGAATAAAGTTAATCAAAAAGAGAAAATACAAACTTTAAGAAAGCTAAGATCCATGAAACAGAGAACCACCAAGATTGAAGAAAGCCTATGATAACATATAATGATGAACTGAAAATCCCGTAATCATTTTTCCTTTTTGTCAAGTTGATGTTACTGTGGCCAACCCAACAAAGTCTATTTTTGTTTTAACGAAGAAAAAAAGATATGGTAACAGAAAAGGCTTTTAAAAATTACAACACAAACTTACAGCGATATTTGTCTTCAAGGTGTGCTTTGCACAGCGACATTATGCCACTTTTGAAGGACAGAACACGAATCTTCCCTGTTCGACCACTAGATAGACAGAGAAAAAAAATCAGACTTCCTCATCAATGATACGTGTCCAATATACTCAACTGAGATTTACAAATGAAAAAATAAAATTTTGTGTGTTATAGAAATTTCTTTGTGGTGGCATAAGATAGTGTGAAATTCTAGAACCATGCAAACTGGGGCAAAACAAAGCATAATCCCCTGAAATCCTAGAACCACGAGGACTAAGGGTAAATCATACAAAATTGTGCAAACTTCAGTACATTGATGTGGGATTTGAAGAAAATCCTTTGAGATAACATAAGAGTATTTCACACAAATCTAGTCGCTAGACAATGGTCTGAAAATTCATTTCTCTATGAACACGTTAGAGAAGCCCATGTTTACATATAACTCAATGCCATCCACTCGGTTGTCTGGTGATGTCACAACTGGAGGTTGTCATTATTAAGCTCGTTTGGTACTCTGTATAAAATATTTATTACATAACCATGTCTTTTTATAGTTCAAGCACTGAAAACTATTTTCTGCTGTTTGCATTAAACGAATTGATAGCCCTGGGATGCAGAACATTTGTTAGACATCACTAACAAGTGCTAGTCATTCAGCTTTATAAACTCCAACCTGTGCAAGATTTAAAAGACTATTCATGAGAGCGCTTAAAAAGTATTTTGCATTTGTAGGAAGAGAACAGCCACAACAACTTGCTTTCAAATCTTCATTACAATGGTAGCACACTTAAGTGAACCAGTATATGTTGCAATATCATATATTTAAACAAGGAAACTGAAATTTTGCTAATGTTTTTCATGAAGTTAGTGCCTCTTTTTTCCAACATGCAAAGCGATGAGATACAGCAGGGGTCATTTTAACCTAACCCACTGGGCAAGTTAGCCATGAGACTGAGTAGATAATTGGTTTACTACCCTGGCCAATATTACTCCCCTCTGACTTCATGGACCTTCAATGGAGATTAAAATTTCTGCCAATTATGTTATCACCATTATTCAATGCAAATAATACATCAAATTTAGAAATCTGTTTTTAAATTTTGTAATAGATCAGTACGAATTAAAAAGCTCAGCTGAGATTACTAAAGGAGAACGAAACCAAATTGGGCTCTTAACTACGTGCATTGTGCAGGCTGGTGTTGAGCTCCATAGACCTTGAAAGCAACATGTCAATCTCTGGTACACTCTGCATTAGGGAAGCATAGCAACAATAAATGGATTGAGCATTACTAGAGTTGAGAGTGAAGAGAAAAAAATCTGATAATTCCCCCAATTGAATACTGTGCATATGTTCAAAAGCATAAACGTGTAGGTGTAGGATGAAGATAAAACTAGGCTTAGGTGATATAGCCCCAACATTTGAATAGATTGCCAGTACTATCCAGGCTTACGCTTGAATTGCTGCTAGGGTGCGTTAGTAATGTCAGTGGAATAAAACACAGCACTTTCTGGAGTGGGCAGCTAAAGAAGGGAAAACTCAAAGAAAAAAATTCTAATTACCTAACCTCCTGTTTGTAAGAAAATACTCAGTTAAAATTTAATTTAGTTTCAACAAATGGTTTGAAGTGGATTAACTCAGACTGGATGCCAGAAATGGACGACTCCAGGCCACCTTATTTTCTGGGAGTTCAGCTCTCAGGCAAAGCAATATGGTTACTGTGCCCTGCAACGAGAATTTGCAATAAAGAAGTATGCAATGAAACCATCTGCACACTGGAGATAAATCTGAATTTATAACTGTGTGGGTATTGCCAGTATCTCAGCCAAGCATATAATGTACTGTCAACATTTACTGTTTTCTCACTCCCTCAGAATGCAGTGTCTCCATTATAAGGACTTTCAGGGTAGGCAATCAACTCCTGGAATTGATAAAACCAAACAATTCTTAATTTACACAAAGATTGAAATCCAACATCCCACTGTTCTTTCCATGAGTATTTTGCTTTTCATTTAAAGGGACATGGCTGCTGCTAAATGACACGCTTAACACTGTTTTTTCAGCTGTGAGCAGTAGAAAGCATGGCTGACGCCAAAGATTGTGCATTGTCTTCTGCTGCATGTCTGTTGTTCTAAAAATTTTTTTGTGTATCTACTCCCCAAGTCTTTAAAAACAGAAAGAGCAAGGATGTATTTTAATACTGTGGACAGGGTTTTATTCACAGATTAAATCATGGTCCTGAATAAACTTATTTTGCTCAGTAACACTTAGTTGTTTAGTATTAATTATGGAACTAGATGCACCTCTAAATTTCAAACGGTGCTGTAAATTTTGATGTATTAAGGGCTTATATTAAATTGATAATAGGAATATTAAACAATTAGAGAGAAAGAATAATCAAGCAACTAGGATTCTACTTTAAATGACTAGGAATGTCCAAATACACCTACTGGAGTTAGAGTGATGAAAAATATTTTTTTTCATAGGAACATAGTAACAAGATCAAACTATTAGGCCCCTCCAGCCCATTCTGCCATTGAATGAGATCATGGCAACCTAACTCCATGTACCTGCCTTTGTCCTTTAATATATTTGGATAACATAGTTTTTTCCCCCTTGGGGTTATTTTTCAATTAAGTTTCTCCCATTTTCTCTAATATTTTATGCTCTTTTTCTTCAACACTCTGCTTGGCACCTCCAAGCCAAGAGAGAGTAATCCAACAGCCAGTTTCTGGTTGTCAACAATTGTTTGCTAGCAGTTGCTGAGGGGAGTGAGCGGGCATTGGATGATGTCACATGAAAGAGATGCAATGCTTTGATGCAAAACACGTCACTGCATTTACGTCTGAAAAGAAAAAGTTTGTCAAGCACTTATCTCCTGAAGTCAATATCCCTTTATATCTTTTGACAGCAGCTTCTAATTATTCAATGAAGTTTTAAATAACAAAACTCTAAACATTAGACAGCTGAGTTTTTCTCAATAACATTTTTTGGGTCTACATGGTTGTTGAGCAAAATCTTATTCAGGTTAAGGTGACCGAAGCTGCCACTGCACCTTTAAAAGCCAACAGACACCATGTAGCCCAGATAGCCTCCTTAGACATGGGCCAGAATTTTTCCATCAGCGAGTTGGCCATGGTGGCGAGGCCCACTTCGGCAGCAGCGATCGGCTGCCCACCCGTCGCCAAGCCAGTGGGGCCCACCAGGAGTAAAATTCTGCCCATGGGAGTTTGCCAGAAATATATCAGTCTTGCCAAACCCTCCCATATCCCTTTCTTCCTGTATTGGTGCTGTTTGATTTAGATATACTGTTCAATGCAACACATACGTGTCATAGACATTGAGGAGCCAGTTAAGACACATGTCCACACAGAGAGGCACATTGACAAGGTTACTGTGTTCCTGTTCCAGTCGATCATAGATTGAAGTCAGGCAGTTAATTATCTCCAAAATATCCATTAGTTGATCATTTTGCTTTAGATTGTGCTGGTCAAAGGCCTCACAAGCACTTGGCAATGAGAGAAGATCCACTGTGGAGAAATGGAAAGAACTCATGTTAAAATTACATTGAATTTTTACAACAATCATTTGACAGAATTCCCACTGGCCAAATCATTAAGATGGCATCACTTTGCTGCAAATCATCCTGTATGTGTCTACCTTGTAATACATTATGAGGCAGTATAAAACTATTCAGCATCAATCCTATTCCCAACGTTGCCAACCAGAAATAATTTATGCGTCAATAAAACAAGTAATGTTTGAGGGGGAAGCAGAAGGCATCAGCACACTAGCCCTTTTTTTCACTTGAATAGCATACGAACCTACAGTATAGACATAAACTGTAAAGTTCAGAGCAAGGATCTACTCAAATACAGACTGAATATCAGCAGCAAAATCCCACTGCAGATATAGGTTGTGTATTTAAGTAACAAAATACCAGTGCAGATACAAACTATGAAACTCAGTAATAAAGCCCGACCAGAGATTCAAACAATGGCCAGGATCTTTAGGTCGGCGAGCAGGGGTTGGGGCCCGCTCGTCGACATTTAAAATGGCGCAGGATGACGTCGGGCGGAACTCCCAACTTTACCCCGCGTCATCTCAATTTTCAGGTCGGCGGGAACATAGCCGAATCAGCTGTGCGCCCGCCGACCTGTCAACGGCCTATTGAGTCATTTAAAAAGTAATTGAAATAATTAGTGGACCTGCCTGTCTAACATTAAGGTTGGCAGGCAGGCCGGGAGCCTGGGTGGGCTTCCGATAAAGCACGAAACCTCAATCACGGGTGGGATGAGGTTTCGTGAGGGTTTTTAAAATTTTAATAAATGTTTGATTAAAAGTCATCGACATGTCCCAGCTCATGTGACAGTGTCACCTGAGGGGACACGTCAGGGAAACTTTGTCTGTGTACCTTGACCATTTTTAAATTTGGCGCCGATCTCCCTGTGGCAGAACTTAGCCTCAAGGAGAGTAGTGTGCTCTTTCGTGTGCATGCACTCCCAGCTGAGGGAATCCCCCCCGCCCACACAGGGAGCACATAGCGCTTCCTGGCGGATGTCACACTCTTAATTGGCCTGCCCACGTAAAATGGCGACGTGCCCCCAATTAGGGGCGCCAATCGGAGGCATGCCTGCCCGCGCCCACTCCTGCACCCCCCCCTTCCGATGGAGGGAAAATTCTTCCTTATGAAAATCAGCAACAAAATCGCACTGCATCTCCAAGCTGTGAAATTCTATGATCAGATCAACCCTCAGCTCACCACTTTGCCTCTCATAAAGTGTGCATTCGTCGAGCACAACAGATTGCTTTTTCACTTAGTTTGAAACTTGTGGTGCATTTTGTCAGCATTTTTGTTCCTGCTGTCACAAATTTGTTGCCTATGTTCTGCTTAAGTGTTCTACGATATATTTCAGCAGGCTTGTAAACATGGGTATGAATACGATGGGATTGGTAACATCATTATGTGATTATTTCGCTGGTTATGCCTACAGTCACAAAGCATTAATCTTTAAATGACCATTTTTTCTGAAAATAAACTGATTTCTGTCATGATGCAGATGCACAAAACATTAACCACACTGAGTTACATCAGGACTTTTATCACAACAGTGTGTATATGTGTATGGGGGGTGGGGGGGGGGGGGGGGGGGGGGGGTGCGGCGGGGAGTGTGTGGAGACAGCATGCCACACCACATCCTCATGATGTCTAAAATTATGCTGTATCTTTCATTGCCACAGTTAGGCTGACAGGAAATGGTCAAACCCAGGAAAACATGTATCCTGACTCCTTTAACAAATTCAGATTTACCTTTTTAATGCAGCAAGTTATGATTTGCTTGAAAGAGTAGTGGAATCAGATTCAACAATATCTTTCAAATGGTAACTGGATTAATACTTGAAGGGGGAAAATGTGCAGGGCTATGGGAAAAGAATTTGGCAGTGGAACTAATTGGATACCTTTTTCAAGAACCAGTACCAGCATGATGCGTTGAATTAACTCCCACTGAGCTCTATTATTCTACGACCTGCCAGTCAGGCAAAGGAACCAGCAGCTGAAGTTCAATATAAAAACAGTTTTAGGAACAACGCATCCTACCTGAAAAAATCCCTAACATAATGAAATGCCCCTATAAATAACAAGAATTCAGGCTTATCAACTGTTTCCTCACGGAACACAGCAGTACGATAAGGTCAGTAAGTAAGTCAGTCAGTAAGTTTTGAAATACAGCCAAAGTCTTATACAAATTTGCAACAACAGCAGGTTAAAAAAAATAAATGTCTCAGGCTTAAGAAAATAAGTGGCACATTTAATTCATGCCTGTAAAAAAAAATGAAACAGCAATATATTTGTACAGAAAAACAGTGAACCTGACTGACCTGTAAGTCTTGCTCTGCTAACACATGTCACAGTGTAATAACCAGATGATCCATGTTCCTCCAATGCACATAAATCAAGGGCAAGCCTTTGCAAAAGTCATTCTGATACGTATTTTGTTGCCAAGTTATTGGTTATTTTGTGTTCCTTTAATAGATATAAATTAGGAGCAACCTACTTCAAGTGAAACTCATTCTTATTTAATTAGTTGAGTCACCTTTCCAAACCTTCTTTTCCAAAAGGTCAACTACATTAATTTGTAGACAAACACAAACTTAACTATATCAAGTTGAATGTCTTGTCAGACATCAGCATTCAACAAACCATTTGTTACAATCGTTCCCACAAGAGACTGCGAAACACTGTTCTCTTAATATCAATTTACTTGTGGAATTGGAAATGTACGACCAGCACCACAACAATTCTATCTATGGGCTAACAAGTAATAGTGAGATCCCCTTGAGGAAAGTAATCAATGATAACCAATTGATTCCTTCAAGCAGTTTTCAAGTAGTTTAATTAGAAGCAAAACTTCAATCTAAATGGACCAAACTTTGTAAAGACATTCACAACTATTTGAGAACACATGCACAACCCAAACTGACATGACATCTATTTGGTAAACTGATCTTTTTTTAAACCAGAACATTAACTTGCAATGACTTTGAAGCTTCTAATACCACAAAGAACATGGATGTAAATGTTTCGTGGTCAGGATTCTGTAACATTTTTTGCATCATTTATATGATCCAAAAATGCAGATAAAGATCACATTTTCACAATTAATGGGATAGTAATGAAGTGACTGCACTGCATGTTTTACTTTCCAACTTCAGCTGAAATTCATTACTATCACAAAAAGTGAAGCATGCTCTGAACACTTGGACTTCATGGGTGGGTGCTCATGATGCAATGTTTCATTCTCATTCATGAAGCTGTATAGAACTCATTGTGGGCTTGTTGCTTGTGAAGTAGATGGTTGCCTCACTTTCTTAACTAAAACTGTGACACACAGATAGTCCAAGAATATCTTCTTGCTGAGTACTTCCATCAACCTGCTATGCTAAACTTTATTGATTAATTACATATAAGTATTTAATCCCTTTAATGCTACTCTCTTTCTACAACACGTATTTAGTCCTTGTGACAATGTAGTTATTGACAGTGGGTATCACACTATAGTGTAATCCTGAGCATGTTGAAGCTAGACTGTCGCATCTCATTGTCTAAGCTGATGAATAATGACCATTTCAAGGTAATGGAGGACGTCCAGTGTCCATGAAACTGTTTCCCTGCAAGGAATCAGTGCACTCAGGAGGGGGAAAAATTGGCAAGGTCAAAAAAAAAGTCCTTCCCTGATATTGACCTCGACTGTAAAGAATACAATCAAACCAAACTACAATTAGCAAAACTATTGTTCAATCAGCTTTTAAAACCCACCGAAACATGATAAAATTTTTGTAGCAACTGTGGAGTACCACAGCTTTATAGATGAACAATTGTTGCAATTCAGCTGGAAAATTAAATTGATTAATGAGTGTTGTAAGATCAGAAGTGCTGTGGATCAGAAGCAGCACAAATATTTGCAAAAAAAAAAAAAGCTGTAAACACTGGAAATTGCAGTTGTTCTGTCCACATCTCAGATAGAAACCCTTTATCTAGACTCCATAGATAATGACGAAGGGCCTCTTGTGGAAACATGAGCCATAGTTTAGTCTTTACAGATGCACATGGACCACCTGGGCATTTGCAACATTTTCTTCTTATATTTTTAAGAAATATTTGTCAGTATATAATCATATTTGGAGTGACTCTTGACTCAGTGGTAACTTTCATGAGTCTGAGTCGGAAGGGGAGGATTTTCACACATACAGGCTTAGAATGCAGAGACAAGGGTTTCAATCTCTGAATACTTGGTTGACATGCAGTGAGATACTTGAAGGGAGCCAATACCCCCTTCCCCATGTTGTTGCCTTGGCAAACAGCACTCCAGTCTCTATGTCCTGAGTTGACATTCTGTGCACCCAATGGGAGTGCTGACATCTCCATGCCTCCCCCATTGGTTCTATCCCATTTTCCTGATATAGGCTGTGAATCAGGCTAACAATCTGGCCACATAAACATCTTTGTAAGGAAACAGCCCAGAACATGATCTGCTGAAAGCAAAATTGGTAGACTTGGAAGTCACATTTCAGCTACACAAAATCCTGGTTAGACTACACCTGGGGTATTGTGAACAGTTCTGGACACCACACTTAGGAACAATACATTAGCCTTGGATCGTATGCAGAGAAGATTTACTAGAATGATACCTGGACACCAAAGGCTGCATTGTGTAGAGAGATTATGCAAACCGGAATTGTATTCCTTGGAGTTTAGAAAGTTAAGGGGCCATTTGTTTGAATTTTTCAAGATATTAAGGGCAACAGAGAGGGTAGATAGAGAGAAACTATCTCTGCTGGTTGGGGAAATCTAGGACTGGGGAGCAATGTCTAAAAATGACGAGTCAGGCCTCTCAGGACTTAAGTTTAAAAAGAGTAGTAGAAGTTTGGAACTCTTTGACAAATCGCAGTTGATGCTGGGTCAATTGTTAATTTTAATCAGAGATTGGTAGATTTTTGTTAACCAAAAGTAACTAAGGGATATGGAGTATAGGTGGATATGTGGAGTTAGGTCACAGCTCAGCCACGATCTCATCAAATGGTAGAACAGGCTTGAGGGGCTGAATGGCCTATTCCTGTTCCAATGTTCCAAGAAATGCATTGCCTTTTGTGCTGCTTGGCATAGAAGAGAAAGAAGAGAAGCCCATACTTACGGCAAAGTGCTTTCTGCAGTCTTCGCAGCTTCATGGCTGTTCTGTATGCAGAGAACCTTACATTATTTAGGTCGGCTATAGAAAAAAAACACAAAATGTTTTCAGCGGAGTGTCTCAAAAGTAAATTTGTATCGTTCTAAGCCATTTGAGTAGGTATAGATTTCAGTTCACAAAATATTATCTTTTAACATTATATGGCTATTTTGTAACTATAGCTTCATGAACCTACATAGGCTGAACAACAATGATGCACAAAATCAAAAATGGCCCTGAAATTATGCCACTGGCTATGAGCATATAAACACTTCACAAATTTGCCTTAAGGCACTTCCTGCTATTTTATTTGAGGCAACAAACAAGTTGGCAACTCGAGTAAAATGATGGTGGAATGAATTTCATACAAACCATTAAACCTTGCTCACACTAATCTCAGATGGTCTAATTTCAGGATCTTGGAGAATAATGGGTAAAGGGAATGATGACAAAATTCCAATATTATTGAAGTCAAATTTTATTTATAACTGTTCAAGTTAATTCCAAAATCAGATTTCAGCCTTAAAAGATTCATGTCTGCTTATTATTTTCATAGAATATATTGTGAAGTTTAGAAGGACATTTGTCCCCCATTAACTCTCTTTCTTTTCCTGTTGTGTACTGTCAATGATGTTGCACTGATGATCAGTGGTGCTGTATGTAGGAATTACAAATTTTACATGTTCTCTGTACATTTACTCATTGATTATCTCAGTTTACTAAAATTTCAGTACATAAATGCTAAAGTAATCATTTAGAGGATAATTTTATTCTACAGTCAACTGGCATTTTGTCCAGAAATGTCCATTTTACGGATGTGCATATACATAAGCCTCTCCTAACACTGAGTAAATCATTCACAGCAGTTACAGGCTACATACTAAATCAATTGCAGTTCATGGGTCTTATACCGTTCAATAGGAGTTCCACGCTTTAAAATATAAAGTGCAATTCATCTCACAAATGTTATTTTGGGGCTGGCAGACCACAGGATTTCTCAATTTTACTCATTTTAACCACAAATGGCTGCTAATTGACTGAGGTCATCAAATCTCCAGATTTTTAATTTGGACTGAAATAAAGTATTTAATTTTAAAATAAGTTAGCTGGATGTAAAATCTTGCCTTTATTCGGTAGTTCATCTGCAGGTCCAATTAAAATTTATTTTCATTTTTTAACAATTAAAATGGTGCAGGTTAAAAGGAATTCTGAATATTTTTAAGGTCAAATATTACAGTTGTTGTATATTTGAATGAAATTTGTTCTGTAAAATTAAGCAAATGGCCATGAAAACAGTGAGAAGCATGCATTTTAATCAGTTTGAGCTCTGGACCTTGGTGAATGGATGAAAATGAAAAAAAAAATTCATCTTTCTGTTGGACTACACATCCATGCAAGACAACAGACTTGTAACAATAACCAAGTTGTTCGCTCCCCATGATGGCACTGGATTAAAAAGGGAAAGAGTTTATATTTTCAAATAGACTTTATATAATCATGTGGATTGAAACATTTTATTTGAAATCAATGGTCATTGTACTATTGATTGCATTTGGACAAGAATGAATGCTACTGTGTCACATTACTTTCTAATAGGGAAAAAGTCAACCTCACTAGCACATGAGAAGGGTGCACGTTATCTATGAGCAGAAATCTTCTGTATTGTTCCAGAATATTCATCTATTATACTGGAGTCTTGATTATATGTTTACCCGCTTATCTTTGAGAAGTTATTCAGGAGAAAGTCTTTGTTGAAATATTGCAGAGGCTACTTATGTTTCTTTTCTTACTTGGATTTCATCTTTTCATTGCAAAGAATGAAAGCACACAAAGTATCTTTTATTATTTTTGTGCTGTATGTGTCTTCATTCCTGTTCCCAGAATATTGCCATGCTGTACATTTAAGAACTAATTTTGGGGACTCCTTGTTCCAATTATCTACAAGGGAATCCGGTTATTATGGCAAATAAAGGAGATTCCAACGTGAGTTTGCTCCACAATGTAACGTATTAGTCTAATACCACAAAATTCAGTTTTAATTATTGGCAAAACAAATTCATACAAAAGCAGAGACTGGCTCAAAGGATTGAGCAACAAAGTACAGGAAGGTAAGCTTAATTCAATATTAAAATAAAAGTACTAATGCAACCCTAAGTTAAATACAGTGAATAACACAAAAGATATTTGAAATTCTCCCCCCCTTTCTCTGACTAACCATCTAAAGTATTTACACTTTCCCAGCGAAACCTGCAGAGGCCTGTGTAAGATGTGAATGAGGATTGCACACCACAATGCCAGCAGTAAACAGAGGCCCGTGGAAATAATGGTCTGGGTTTAAAAAAAAATCCAAAGAGACCTAGAAATTTGTGCTGCCAATAATTGACCACACGCAGACTGCACTGCAATGCAAAGTGTGAACTGCTGCTTTGCATTGCATATGCTTTCACAAGAAATGCTTTCGTAACTATTATTAATTACATCTGGCAAAAATTCAGCCTTTAATTGTACTGCTAAAATAGATGGCAATAAAGATTCCTGTGGAATTGTAGAATACTAATCATTTCTATAACTAATGCAGTGAGATTAGAATGCCTTCATTTCCATTTTAAAAACTTCCATCCTTTCAGCTAACCTTATTAACTACAAGACAGTTGAAATCATGGCCTGTCTCCAAGTGCATTCCCAGGTTCTTTTCTCAAATGCTTCCTCTTAACAAAGTAATTCATTTTAAATTGTGGTGGAACATTGTTCAAATTCAAAAACACAGCGTGCTCAAAGGCTTTCTTACCTAGTGACTGATAAAGCTCCGTCATCTTGGGGTGATCCCAGCAGGTAGTCTGGGTCTGGTGGCTGAAAGAAAGAGACAGGAAAAGAGGGAAAAAGGAATAGAATTAGCTAAACCTGAACAGATAAAAGCTGTGTTCTTGCATAATGAGAGCCAAATCTTCAAGTATTTCTTCTGCTTGACCTTTTCATTCCCTGATTGCAGATTAACTAATCTGGGAAGCTTTAGAAGGGGAGAAACACAGCAGTCGACTTTGTTCCTTTTCACTCTGGCAGCTCCCAAAATGTACTAAGGAGCTCAGGATAAGTTTTCAGAACAAGTGGATCACTGAATATAAAAAAGCAAGCTTCTCTGCCGATTACTGGCCCAGACTTACTTTGTATGCAGACTGCATGGAGGCTGCAGGTATTTGCCTTGACCTGAACAAATATTGCCGTTTTTTTCAGCGTTAGAGAGGAGATGACCCTCAATTTACACAAGCAAGCAAACGGGGGAAGGGTGGGGGCTGGTGGCAAGAATCAAGGACTGGTGCCTGGCAAGTCTTCTTCTTTTACACGTTCTCTGTCATTTTCGATGGCTGTTCTTAATGGTGAGCTAGAGGGGGCACAAGCACCGTGTGAAGTCGTTCCACAGATATGCCCCGTCAGCACTTCTTTGGGCTCCCAAATCCACTTGAAAGGACAACAGCATAGATAACCAAGGGAAGGCGGCAGAAAACAAAAGGAAGACTGGCTGAATCGAGGGTGAGGTTGGCAGTACACACATAAAAAAGTGCTGCTCAAGGTGCCCTTTTAGACGAGAGGTTTTCATCAAACAGGTTTCAACTGCGTTAATTCACACCTTTGTTAGTAATGGAATGTAGCACAGTTAAAACAGAAAATGATTTATCTTATTCAGAGTTCATTTACGGTTATATTCCTCTGTCCAGGGGCCATTGCTTCACAGAAACCAGTCCCCACCCGATCCTTGCTCACTGGTCTATCTCGAGTTCAAAACTTCTTTGTTGACCTTTTAACTTCCTTCTGCTCCAGCAATCCCAGGCCGGGTCGAGGCGGCATTAACTAATCCGGCACCAAAGCAACTACACACGGATTCTTTGCCGACGAGAGATCACAACCTCGGCTGCGCCCCGCTTCCTCACCTGTCATTTTAACAACCTATAATCTTTGCTTCCCAGGGAAGTCTGTCCTTTCAATTGAAAACTGGAGCGGAATCCAAGGATTCCAGAGTGCAACTTAAAGCACCTGTAATGCTCCCTGCACAAGGCGGCTGCACCTTGTCTGCTACATGCATTCCGAAACCTGTGCTCCGATTCTGAAGTGGAAAGCTATCACATTATAAACACTGTAAAATTAAAAGCTGCACTGCTTTGTTACGAGTGAAAGTTACTGCAGTCGAGCGAGTTACGGTGGTGAATGAGTTTCTCTTCTACCTACCCCTTAAGCTGCTCCCTCATCGTGCTTAAGCAGTTAGTTCCAGCAGCACACTCCACACAGCCTGTAAATAAGAAATGGAGCACACCACACAAGTGGCAAAAAAAGCTGAACTGAAGAAGCTGTGCTGATCATACATGAGGAGGGATCAGTCGGGGAGGAGCTTCCAGACTCTAACCCTCCCCCAATGAAGCGACTGCTAAAGCTCCCGCAGAAAATGCAGCTTTCATAGCGTATCGAGTTGGACTGAGGGGAAGGAAGAGGGTGAGGACACACAGTGTACAGTTGCCACAAAGGGCAGTTCTGCATTATACATAATACTTCCTCGCCCTCCTGCTCGTTCTGCAGCTGAATGACAGTTGAGAAATGATCTGTGATCTCCCTCTTTTTTGCACTAGGGCGATGCTAAATGGCCAGACAGACACCCAGCAGGTGTAGAATACCCAATAGCAGCATCAGTTCGGAGGACTTAAGCCCAGTGCTCCTGTACAAATCATGGGTCTTTGCAACATCTAAAAAAAATTAACCATTTATTTTAGCATAAGCGGCATAAACTAGAAAATCGTTTACAATTAAAATTTTACAATCGGGGGTGGGGAGGGGAGGTTACAAATAAAACTCAGGAATCCTCACTGATTCCATTGTTAAAGTCCTAAAAAAAACATTTGCAAAGTCGCCCACCCGCCCCAAATTCTAACTTTCTCACAAAAAAGTGGAGTTGACAGCGCTGTTCATTAACCTTTCCACTCTTCTATCGGCCGATTGATCTTTCAAAGAGCAAAGAGCCGAGTGTCTGGAGCACTCACTTCACTTAGCACTCACGGAGCTGCACTCTCAGACGATTGTGCAATGTCAGGAATGCATGGCAATAAAGCGAACAGTGCCATTCGAATACCTCCCCATCGTTTAACCTCTCCCCACACAATCAGTGCCAACTGCTGAGTGCCACCAGTTCCTCCTCCTATTTCCCACTGGAAGGTATGATTACACCAGATGTCTGTTTATTATTTGCTGAAATGCTTTTACAGAATAATTAGAGTGAATGACATGGAAGGCCTCAGTTAGTCAGCACCTGAAGAATGCAACCTGACCTAACAGACTGAGTAGCTAATGGTATACAGACCAAAATGAGTACAATTGTCAGGAAAGAAAAAAAATGCACTTTTTTTGGAGTGGGTGGGGGGCGTGCAGGGATGGGAACAGGCCAACTTGAATACTTCAGAATATCAGAAGGCAGTTGATTTGGTTTTAATTAACATTTGGAAGAGTATGTCAGAACGTAAACATATCTCAATGTTCTGCATTGGTGGGGGTACTGTCTGTATTTGGATATGTAAGCTGCAAATATAGAGGAAATTCAAAGCCAGAATGAGTATCTCTCTACATTTTGTTATAGTCAACTTTATTCGATTGAAATCTTCAAATTCACAGAGCAAGATTTTCAGGCCTTGCTGAAGTTGGAAGTGGAGGTGGACAGCTGCTGAAAATAAAGGTGCTGGCCAGTGTGTCAATTTCCTGAAATGGTTCCCGACACCAACCATTCTGAGGGAGACATTTTCAGGGCCTGTCAAGTCTGCCTGACCCCATGAGGCAGGCAGCCAATGAGGCTCATGAAGGGACTCATTAACTTTTCCAGTTGGTCTCCAACTTGCTGACATGGGGATAGTCCAACTGCCTGGAGGCAGCACCAAACACCAGGCCAGGGTACCAGCACCCTAAGGTGGGCCTACAGGTCCTCCTTGCCTGTGTGAGTGCAGCAAAAGGCAGCCCTGCAGAGGGACCAGGTCCAATGGCGACCCAGCAGCTGCATTAAAAATGGCCCAGGCAGCCCCAGGCCATGGAAGGATGCCTGTTCTGCATCATCTTGATGGAGTCGAGTGCGGCTGGAGACGCCAGGCAGGAGGGCACTCGGCCCCCCACTTTTCGGATGAATGCCTTGCAGTCCTGCTAGAGGAGGCGGCAGCCAGGAGGGACACCCTTGTCCCCAGAGATGGGAGGAGGAGGCCACCATACCTCACAAAGTGGGCATGGGAGGAGGTGGCAGCACTGGTGAGCAACCATGATGTGGTGCAGCGCACATGAATGCAGTGCTGGAAGAGGTTTAATGACCTGCTGCACTCAGTGTCATGTTGGCATGGGTCAGTGTGTAGAACTGTTAAGGTGTGGACCTCAGGGTTGCTAGAGTCTGAGTGTCAACTGTCCACCACCCAGAGCTGGCCAAAGGGGTGAGCCCTGGCTGCTTGGAGAGTGCCTTGCGGCTCAAGGGCCATGACTTGGATGTGCCTTGCAACGTGTTCCTCAGGTAGGGTTGACCAGGCTGCAATGACACTGCAGGTAGAGAGTGAACTAATCAATGCTCCTCTGTCCTTTCAGGAGAAGATGAGCCATAACCAAGCAGTGAGGGCGTGTACAAGTGGAGGTCCATCCAAACTGCTGCTGCTCACTAGGTTCGCATAGGACGCCCTTGAGCTCAAGAGCTGGCATGCTCCCCCTGCAACTGGGTGTGGAGAGGTGGGGGTAACCAACAAAGGTAAGAGCACAGAGCACAGAGGTGAGACTTACAGATTGTGCAACCATTCTAGTGTAGTCTCTTCATTGATGGGAACCTGAACCTGGAGTCCCCGTTGATCATTGAAAGACAATAGCACTATGATGCAGATCTCCATTGTACCTGCCATGCACAGTGACATTGTGGTGACTTTAACTAATGGCATGTCCCTGTTCTCCCTTTTAGGTTTGCCAGCAGGCGTTCGCACTCTGGATCCCAAAGCGCCCCCCTGATGCCGGAGGACTACCAGGCTTAACTTTCGCCTGCATCATAGCCGCTGTCTGAAGTAGGCACCAGCACAGATACCAGCATTAGATCATTAGTAGGCATTAGATTGGCAGCCAGAATGTCAGTGCACATTGGTGACAGCACTCGTTTGAGGTACAGGCAGAAGCAGAGAATGCCCAGGGCGCCAACAGTCAGAGGACTGCTGGGAAAGAGAATGATTGTCAGTTGAAGGCAGATGATAAGCCTCTGGAGTTGTCAATTAGGTGGAAGATGCTGAATGTGCAGTGGGATGTGAGGGAGGATCTGATGGCGATCCATGAGGGTCTGCATGCCATGGTTGCACTTGGACCTGCAAGCTTTCAGAGGCAATGACCTCAGGTGGTCAGTGCCAATGTCAGAGATGGATGAGGCACCCAGTATCCCAGCTAGGTGCCTGTCCATCAATGGTAAGCAAGGAGGTCCAGAGCAACCTCACGTTGGCACACGAGCTGCTTGTTGTCTCTGCGGGCTCCTCTCAGGGTGCTTTGGATGATGGCAGCAGCTCCTCCGCCAGTGACCATGGCATCTGATGAGGTTGCGATGACTGGGGAGATGCCAGCCATGGCACTGGTCACTCCCTCCACAGCGGGGCCACCGCAAGCTCAACTGGCCAGAGGACGATTGTCAAGGTCATCAAGACCAACCAGACAGAGAAGTCAGCAGGCTGTCTCCAATGCTGATGCCAGCGAGGGGAGGGCGCCAAGATGTAGCACTCGGAAACGTAAATTTAAGGGACCATGAGCATGAGAGGGACAGTTCACAGGTGATTTTTTTATTTATGTTTGGTTTATATATGCTAGTGTAGACATCAAGTCTAGTAAATATAATGTCATAATGATTTCAACGTGATAATAACATTAAATTTGCTTTGGTTCTGATGGCCTGAGTATGCTTCACATTTTTTCTTTTGGTACAGGGTATGCCAGCATGTAATGCTGGACGCGAGTGGCTAGATACTTTATTGCACAGGCATTAAGCGGACTTCAGGTGCAAATGAAAGGGTCACTTCAGCCATCTGAGATGGCGATAGCCCTGGCATGTGGTTGAAGCTGATCTTCGGTAGCCTAGCTGAAGGAGCGTTGGATCAAGGTTTCCCTGCCTCCCTGGAGGTTATCGAGTTCTGCCTTCATGCCCTCAGCGTTCTACTCACCGTGCTCCTTTTTCTGGCTCACTACTGGACTCATCATCTGTGGTCTGTGCAACTGCATCAAGATCCTCTCCCTCCAGTGGGTCCCTCTTGCCAGCCTCCAGTGGGTCCCCTCTTGCCAGTGCCAGATTGTGGAGAGCACAGCATGCAATCACTATCAGTGACACCCGCTCTGCAGGGTATTGTACTGCTCCTCCTGAACAGTCCAGGCCTCAGAAGCACATCATGAGAAGCGCTATGGTCCTTTCTACCACCGCCCTTGTGGAGGCATGGCTCGTATTGTAACGCTGCTCTGCCTCTGTTCTTGGGTGGCGGAGAGGCATCATGAGCCACCTTTTCAATGGATAGCCTTTGTTACCCAGCGGCCATATCCATCCCGTTGGGCTAGAGCACTGAAGAGCCTCGATACCTGGGAGTGCCTCAGGATATAAACATCACGGGAGCTGCCAGGGTACCTTGCAGAATCTGCATCCTGTGGTCACACACTATCTGCATGTTCATCAAGTGGAACCCCTTCCTGTTGACAAAGGCGCCTGGCTGACCCGCTGGCATCTTAATGGCCACATGTGTGCAGTCGATTGCACCCTGGATGTGGGGAAACCCAGAAAATGCTGCAAAGCCCCTGGCTCACTCAGCCTGGCTGGCCTCACCAGTGCAGTAAAGAGTAAAGGTCAGGACCTACCTGAACAGGGCTTGTCACCAGCTTGTGGACAGCTGAATGGGAGACTCCACACAAACCCCCCACTGACCCCTGGAAAGAGCCAGAGGCATAGAAGTTGAGGGCTACTGTGACCTTCAAAGCCACTGGCGTGGGGTGTGCACCCAGACAGTCAGAGCTGATCTCAGGGCCAATCATCTGACAAATGGAGGTCACTGTCTCCCTTGAGAGGCGGAGCCTCCTTCGGCATTGCACCTCAGACATATTGAGGTAGTTGCATCGCCACCTGTAAACCCTGACAGCAGGATAGTGTTGTCTTCTGCAGCCCCTTCCGCCTTGGACATCCTGTTGGCCCTGCGCCCCTTGTGCCTGCACCTCTCCTACCACAGGTCCCTCCCCTGGAAGCTGCATTGGGACACATGGCCCCCTCTCCCTTTTGTCCCTCTCTTCCTCCTCAGAGGAGGCGCCACCAGCAGAGACCAAAATCTCCATTACCAGGGTAACAGAACACTTACTGATACCTGGAAGAATCCTGGTTTTGGAGACATCAATATGTCCTGAAATGAAGCCTGGAAATGCAAACAATGAATCTCTGAACAGAAATGAAGCTACCAAGTACCAAAAATCACCAACAGCAAACTCCTCACTACTCACACTGGCAATGCTGCTGACCCCTTTTATCCCATTTGGGGATGAGGTTTTTGAAATTGTTGGTTGGCTGTCTGCCCATTTGCCTGTGCGACGAGCGCAAAATTGCACGGGCAATGAAAAATCAGCGTCAATTGGCTTTTTAATAGCCTTAAGTGGCCTCTTAATTAATGGCGGGCGTGGGTGCAGCACCCGGACACGACCGCTGACCAAAATATCGCGCAATGACGTCAGGAAGCTCACCCGATGTCATCGTGCACTATTTTACATTCAGGTGCGTCGGACATGCGCCCGCACACCGAACGAAAAACTTGCTGATTGTCAGGAAAAATCTATCACTAATGTCCTTTAAGGAAGGAAATCTGCCATCCTTATCTGGTCTGGCCTGCATGTGACTCCAGACCTACAGCAATCTTGACTCTTACATGCCCACTGAGCTAGGGTAATTACGGTTGGGCAATAAATGCTGGCCTAGCTAGTGGCACCCACATTCCATGAAAAAAACTACCATAGCACATGGCCTATTTATCCATTAAAGCATTGAGTGAAGTTCTTCCTTCAGTCATTTCTCTTGCTCCAAACTTAATGAATGCCATTCTCTAATGAAAATCTAATAAGTAATAATAATAAGTAAGATAATGCCAGGCCGCTGACAATGTTGCACTTTAATAGGCTGCCATGAAGGAATAAAGAATTTGCATTTCTAAAGTGCCTTTCATGTCCTCAGGATGTGCCAAAGCACTTCATAGACAAAAAACTGATTTTGAAATAAGGTTATTTTTGTTCTGTAGAAAAAAAGAGGCAACCCTTTTGCACACAGTAAGATGCAAGATTGAGATCTTTGGATAGCAAACTATGTCACACCCAGTAGGTGTAGAGATTGGTGCATTTGTCACAGGATGTTGTGCTTTCACAAATCACTTGCCACTTTAGAATAATTAATTTGTTGATAGTAGTGGCAAGAAAGCTCCCCTATACTTTTTTTTATGTGGAATGCGACATGAAGAAAAATTGTTCAATCCAAAACCTACATGCACTCTCTGAGGCTCAACGAGGAGACATTTTTCTTTTGGAGCCTGCTCCCAATTACAACAGCTAGTTTTTGTTATTCATCACATAGTGTATGCACCAACTGCTTCGAGCAATGCTTCCCTCCCCCAACAAATCTACCCAAATAGGGTTATTCCAGAATTTCAAGCAAAACATCCAACACCTCTGCCGCTTTCTGAAATCTGTCTCACAGACATCGACAATCCAAGTTTAGCATAAGCACCCTGTTAATGATGTGATAATTGTGAGTAATCCCTCTTGCCCAGAAAGTGAACAATTATAAGTGTGGAGCCTCATTGCTTCAGGTTATGAATTGCTGATGGAGGTTTTAGAAATGTTAAACTTTAAATTATATTTTTCTTACTTGTCTCTCTTTCTCTCAATCCCCTCTATTTTTCTTTCTGTATCTGACCTGACATTGGATTCACCTGCTCAAATTCACCTTTCTGCTCAGTCCTTCCTCTGCTTTTTTATATTTATTCATTCATGGAATGTTAGCATCATTGGCTAGGCCAGCATTTATTGCCCATCCCTAATTGCTCTTGAGAAGGTGGTGGTGAGCCGTTTTCTTGAATCGCTGCACAGGCCATGTAATGTAGACACAGTAATTTTTAGAACCTCCTCAAAGGCCTCATATGAATGCAATGAGCGGAAATTCCTAAGGGTGGTTAATTCTTCTCATGGAACATGGTCAGCTTTGTGGACAGGGCTGGCTTCTCACGCAATGCTTTTCAAACTAGTACAAAAGACTCTGGCAACTCGATTTGTGCTGAATTCAATTTTTACTTAAAATTCCCTGATTTCGGTGCTGGCCATGCTGATTTTGGGCAGATTACCTAGAGAAAAAAAACATGTTGTTTGCTGATCATATTGCAGTCTCTGGACATTGAAAAGATCAACACTGGTCAGCTATTTGTTTGGCTGAACATCTACCTTCTATCCAACTGTGGATCTGACCTACCCGTGTCTTGCCACTTAATTTGACCTCTCTACCTTTGATTTTCCAGTTCAACCAATCTTAATGGAAACTGAAGCAACAATATCTCCAATTTCTCTAGGGTACCCTGCCGCCCTTTGGTCTGAACACATACTTTAGCAACTTCAGACCAACAGCCAATTTCTCCATTTTCTTGAATGCAGGGGCTGCGGGGTATATGTGGCAGGTATTTTACCCTCTGTAGGGAAAGGCGATTGGTTAATTATTAGATAATTCTTTCCACCGACCAGCGCGCATTGATGTTAAGTGCTATTCTCCTGTGAGCGGGAGTGAGCAGCAGCGAGATGGCTAACAGAAGGGCAATTGGAAATCACCAGCAACAGCAGCGAGCAGGGGGAATTGTCAAGCCAGCCAGCCTCCTCCATCAAACAGGGCAACGTGCTGCCACTGCGAGGTAATGAAAAGACCATTTTTTTTTCAGACTCCATAGAGACTACCAAAAATTGCCATTGCTGGCTATATTTCAAGCCATCATAGCGGGATTTTGGGAAAAGTTTTCAATAAGCAATAATCATGCCTTGGTTAAACCTCATCGGCTACGATACTGTAGGCCTTTTTTGCCCCCAAATATACTTTGAGTGTGGATCTACACCTGAAGTGTTGTCTTGACTGAAATCTGGAGAAAAAGTCATTCGGACTCGAAACGTTAACTGTGTTCCTCTCCGCAGATGCTGTCAGACCTGCTGAGTTTTTCCAGGTATTTTTGTTTTGGATTTCCAGCATCTGCAGTTTTTTGCTGAAATCTGGAGGACTTGCTCTCATGTCTGATATTTTCTATTTTCATTTAGTATTTCCTTCATTTACAGTTCTGTCCCTTTTGGGCATCTTTCTATTACCTTATGCTCTTTGAATGGTTTCTCATTGCCTCACCGAGATGATCTTTGTATATCAGCTGTCTCAGTTCATCGCTTTCCAACATATCAAAAACTCTTGCTGGCCATTTAACCCATTAGCTCCCTTCCATGATAGAAATCACAATTCTTCATACTCTTACCTTTTGTTCTCTCTGTTTTATTTAGTTTAGTCCCATTAAAGATGCTTTCTTATCTTTAACTTACACTGCTGGTGAAGTGTCCAGAAGAAAAATGTTAACCTGTTCTTCCTGTTTACTGATCCTGGAATCATCCAACACAGAAGGAGACCATTTGTCCCATTGTGTATGGGATGGATTTTTTGAAAGAGCTATCAAGTTAACCCCACTTCTCACCTTTTTTTCCCATATACCTGCTAAATATATCTATTTATTTCTACTTCATGATGTTTTTCAAAATCATTCAAGAAAACATCAATAATTAATCAGTAGGTAAAATGACACCAGCACCGTTCTCAAGAAGTAAGGGGCAAAATCATCCCAGATTTGCACCAAGTGTGGTAGTGGTGGGTAAAACGACATTTCACCCGCTGGCCGTGATTGCGGGATTTCACGCCGTTTCATTTCAAACCCGTCATATTCCTTATGCATTCCTGGGAAACATGCCGTTTCCATGGTGGGTGGGCTCTCATTCTTGCGCCACTCCACCACCTCGCTGCTTCATCACGCCAGGCCTCATATTTGAAGTCTAGCTACGTGCACACATCTCAGTGCTTCCAGCCCAAGACTACTGCAGGGAAGATGTCCACGAAAGGCAAAAAACTGCAGCCCCCAGATTTAATGACGAGAGACTGGAATGCCATTTGGATGCCATGGAGGCCCGCCATGACGTCCTCTACCCCTGCTCTGGCTGCAGGACGGGCAGCGGCATCACCAATCCAGCATGGCAGGCAGTGGCAGCGGTGGTCAATGCCATGCTGCACAGAAGAGGTTGGCCATCCACTACAAATAGAGGATGAATGATTTCATCCATGCAGCCAAGGTATGGCAACCATCTCATCACTCTAAACTCACACATTCAAGCCCATCACACATTCACTTGCATTTCACTCACTGCCAGCTCAAGGGTCATCACCACCCACTCTCACATACATAACCTCACATGTCCTTCTGGCTTCCCCTCCTCTGGAGACTGCCTCCTCAGCACTCGCCATCTTGAGGCCACTTGCACAGATCAACATGTGCTCTGACACATGGCCTGGGATACCCTCCTTCCCCAGTACAGTCCTCGCCCTGAAGCCTCTCCCTTTGCCTGAGGCCACTTCTCTCCCTTCCCAAGCAAATCCTAGTCCTACAGTCATTGAAAAGCCACCAATATAGGCTGATCTGGTAGGCAGGGACCTACCTGTGAGCCCCCCTAAAAGTAATTTTGTGTTGTCTGTGAAGCATGGCGCTGATGACTGTGAGTGCTGACCGAAGCAAGGTAGGCAAACAAACATTGAAGTCCTGAACGGAGTGCAGTCCACCAGGTGCACGTCGCTTATGTGCAGTTGTGAAACATCGGCGGTGGGTGGACGATCCAGCAGGGGTTGTTGAGGCCAGTGGGCTGGCCTAATAATGATATGCTGATGTATCACGAAGGTTCCTGACATCTGACGGCAGAAAATGTGGCCCGCCATTGGCGGGCTGAGCAGACAATCGCAAACTGTTTTCACGCCGCCGTGAAACCGATCGCGCCATATTGTCTGTTCTTGCTACCAAACACGCCCAATGCCAGCAGGCACGGAAAATCCTGGCCAAGGGCCTACTCCATGTTGTTTAATACTGCAAGGCTCTGACTGCAGAATTGAGATTTTATTGAAAATTTATTTATTATCCTTAGTTGTACAATGCCTTTTGTAATAATACTGGAAGGTACAATTATTTAGAATGATATTGTTGGCACAAATTTCAATGACCGTAATATGTCCATGGTATTTTTGATTTTTTTTGTACAATTCTCTTCATACTTTTAACGGGCTGGTACATCCATAATTCATTTGGTTGAAATTATTGTTAGCTTTCGTGACAATGAATGACAGGACACTTGTCCTACTGATGCACTTTGAAGCTTACTTGATCACTTTTGATAAAGATTATTATATAGAAATGGAGAGTGGGCAACATCAAGAACAACAACTTGCATTTGTATTGGGCCTATAACAAAGTAAACTGTCCCAATGTGCTTCAAAGGAGTGTGATCAAACAAAATTTGATAACAAGGCACATAAGGAGACACTAGAACCGATGACCAAAAGCTTGATCAAAGGGCTTGATTTTAAGGAGCATCTTGAAAGAAAAGAAAGAAGTAGAGAGGTTTACGCAAAGATACCAGAGCTTAGGGCTTAGACATCTGAAGACACAGCAAGCAAGGATAGGGTGATGTAAACCAGAGATATGCAAGGGGCCAGAATTAGAAAAGCACAGATACCTCAGGGGGTTGGAGGCGATTACAAAGATAGGAAGGAGTGAAGCCATGGAGGGGTTTTAAAACATGGATGAGAATTTTAAAAATAAGGCATTGCTAGACCAAGAGCCAATGTAGGTCAGTGAGCACAGGGCTGATGGGTAAATGGGACTTGGTGCAAGTTAGGATATGGCAGCAGAATTTTAGATGGCCTCGAGTTTCTAGACACTACCTTTAAAATAATTATATTAACTACACACACCTGATAGCTGTCAACATTCAAAAGAATGGAAGTTTTCCACAGAGGTAACAGTCACAGTGATTGTGAAATTTGGATTGCTCCAAGTATCATGTTATTAGGAAGCACCAATTGATGTTCATTATTTTGTGAAGGAACAAATGTGACAGGTTAATTCTGTTTCAAACATCTACCAAATCTTTGTTGTTGAATGTAAAGTGATCAGGCATTTAAAGAAATAACTTGCATTTATATAGTTTCTTTCATGTCCTCAGGACATCCCAAAGTGCTTCACAGCCAATGAACTATTTTTGAAGTATGCTTGTATTGTCCTGTTGTAATTTCAGCAAAATGCTGCAGCTAATTAAACACAGCAGGGATGCACAAACATCAATGAGAAGAAAACCATAAAATCTGTTTTCGTGGTGTGAGTTGAAGGATAAATATTGGTCAGGATACCAGGAGGATTTCTGTTCTCTTTGAATAGGGATCTTTTATATCCAATTGAGTAGGCACTTTTGACAATGTGGCTCCTTTGTACTGTTCTGAAGTGTCAAGCTAGATTATGTGCTCGAGACTCTGAAGTGAAGCTTGAACCCACTACTTTCTGACTGAGAGGCAAGAATACTATCACTGAGCCAATGCTGACAACTTTTATCAGAAAATGTAAGATCACTGCCAAAATATAATTTTAAAAAGACTTTCATATACATGGTGTCTTCCGTGGCCACCGGATGTCCCAAAGAGCTTGACAGCCAATGAAGTTTTGAAGCGTAGTCACTGTTTTAGTGTAGGAAATGTGGCAGCTAATTTGTGCACATCATACTCCTACAAACAGCAATGTTAATGACAATAACCAGATGATCTTTTTTTTTGTAATGTTGACTGTGGGATAAATATTGGCCAGATCACCGAGAATAACTCCCCGGCTCTTCTTCAAAATAGTGCCATAGGATCTTCTACGCAAACCTGAGAGGGCAGATGAGCCCTCAGTTAACATCTGATCTGAAAGATGGTGCCTCTGACAATGAAGTACTCCCTAAGTACTTCACTGGAGGATCAACTTTGAGTTTTGTGTTTCAGTCCTGGAGTGGGGCTTGAACCCACAACTTTCAGAGATGAGAGTGCTGCCAACTTAGCCACAGCTGACATACAAATATTGTAAATATTCTTTAGTTGCAACACATGTGGAATAGACTACATGATTGGCTTGGGTTGCGAACGAGTCTGGAGACAGATTTGGAGGGACTTCAAGCTAGATTTCAAGATAGTAATCTGAGCCAATGAAGGTCAGATAGAACAAATGCTTCAATTCAACCTCAGAATTCCAGCTACAAGTGAAAAAGTTTATTCTTCCCCCTCCCTAAGTAAATTCTTTCAAATTTGTAAGAACTTCATGGCATTTATACTTATGAAAAAAATTCTCTTACAAATCTTTTTTGATCAGGGTGAAAATAAATATTTAAGACAAAGGAGATTTTATGACTCAAAGGTACATTAACAACGCAAATATGGAAAGTGGCTCAGCAGCCACTAAACTCAGTGGTGGGATTCAGTCCATTTAATATTTAATTGATGCTCATGCAAAAGAAGACCTGCTCCTTTCAAAAACTGGTAGGATAGTTATTGCCTCCCCAGTACAATGCATATTTCTAACTTGTAAAAGACATTAACATCATTGCTAACATTTTTTCTAGACTAAAAAATGGAATAAGTTGAGATTTACATGAACTCATTGCTTCGTGAACATTGAGCAGTTCAACCTTTTCAAGAATCATAGAGTCATTTATGGTACAGAAGATAGCCATTTGCTCCATCGAGTCCATGCACTGTAGAGCAAATCAGCCAGTTCTATTCCCATAGCCCTACAAGTTTATTTCCTACAAGTGCCTATCCAATCTCCTTTTGAAATTATTGATCATCTCTGATTCCACCACCCTCCTGGGCAGTGAGTTACAAGTCATTAGCAATCGCTGCAGAAAAAAAAATCTTCCTCGCCTCCCCCATGCATTTCTTACCAAAAACTTTACATCTGTGTCCCTAGTCCTTGTACCATTAGTTCAGGCGAACACATTTTCCTTGCCTACATTATCCAAATCTGTCATAATCTTGTACACCCCATATCAAATCTCTTCTCAATCTCCTTTGCTCCTTGGAGAACAACCCCAGCTTCTTCAACTTAAACTTGTAACTAAAATCCCCCATCTACGTAATAATTGTTGTAAATCTCCTTTACACCCTCTCAAGGACCCTCATATCTTTCCTATTATGTGGCAACCAGAATTGGACACAGTACTCTAGTCGTGACCTAACCAGAGCTTTATAAAGATTCAGCATAACTTCCTTTCTTTTATAGTCAATCCCTTATTTATGAAGACCAAGATCCCATATCATTTGCTTACTACTCTCTCAATATGTCCAGAAGCCTTCAAAGATCAATACATATGCATCCCAGGTCTTTCTATCCCTGCACACTCTTTAGAATGGTGCCTTTAAGTCTATATTGCCTCCTTTCTGGCAAAATGCATTATTTCACATTTTCTCATATTAAATTCCATTTGCCACTTGCCTGTCCATTCTGCCAGCCTATGTCCTTTGCAGTCAATTAGTATCATCCTCACTGTTTGCCACTCCTCCAAGCTTGATATTATCAACAAATTTTGAAATTTTACTTTTTATTCCAATATCTAAGTCATTTATATAAAACAGTAATCCTAGCACTGACCCTTAGGGACCACCACTGTCTACCACCCTCCTGTCTGAAAAATAACCATTTACCAACTCTGGGTACTTTGTGTCCCTAAGCCAAATTTTTATCCAAATGCGCACTGATCCTCCTATTCCATTAGCTCAATTTTGCTAACCAGCCTTTTATGTTATACTTTATCAAACATTTTCTTAAAATATAGACAAAATCAATCCCTACCTACCACCTTTACTGGAATATTGCTAGCCTGTCCCTGAAGTATCTCCTCCTTAAAGATCACTCATTGTTACATCTGTCAGTCTGTGGTTTACTTTTACCCTGGCTAGATCCCTTCTCACTATCTTGAAATTAGTCCTCTTCCAGTTTAGACTTTCTATTTTAGATTGTTCCTTGCTCTTATGCATTAGTAGTTTAAACCTTATAATACACAAAAATTGGTGGAGTGGTAAATAGTGAGGAGGATAGCCTTAGATTATAGGAGGATATAGACGGGCTGGTCAGATTAACTGATCAGTGGCAAATGGAATTTAATCCTGATACGTGTGACTTGGGCAGGGACAAACAAGGTACAGGAATACATGATGAATTGTAGGACCCTGGGAAGACCAAGGATCAGAGGGACCTTGGTATGCATGTCCACTGATACTTTAAGGCAGCGAGACTGGTAGATAAGGTGGTTAAGAAGGCATTTGGGATACTTGCCTTTATTAGCCAAGGCATAGAATATAAGAGCAAGGAGGTTATGCTGGAACTGTATAAAATGCTAAAAAATAAAAAATACCTGGAAAAACTCAGCAGGTCTGGCAGCATCGGCGGAGAAGAGTACAGTTGATGTTTCGAGTCCTCATGACCCTTCAATAGAACTGGTTAGGCCACAGCTAGAGTATTGCGTGCAGTTCTGAAATCCTCATTATAGGAAGGATGTGATTACACTAGAGAGAGTGCAGAGGAGATTTACCAGGATGTTGCCTGGGCTGGAGAGTTTTAGTTGTGAGGAGAGATTGGATAGACTGGGGTTATTTTCCCTGGAGCAGAGGAGATTGAGGGGGGACATGATTGAGATGTATAAAATTATGAGGGGCATAGATAGGGTAAACAGGAAGGGCAAAGATTTAAGGGAAGGGGCAGGAGGTTTAGAGGAGATATGAGGAAGAATTTTTTCAACAGAGGGTGGTGGGAATCTGCAAGTCACTGCCTGAAAGGGTGATAGAGGCAGAAACCCTCACAACACTTAAGAAGTATTTGGATGTGAATTTGCGATGCCATGGCATACAAGGCTATGGGCCTAGTGCTGGAAAATGGGATTCGGATATTTAGGTACTTTTTTGACCGGCACAGACTCGATGGGTCTTTATCTGTACTGTAGACCTCTATGATTCTAGACAATGATCACTCTTATCCAAGTGTTCCCCCACAGACACTTGGTCCATTTGGCCCAACTCATTCATCAGCACCAAAGCTCGCAATGCTTCCTTTCTATTTGGACTGAGAACATACTGGTCTGGGAAGTTCTCCTGAACACAGTTCATAAATTCCTCCCCCTCCTCAACCTTCATTCTAACACTATCCCAATCGATATTGGGGGAATTAAAGCCCCAGTACCACTCTATAGAACTTTGTGATTTCCCTGCACATTTGCCCCTTTATCTCTCATTATTTGCAGCCCTTTGGAAAACCCCCAGTAGCATGATCTCATTCTTCTCATTTCTAATCAAATGGATTCTCTCTTTGTCCCCTTGATAACATCTCTTTTCAACACTACAGTGTCTTCCCTAATCAGTAATGTCACCTAACCTCCCTTATTTCCTTCCCTATCTTTTCTAAGCAATTTATATCCTTGACTATTAAGCATCCAGTTCTCAACAGTTTTAAACCATATTTCTATTATTACCCACTACATCATATTCCCACATGGCTATTTCTGCTTGTAACTCATCACCCTTATTTACCATACTTTGTGCATTTACATACATGCATTGTAAACTGTCTTTGTCAAATTTCTCACAGTCCTTCTTAGTCTGCTCCTTTCTAATATGGTACTGTTCCCTTCTCTAGTACTGCACAACACTCTCACTTTATGCACATTATTCTTCTTTTCTACTTCCGGATGCTGGTGCCCATCCCCCAAATTAGTTTAAAGCCCTGCACCTGCCAAACTACACTAGTGCACCTCCCCGCAAGGACCTTAGTTTCATTAAACAGCCAAGTCGAATAACATCTCTAGGCATCTTAGAGTGATAGCTTAGCTCTTTCATTCTCTGATTCTAAACAAACCGCTGAATGGGGACATTCCCATTTGAAAAATGATGCTTCGTCACAAAATTATCCGCATATCTGAAGAAGACAATGCATGTCCTTAGTGCCCAGGTCAAGCTTGAGGTGTGCTTGAAGCTCTGTACCCTATCAAAATGGCAGTGTACTTCCACTTCTGCAACATCACCTTAACTCTATTGAAACACCTTTATCACTTACACATTTAACTTCTCCAAAGCTTTCTTCCATTGTCTCCCAATATCCACCCTACACATACCCCAACGAATCCATCATTGCACTGCTTACATCCAATGTCACAATCCGCTTGCACATCAGACCAGCCCTTGCCATTTTCATAAGTTCTATGTTACCATCATGTAAAGTTCAAAACTTTTATCCTTAAATTTTCAAATCAATCTGTTGCTGCACATTATCTTTTCCCTGTAACCTGTACCAGGTTGATAACACAGCCCATATTTTTTGCTCTTTCAATTTGGGCATCTGTGCATCTCCTCATTGATCATTGATGATAGAGTTTTCAAACATTTCGGCCCTATGGTCTGGAACACTCTTCCCCAAAATCCCTTTGCCTTGTTTTCATTCCCTGCACCTCATTAAAACCTATCTTTTTGACTACGCTTTCAGTCATCTCTCTGAATTCTTGCAGTACTCAAAAGCTGTTGTTCTTCTGCAAGGTTCCTTGGGCTATTGTTAATATAACAGGGACTATATAAATGCAAGTTGTGTGGCACATAGAACTATAGAACCATAGAAAAGTTACAGCACAGAAGGATCCCACCTTCCTCCACCTAGCCCATAGCCCTGCAGCTTACGGCGCTTAAGGTGCAGATCCAGGTACTTTTTAAAAGAGTTTAGAGTTTCTGCCTCTACCACCAACTTGGGTAGCGAATTCCAGATGCCCACTGCCCTCTGCGTAAAAAAGTTCTTCCTCATGTACCCCCCTACACCTTCTGCCACTTATCTTGAATCTATGTCCCCTGGTTCAAGAACTCTCCACCAAGGGAAACAATTTTATCCTGTCCACTCTATCTATTCCCCTCATAATTTTGTACACCTCAATCAAGTCACCTCTCAGCCTTCTTTGTTCCAAGAAAAATAATCCCAACCTAACCAATCTCTCCTCTTAGCTACAATTTTCTAACCCTGGCAATATTCTTGTAAACCTCCTCTGTGCTCTCTCCAGATCTATTACATCCTTCCTGTAATGTGGTGACCAGAACTGCACACAATACTCCAGTTGTGGCCTCACCAGTGTTTTATACAGTTCCAACACTATATCCTTACTTTTATATTCTATACCTCTGCCAATGAAGGAGAGCATTCCATATGCCTTCTTTACAACCTTGTCTACTTGAACTGCTGCCTTCAGGGTCCTGTGTACTTGTACGCCAAGATCTCTCTCTTCATCTACCCCTCTTAGTATATTCCCATTTATTGTGTAATCCCTGTAACTATTTGACCTCCCCAAATATATGACCTCATACTTCTCTGTGTTAAAATCCATCTGCCACTTTACCGCCCACTCCACCAACCCATCTATATCATTTTGGAGATTATGGCCATCCTCTACACTATCCACTACTCAGCCAATCTTTGTGTCATCTGCACACAGACTCATACGTGAAGAATGGGTACTTGGGGGAATTACTGGAGGTAGCTGGCAGCCATCGAACTAAGCACACCAGCAAGTCACAGCTTTCAGAACAGGGAAATAGGCAATTCACAGTGGGAGAAAGAGGTTCTCAGCACAAATCTGTTTTAAAATAGAGTAATATTATTTAAATGGAGAACGACTGCAGAAGGCTGCAGCACAGAGGGATTTGGGGATCCTCATGCATGAATCCCAAAAAGCTAACACACAAGTTCAACAGGTAATAGGGAAGGCAAATGGAATGTTAGCCTTTATTTCAAAAGGAATGGAGTATAAAAATAGGGAAGTCTTGCCAAAACTACATAAGGCACTAGTTAGACCACACTTGGAATACTGTCAACAATTTGGTCCCCTTTTCTAAGAAAAGATATACTGGCATTGGTGGCAGTCCAGAGAAGGTTCACCAGGTTGATCCCAGGTAAGGAGGGATTTTCTTATGAGGAGAGGTTGAGTAGGCTGGGCCTCTACTCATTGGAGTTTAGAAGAATGAGAAGTGACCTTATTGAAACATATAAGATTCTTAAGGGGCTTGACAGGGTAGATGCTGAGAGGTTGTGGGAGAATCTAGAACCAGATAGCATAATCTCAGAGTAAGAGGATGCCCATTTAAAACAGAGATCAGGAGGAATTTCTTCTCTCAGAGGGTAGTGAATCTGTGGAATTCTTTACCGCAGAACGCTGTAGAGGCTGGGTTGTTAAGTATCTTCAAGGCTGAGATAGACAGATTTTTAATCATTAAGGAAATCAAGGGGTATGGGGACAAGGCAGGAAAGTGGAGTTGAGGATTATCAGATCAGCCATGTTCTCAATGAATGGTGGAGCAGACTCGATGGGCCAAATGACCTACTTCTGCTCCTACGTCTTATAGTTTGATATTGACAAGGTTAAGCAGATGTGTGTATGAGAGCACTGATGAGCTGCCCTCACAGCTCAACTGGTAAAGGCAGTGCATAAATGAAGCTGAACAGATCAGGAGGTCGCAGATTTAGTTTTCAGCTGAACAAGTTGATCTCACCAAAGAAGCAGAAGACAGGCTTCTATTATCTTCAAAGCCCCTGAGCAGGGTGGATGAGATTCAGTCAATACTCCAGCTCCTTATCACAATTCAATGACCATTGCAGGAAAGTACATGTGTGTATTTGGATGACAGATGAAATTAGAATTTGTTGGGATGATGCCCACAGCCGAAAAGCTTATTAATACTCCCTTGTCTAAACTTACATATTAAGAATTTACTCTTGGATGAGATATTGGAGGAAGACAATTGGAATGACCAAGGACTGCATTGCATCAAGAGCCATTGCCTTGACACTAGGTGTTTTGTAAAATAAAATACTGTGTGGTAATAATTTAGGCATACTATCTTCTTTTTCCATATGATCTGTTTAAGTTTCAGAGAGCTGATTCCCCAATTCCTGGTGAAAAGCACTCAAAAGGAACACCGGTCACAGAATCAACAGCCTTCATTTGTTCATTTCTGTTTCAGTAAATGATAGAAAACCAAGGTCTGTGGGCATACAATTTCCTGACCAGTGGTCCATGTGAGTGGTGCTTTTTACCAGGAGCACTAACTGGGTCATCAGCCCATAAACAGCTGCTTTAGATATATGCACTGCTTTATTTACAATTATTTACTAGAAAAGCTATTCAAAACTCAACTCTTAAGAAGAGAGCAAAACTACTTCAGCCTTTTGTTGAATTTTTTTTGCCAACCTGTGATGGTTATACAGTGGAATTGGTAATCCAAATAGCTCAAAGATATTAATTCAATCAGGAAAAGGATTCTCAGCTCCAGAAACTAAGGATCAAGAAGGCAGTTGCATTAGAAAATGACATCAGGTTCGCAGTGATACCCAATGCAAAATTCCTGAAATTTTCTCCAGTGCACATACATCAAGCTGGGATTTCAACACCACCTGGCTCACAAAAGAAACTTGACCTTGTGGTTTCTAAACACTGAGAAGATACATGGAATTGAATGCCATCTCATAACAGGCTTGTTTACGATAAAACAAGGTACATATTATGCAAACAGTGTAAAATGCACATTCTGCTGACTGTATTTAGCAATTAATTCCATTTCTAAAGATAAGATTTTAATTATTTAAAAAAAAAAGAAAATCTGTCAGGATAATTTCTTCTCGAATGCCCAGTCAGGCTGATGCAGCTTTAGTGCTGGCCACTGTTGCTAGGCTACACTCAGTCGCTAGTAAAGGCCGGTCAGCTGAATTGTTCATAGCAAGTTTCTGTGGAATATATATAATTCTTCTTGGCACAAGGAAGTTATAAGTTACAAATAGGTTTGAATTATGCAAACAAAAAGATTTATGGTCGTAATTTCTCCCTCTCTTGAAGATGTTGGCTAACCATGAATTGCCATATTGAAGCTGTTCAGCAAGCGAACCACATGAAATTTGTCCTCTCTGTCATCAGGGCATGACCAACATGCTGGGAATGCCCATCAGGTCCCAAGAGGTGTTAATCGTGAATACAACACTGTTTACAATACTGGTGCGAATCCTGGCACTACACCCATCATGAGTCCAGAAGGAGCAGGATTGGAGATCGGGAGGGTTAGGGAAGAAGGAGCTTGGTAGGGGTAAAGGAGGAAACCTGGAAGGATAGAGAAAAGATGATAATGGTGAACCAGCAGCAACCTGCACTTTTAATGTGGCAGTATTAAGCTTAATTCTACATTCAAGTTAGTGAAGGATTTTATTATTTACCTTTTCACTGTCAGTAAGCAATCTCTTTAAAGATCATTGGTTTGGTGACTGTTCATCCGAGAAAATGGACTGCAGCATACTCGGCACCTGCTGTGGACTGTAACTCCAATATCAGAAATGGCCTTGAACTATATCTTAGGTTCCCAATTTGTTTAGCCAGGGGGACATCATCAGGCACTAGCAACTGTCAGGTACTTCACCTGTTTTCTTTACTCCCCTTCTGCAGGTGTGAACTCCTTGCTAGATGCAGTTCCTCTGGTGCTGATTGCCCTCCAATGCCTTGCTAAAGTGACTATTCTGCATTTTGTGTGAGTAGGTGAGTGTCAGAAGGTGACTCATTTGTGAGGGACATCATCACAGAGCCCAATTCTGCCATCACCAGGCATCCAGACTCTCAAGGCATCCAGCAAGAATAGTGATCAGGAACAGGAATCCACTCCTAATGCAGGGCTGCTGATGCCCAATTGTAACACTCCAGCTGCTGCTCCAATTGATAGCAGCTCATTCGGTACAGACTGGGAATAAAACCTGGGACTTTCTTGTCTGTGCGAATTAGGGCCCGCGCCTTAAGATGCATTCATCCAGTAAGCTGGCGGAGTCACTGATTTCACAGTTCTGTTACAGTGAGGCATACCCTTGTCCTTGTTATCGCACTTCAGCATATTTGGCAAATAGTTCTAAAAATACACAGTTAGAAATTGAATATAAAAATATAATTTGTTTTGAATTGGATTTTCATGATTATATAGGTGTTAATTTGGTTTATTAATTTAAACAAGAAAATCTTGTGAGCACAGTGACATTTTGAGTATGGTGCATTTCTTTCCCATTATTCAACATTTCTCAATTTTGTAATTTGTCAGTGACAAAAATTCATTGAAAATTATTTTTTGCTGACAGAACAATGAAAACCTGGCGTTCGTCCAGAGCAGCCGTCCCATTTCTATTCACAAGTCAGTGAAATGTTATCCGCAAACTGACTCTTTTCATAAAGGTTTAAAGTTATTAACATTTAAATTTATTAATGTTTAATAAAAATTCATTCAATCTCTCAGGTAATCATTGTAGTGTCTCCTTGCCTTTTCTGTGATTAGAATATAAAATCATTCTTCAAGGCTGTGGAAACGAAGTCCCAAAGCAGACTTCTGCCCATAACCCCCAGTGTTGTTTCTGCATATACTTTATGAATTGTTTGACATCCTTCCCTATTGGATGTATGATACCACTGAAACCTCACTTTACTAATACCATTATTTTGGAATCCTTGTTGTATTCTAAACTGAAAATTACTGGGGGAGTGTGGGGAAGGGGAGAAGGCATGCAATTCAAAGTGAAGTCAAGTGTAGAAATGGGGCAGCAACATACTTACAAAACTTTTTTGCACCAAAGGCATAGATATTAGGAACTCTCTCCTCCAAGTGGTTGTGGCTGGTAGGACAATTTGAGCAATTGCCAGGCTGAGATGGATAGATTTTTGTTAGCTGCAGGTATCAAGGGACATGGAGCAAAGATAGGAAAATGGAGTTGAGGTTCTCCACAGTCTAAATGAATAGTGGAGCAGGATTGAGGAGCTAAGTGGCGCTGTTTGTAATGTTACTATGCTACTAAGTTGCATAAACAGAAGATCAATATTGGTTACACATTTACCCTTCTTTACAGTGCTCTCAGCTGCCAGGTCATATGGTCATAATAAACTTAATTTGGTTACATATTCTTGGCTGTATTCTTTCCCCTACTTCCCTCTGCTTTGGCAGGTAGGGCAAAAATAGTTGAATGAGAGGGACTCTATTGTAACATGGGATGTGGGTGTGGAGCTGCATGACCACAAACTAGGCTTTGTCTAGGGCAATTCAAAGTTCAGGAGTTCAAACTTTGGTAACAGTTGTTAGTTTTGACCAAATCAGCATGTGAATCCACTGTTCACTTGCAATAACCAAAATAAAATGGCCTTTTACATTACAAGTGCAGTCACAGGTGTATGCCAAATTTTGCTTGAATTTACTTTTTCAACTACACAGGTATTTCCCTGTGAATGGTGGCAAGAGGGAAGTACAAATCAGGGCTGGTTGTGATGCATGTGTAGATTATTAGCATCATGAAATTTTGCACTTACATACAATGTAGTAGAGCACATAGGAACACCCAACACCATACAAAGAAGTTTGCTTGGACTTCTTTTAAAAGCTTAGTTCACAAAAAAATGATAGCCAGGTCATGTGGGGTGGGCATAGCAGGAGGAATGGGCTTGAAGTCTGGGTGCCTTAGAAAAACAGGTTTGTTATGATGTAACCACCATAGTACATTCACTAGTCCCATTAAAAGTGGCAGCAGCTAGGAAAAATTAATGAAAAATGAGTTGTCCTTGGCTTTGCTTGGAACTAAAATAGTCACATTCAGATAAGCTAATTGGAAATTCTGTCCATTCTGAGATCCAGTGCGATAATTGACTAAACTTGTCCTGCTTCTGCTACTGACTTGTATCACAGAGCTTCACTACTTTGGTTTCCATATGCTGTGCAGTAGTACACAGACAGTTTTTGAATGAAAACATTTAAGTTCATTTGGAGGCACTGTAGAAGGTGCTGGAAAGATTCACAAGAATCATACCAAAACTATGAGGATATACTTTTCAGGAAAGATGGAACAATGTGGGGTTGTTAAATCCAGAAAACAGAAGGCTGAGGGATGATCAAATAGTGGACGTTAAAATTATGGACTGGTTTGATTGGATAAATGTAGAGAAGATGTTTCCAATTGCGGGGGAGACCTAAACAACTAGGATGAGCGTGGGTTAGGACAAAAAAGCCTGAATTTTTTTGTGACAAGGAATCATGTACACATAATAGCACAAAGTGGCAAAGTCACTGCAGCATTGGGGGTGGGGGGGGGGGGGGGGGGGGGGGGGGGGGGGGGGTGCAGAAAATTATAACACGTAGTGAAATGCAAATGCTTCTCAGCTACTTCAAATGGGTGGAATTATTACACTTTAAGTGGTTAGAAGCATTATTTTTTCCTTTGTTTACCTTTCATTGCAATCAAGAATAGGCCAATGTATTTATATCAGATCACCAAAGTGACCTCAGCATTTCAGGATTCAGTGCAGTTAGCATATGTAATACAAGATGAAGACCATATTAACACAGTACATGACCTTGCTGGGTTATGTACAGCTATCCCTAATTTAGCACTCATGTGTTCTTAAAAAATGGCACACAAAAATCAGTTTCCCATAAAAAAACGTGTAATAAGGGTGGGTTACGTTCTGACCTGTAATTTTTACATTAAAAACCAAATGGCCGCCTTGAACTTAGCGGATCCTCTTACTAACCCTCATTAAATTTACTAACGCTTAATAACTTACTTACTTTTAATAACTGACCCTCCTACTTGCACTTCCCTCTCCCAACCCTCCTGCTCACACTTCCCTCTCCAAATCCTCCCACTCGCTGGTTCTCTCTCCCGACTCTCCAGATCGTGTTTTCCTCTCCTGACCCTCCTCTTGCACTTCCATCTCTCATGCCTCCCATACACCACTTCCCTCACCCGACCCTGCCACTCGCCGCTTCCCTCTCCTGAATCTGAGCTCCTACTTCCCTCTCCCAGCCTTACTCCTCGATGCTTCCCTCTCCCGGTCATCCTGCTCAATGCTTCCCTCTCCCAACCCTCCCACTGGCTGCTTCCCTCTGCCAATCCTCCTCTTGCTGCTTCTCTCTCCCAATCCTGCCGCTCGCCACTTCCCTCTCCTGACTCTGAGCTCTTACTTCCCTCTCCCAGCCCTCCTGCTCAACAATTCCCTCTCCCGATCCTCCTGTTCACCACTTCCCACTCCCTACCCCCTGCCCTTCCACTCACTGCTACCCTCTCCCAACTCTTCCACTCACCACTTCCATCTCCTGACTCTCCAACTCATGCTTCCCTCTCCCAACCCTTCTGCTCGCTATTTCCCTCTCACAACCTTCCCGCTTGTCGCTTCCTTCTCATCCACAGGCGGGATGAGGTTTCCAACGCTGACTGAAAAAAAACAATCAAAATTTTTTATCATCCATTTTCAGATGTCCCTCTTCATTTCACTGATTCACATGTGGGGACATGTTTATCTCAAATGTGAAATCTTTATTTTTCAGGTTAAAAATCTGTCAGCTCCCCAAGGTAGCTCTGTGCCTTTAGGGAGTTGTCAGTGCACACTCTCCCATGCACGCACACACTTCAGCACTTGCACTCCTCCTGCCCCCACCCCGGCAGCACTGAGGCTCTTAGTGCGCCTTTCACACTGGCTGGCCGTTAATTGGCCAGCCAGCGTGAAATCACAGTCGGAACCCAATCGCGGGTGGCGGTTGGTATTGCGGCTGTTGCCAGGCCCGGCCGCCATGTCCCCTCGCCCGCCCGCCAAGGAGAAAATCTTCCCCTCTGTTTCCAGTGACTGAGGGGATCGAAAGCACCAGGGTCTAGATAGAAATTAACTGTAAGAGATCGAGGTTTTAGAGAGCATTTCATCAGAGGATTGAGAGTTTATGGAATGTGTGGCTGAATTACTGATGAAAACAGCAGCCATGGTTGCAAAATCTGCTCCATAGCACTAGCTGAGGTGAAAATCGGGTTCCCACCATGGTCCACACTGATTGCCATGTTGCTGAGCACATTCTGTGCATGTATAGCAAGTATGTAGAGTGGGCAAATTGTGAAGTTTGTCAGCGTTAACTGCTGATTTGATGCTTGACCTGCTAGTTTGAACTTTAGATAATGTCCACTCTTAAACACGGGCATTCAGCTGCATGAGGGACCATCCCCACTCCCTCACCACCAGTGCTATTTAAAGGCATCATCATGCCATTTTCAGCTGAGTTGCTTTTCCCCAACTGCTTGCTGTTCCAGAGTTAATGGTCAAGTCAGCAGGGAATGCTGCTGCAAGTTGTAGAGGTGTTGTGTGCTTCTGAAAAGCCTCTGAGTACATCACTTACTCTCAGTCATTGGGGCTATACTTACATTTCTCCTTGGGTTGCAGTATCAGAATAAGATGGAATAGAGGCAAGAGTGAAGATAAGCTGCTTGCAGAGGTAGAAATGAGACAGCTCTCAACAGGACTGTACCAGGTACTTCAGAGAGGACTTGCACCTAAACCAAGAGCAGTATGTCCAGACACTGTACTTCATCAAGTAGGTGGCCACAGAACTGTACCACCTCTTCGAATTGGACATACATCTCAGACCAGTGTAAGAGTGGCACTGCCAACGTCTGCCAAGATGACTGTGGCCCTTCATTTTTAAGCCAGTGGATTCTTCTAGGTTGGAACTGGTTACATTGCCAACATTTCACAGTTTACTGTGTATCGCTGTAGCTGAGGTGCTACACAGGCTCTGTACGCCAGAAGAAAGGACTTCATTTTCATCTTGCTAAATAGAAAGAAGCAGGAGGAGTGCACATGTGGCTTTGCCAGGATAGCGGGCTTCCCCATTCTGTAAGGTGTCATAAACTACATACATAGATTTGCGGGAATCACAATTCAATGGTGAGATATAGTATAACTGTAAAGTTTGCCACTTACTTAATGTACAGTTTGCATGCAACCACAACCAGCATATTATGCTGATGAATGCCTGCTATCCTTGCAGCAAACAAGATGCATTTATCTTATGTCAGTCTGCTTGCCAGCAATCTTCTAGTCACCACGTCGAAACTAAAGGTAGTTGCTCAGTAACGAGGGCTGTCTGCATTATAGCTGGCTCGACTCCCATCTGCAAGCCCAACACATGAGAGCAACACTGCTACAATAAGAGCCACGCTGCAAGGAAAAATGTAAATAAGATACTGAAGCAAAGGTTCCACTACATGAATCATTCAGGAGGAGTACTCCAGTTCTCGATGGAGCAGGTGTCCCAATTCATGATGGTCTATTACATCCTCCACAACTTGGACATCATGATGGAACAGCCCACTTCCATCATGGCTTCTTGCATCACCCCAAGTCTAAGGAAGACTGGGAAATTATGGCCAGTGCCTCCGCGAATTCCACTCTCACTTCCATCATAATCTTGAATGCATCTCATCCAGTCCTGATGCCTTATCTGCTTTAAGTATGGACATGTTATACAATATCTCCTTCTTATCAATTTTAATTCTAGTGCCCAAATTACCTCTTCCTTTACTGTAACTTTGGTGCATTTTCTTCCTTCGTAAAAACAGATGCAGAGTATTCATTCAAGACCTCAGCTACGCCCTCTTTCTCCATGTGTAAAGTCCCCTTTTGGTTCCCTAATTGGCCGCATTCCTCCTTCTACCACGCTTTTACTATTCATATGCCTATAGAAGACTTTGGCGTTCTCTCTTATGTTAGTTGCCAGTCTCTTTTCACACTCTCTCAGCTTCTCTTATAAGCCTTATCACTTATAATTCAGCCTGGCTCTCCATTGAATTATCCACCTGACGTTAGTCATAAGCATACTTTTTCTTCATTTTAATCTCTTTTATTATCCAGGGAGCTCTGAATCTGTTTGCCCTACCTTCTCTTTTTGTGGCAATATAGCTTGACTGTGCCTGATCGCTCTCTTCTTTGAAGGTGGCCCATTGTTCATGCCCCGTTTTCCCAACTAACCTTTAATTCAATTTATCTGGCCCAGATCCATTCTTACCCTATTGAAGTTGGCTTACCCCTAGTTAATTATTCTTATTCTGAATTGTTCTTTGTCCTTTTCCACAACCAACCTAAACCTTATGATACAATGATCGATGTCCCCTAAATGTTCTCTTATTGATGTTTGATCCACTTGCTCCACATTATTACCAAGAACCAGTTCTTTCCTTTCTCACTGGACTGGAAACTTACTGCTGCAAAAATTTTTCCTGAGCCAGGTCTCATAACCACATCATGGCCTGAATTTTTCAGGTGGCGGCTGGGCTCGGCGCAAGCGGGCGGAGGCAGTCACGGACCGATCACCGCTCGTGATCAACTCCGCGCCACCATTTTATGCAGGAGGGCCAATTAAGGCCCGCCTAGTGTAGGACGTGAGCAGTGTCACTCAGTGCGCAGGTGGGGGAGGAGCGAGAGTTGGGGCCAGCACTCTTTCACGTGCATGTGCGCGAAAGAGCGCTTCAATCTCCCTGAGGCACAGAGCTGCCTCAGGGAGATTGAAGGGCTTTTGAAATTATTAAATAAAAGGTTTAAACATTTATTTAAACACGTCCCCCTGTGTCACATGAGATGGGAAATGTTTTTATATTTATGAAAAAATGTTATTTGTTTAATAAAAGCTTTAGGAAACCTCATCCCACTCGTGGATGAGGTTTCCTAAAAAACGCGGGCCTTTTTGCCTGCCCGCCAACCTTACGGTTGGATGGGCAGTATTTACAATAACCTTAATTAATTCCTTAATGGCCTTAAAAGGCCATTTACATATCGGTGGGCACGCAACCGACTCTGGAATGTGCCCGCCGAACGAAGCATTGCAACTCAGTGCGATGACATCGGGACACACGCCCAACGTCATCATGTGTCATTTTACATGTCAATGTGTCAGGCCCGCCCCCGCACGCCAACTGAAAAATCCTGCCCCATATTTCCATATGGCAATCTGCACCTGTAATTCACTAATCTCATTCACCACATTCTATGCATTCACATACATGCACAGTAATCCTGATTCAGACTTTATTACTTCCTCTCTTACTCTGACCCCAACTCAGTCTCACTTCCCAGGAATGTAAAGCCCTTCCTCCTGCACCCTCTTTCCAGCCACGGACTCAACTGTTTTATTCTCCTATTTCTATACCGACTTGTGTGTGACACCGGGAGTAATCTAAGATTGCTACTTTTGAAGTCCTGCTTGCTAATTTCCTACCTAGCTCCCTAAATTTTGACTGCAGGACCACATCTCTCTTTCTGCCTATGTCATTTGTACCGATGTGGACTAGGACTGTAGGCAGTTCACCCTCCTCCATCAGGGTGCTCTACAGCTGCTCAGTGACGTAATTGATCCTGGCACTAAGGACACGCCACCTTGGATCATAGGATTTTAGAGCATTATTTGCTCAAATATTTCAATGAAAACATTTGTGGCAATATAGCTTGACTGTACCCGAACTCTCTCTTCTTTGAAGGTGGCCCATTTCTATATTTTGAAGGTCGCTTTGAGTTTTCATGAGATAAGTGCACTTTATCTGAAGATTCTGAAGAAATGGTTAACTACTCTCAGAAAGGGTAAGGCTACAAATAAACAATTGAAGAATTTATTCGCATTCTCTTACATCAACTCTGACTGCAGTCTGCTGCCATGACATCATGAGAATTGATCCCCACTATTTCCCATAGGAGATCATAAGGTGATTGCATTGAGTGCAGGTCATGTGTGCTTTCCTACAGGATTAGCACTAAATAGCATTACTTTCACAATGATGCCATCTTGCAAAAGTCGCATGCTACTGCATTTTGACACAATTTACAAAGCTGTATGCTTCCCTGTAATCCAGTTCTGGATGAGACAAAATTTACTCCAATTAATCAATGGAATGAACCAAACCGTTGCCTTCAGCTTCCATCACATTCCCTGGGCACCAATTCCAGACCCCTCCATGGCACTGTCTGAGGCTGAATCAGATTGTTCAAATCCTTGGCATCCTAACTGACCCTGAGCTGATTTTCATCCATGTGCCTTGGATGTTTTACTGTATAGAAGGTTTTATATAAATGCAAGTTGTTATTTTTAAGAGAGCAAAAAAAAATTGCTAAAGACATTTCCATGAAAAGGTAGACCTTGGGATTTTGCCACTACATAATGTACTTTAAAACTAGAGTAGAGGGCCCAGGAACCATTTACAATAAGGCAGGAGGCAGATCTGTGCTTCTGTGCATTGCAGCCCAATCTCCACCACTCCCCGAATCACAACAGCCTCTATTTATAAGATAAAGTCATTTTGCACTCAAATATGCAAGTACAGTCAATCACAAGTCAGGGGAGGTTCAATTTGTCAAAAAAAAGCATGCTTATATTGGAAATTCTTGTCAAAAAGTCACCTTTCCACAATTACTAATTGATCCCAGAGCCAACACACAGGGACAAATTGCTTCTAAACCGCATGCTTTTAAATGGAAGAAGCTATAAAGCATGGCAGGGTAACTTTCTAAAAACTACAAGCAAAATCTATTAGACAAAAAGCAGTTAGATATCTCACTCTGATGACCTTAGTTTACTTCCGATCACAGTCTTTGCACTGTAATAAAAAAAAACACTTGCTTAGAAGAAAGGTATGCTGTTATTAGGAAATAAGCCCCATTGAAAAGGTATGTGCCTAATTGGCTCTTAATGTGAGCAGCCTGAATTCCCAGGGCCTCTATTGGTTATCCTTTAACATATGTGCCTCCATAATTTACTAAAGCAATCTGAAGAGATTTGCCCTATTTCTCTCTCTTACTGGCACTTTGGATATTTATTGCATTTGGTCAAATACAATACCATAGAAATAAAATTAAGTGAATTCAGTGTAATAGGTGTAAACCTTATATGTCTAAGTTGAAGATGTTTCATGAATCCTGCTTTTTTGCAGGCGGACCTGGTGAAATTGGGCTTCTTGGATGCTAGCATTAATGAATTTAGCAAGTTTAATTTGGGGTTGCCAGTTGCTTCAATGAGACCAAAGCAGCGGGCTCCATAGCACGTGACCAGACAAACAGAAATGCAGCTTCAGTCATGACAGTATTTTGGTATCCAGTTTTAAAAGTTGTTATTACAATGAGTTAAATGCCTCACTTTGGGAACTAGTGGCACTTAAACCAATTTAATAATAGTTGAAGATTTTTTCAAACAGTGTGGAAAAAGGAGTAAAGAAAAAGTACATCAATACCAGTAGTGTGTAGGTATGACATGGTATGCCGGGGAAAAGGAACAAGGCTGAAAATCTTACTGAGCGGTAAGTTGCAGTGTGTATGTGTGGGTCCTTGTCTAGATGCAACAAGCTTGTCTGAGTCTCTTGGTAGTCTAGATACAGGCCTGAATTTTTACGGGATGGAAAGGGTCTCTGGCTTAGCCAAAATGGTACCGGAGCTCTGATCCTTGAAATCCGGCTCCTGAACTCAGCACCCACCATTTTCACCAGAGGGGAAACAGGGGCGGATTGTACTTTGCATATCCGTGGTGCACAAAGACAGCTGTACACTGTAAAGTGCAGCTGCCTTCAACAGATGCAATTTTTGTTAGTGGGATGTCCAAAACATGACTCGTGGGCTTTAGACCTTTGAGGAAAAGATATAAAGCTATTGGAGTTATTTGTAAAGGTAGGGTATCCTTTTGGATAAGTCCAGGTACTCCATTGGGAAAGGTAAGAGTAGACATGAATGGGTGTAAAAGCTGGATAAGCTCTATGGAACTGTTAAGCTGGTTGAGGCATTTAAATCTCCTAGCCTTTAAATCAAAAAACAGTCTGCAATTTAAAAAAAAAATCAATGCTTGCAATTGTACTCTGTCAGTTGACGTAAGTGTGAGGACTTTCGTTATAGGTTTTATGCTGCATGACTGATTCCACAATGCATCATTATCACAGTAGGGTCCCTGTCAGCTCACAGTTTGATTGACAACTCCAAGTGGTAATAAAGTGTGGCTATGAATACAGATGTTTGTTTTATGAGAGATTAAGTACTTGAATGAAATGTTTGCTTTAATAAGGGATTAGGTAATTGAAGGGATTTAAATATATTGAATCATCTTTTATGAGAGTCTTTGTGTTAAATAAAGTATGTAACAGACACATAGAAATTTATTTTATTTCATCTAACCATGGCTCCTGAGGCCTGCTCATGGTGGATACTGGATGGCATGGAAGGTGGAAGAGAAAAGGGTGGTATGTGACGGGGGCATGTGTTGGTACGGGTCAGCACTAGATTAGCATAATGGGATTAAAGGGCCAAGGAGTGAGTAGAGAGGCACAGGGGCCATGAAGACTCACTGCGGGGTAGATGGAGGGACATAGGCTGGCATGGAGGGTTTGAGGGGCATGAGTTGGCATGGATGAGCATGGGGTGTATGTGGGAGGGTAAGGCAGTGGGCTGCTTTTTTATTACAAGTCCTGGAGCACCAGGGCAGACCTTTCACGGCCCGCAAAAGGTCCAACTCTGTGTTCAGCAGTCCCTGTGGCTGCCTCCGAACTCTTTCTGGGGGCACAGGCCCGACTCCCATTAACACCTGCCCTCACCCCCACCGGAACCAAAATTAGAACATCCGCAGCACTTTCTCCCAAGCCAGGTTTGTGGAGTCGAGTATTTCCCCAATTCTACACTCTCAACTTGAAAGAAAAATTCAGCCCACAGTGTGTGTGTCTGGTTCTCTGGATGCAATGTGTTGGTGTCTAGGTCGGTAGCTGTCAAGATGCAGTATGTCTGAGTCTCTAGCTGTTTAGATGCAGTGTATATCTGGTTCTCTAGCTGTTTAGATAGTGTGTGCCTGGTCCTCTAGCTGATTGATAGTGTGAGACTGGATCACTGGCTGTTTAGATGCAGCTTGTGCGCTTGGGTCTCTGCTGGTCGGGATGCAGTGTGTCTGTCTTGAGTCCCTGATTGTGTAGAAGCAGTGTGTGTCTGGTTGTCTAGATGCAGTGTGTGTGACTGGGTCCAGCTGCTAGATGCAGTGTGTGTGTCTGAGTCTCTGGCTATTTAGATGCAGTTTGTGTGTCTGAGTCTCTGGCTATTTGGATACAGTGTGTGTGACTGAGTCCCTGGCTGTCTACATATGGTGTGTGTGTGACTGGATCTCTCACTGTCTAGATACAGTGTGTGACTAAGTCCCTGCCTGTTTAGATGCAATGTGTGTGTGTCTGGTTCTCTTGCTATCTAGATACAGTGCATGTGACTGAGTATCTGGTTGTCTTGATACAGTGTGTGGGACTAAATCTCTGCCTGTCTAGATACAGTGTGTACCAGTTATCCTGCTTTTTTCTTGCAGCTGTTTTGTTCAGGATCAGGAAGTCCTTGGTCCATGACCTTATCCCAGCAGCAATCCATACACATGAACAATTGAGCCTATGAATCTGGCCCTGGGACAAGGGATATTAATTTATCCTTACGAAGGTTGGAAGATAGATAAAGATTACATCATGTAGAATCAGAACTAAAACAGTGTAATTGTACAGCCATACCCTCATTTAAAGTAGTCCCGAATAGAGTAGTTTTGTTAATAAGAAGTTAAAAAATTAATACCCAATTATTTGCTTTAAGTACTACCTACTCCAATTATAAAGTAGTTGGGAACCGCATATAAAACTGTCTGCATAGTTACTGACTGGAACTTTCAGCATAAGTTTTCATCTCCTCACCTCCCCACTATGGAACATATTGTCAGCTAAGGTTTTGGCCTGTGACCAGGAGGAATATTAGTACAGGCAACCTGGCCATTTTAAGGGATGAAACAAATTAAGATGAGTGAAAAATGGGAAATTGATCTTGTAAAAATATGCTGACTATTTCTTGAGGATGTATTTTGTAGTTTTATTTTAGAGCAATCAGGAAGAAGAAGTTCTCTTTTGTTCTTTACCATATCATTGAGAATGTAGAAGATTTATTTACATTGTGTTTTCTTTACTTCAAGCTTATGTCGCGTATGGGTGCCGAAAATCTTGGGTTGGGAATGTATCTCCTGATAAATGGGAAAACTTGCTTTAATATTAATATTTTTGATGTAAGTAGTGGTTTGCAGGAACATATCTACTAGTTAAAATGGGATATTCCTGTATAAAGTGAATTTCCTTCCTCTGTCAATTTGTAAAGCCACAATTTATGAAATTGACATTCGGAAGACCTGAAATCCAGTTTCTATAGTTGCCTTTATGTTACTCCAATGCCCGTGCCAGTCAAGGTTCAATACATCCAGCAGTTGGGAAGATCCGATACAAATGCATCTTTTGCACTGCAGTCAGATGTACAATGCCTGTAAGTTAGGAACCTGCATCACTGACACAAGTCTTAGTGCAAGATAAAAGCAATATTTCAACCCATCTGTAACACCATTCCTATTTCTAAGAGCTTTCAGTTTTTAAGCTAATCAAGACCACTTTACACCTTTTTGATGAGAATGGACAGTTTTAAAAGTAGTACTTACTTGATATAGTAGGGCACTTTGTTGGGAGATATTGCCCGCTCCCAAGGACCCTGGACAGAAGCTGGACAAGGAACCAAAGAGAAAAAGGTTAAGCCCAGAGTAAATGAGAAGAATACGTTAATCATTAAAATGACTATTTTTACACTCAGCTCAGCAGATCTGCATCTGTTTGCTCAGCTGCCCATGAAGAAGGGAAGGATTAAGCTAGCAGACTGAGAAATTGTTCTATAAACTGTTTGAAATTGAACCCTTTCAACCACAAAAATAATGGTAGAGCACACGGGTTACAAACCTGGAGAGTTGATAATTACAGTGTGCATTGCTTTTAATGCCACCATCACATTTTACACCAAAAAACAAACAGTAAAAACATGTTTAATAAATCATCAATGAGATTGCCTAGAAATGTTCCTTTGCTCTGATTACAATTATATCAGTGTGATGCAAAATATCCAAAAATAAACTTTCTGTAAAATATTGTGAATAAAACAATTGAAAAAAATACGGTGCACAGCTCTTGTTTAACTAGGTCCCTATTCTGACAGAAAGTGCAGTGAGTTATAAGTGAATAAAATATTCAAGTGTTATATCAAAATTTTTGGAGGTCATCATTTGAACACACCTGCTCTGCACTTAATTGTCAACTATGGCTCAGTGTCACTACGCTCATTTCTGAGCCAAAAAGTGTGGGTTTCTGCTCCATTCTAGAGACTTGAGCATTGAGGGAGTATTGAACTGTTGGAGGTGCCATCTTTCAAATGAAAGTTTAACTGAAACCATATCTGGCCTCTCAGGTCTCAGGTAAAAGTACTCCTATTTCAATAATTTCTTGGTTATTAATCAAGATCTTAAACTGATGAACTTTTTGCTCTTATCTTAAACTGATGAACTGGTCATTATTACATTGCTATTTGTGGGTCTGTGCTGTGTGCCCCACTTTACAACAGTTGCTTCAAAATTGCCTAATTGTCTGTAAAGCTCTTCATGAGATTGTGAAGAGTACAAGTATGAACCCAGTGGCTCACTGTGTATCATTTGTTCCAGTGTGCAGGTCAGTAAAGTCCCAGTTTGAACTCCAATTTCATCCAGAACAGCAGCCATGGTATCCGTGGGTTTGAGTTTTGTGAAGTTTTAACACTGGCCAAAATAAACTAGCAAAATTTACTATAGTTTGTCATAAGGAAAACATTTTTAAAACCAGAATTACTTGCTCCACATCTAATTGGAGCCTGTAAGGGAAGAGTGCCAAGTGGAAGTTTAAACAGGGTCGATGGTGTTGAGAGACAGGCATAGAACTACTCTCCCAAAACTGACACTGAAGTTATCGAGTACCTAACAAAGTTGGTAAAAGTGTTTTCCATAATGTGGACCTTACTATTTCTACTGCAAATGGATGGAAAAGTAATTTTGAATAAGATTGTACTTCTCCACCAAGAAAGGAGGCCACATGAATATCAATAAATTGTATAATGGCACCAGCAGGCCGACTAAAACCTACAGCAATGTTCATGAAGTTGCTAGAGCAACCTCTACAGGAAGGAAAGTGGTCCAGAGAATGATCTATTGGCATCATTATAGTGCACCATGAATATTCACAAACTTGCTTCCTGTCTTGTTTACTGATGATAAATAATGCAGAGTTAATGAAGTTCCTATACGTACATGATTTTAATTTTTAAAAGGAAAACTGTATGGTCAGTCTATAAGAACATTTATAAACTTTATTATAAGCTCTAATGAGCACCAGAGCCAGACTGCCTTCTAGTATCTTACAGTTCTACTGACGGAGAAACTCTTCTTTATAAAGCAGGAGTGATGCCATAGCTGTTTAAAAAAAAACTACATACACTTCTAAGGCACAGTTCACAAATGGTTAGGGCAGATACCTGCAGCCTAGTAAGTGCAAACCTCTCTGATGGTCGATACAGTCATGCGATGTTTAGCTTACTGACTATCAGGGAATGTTGCTACATGATGAAAAGAAATGAAAGACTTGCATTTTTATTGTGCCTTTCACAACCTCAGGATGCTCCAAAACGTTTTACAGACAATGAAATATAATGATGCTAATACAGTTATAATTTATGCTGACATCATGTGTGGCACATTTGAAGAATTTTAAAACCTTCAGTGGTACAAGCACTGCTTCAATGCATTGTCCCTTGTACCAGCATTACCATCACTGGCTGCTTGGTAAAGTAAATGTATTATAAGCTGTCTTGAGAGCTCTAATCAGAAAGCACTCTGTTCTGACATTGGGCATCCATCCACCATCTTTTCTATTTATTCAAACCTTATGTGAGGAATCATTACAATGAGGAACAAATCCTTTATTTGAAGGATAAATGTTAAAGTCCTGAATTTAATCCCCTGCCCCTGATAATAACTGAGTTTATGAGGTGTTAAAGTGCTTACAATGGCCTTCTCACCTGACCTTCATACCATGTGCTATTTTAACAGGTGTGTTTTGGCCAACCAGTGAGGCCCAAGCACAGGTAGATAGGGGCCTCATGGAAATTCACATTTTGACTTGAGCACACGATCTGGACCAATATTTTTGTGCGGTGCTGAGGGAGTGTGATGTTGTTAGAGGTACCTTGTGCCATGAGCTACTTCATTATCAGAGAGTAGCGAATGGAGCTGAAAGCTGTAAATTTCAGGAAACACCCATACCTGATGTTATGATGGAGGGAACATCACTGATGTAGCAGTTGAACGTAGTTGACACATGTACTGCAGATCCCAAGCTGATCAAGGCTCACAAGTTGTGCCTTCAAAAAGGTATGAGTGTGTTCTTTATGTCTCTATTAGCTGCACAGATTTCATTTTACTGATGTTCAGCTCATATACTTGGCACACAGCTATTGTCATAGAGTATAGTCCTGATCTCTAAGAGACCCAGACACACTCCTTTAAGTGTTACAGAATGATAGCATGCTGGATGCCTTAAAATGAATGAATCCTGGCATCTGCCAAGGAAGCGAATATCTACTTACATGGATGTGGTGCCGTTTGGCTTAGTTCAGTGGTAGCGCTCTTCCCTCTGACTCAGGAGATTGTGAGTGCAATTCCTATGCCAGGATTTAAGCATATATTCTAAGATGGCACCTATGTGCATTACTGAGGGAGTGCTACATCATCAGTGGACCCGGTGTGTGGATGAGATGTTAAACTGATGCCCCATCTACCCTGGCATGGCATTTCTAGTGGGTGGCTGGCATCTGCTTCGAGTGCTGTCTGCAGAACCTCCATTTACCCAATTTTTCTACACTTAGCACCAAGATACAGGAGAACAGGAGAATTCTCAATGTGTAACCCTGTTAATGAGGGTGGAGGGGAAAAATGGCAACCCCACAGCAAACAGCATAACAGCAAATGGGTAAGCAATTGTCAACAGCAAAATAAATCATTGAAATTGTATGTGGAGTAAGATAGCGGTTTTTCTCTAGTGGCTAACCCTGGATGGCCATCTTGTGCAGCCGAGAGTATCAGCGGACATAACTGAAGCATTAATAGCCGTTTCCACTTCATTTGACTATATCCGACACAAAATGAGTGGGTGCTTCTAGCGCCCACTGGAATTATAAGAATATAAAATTGAACATGGATGCAATGCAATGATCCCTATCCCATTCTCTTCCATTGCCCACTCCATAACTACCAAAATTTGGGTCATAAGCAATGTTGCCTCTAAGCTGCATGGCCATGCAGCAATACTAAAGTTCCCACATAGGCCATACACAAGTCGACCCCTTTAAATTACCTGTTGTGCATGACTGCGTAAAAAGTTTGAAGGGCTCTTGCACTTAAGTGAATTGCCCATGCATTACAAAAGTGAAATAAAGGTTACACTGGTTACAAGCTGAGGAAAATCTAGGCCAAGGTGTGAAAGGTAATCAGAAAAATAAATCATGGATTTCAAGCCACGATCCCAACTACTATTTTGTCCCACCTTGCCCCATGCCTGATTTGGGGCTTCCCAAAAGGTAGCAGCCCTAAACACATATCTGAGACAACTTATTAAAATAATATGCTCCACATTATTCTGATTAACAGATGTTGCTTAGTTTATAGTGGTTTTGGATATCATGTGAAAAAAAGACTTAATTCAAATGTCTTATGTTCCAATAATCTGAAGCCAGAACTCAAAGAAAAGGAAAGGCTTCTTTCAGTAATTAAACTGAGAACCAATGTGATTAGAAAATAAACCGTGTTAAATGGGCCTTTTTGATTTTACAGTCCAGGTTATATTTTATTTGAATATGCTTGTAAATAGGTAAAGTATTAAAAAAAATAGATTGTTTCCTACCTAAGAACCACTTTCACAATGTGATTAGAGAATCACACTGGAATGATGTGCATCCAATACTTACTGGACAGGAAGTGTTGGGATGTAGGGCCAAAATCCCTATGGGCCTCATGTAGTTGCTTCAAGCGTTCATCTATGGACACCTGAGGAGAAGAAAGAGAAAGAATTATTAACATGGCTGAAAGGATGTAGCCAACTATTATCTTTATCTTTTGTAAAACATTTCTGCATTAACCAGTTTTTCAAGGAATTAAAATGTGAATATCCTGGTGTATCAATCTTCATTTCTTATGACCCATGACTTTCATCTAATTTTATTCCCTTTAAACTAAAAACCTGGACAAACTCCATGACAAGTAATTGTAAAAATGATTGCTGGGAAAGTAACTAATTTCTGCTTTAACCCTACTGGGACTTTTCTTCCTTTCCCCTTCCAATTTTCTTTTACTATGATATGAAAGAATATAAATGTATTTTTAGCAGTATCAGCATGAGGACTTAGTACTTGCTTCTGGTTACAACGACACAATCCCTTGCCTATAATGACAAGTTCAATTTATATTTTGGCTCTTCAAGGATAGGGATGTGTTTGAAGGGAAATCGAACGCTTTTCATCTTTTTTTGTTACACAGTGTTATGGCACAGCCAATGGTGAATGCTGAGCTGCTCAAATCCCAAAGGGAAACTTGAAACAACTACTACAACTGTTTTGCAATTTGTATAAATTTTGAGATGCGTACCTTGAATTCGGTAGTAATAAGCCCACCGAGTCTTATAGGTTTCTTACAAAATTAAATTAAACCTTTATTAATATAAGAAATGATTTTAAGCACACACGAGTCTACAAATTACGACTACTGATAACTTCTAAATTTCCTAATTAATCTAAGTCCCAGTTGCACTTTTGTTAAGGCAACAGTAAGACACATAGGGCAGAATTTTCTGTATGCCGGGCAGGCTGGTCGGGAGCGGGCGTGTGAGGAGCCGATTGCCGCCTGCGATTGGCTCCACACCTCCATTTTATGCAGGTGAGCCAATTAAGGCCCACCCAGCGTGATTTGCGGCTCCCGAGGACAGCGAGAGGGGGCGGGAGGTGGCAGGACTGCAATGACCGCTGGGTCCAATGGCGACCCAGTGGCCTGTTTAAAGAGTGCGCAGGCAGCCTTCCAAAGGCTGGCAACGATGGCCAGCAGAAGGGCTGCCAAGGGCACTGTTGGAGAGCAGGCCAGGCAGGAGGGCAGGTCGGTGGGACACTGTGAGTGCCTTGCTGCCCTCATCAAGGAAGTGGCAGCACGGTGTGAAATCCTCGTGGTGAGGGACAGGAGGAGGGGCCCCCCCCCACATGATGAAATATGCCTTGGAGGAGGTGGCAGAAAGGGCCAGCGCACACGATGTGGTGTGATGCACCTGGGTTCAGTGCCGCAAGCACTTCAACAGCCTGTTGCGATCAGGAAAGTTGAGTACCGTGTTGGCATGAGCCACTTAGCACAGCAGTTAGGTTGACCTCCCTGGCCCGCAACTCCACCCCCACTACTCTGAATGTAGAATAATTCACGGCATGTGGCCTTCGCTGGGTGGGCCAGCATTTATTGCCCATGCTTAGTTCACCCTGAGAGGATGGTGCTGAGCTGGGTTCTGTATCCACTGCATGTGATACACTTACACTCACAGTGTTGTTTTGGGGGCGACCTCAAGGATCTGTACCTTGGCACAGCGCTGGAACGCGAAAACATTTCCAAGTCAGGCTGCTGAATGACTAGGAGGGGAACTTCCAGGTGGCAGGGCACCCATCCATTTGCTGCCCTTGGCATTCTACATGGTTGTGCTTCCTTGCTTTGGAAGGGCATACAGTGTGGGTGGCAAATGTGATGGAGGCAGCATCTGGGCAAGGGGGTCAGCCCTGGCTGCTTGGTGTGAGTGTATGGCTGCTCCAGGGTCACGGTTCACATGAGCCCTGCAATGTTTCACTTAGGTGGGGGTGCCAGGGCATTCCAGGTACAGGGCGGAGTAATCAATGCTCCCCTCTCCTTTTCAGGAGACGACCACATACAATAACTCTGAGCGGATGCAGACTGGCGGAGGCCAGGCACAGTTGGTGATTCTCATCAGATACAAGCAGAAGGCTCTTGAGCTGGAGAGGCGCCATGTGCCCAGATGAACTGGTAGTGGTGAGGCTGGGGTGCCAGGGGGAGGTAAGAGTGTCGTGCACTGAGGTCACAATGTCTGCCCTTGCAACCATTCCACTGTTGACTGTTTAGTGAATTCAGCTTCCAACATGGGTTTCTCATTGATTATGGAAGGAGGAACGCATCCTGATCTGGGGGCCAGGCATGCACATTAACAAAGTCTCGACTTCAACTAATCAAATGTCCTTGCTCTTCCTTTCAGCCTCACTGGAGCAGGCCCAGAACGAGGAGGCAGAGGGCCCGCCACTAACACCTGAGGGCCCTAACAAGCACCAGCATCACAACATCTCAGCCAGGCAGGCACTAGCGCAGATACTAACAGCTTGGTGGGGATTAGATCATCGGCTAGTGTCCCAGGTCACAGTGGTGAGGGCAATTCACCTGAGCTGCAGGCGGAGACAGAGTGCCCATGGTACCAGCAATTGAAGGGCTGCTGGGGACCAGGAACATGCCCAGTCGGTGGCTGATGATTTGCCTCTGGAGTCGTACCTGAGACAGCAGATGCAGGAAGTCCAGCAGGGTGTGTGGGAGGATCTGGCAGAGATAAATGAGGCAATGTGTGCCATGGTCTCTGTGATGGAGGAGACCATGTGGAACATCAGCAATGCATTGACCCTCATGGCTGAGCGCAATGATTCCTCCATGGAGAGAGTGGCGACTCTCATGGATAGGCTCCTCATGAGAATAATCAGGGCTTCCTGGAGATGCATTCAGACATGCAAGCCCTCGCAGCAGCATTGAGCTCAGCTGGTCAGTGTTGGTCTGGGAGATGGATTGGGCACTCAGTATCCCAGCACGGTGACCATCCATCAATAGTGAGCAGGGAGGTCCAAAGCGACCTCACGTCGGTGCAGCAACTGCCTGTCATCTCTGCAGGCTCCTCTCAGGGCGCTCTGGATGTGGCCAGCAGCTCCTCCATCAGTGACCGTGGGATCTGATGAGGTTGCGGTGACTGGGGAGATGCCAGCCAGGCCACTGGCCGCTCCCTCCCAGGCGGGGCCATCACAGGCTCCACAGGCTAGGGGATGCCCTCCAAGGTCATCAAGGCCAACAGGACAGCAGAGTGAGCAGGCTGTCCCGAATGCCAGTACCAGCGAGGGGGGAGCACCTAGATGTAGCACCCGAAAACCTAAGTGTAAGGCACCTTAGGCACACCACGTGCTTCTCACTGGTGGTTTTCTGTTGCCCCGGTACTAGTTAATTATAATTTGGTGTGCAGCTGTGAATGAAGTTTCTTTTCTGTTTTGTTTTGTGAAATCATTAAATGCTTTAGTTTTGAACAAGGCTCAGGGTGTTCCCTTACATCTGCAGGTGTACGAAAACCCATGATGTTATGAGTGACCTGTTTGTCATTGAGCTTTATTGACAAGACACATAGTTAATGTTCCTGACCAAGCAGATGTTGCTGTCAGGTATCGAATATGGAGCCTGCAGCCCTGGCGTGTGTTGGAAGTCCATCTGTGGTGGGCTAGCTGAAAGTTCACTGGATTAAAGCCTCCCGGGTGGCCCTGCCTCCCTGGAGGTTGCCCAGGTCAGTAACTATCCCCTCAATGTTTTCCTGAGCATGCTCATCCTCAGACTCACTACTGGACTCATCGTGTGCAGCCAGAGCATCTGTGTTGATATCTTCTTCCTCCAATGTGTCCCCCCTTTCCAGTGCCAGATGGTGGAAAGCGCAGCATGCAACCAGTATCAGTGACACACGATCTGGGGGGTATTGCAGGACGCCCCCTGAACAGTCCAGGCAATGGGAGTGAATCTTAAGAAGACTGATGCTTCTCTCCACCACAGCCCTTGTGGAGGCATGGCACCTATTGTACCGCTGCTCAGCCTCTGTTCTTGGATGGCGGAGAGGCGTCATAAGCCACCTTTTGAGGGAAAAGCCCTTGTCACCCAGCAGCCATCCATCCAGCTGGGCTGGAGCACTAAAGAGCCCTGGCACCTGGGAGTGCCTGAGGATGTAGGCATCGTGGGAGCTGCCGGGGTACCTTGCACAGACTTGTAGAATCAGCATCCTGTGGTCACACACTATCTGCACGTTCATGGGGTGGAATCGCTTCCTGTTGACAAAGGCTCCCGGCTCACCTGCTGGCGCCTTGATGGTCACATCTGTGCAATTGATTGCACCCTGCATGCGGGGGAACCCAGCTATTGCTGCAAAACCTCTGGCTCGTTGCGCCTGGCTGGCCTCGTCCAAGCAGTAGTGAATAAAAGTCATGCACACCTGAACAGAGCGTCTGTCACCAGCTTGACACAACTGTGGACAGCTGACTGGGAAACTCCCCTTCCGACCCTTGGAAAGAACCAGAGGCATAGAACTTAAGGGCAGCCGTGACCTTCAACACTAATGGCATGGGGTGCCCACCCCCACAGTGGCACTGATATCAGGGTCTATCATCTGACAAATGGAGGTCACTGTCTGCCTTGAGAGACGGAGCCTCCTTCTGCATTGCAGCTCAGACATATTGAGGTAGCTGCTTCGCTGCCTATAAACTCTGGCAGCAGGAGAGTGACATCTTCTGTGGCCCCTTCCACCCTGGATTTCCTGTTGGCCCTGCGCCTCTTGTGCCTGTGCCTGTCATCCCAAAGGTGGCTCCATCTGGAGGCTGAATATGGACACCTGGCCTCCTCCCCCTTCAGGCCCTCTCTTCCTCCTCAGTGGAGGTGCCTCCAGTGGAGCGCACAACTCCCATTCCCAGGCTAAGGGAAACTAGCAAGGCCCCAAGAATGATGTTTACTCCAGATTCCTGACCGGAAGCCTGTTATTCCTGTACAAGCAGCTGTGAAGAGATTTGAAGCTCTCCTGTTCACACAAGTAAGTAGGAGTAAGTTTAAAAATTAAATGTCCAACAAATACCCCTCTTATCCCGCTTGTGGATGAGATTGTTAAAAATGTGGCCTACCCACCTGCCCATTGTGCCCGTGCGATGCTCTGAAGATCACACAGGCTCCGAAAAATCTCCATCTATTAATGCCTCAAGGGCCTTAAGTGGCCCGTTAATTAATGGCGGGTATGCACTGGAGCTCCTAGCGCGCCCGCCCACTGAAATATGGCATCAGGACACAGGCCCGACATCACCACGCGTCAGTGTGTCGGGCCCGCCCCCGCACACCGACGTCAAACTTCTAGCCGGCAATGAAACATGGTACCCTGAACAATCCAATTCAAAGTGAGTTTTCTTAATTCGGTTCGTTGTAGACAGCAGCTTGAGGCATAGATGCTGAAGGCTTTTCACAATTGTTAGATCTTAAAATGCCTCCCCTTACTCACAACCTTTGCTCCTTTATACATATTTTCTCCTTGAATGCAAATTCCCATTGTTTCAGTATGTCTTCGGATTTTACCTCCCTGATAATAAAAATCTCTCATAATACTAATTTTACCAGTAATCTTTGGGAAAAATAAACACACCGGCCTGAATTTTACCTTTGGCGGGCGCACAGGTGGGGCTGGGAAGTGGTCAGGAAATGGAACGTCAGCTGCTATTGGCCTCCCGACCGCGATTTCACGCTAGCTGGCCAATTAACAGCGCTGCCAGGGTGGGGGCGGGCGATGACATTTCCGCAGGCGTGGAAATCCTCTCTGGCCACAGGAGAGGTGCCAGACGACTAGAAACAGCAAATGTGGTACCATTATTCAAAAAGGCTAGTAGGGATAAATTACAGGCCAGTGAGTTTAACATCAGTGGTAGGGAAACTATTGGAAAAAATTCTGAGGGACAGGATTAATCTCCACTTGGAGAGGCAGGATTAACGAGGGATAGCCAGCATGGCTTTGTCAGGGGGAGATCATGTCTAACAAATTTGATTGATGTTTTCTAGGAGTGACTAGTTGTGTAGATGAGGATAACACAGTTGATGTAGTCAGTAAAGCTTTTGACAAGGTTCCTCATGGGAGAATGGTCAAGAAGGAAAGAGCCTATGGGATCCAGGGCAATTTGGCAAATTGGATCCAAAACTGGTTTCATGGCAGGAGGCAGAGGGTGATGGTCAAAGGTTGTTTTTACGATTGGAAGCCTGTGACGAGTGGTGTACCGCAGGGATCGGTGCTGGGAACCTTGCTGTTTGTAGCGTACATTAATGATTTGGATGTGAATATAGGAGGTATGATCAGTGAGTTCGCAGATGACACAAAAATTGGTGGTGTTGTAACTAATGAGGAGGAAAGCCTTAGATTACAGGACAATATAGATGGGCTAATAAGATGGGTAGAGCAGTGGCAATTGGAACTTAATCCTGAGAAGTGTGAGGTGATGCATTTTGAGAGGACTAACACAGCAAGAGAATACACAATGAATAGTAGGACCTTAGGAAGTACAGAAGATCAGAGGGACCTTGGTGTACATGTCCCTGAAGGTAGCAGCACAGGTAGATAAGGTTAAGAAGGCATATGGGATACTTGCCTTTATTAGCTGAGGCATAGAAAATAAGAGCAGGGAGGTTATGTTGGAGCTGTGTAAAATGCTAATTAGGTCACAGCTGGAGTTTTGTGATCGCCACACTATAGGAAGGATGTGATTGCACTGGTGAGGGTGCAGAGGAGATTCGCCAGGATGTTGCCTGGGCTAGAGTATTTCAGCTATGAAGAGAAACTGGACAGGCTAGGGTTGTTTAATTTAGAGCAGAGATGGCTGAGGGGGACCTGATAGAGGTAAACAAAATTATGAGGGGTATAGATAGGAAGAAACATTTCCCCTTAGCGGAAGTGTCAGTAACCAGGGGGCATAGATTAAGGTAAGGGGCAGGAGGTTTAGAGGGGATTTGAGGAAACATTTTTTCACCCAGAGGGTGTTCGGAATCAGGAACACATTGCCTGAGGGCATGAGAGGCAGGAACCCTCACAACATTTAAGAAGTATTTAGATGAGAACTTAAAATGCCATAGCACACAGGGGTCAAGTGCTGAAAAATGGGATTAGAATAGATAAGTGCTTGATGGCCGGCACAGACACGATGGGCAGAAAGGCCTGTTTCTGTGCCGTATAACTGTATGACTCCCTGAAGGCAGACAGCTGCCTCAGGGAGCTGCAGACCTGAAAATGCAGCAAATAAAGGTTTTAAAAGCTACAAAAAAATGTCCATGCATCACAATCAATCACCTGAAAATATAGCTGATAAAAATGCTGTCCACAGATATTTATTTTTTATTTTATTTCATAACGGAAATTTCATCCTGCCCTTGGATGAGGTTTCATGAAAAATGCAAAGGCCGCCTGGCCAATTTGCCCATCTGCAAACCGTAAGGTTGGACGGGCCACGAAAAATTGGAGGCAATTGTGCCGTTAATGGACTTAATTGCCCTCTTAATTGTCAGCGGGCGTGCTTCTGACTTTTGCACGTGCCCATCGAGCAAAACATTGCGCAAGTGCATGATGACACCAGGATGCTTGCCCAATGTCTTGTGCAATTTTATGCCCGATGGGGTCGGGCACACGCCTGCCCGCAGAAATTCCACCCACTGTTTCTGAGCTTCACTTGGTGAGCTGACACATTTCAACCGCCCTCCCCGCCCCTTTGAAAACAATCTAGGCTGGTTTATTTAAAAATGCAAATGTTCCCTTTACCTCTATGTCCACCTACTTAACATTTCAAACCTAGGTTATCTTCTAACGCATCAAAGCCTTCAGACCAGCTGCTTTTATTTCAATTAAATCATACACACAGGCACAGACACAGACCCCACTATTACTCTACTTAACAATAAATTCCAATAACATTGTGGCAGTTATTGTATCTTCCTGACACACACAGGCAGGATTATTACCTCATCAAGCGGGTGGGCCTGGGAGTGGCCACAAAACCGACTGCTGCCCGCAATTGGGCCCTGACTGTGATTTCATGCTGGCTGGCCAATTAATGCTGTAGGTGAACTGCTCAGCGCTGCCTGAGGAGGAGGGGGACGCGGGAGGGCAAGGCCGAGGGCGGAGATCAGTGCAGGCACTGGGCAGTGCGCAATGAAAGCTCCCTGAAGGCAGAGGGCTGCCTCAGGGAACTGAAGGTTTCTAACATTCTTAAAATAAAGATTTTAAAATTAAGATAAACATGTCCCCTCATGTGACTCATGAGCAGGAACATGTTAAAAATTAGATTTTAAAATTTTTATTTTGTTTTCAATTAACATTGGAAACCTCATCGCACCTGTGGAAGAGGTTTCCTCAAAAATCCAAGGCTGCTTGGCCTTTTCGCCTACCTGCCAACTGTTAAGGTTGGAAAGGCAGGGAAAAATTCACTTTAATTAACTTATTAATGGGCTTAACAGCCCTGTTAATTGTCGGTGGGCTTGCACCCACACGCCAAGCTGAAAATCTGGCCCACAGTTATATGGGAAGCACAGCACATTCTACACAACCTCAGTCTCAGAAGAGTGCCTGTCCATGGACCCCAACCAATTTCTCCATTTCCTATAACCAGGCTGCCTTTTAGTTTTTCTAAATGAGTTTGCCAAGTTAATGCCAAATTAGGGACAGCTTTGTGCTGCATTGAGCTTTATGCCAGCTGAAATAAACTTGCACTCCATCAGTCTGCACCGGCTTCAAATCCAGTTCCAGAATGAAAGATGAGTGTACTGACCAAACTACTTGAATTGCTAATTTTTTTTTTTGTAAACAAGATTGACAGAGTGCCAAAGAGCAGTGGAGCCTGGAGTCAGTGTTATAACAAATGGTTAAATTATTTTGGTGTTCCATCATTATTTAAGATAGTTACAGATACTGTACGGAGTAGAATGGAAAGTAGTTCCAGTTCCACCTGACACATTGAATTAAATGATCAAATTAAGACCCTTGTGAGTGACATAAATTGCCAGCAGTTTTAAGAAATAGTGTAAGTATTTTATATAGGGCAGAATTTTTCATATGGTGGGCGGGCTTGGCAGGAGCGGGGCCAATCGCTGCTTGTGATCGGCTCCGCGCCACCATTTTACGCGGGCGGGCCAATTAAGGCCCACCCAGTGTAAGATGCGACCGGTAGCACTCAGTGCTATCTGTGCGGGAGGGGGGAGGAGGGAGAGTTGGGGCCAGCGAAAGAGCACTTCAATCTCCCTGAGGCACTAAGCTGCCTCAGGGAGATTGAATCAATATTAAATTATTCAATAAAAGGTTTAAAATTTTTTATATTTATGAAATTTTAAAAAGTTATTTAATAAAAGCTTTAGGAAACCATGGATGAGGTTTCCTAAAACTGCGAAGGCCGCTTGGGCTTTTCACCTGCCCGCCAACGTTAAAATTACAATAATTGCTTTGGTAATGGCCTTAATAGGCTGTTTACATTTCAGTGGGCACGCAGCTGACTCCGGCGCACGTCCACTGAATGAAATATCGCGGGACTGCACGATGATGTCGGGACGCATGCCCATCATTGTGCGTCATTTTACGCATTGGCGTGTTGGGCCCGGCCCTGCATGCCGACTGAAAAATTCTGCCCATAGTTACACTGCTAGAACAGAGAGAGGGATAGTGATGCTGTACAATATTAGTAACAAATGTTAACACCTGTTCCTTTTACTGCTATTTCAATGAAGGTGGGAACCTGTTTATTTCATATCAATAATATTTTGCATCTGATATGTGCAGTATAACACCACTGACTTCATAGAAATCATCAGTTGTTGGGAGTTAGTTGAGTCCATCACCAAGGGTGGCTTGGCAACATCATTGACTGAGTTGGTTGAATCTTCAGAATGGTTGCAGAACAAGAGGAGGCCATTTGGCCCATTGAGTCTGTGCTAGCTCTCTGCAAGAGTGATCTTCTAGTTGCATTCCCTTGCCCTTTCCTCTTGAAAGGCATAGCTGTCAGCCTGATCTTGCAGCAGGTGGTGAGGGTACCAACCTGAGGAAATAACTTACTTGACCGCAACCTCAACAATCTACCTGATTGACTGGTTTATGGAATCATTGATAGGGGTTAGCAATGCACAATCCTTATGGAACTAAGTTCCATTTTCACACCGAGGACACCTTCCACAACATCACATGGAATTACCAGCATGCTAAGTGGGGTAGATTAAGAACTGATCTAGCAGCTCAAAATTGGGCAACTATGTAGGCCATCAGCAGCAGAATGCTATTCCACCACACTCAAGGCCTGGCATATCTCTCACTCCTCTATCATCAAGTGGATGATTAACCCTGGTTCAATCAAGAGTGTAGAAGGGTGTGCCATTTGTAGCACAAGCCATACCTCAAAATCAGGTGCCAACCTGGTGAAGTTATATATGCATGCTAAACAGCAGAAGCTATAGACAAAGTTCAAAAATTCCACAACTATTGGAACCTTTACTTGAATAGCTTGATGGTCTTATCTATGAGAGCCGTGGATCTGGAGTGACTAATTGAATGCATGCGCAGTCTGTGACCAGGTTCCTGACAGGAGTCATGAGCCAAAGTGTTCAGTGGATATATCTGGTCCCCAAACAGCAAGCCTGACATTGGACAGTCTGGATGAAAGAGAGGGGTTATTGAGGACTGGCATAGAATAAAGCATCATAAATAATGCCAGGATACAAGACACAATCTTGTGTAACTCAATGTTTATGGCCCACAAAGGAGTTGCACATTTAAGGAATAGAATCCCTTCCTGGTACAGTAGAGAGTTTTGTCTTGTGCAGGAGCACAGAGGGCTAATGTACATGCAATGAATGATCCACTGCTTCTCATGAAAACAAATAATTCTTGCAAGTCTGACCGCTCTCTCCTCCTGCATTGTAGCCTCCATTGGGAAGATGATGACTTCCTGGGAGCAAGAACAACCTGCCTCTGTGACCTCTTCAACTACATTGTGCACAGCAAAATTGTGGCATGTTACTGTTGTCACCCACTGGATGTTGGAAGAAGCCCGAAACATAAAAAGTCCAGGACCACAGCGACCTTCAGAATCACATGCAGTGCTACGTTTATGCTAATGCTGGGCCACAACCATCTTCAGCTGTGACCTTCACCAATGACCTTCCCTTCACCATTAGGTCAGACATGGAGATTTCCCTGATGATTGCAGCATTCAATCCCATTCATAACTCCTCAAGCACTGAAGCAGTCAGTGCCTGCATGCAGCAATACCTGTTCAACATTTAGGCTTAGCCCAATAAGTGGCAGGCAACATTTGTACCACACAAGTGCCAGACAATGACCATCTCCAACAGGAGCAAAATTACCACCTCCTCTTGACATTCCCATCATTGGGTGTTACCAATAACCAGAAACTTAACTGGACCAGCCATTTAAGTACTGTGGCTACAAAAACAGGTTAGAGGCTGGGTATTCTGTAATGGATAACTCACCTCCTAACTCCCCAAAGCCTGTCCACCATCTACATGGCACAAATCAGGTGCATGATGGAATACTCTTGTCATGCCTATGCAATTATACCTGTGGCTTTAGGGAAAAATTGACACTACTTTTTAAAAGCAGAATGGAAAATGGACAATTGACTTTGAAACAAAATGGAGTCAGAAGATCAGGTGACTTTTTCTCCTTTTGTGTCTGCCAAATATACATGAAACTGCTCAAGGCTGGAAATCAGCCTGCTTGTCTGGTTAGGATGTTAAAATGTAAATGATGTTTTGGGACATTCCCTTGAAAAGACTAAAAATGCAACAGATCTCTCCTGTGGATTTAACAGTGCTATATAACTACAGGAACTAATGCACAATAACCCCACAGACTTAGTGGCTGCACAATGAAATTTCACAGAATGGGTTTGAGGAAAAACATTCTACCACAAGGAGATGCAAATGGCCAAGATTCAAACCCCATTATGTGTCAATGCTCATATCATCAGAGAACATTTGTGTGGATAATTGGAAAACTGATAGTATGGTCATCTGATAGAAACCAATTTGTGCTAAGAAACACTTAAGATATCTTTGGAGACCAGCCCCATTGTCAGTAGTCTGAGAAACAAAGAGACCACCTAGGGAAGAGATCCCACTCAGCAAAGAAAGAACCCTGCCTAGAATCCACCAACACCCAGAGAAGTGGGGATGGCCATTTACCTACCTACTGATTTGAACAACCAAGACAGATCTTCACTACAGAGTTTCAACTGCAGCAAAGCCAGAGACCGGCTGTTGCAAGGAGTAAGCCACTCTGAATTTGTCACCGTATACTTCTAAATTCCATTTACTCAGTGAACCAAGAGAATCATCAGGCCTGCAATGTTTCCAGCTTCCATCTCAAAAGACTAAGTGTATGGTGCCTATTATATAATCACCTTTTTTTGTGAGCGTGTCTTGTGTGCATGTGTGAGTGGGTGTTGTTGCAAATACATTTGGTTGTTGAGAAATAAACACTTACTCTTCGTTCTTTTTAAATTTGCGGGAAAACCTGTCTTATGTCTGTTATTAAGAGTCACAGCACTGAAGGGGTTTAAACACTTCTCCTTTAAAACACAGTCATGAGGTGGAAGAAAAAGAGTGAACTGTCCTAACATCTGTCTGTAACATTCCACTTGCCTGGATGAGTGCAGCTCCAACAACAGTCAAGAAATTCAACACCATCCAGGACAAAGCAGCTTATCTACCACTTTCAACATTCACTCCATCACTGACATACAGTAGCAGCAGTGTGTACCATTTATAATATGCACTGTTCCTTCAACAGCACCTTCCAAACCTGTGACCTCTACCACCTAGAAAAACAAGGACAATAAGAACATGGGAACATAAATATCCTGGAACTCCCTCCCTCACAGCATAAGGACTGCAGTGGTTCAAGAAGGTGGCTCACCACCAACTTCTCAGGGCAATTCAGGATGAGGAATAGCATGGGGAGCTTTGCCAGCAATGTCCACAACCCACGAATAAATATTTTAAAAATCCTGATTGAGCAGGAGGCAGATGTTGGTCACTCTCTCCCTGGAGAATTGAAGCCACTTAATGCACTGTGAAATCGGGTTCCTGTGGACCCTCATGGTGTAAAGCCTCCTCCACCCTTCCTTCCTTTACCCTATTTTAGCAGTTGTCTGTTGTTGTTGCCCTTGATGCCACAGCCCCAAAATCAGCATAACACACTCTAATAGCCCATCAAGTCTAAACACAGACTTAATTTAATGGAGATGAGCATCCCTTTAAATATCACTGCTGTAGTATGCTTTCCAACTGTTAAGGCAATGACTTATGACTGAGGTTAAGACCAGGGAATCATGCAATTCCCCACACAAATTTAGCAAGCATGTCCTATTTCAGGTGCAAGAGCTCATATTAGTATTTAAATTCATGATGTGCACATTACAGCCATCCACCAGGGCTGGCTAAAAAATTCCCAGAAATAATTTAACACAGGCCCCAATGCACTTGTAAACTGGACATGGGGCTGTTGCCCTGTTAATTTCGACTCAGAACATATGCAACCACATGGAATTTAGATCCCAGAGAATCAGATGATCTGCTAAAGAAAGAGTGATTTGCATTTATATAGTGCGGATGTCCCAAAGCACTTTACAGCCAATGAAGTACTTTCAAATTGTAGTCTCTGTAGGAAACATAGCACCATAAGACCATAAGACATAGGAGCAGAAATTAGGCCATTCGGCCCATCGAGTCTGCTCTGCCATTCAATCATGGCTGATAAGTTCCTCAACCTATTCTCCCGCCTTCTCCCCATAACCTTTGATCCCCTTACCAATCAAGAACCTATCTATCTCAGTCTTAAATACACTCAATGACCTGCCCTCCACAGCCTTCTGTGGCAATGAATTCCATAGATTCACCACACTCTGGCTAAAGAAGTTTCTCCTCATCTCTGTTCTAAAAGGTCTTCCCTTTACTCTGAAGCTGCGTCCTTGGGTCCTAGTCTCTCCTACTAATGGAAGCATCTTCCCCACGTCCATTCAATCCAGGCCTTTCAGTATTCTGTATGTTTTAATCAGATCCCCCCCATATCCTTCTAAACTCCATCGAGTATAGACCCAGAGTCCTCAAATGTTCCTCATATGTTAAGCCTTTCGTTACTGGGATTGTTCTCGTGAACCTCCTCTGGATCCTCTCCAGGGTCAGCATATCCTTCCTGAGAAACCGGGCCCAAAATTGCTCACAATATTCTAAATGTGGTCTGACCAGAGCCTTATAAAGCCTCAGCAGCATATCCCTGCTTTTATATTCTAGTCCTCTCGAAATAAACGCCAACATTGCATTTGCCTTCCTAACTACCGACTCAACCTGCAAGTTAACCTGAAGAGAATCCTGGACTAGGACTCCCAAGTCCCTTTGCACGCCAGATTTCTGAATTCTCTCCCCATTTAGAAAATAGTCTATGCCTCTATTCTTCCTACCAATGACCTCACACTTCCCCATGTTGTATTCCATCTGCCACTTCTTTGCCCATTCTCCTAATCTGTCCAAATCCTCCTGCAGCCTCCCCCCCTTCTCAATACTACCTGTCCCTCCACCTATCTTTGTATCATCTGCAAACTTAGCCAGGATGCCCTCAGTTCCTTCATCTAGATCATTAATGTATAAACTGAAAAGTTGTGGTCCCAACACTGACCCCTGCGGAACTCCACTAGTCACCGGCCGCCATCCTGAGAAGGACCCCCTTATCCCCACTCTCTGCCTCCTGCCAGACAGCCAATCTTCTATCCATGCTAGTACCTTGCCTCTAGCACCATGGGCTCTTATCTTACTGAGCAGCCTCCTGTGTAGCATCTTGTCAATGGCCTTCTGGAAGTCCAAGTAGATAACATCCATTGGCTTTACTTTGTCTAACCTACTTGTTACCTCCTCAAAGAATTCTAACAGATTTGGCAAGCATGACCTCCCCTTGATGAAACCATGCTGACTTTGCCTGATTTTACCATGCACTTCCACGTATTCTGAAATCTCATCCTTAATAAATGATTCTAAAATCTTACCAACGACTGAGGTCAGGCTAATCGGCCTGTAATTTTGCCTCATTCCATTCTTAAACAGGGATTAATGATTTTCCAGTCCTCTGGGACCCTCCCTCACTCCAGTGATTCCTGAAAGATCACCACTAACACCTCCATTATCTCTTCAGCTATCTCCTTCAGAACTCTGGGGTGTAATCCATCTGGCCCAGGTGATTTATCCACCTTCAGACCTTTCAGTTTTCTTAGCACCTTCTCCTTGGTAATGGCCATCATACTCACCTCTGCCCCCTGAATCTCTTGAACTTTGGGCATGTTACTCATGCCTTCCACCGTGAAGACTGATGCAAAGTACCTATTCAGTTCCTCTACCATTTCTTTGTTCCCCACCACTACTTTTCCAGCGTCATTTTCCAGTGGCCTAATGTCTACTTTTGCCTCTCTCTTACCCTTTATATATCTAAAAAAAACTCTTGCAATCTTCTTTTATATGACTGGCTAGTTTACCCTCATATTTAATCTTCTCCCTCCTTATTTCTTTTTTAGTTGTCCTCTGTTGGTCTTTGTTTTAGTTGTCCTCTAATTGTCACCAATTTTCACACAGCAAGCTCCCACAAACAGCAATGTGATAATAACCAGGTAATCTGTTTCTGTGTTGTTGATTGAGGGACACATATTGACCAGGACACCAGGAATAACTTTATTTCTTTTTTTGAAATAGTCATGGGATCTTTATGTTCACCCAAGAGATTTAACATCACATCAGAGAGATAGCAACTCCAACCGTGCAGTACTCCCTTAGTACTGCACTGGAATTTCAGCTTTGATTTTTGTGCTTAAGTCCTGGAGTGGAACTTAAAACCACAACTTTATGACTCAGTGGTAAGAGTGCTACCAACTGAGCCACAACTGACACTGCGAAAATGCTGTCAGAATGCAATTTTAGGAGCAAATAGGAATGAGTATTGATTGACTGAATATTTTGGTCAGGTCATGTTTTTGAATAACAAACATTAACTGTTGCAATTTATAATGTGACAGGAACTTCTCAAAAATTACAGAACTTTAGTTGCCTTATAACTTACTCTCTAATCATTCCAACACAACACAGTTTGTTGAATATAATTTATATTGTATCATAATGTTGCAACAAAATGCAGTACTTGTTTAAGGATTGAAATGCCCATGATCGGGCCACTTCAATCACCACTGAATCTTTGCCATAAACATCGGCTCTGATCAAGATTTCCTTTGGAAACCTACACAACTACTTCAATCATTTGAAAATACTTTCTTTTCCTGCTGACTTCCAGCTGCTGAAACAACACAAAGCATTTCCATACAGATCAATACAGAATGTGATTTGATCTTCTTCCCCTTTCTTTCTTAGCAAAGCAACTTCAAACAGACTCGAGTCTCCTATCCAAAAGATAATTACCGAATTAAATTACAAATAGATTACTATTGATGTAGTTAATAAAAAGCAGGAAGAATTTGGCTTTTTATTAACTTACAAAACACCATATACTTGACATGTCACATTATCCTTGATGTACTCAATAAGGCACAAGGCTGAAATTTAAATAAATTATCTTCAACAAACATGCTGGAAGACTTGTCACAACAAAGGATCAAAGATCTTTCCAATTGTTTATAAATTATATTTTTATATTCTTGAAAAATATTGAGTGTGATATTTGTTTAATGGCTGCTTCGTTGCAGAGTTCTCACTCTACTTTACCTTTAATTTGCAAAAAGTACTTGAGAGGAGTTCTCTGAGAATATTGATGCCAGGGCTTTATAATTTAAACAGATTTCTCCAGTTACTTGACAGAATGCATACTGTTTATTCCAGCAGATTTTATCAAGGATCTGTCACAGAAGGAGTAAGCTCCAGGAAACTGCTGAAGCTGAACAGCACTGTGAACTAACATTTGAGGATACTCAATTCTCACTGGTGGACTGAATGCCACAGTGAATGATGTTTCAGCACTAAGACGTGTGCTCAAACCCTACCCAAGATGATGAGGGAGAAAGTTTTACCTCCGAATGTTGTAAGCAATTTGGCCCCTGTGTAAAATGAGTTTGAGGTCTTGTGAAAGGAGCTTCCAGTGAATGTGAATCTATAGCATAGAACTCCCCAGAATCAGGGGACTCATTTAGAGATGGATGACCAATGTACAAAATGGGAAATTCACACTGATGCTGTATTGCCAAAGTTGAGACAAAGTTGTTGAATCAAAGCAATGGGAGCTTTATTCTGTATCTGGCTACATCTGGTTTCTTTGTTTCTGACCTGTAGGTCTTTTAGTTCTAATTCCAGCACTTGGGTAACAGACGTGCCCACATTCTTCATATCTGACCCATCAAACAATCTGGAGTAAACCTATTTTGATTTGTAGCATGAGCTCCCAGCAGAGAATCTGTCTGCTGCTGGGAATTCTCACTATCAGATGGACAGGAGGGTACTTTACTGTCCTACATAAAGGGCTGCAGCAGTATGGGAATGGAAATTAAGCCATGGATTAGCTCTGGTTGGAGTAATTCGAAGAAATGCACTGGAGTGTTGTGGGATAGAAAAATACCACTGAAACTAAAAGGAAGAATCCACAAGACAGTTCTGAGTCCAGCCTTGTTATATAGTGTAGCAACATCGAGAAGAGAGGAACAATGACCGAATACTAATGAAATGTGGATACTGAGATAGGTGTGTGGAGTGATGAGGAAGGACAGGATCAGGAACAAGTACATCAATGGGTCAGTGAAGATTATGGAAGCATCGGTGAAAATAACCAAGAAGAGATTGAAATGGTATGAGCATCTGATGCAGAGAGGTCATGTGGTGAGATGAATGATAGAGATGGGACTGCCAGGGAGAAGCAAAGGAAGGCCTAAGACCAGATGGAAGGACGACATGGCAAGCAACTTAAATGTAGTGGGATTGGAAGAGGAATGGATGACTGACAGGAAGACGTGGAGATAGGTGATCAGACAGCATTGTGGCAACCCCATGTAAAATGGGAGAAACTAAAAGAAGAAGAAAGGAACAGACATAAAGGGCTACAGCTGCCATTTAAAGAGTAGTCAAAAACAAAGGGCAAAGTTTTTTGACTGGCAAGAGCCACTGAATGTCAAAAAGTAGAGGTCTCAAGTCTTAGGTTGAGTGAGCTGGTGTTAACATATTTTGCCCATTATAAGCAATGTCTGGATAAACCAGAATAGATTTAGTCTCTTCATTTCAATTTTAGAGTCAACATATTTTCAACAGGTGTTTTTTATTTGATATATTATGGTATTAAGGATTAAATGACAGCCTATGAACTCAGGGCCAGTTTCAATTGTGCAATTCTTTCTTCCTCTCTCTCCCCATTCAAGACTCCATTTTGAGGCCTTTGATGAACCCAATTATCTAAAAGACAAAGGGCTGATTTCACAAATACAGAGTACAAATTTATTGAAGAATTTAATGAACTGCCCAAAACAGCCAGCATGCTTAATATGTCAAAAGTGGAATCTTTGTAATTGGCTCAAGTGGTAATGGAAATGAAGCACAATATTTGACCGACATAGGTAGTTGTCCACGATAAGTGTTTTCAGTGTAAATTGTTGGGTGAGTACTGGATGACAACAAAATTACAGAGGCAGGAAAAGATAAGTGACTGAGTGATAGAGGACCTGTTTGGCTGGATGATGAAGTGGAGGAACTACTCTATGAGCTAGGTGCAAGAAAATTTGCCCTGTTTGGCACTCCTGCGCACCATTCCAAAGAAGCCAGCAGTGCAATGTACCTGGCAGGAGGTAAATGCTTTGTGTAACATCTCTAGGACTGCAGCACAAATGCAGAAGAAAATAGCACACCTTAAGGAAGATGCCTAGTAACACTACTCAACAGTAGCAGATACTAAGTAGAAGGCCCCAAGGCCATGCTCTTAACCTGTTACACATGTATTGCTGGCCCACAGAGAACTCTCAGACATACTTCTAGCTCTTTTAAGACTTACCATTCAAACTCATCGTGTAGCAACTTGCAAATTAAACCATACACACACCAAACCATTTTAAGATAACCTAACTGCATAATGCACAAACTGATTTCTTTTTCTCTCCCTAGCCACTGGCATTGGGGTACATTTAGTACTGGACTGAGATCACAGAACTCAGCATTATTGAGGAAATGGGTGCACTGTTTATGCTGACTGGATAAAAAAAATTATCTTCTCAGCCCCACAAATATTTACTACTCTAGGTGCTGAGCTGGGCTGGGAGATGGTTTAACTGATGTTACTTGGACACATGCCTGTCTATTATAGGCTATTCCACCTATGTTCACACACATGCATTTTCAGCAAGCAGATAAGATAAAGATCAGATTTAGGAACCCTTGCAGATTTCACCACCCCCCCCCCCCCCCTGCCTTTTTAGGGCACTGAGACCAATCAACAGTCTCGGTATTAACTTAGTTCACATCAGCTAACTCTGCAGAGACTAAAGACTGAACCTTCTTTGTCTATATAACTCAGCATCACACCTGAGGTACGTTTACACAGCGAGGCACAGGTTCGGGTTTGCTTATTTTTTAGACATTATTAAGTGCATGTAGAATACCTCATCAACATCACCATTTTCAATATCCAAAAACTGAGGGACCTAATCAGTAATATTCCCTTCCTATCCTCTCTTTGTTTGAAGGCTCTGACTGCTGGGATAGCCATTAGTTGCCCTAGACAAAAAAGCTGATTTCAGGTAGCTAATGCTGAACTGTAAAAGTTGGTATCGGGAAAGCCTGAGGAGGGGATTGGCAAAATCTCATGGCCAAGCTTAAGCTTGTCTTGATCAGGCATGCAGTCTTGCAGCAAAATCTCCAGAGAGTGATCAATTATAAACATTGGCCCTAGCTGGCATCAGCTAACTGAGCACAGTCCAGAACTGTATGGCTCAACTCCTCACTGGGGAAACTTGCAGAGCAATTGTGGGACTGAGCTGAACAGATTTATCCCTAATTGTTTGCACCATCATTTCACCAAGAAACATATGGGAGATGATAGTCACAGAAGAAGGCGGAAGTTGGTGGGTTTTGATGTCTACTTCTAAGTAACAATTACATTTTAAAGCTCATTCACTAACATTTTAAAACGTAAAAGAGTGCTCGTTTTTTTCCTCCAGAAGTGTGCAACTTCTTAAAGCATTACCTGTATGACACATTGCCTGGTGCAGTCCGAATCAAATAATTGGTCATTCATGTCACTGTTGCTTATGGATTCTACTGTTCTTACAATGACTGCTGCATTTGCCCATATAATAGGGAATTTCAAAGTCATTAATTACATATTAAGTGCATTGAGATGTTGGAGATATATGTTACGTTGCTATGTAAATGCAAGACTTACTTTATATTGTACTTCATCACATTTCAGTGCCACTTTTATGGCTTTATATACTTTTAGATCTGCTTTTAAAGCTCTGTGCATCTGTACTAATGGCTCTCTCTGCCCCTTCATTCCACAGAGAATCTTATCTTTAATTTCTATTTTCATTCTTAATTCTCCATGATGTACAGCTTTACAGTTATCTTAAATGAACTGCATTTGACATACATTGGCTATTTCCCTAATTTGCACCTGTCCTCTCATCTCAAAACAGGTTATTTTATTTCATGGCTCCATCTTTTCTGAGATGGAAACATCAAAGGAACTCGGCTTTCTTGTCAGGATATTATAACCAGTTCTTGACATGTGCTAGCAGCTGTTTTATTATTTTGACAAACTACAATTACTGTACATATAATCTGCATTTTTGGTTCAATTCTCTCATTCTGGTCTGAATTTTATGTGGAGGTGGTGGCTCCAGCAACAGCTGAAAAGGCAGGGGTGAGCCCACCTCCGCTTGGTTGGCTGAGCTGGTTTTATGGCTGCCAGGCTGTTAACTGGCTCTGGGTGACAATTACAATCAGGTTGCCAGCAGCTTTCCAGTTCCAACAGTGCCATCAGAAGTGGTGGCCACTGCTGCAACTGCAGGCAGTCCCCAACAACAACTGTCCACAGAACAAGAGCAGAAGGTAAGTTGGGGTCTTCTGCCAGGGCCATACTAGCAAGCCCCGGTGAATGGAGTGGGAGACCAGGTTCAGGGAGGCTGGCAAAATCACATAGTGGGAGATTAAGGCCTCCATTGGCCACAGGATGCCCACCCTGTATTAGCCCACAAAAATCGGCCAGTTAAGGGCTTCAATTGGCCCAAGGGTGGGCAGGCTGTCTGATGTCTCCCCATAGCTGGTTAAATATCAGTGGAAGAAGGTAGGTGACGGGCACAGCACAACCACTATGGCACCCAATTTTATGCCCCCTGGGTGGGCTGTAAAATTCCATCTGATGATTCTCACACTATGGGGGTAATTTTGACTTAGGGTAATAATGTAAAATGGTAAATATCAGTTCAGCCTCCCATTGCATAACTTCAATTACTTCAATGGAAATGATAGCCAGGAGAAAAGAATGATGGTCAAAGGTCAAAAAGTTTATATGGTCATTGTTGTTTATTTCCAGTAGAAGTCCTGGTACTCAAAATACAATTCAATATTAATTTCATTTTCTCTCCATTCCTTTCCCACTGAGTTTAGTGTAAAATGGTTGCCATTACATCCAGTTAGAAATACACTGAGGAGAAAGTATTATGGGTGATGAATGGGCTTTCATACACAATTTAAATAAAACGTATAGCCCTTTGTACACACAGAGGAACTTGATCACATGAATTGAACCTAATGTTTTAATAGGAGTATATAAACTAGATCATTTTTGGTATTTCTGTAATCATCTTTTAACAGAAAATCTGTGCAATACCACAGCATTAGTTTGAGCCAAACATGCTGCAGAATTTCTTGCTGCTGAGGAGAAATGTCTGATTAGATAGCAAGCTCGGTTTATCTAATTTATAGCATCTTCCAAGAAGTGACAATATAAAGAAACACTCTAACCATAACATTTACTCTGAACTTTAGTACCGACCTGGCCTTATTAAAAGTATCACTCCCAGTAGTACATGAAAAAACATTAAATAAAAGCAGAAATGCTTGAAACACTCAGTAGATCAGGAAGCATCTGTGGGCAAAGGAAAAAGGCTAGACTAATGTTTCAAGCCTATAACTCTTTGTTTCAGGTCTATAACTCTTCATTGGAACTCAAAGATATTATGGATGAACACCATGTAAGGATGAACAAAGCCTGGAAAAAAGCGACAAGAATAAATGACCAAATACATATAGTGATTTGCAGTTCTGCTGCCCACCTAACTGTTTCTTCCACTGCACTTATGTGAGATCTTTAATAATTCACTCCTGTCCCGCTATTCTGCTACAACCATGCATCCATTCTCAGCATCTTATGTATATCTTTCATTGTGTTCTCCACCTAATCACTTTACTGCTCATATTTATTTCAATTTTCTTGTGTTTGTGGTCATCACACAGCCCCTTTCTCTGGCTGTATTCCTCTTCATAGGCTGTTCATTTGTAACATCTTTGAGTTCTGATGAAGGATCATTGATCTGAAATGTTCAACATAGCTATTTCCTTTCTTTACAGATGCTGTGAGAGTTGCTGGATGTTTCCACCATTTTCTGTTTTTTTTTAATTTTAGATTTCCAGCATCTGCAGTTTTTTCTTTTTTCTCTGTTAAACTGGAAAATAAGCAGTGTGTCTCAGCAAAACAGATGTAGTTAAGTCATTAAGGATTCAGTACATGTGTTGTTTCTCTCATCCATTCAGCACCTTACAAGGGTGTATAGTAACTACTGGTGAACTTCTGTCCTCATCAAGGTGAATAACGATCCCAGTGGAGAATGGAACACTTTTCATTTTTGCTCTAAGTTTTACTATCAAACATGTCCAGCTCAAGTAAGGCACAGGTTAAATGCATATTCATGGAATTGTAGAATCTCCAGCACAGAGGGAAATCATTTAGCCCAACTTGCCTTTGCTGAACTCTGAAAAAGTTATGCATTTAATCCCATTCCTGTATCCTTTCCCAATTGCCTTTAGCTATTATAGACTCTGCTTCTATAACTTGTTTGAAGAATATTCCACGTGCAAACAACTTCATGTAAAAAAAACTACTCCTCTCTCCCATTACATTAAATTTATCCTCTCCAGTAAACAGCTCACTGAATAGTGGAAATAGTTTTTCTCTATTTAAATTATCAAAATTCCTCATTATTGTGAACTGCTCCATCAGATAACCTCTTAAACTTCTTATTTCCAAAAAAAAAAGTTCCAGTTATTTTGGTTTCTCTTCATGGCCAAAGCAAAGCAACACAAGTTCATACAATATTGCTTCATCAACGAGTCTTAACCTGAATCAGAAAGGCACTCCCATCCCCACTGCACATATCGTTGCATCAACTTTCTTCCCTAACTCAATCCTGCCAATATGCGGAAAATTCATCAGGCAATCATGCTTTGGTTTTATTGGCAGGACAGGATGGGCTAGTTTCCTCTGAAATTAAGAGCACCACTAGTCATGTCTAGGCATATACCCACTGCGTCATGTCTTATTTGAACTGATAACACCCAGAGCTCTGTAAGGGCCATGACATACAATGGAATAGAATATACAGCACAGAAACAGGCCATTTGGTCCAACCAGTCCAAGCTAGCATTTATGCTCCATCCCAAGCCTCTTCCCAACCTACCTCATCTAGCTGTATCTGCATAACCCTCTATTCCTTTCTCCTTTGTAGACTTGTCTAGCTTCCCCTTAATGCATCTATACTATTCACCAAAACCACTCCTTGTGGGAGTAAGTTCCACATTCTTGCCATTCTCTAAGTAAAGAACTTTCTTTTGAAATACCCCATTTGATTTTTTTGTGATTATTGTACATCAATGGCTTCTATCTTTGCTCTTCCCACAATTGGAAGCATTTTTTTCTTTGTCTATTCTATCAAAACCTTTCATAATTTTCAAGCTCTCTATTAGGTCATGTTTCAGCTTTCTCTTTTCAAAAGAAAGCTGTTCATCCTTGTAAATCTATTTTTACCCTCTTCAGTGCCTCCATATTCTTTTTAATATGGTAAGCATGACTGACTAGATATCTATAATTATAACCCAGGGATTACAGTCAACCTGTGCAGATAAACAGCTACAATGCAGCTCGAAGGTACACTATGGTGTTGTGATAACGTGATGTGAATTAGTTTCAGTGCCACTGTACTGGCTCTAGCTGCTACACTGATATAATGGTAGGATGGAGTGAAACCATGAAGGAATTAGTAATGAAGGACAAGGATCTTGAAATATACTGGATGGGAAGGTAGTGGGGATTGGTGAGAATAGGCGTGATAGATGAGTACAACCTTGTAGACAAGTAAAAAGTAGGATGTCAAATACAGAATTCTGCATGAGTTGAAAGGTGGAACTTGGAAAGCTGTTGTGCACAACAGTGGGGCAATTGAGCATAGAGTTGATTAAGACATGGATCAGAGTTTCAGTGGCACTGGAGGTGCAACTGAAATTTGGCAGGTTGATATTTTATAAGCAGAAAAGTGGCAATTTTGAGATTCAGTGACTATCAGGTTTAACGTTCATCTCAAGATTGTGCAGAATCGGATTCACCATGTGTGTGACACTGGGGAGGCGGGTGGAATCAGGGGCTAAAATGTGGCGTTTGACAAGAATGAATCAGGACGCTGTAGTCTAGCCAGTCATATAGGCAGTCAACCAGCATAGCAATCGTCATGGAGTTGTGGTGGTGGTGATGGCAGTGGAAGGTAAAGCTAAGAGTCACTAGCACGGTTCATATGGAAGCTGTCCTCATGCTTTTGTCTCCAGAGACAGCACACTGATGAACAATAAGAGGGACAGAGATGACTACACAGACACCGATGGAGAATCACATCAATGCACTTCAAAGTTATTCAATGTATATGGAATGTGGTGAGATATTTCTAAGGGACAATGGAAAGATATTATATAAAAACAAACCTTTCTTTATATCCTGACTGCCAAATAATGATCCCAGATGGATACTGGGTGAGAAAATATCTGATTTTGGCTTTGATGCCCCCATGATAAAGCAGCCTGTTGGCATTCACTTTCAAGGCCCCCAGGTGACTGCTCCAAAGTTATAGTGAAACAATGTTAATTGCAATGGAACTGTACCCCATTGAAAATTAGCATTTTTCAGAAGAGGAGGAATAAGGGGCTAGGTTTGGAAAGAAAAAAATAACTTCTTTTAACTTCATTTTTTCACACCACGTATTAATTTCTTGGATCATTTTTACCAACTTCCTTATATTAATTCCTACTTGTTGGATCAGTACCAACGTTTTCTTTGTATTTTTATACAAAATGTTTTCAAAGTTATATTGTAGACAAGTTTTATCTGTATGGATAGGTTTCAACAGAACATGAAATGAACATCAAACCACAGGGCCTGAAGAGTCATATTGTTATTGCAGTGTAGACTCCATGTGTGCATAAAGATGCAGGAAATTCACCCAGAAGCTATTTAATCACTATGAGATCTTAATGTGTGCAGAATTATTGTAACTACTGGGAGACTCAAATTTGACTCAAAAAATGCAGGCATTTTAGCAACCCAGAAAGTAATCAATTTGTGTGTATACATATTTTTATATATATATATATATATATATACACGTGTGTGTGTGTGTGTATATTTATAATATATGTACATATTATATAATATATATTACATTTCTATTTGCACACATAGGAGGGAATTATTAACTTCCTAACCTCAGTTTGCTGACCAAATGGAAAATTGCGTACATCATTCTGCTACTTAAGGACGGTGAGGGGGTGGGGTGGTGGGAATCATGGAATTATCGAATAGTTAGCCTGACAACTATTGTTGGGAAAATGCTAAAGTCTGTAATAACGGATAGGGTGACTGAGCACCTTGAAAATTTTCTGCTGTAAAGGGTAAGCCTGAAAAAATCTGATTGGCTTTTTTGATGAGGTGACTAAAGTGGTGGACAAGGGAGTGTCTATGCACATTATCTTAAGGGCTTCAAGAAGGCAAAGTCCCTCATAAGAGATTGTTAGCTAAAGTTGAAGCTCATTGAATTGAAGGCAAATTATTGATCTGGTTAGGAAATTGACTGAGCGGCAAGAGACAGACAGTAGGGATAATTGGCAGAATGTGACCAGTGGTGTCACACAGGAAGCTATGTTGGTGCCTCAACTATTCAATGCATTTATTAACAAATCAGGTGTTTACCTATAATACAAAGATTGGCGGCATTGTAAACGGTGTTGATAGAAGCATCAAATTGCAAAGAGAGAGGAATAGATTAAGTGAATGGGCAAAACTGTGTTAAATAAATTTAAATATAGTGAATTTTAAAAGCTTAGGTCTGAGTACTTGCTAAATGGTGAAAAACTAGAAGCAGTGGAGATGCAAAGAGACTTATGGGGGAGATGTACATAGATGGTTAAAAGGCCATGGACAGGTACAGAAAATAATCAAAAAGGCTAATGGAACGCAGGGGTGTATAGCTTAGAGGACCAGAATACAAGAGAGAAGAAGTAATGCTACAGCTAAGCAAAGTCCTAATTAGGCCACACCATGGAGTACTGTGTTCAGTTCTGGGCACCATACCTTAGGAAGAATATGTTGATCTTGGACGGAATGCAGTGTAGTTTTACCAGAATGACTCCTAGGGTTGAATTATGAGGAAAGGTTACACAAATTTGGTTTGTACAGCCTGCAATTTAGAAGGTTAAGAGGTGATTTGATCGAAGTTTTCAAGACGTTAAGAGGAACTGATAGGGTAACTAAAGAGAAGCAAGATCTGTTGGCCGGGAAGTCTAAAACTAGGGGGCATAGCCTAAAAGTTGGAGACAGGCCTTTCAGGAGCGGCATTAGGAAAAACACTTCTTTATGCAAAGGGTGATAGAAGTTTGGAACTCCCTTCCCTAAATGACAGTTGACGAGTTGATGAGTCTGAGATTGATATATGTTTCTTAACCAAAGGTATTAAGGGATATATGGCAAAGGTGGGTATATGGAGTTAGGTCACAGTTATCACTAAACGGCAGAATAGCTCAAAGGGGCTAAATAGGCTACTCCTGTTAGTAACCACAACAAAATAGAAGGGTCCAGGCTACTTTTGAAGCACTCAGGCTTTGGGTGAACATGCCAAACTACACTACATCTGCCACTTCTTATCTATGACCTAAAATTTTGAAAACATGAGTTACACTTTACCTCTTATTAAAAAGCATTACACCCTCCAGTGGCCATCAGAGGGTGTTACATGTGGGTTTTCCTTGGAGCAGGAATTAGTATCCAACCTGTGTAAAATGGATACAAGCTACTGAACTACTTGGAAACTTTTGTGCAACCTTTAAAAAGAAAGTTTGGTCTGCACTCTTCTGCAAACTGGAGGACACTATTAATTTTACTAAATGTCTTATCAATATTTTTACTATCCTTATATAGAAATAAAGATACCATCTGTGCCCTTGCAGAGACCAGCAGGGTAGGATCTCATCTGGGAAGGAAACACAAACCTGACTACAGGTGGAGTGCAGTTCAAAAATCTTCTACTGCACTGTTTCTATGAGAGGCAAAAAAAAACAAATGCAGATTTTTATACAAAAAAATGCAAAGAAAAACTCAAAAGTGTTTCTAAGTTTTAGGAATCACTACATTTCCAGATTCATTAAGCTCACAAACTCCTATTTCTACTTTGATCAGCTGCCGTACCTCAATTATCTCAGTCTAATTTGCCAAGAGTGCAGTAGCATTGGAAACCTAGCAAATGCAGGGCTGCTCTCTCTTTCTCTGATATATGCAAATTAGATTACTGGTGACTTGGCAGGTCGGCCATTGAAAGGCTCATAAGTGCCAGCGGACTCAGAGAAAGAGTTTTCAAGGTATAGAAGCTGCAAAACACAGCATCTGCCAATTTTACTGCCAAAACAAATCCTCCGCTGTTCCTGCACATCAGTAAATACACCTAAAACAGCAAAAATATTCACTCCCTCTATGTCTAAATTGCTGTCTGCTCTCTTGCTCGCTAGAAGCTAACTTATACAAGAAATGAAGAGTCCATAGCAAATAAGAGTTGGAAGTTAGAAATAACAGCTGTTCATTATGTCTATGAGGCAGAGAGAGAGAGAGAGAGACAGCACAAGCAAATGGAAAGAGTCCTCAACAACTCAGAGAAAAAAGGGAGCCAGAGCTTTAAGGGCTGGCCATCATCTGTAACTTGACAAAAAGAGACAAAAAAATAAAATGGAAAACTTTAAGTTTACTGGCACAGATAACTGGCCATAAAAAGAGATGCAAAGTGGCAAAAATGTCAAAACGTCCACCAATATATCAGATTTTTTAGTAAAAGTCATCACCAACTGAGTGCCTAAATGGTCAGAAAAGTAGCACCCTCCCATTGTTTGGGATCTTCCAGTCTAGAAAAGTAGCAATTGGAGAAAGCTGGATCCAGTAGCCAACACAAGGATGAGAGTTCTGAGATAAATAGGTTTTGGTCAGCTCAGTTCAGTTTCCAGTTGACATGAGCCCACAGAACAAAAAAAAAAGAAATAATTTGGCAAGGATTGGCTTTAAATCAACAATCACATAAAGAATAGTTGACATGGGAACTGGAAATGTCATACTGTTGTAGCAAACTGAGCTCTTCTGAGGTTGGAGTGAAGGTAAGAGCAAAGAGAGTTTTCATCTGCATCTGGCCATGGTACATACTGCAGCCAGAATACTTGATGCTGACACTCGACAATAAAAGTGGAAATGTTTCTCATTCTCACATTTAACATGTCTCAATTTGATGGACAGAAAAAGCTTTGTGTGTCTTCCAAAAACATTCATCCCATGGGAAAGCTACTTTCAATGAGAAAACAAAATGTACCTTGTGTGTAGAAATTATGCTGAGCAACATTCGTATTTAAACCCTTAACACTTTTCAGTTGATTTTTTTTGTAGTTGTCTTAACAGAGACATTAACCATTTTACTGCAAGTGGGTTAATGTCTAGCTGAAACTATGGACATAGGAATTTTACTTGGACACTGTATACTGATATTGCATAGCATTGTTTTGAGTGCTGCTTAAATGTAATGCAAATGGTCAAAAATTATACCGACATAGATATGTTTGATAACGTTTACCTGAGATGCATCTGCAGTCATTGTTAAATTTGACCAGGGGTATTTGAGGTTCTGCTGTACCTTTGAATTATAATGTGAGCAAAATGGACATAGAGAGTGAAGAATAAAGGTAACATGTCTGCATTGCAGTTGAATGACTGCCAACCATGCTGAAATGTAAAGGGCTACATGTGGTTTCTGAAATTAGTGACAAAAAAACATGTTACATCTAAAAAGGGTAGTTTACATTCCTCTCCTTCCAAATACAATCCTACCAATATAATCTACCTTTACATCCTCCTCCTACACCCATTTCCCATTCCAAATTGAATGTTTATCACCTCAAAATATTAAAACGTGACCTCCAGTGGCTAGTAGAGCCTCAAGAAGGGTTCATGATCCTGATCGTGATCTGGGAAAGCACAAGGTTGGACTCGGCAATAATGTCTTGCCATTGCCAAAGAAAGCCTGTTGAAGTGTAAACCAGGGTTTCTTGGGCGAGGCGACCAGTTCCATTACAACCATACCCAGCATGATTAAGGGATTTCAGACAGGGATGGGAGCAGAGAGAAGAGGATAATGAAAAACACATTGAGATTTTTGGTCAAGAACGATAAACTGCATCAAAATGATTGAAAGGTTTCCTATCTTAAACAAAAACAGAATTACCTGGAAAAACTCAGCAGGTCTGGCAGCATCGGCGGAGAAGAAAAGAGTTGACGTTTCGAATCCTCATGACCCTTCGACAGAACTTGAGTTCGAGTCCAGGAAAGAGCTGAAATATAAGCTGGTTTAAGGTGTGTGTGTGGGGGGCGGAGAGATAGAGAGACAGAGAGGTGGAGGGGGTTGGTGTGGTTGTAGGGACAAACAAGCAGTGATAGAAGCAGATCATCAAAAGATGTCAATGACAATAGTACAATAGAACACATAGGTGTTAAAGTTAAAGTTGGTGATATTATCTAAACGAATGTGCTAATTAAGAATGGATAGTAGGGCACTCAAGGTATAGCTCTAGTGGGTTTTTTTTTTAATAATGGAAATAGGTGGGAAAAGGAAAATCTTTATAATTTATTGGAAAAAAAAAGGGGGAAACAGAAAGGGGGTGGGGATGGGGGAGGGAGCTCACGACCTACCCTACCATCCATTCTTAATTAGCACATTCGTTTAGATAATATCACCAACTTTAACTTTAACACCTATGTGTTCTATTGTACTATTGTCGTTGACATCTTTTGATGATCTGCTTCTATCACTGCTTGTTTGTCCCTACAACCACACCAACCCCCTCCACCTCTCTGTCTCTCTATCTCTCCGCCCCCCACACACACACCTTAAACCAGCTTATATTTCAGCTCTTTCCTGGACTCGAACTCAAGTTCTGTCGAAGGGTCATGAGGACTCGAAACGTCAACTCTTTTCTTCTCCGCCGATGCTGCCAGACCTGCTGAGTTTTTCCAGGTAATTCTGTTTTTGTTTTGGATTTCCGGCATCCGCAGTTTTTTTGTTTTTATCTCTAGGTTTCCTATCTTGTTCCTTTAAAAAAACAGCAGACAAAAGGTGACTAGGGAGCAAATCACACAGGATGGAGGAGTGAACAGAGCTCCAGCTGAACACTCTACAAGTTCATACAGATACATTTAAGAAATAAAGCAAGTCCAGAAACAGTAATTTGTCAGAACCAGCTGAGCAAAAACAGCCTGAAGGAGGAGTGCAGAGGTAACGCAGTGAGCTCCAGTTTCACAGAGAGCTCCCTCTGGCGATGAGGTGAGCACATTGTGCCAAAATTTTCAAACAATTTCCATTCGGAAATGTACAGCAATATCTTTACAGTGAGAGCACCAAACTTAAAAGGTTAAACAACTCTTGTTTTTCTTTTTAATGCTCCACACCTTTGATAAAGATCACTAGCTTTATTGTACCACCTAAGTGCATTCTTTACCTCACCAAAACATTTTAGAACATGGCAGGTCATGTTCTTGGACATGCCCCAAAGACACAATTTATTCTACTGCACAGAAGGTCCTAGAAAGGCAATGTCCAGTCACCAATTTCAATTTTACATTCTTTACTGTGAGGACAAGGTTATATATGAAACGTTAGCTTGTTGCTGCTGTACAAGCATCAAACTATCAATGCAATTGATTTTCAATTGTTCACATCAACAGGAAGATAGAGTGCTATTTTTGAATAAAAATCAAATTCTATGTATCCTATGCACAAGGTAAAGGAGATTAGATAATCTGGAGAACAAACAATTTCTGGTAATGGAGACTTGGCTGAAATGTCTGCCATTCTTCTCTCAGGACAACAGTAAATGGTCTGGAAAATTTTCAGAAATAATGATGTCTTTCAGGACCAATTCCATACTCTGTGTACCAATAGATTTTACAGCATGTCAGATTTGAGCCTAACAATATTACTGCATTATTAAATCATTTGACTTTGTTTCACTGTGATGAGGTATGATGTGCTATTTCATAAATTAGGCATAAAAAGGTGTATAGATCAAAGCATTGAGGGGTTTGTACATGCCTCAACTTCTGTGCCAAGTATGCTGCCATGGGACCATATCAAAAACAAATATCTGCTGATTGAGTTTATTCAGCAAAGAGATAAGACAGAAACCAACAACAACAACTGGCATTTTTATAGCACTTTAAACATGGTGAAATGTTTCAAAGTGCTTTGCAGGTCCATTATTAATTAAAATTTGATACAAAACAATATGAGGACAGGTGACCAAAAGCTTGGCTAAAGTGATAGCTTAAAGAAGAGAAAGGTAGAGATGCAGAAACATTTATGGGGGAAATTCCAAAGTTTAGGGTCCAGACAGATGACGACGTGGCCAATGCTGTGACGAAGGGCATCACAAATATGCAAGAGGCCAGGACTGGAGGATCATAGAGTTTGTGAAGGGTTGTAGAGATGGAAGAAGTTGCAGAGATAGGGTGGGGTGAGACAATGAAGGTACTTGAAATCAAGAATGAGAATTATAAATCTGAGGCATTGCTGGACTAGAAGCCAAAAGTCAGTGACCACATGGATAGTGTGTGAACAGATCACGGTGCGGGTTAGGACTTTGGACAGCAGAGTTTTAAATGAATTTAAGTTTACCAAGGGTTCAAGGTGGGACGGCGGCCAGGAGAGCATTGGAATAGTCAAGTCTGGAGGTGCAACAAATGAGCAGAGGCAGATGATATTACTGAGCTGGGAGTAGGAAATGGGGTTGAAAGGCTAGCTAAGGGTAACATAGGACAATCTGATTCAGCCTCAAGCAGAGGCCAGGGCATTGAAGGTTTGGGGCAGAGTTTGTAGCAGGGACTGAAGACATTGACTTTGGTCTTTCCAATATTTAATTGGAGAAAATCTTTGCTAATCCAGTACAAGATATAGGACAAGCAGCATAAGAAATCAGATGCTGTGGAGGGTTGTGGTGTTGACAGTGTACATCTTGAACCTCACACTGTGTTTTTGGATGATGTTGATGAGGGGCAGCTTGTCATTGAGAAATTGAAGGGAGCCAAGGGTTAATCTAGAGGCACCAGAGTGAGAACAGGGGGAGAAGACATTGTAGGCGATTTGCTGCAATGACTGGATAAATAAGAATGGAACCAGGCAAGTGAGGTCTCACTCAGCAGGGCAATGGAGGAGATGCATTGGCAGATGATGTAGTCAATAGTATCAAAGGCAGCAAACAAGCCAAGAAGAGGGGGTTCATCAATTTCTAATCTGTGTTGCGTTAGCTGATCTCAGCTACAATTTATCCGCAATGTCCCTGGAACAGATGGAGTTGGACATGGAGCACATTCAAATTTGAAATTGGTCTTTAACGATAGCCTGAAATGGGAGATGCCAAATCAACAGCCCACTTTACACACCAACAACATCAATCTATTTTTATATAGTGCCTTTAATGGAATGAAACACCCCAGGAGCATTATAAAACAAAGTATGACACTGAGCCAAGGAAAGAGATATTAGTTCGGAAGACCAAAAGAGGAAGGTTTTAAGGAGTGTCTTAAAGGAGGAAAGAGAGGTAGAGAGGCAGAGCTTTGTAGGAAGACAATTCCAGAGCTTGGGGTCAAGAGAACTAAAGGCATAGCCACCAATGGGGGATCAATTATAATTGGGAAAGCCCAAGAGATCAGAATTACAGGAGTGCAGCTATCTCAAAGTTTTGTGGGGCTGGGGGAGATGACAGTGATAAGCCAGGACAACACCGTAGAGAGAGGAGAATTTTAACGCCAGACATTGCTAGATTGGAAGCCAATACAGGTCAGCAAGTGTTCCAATTGCTGGATGAAACGGCTTCTGCTCTCAAGCCTTTATACACCAAGGATGACAAAGGTCACATGATTATGGCAAACCTATGACCACATTGCACAAAGGCAATTTTCCAAATGTCCCCCTTTTCATGAAAGAAAAAAACAACCTGCATACACTATCATCTGCAGTTACAAGTCAGGCACATGCATGGAGTGGGATCATCCCAGATTTGCACTAAGTGCAGTGGTGGGTATGAAACAAGTTGTTTTACCCACCAGCTGCAATGGGGGTTTTTGTGTCATATCGTCCCATTCCCGCCTCATTAATAATGCATTCACAGGAAACACTTTGGATCGCTGGCAGATGGGCTCAGATTTGCCCACCGTGATGTCACCTCAGCACTTCCTCACTCCAGACGCCATATTTAAAGCGCACCAGAGCACAGCCTACTCCATGTCATCAGGCAAGGCTGCTCCAGGAGACAGATGGCCCCGAAAGCAAAGAAGACGGCAGGCTTCAAAGTTAGTGACACCTCTCTGGGGTGCCAGCTGGGCACAGCGGAAGGCCGCTACAATGTCTTCTACCCTCACTCTGGCCGCAGGAGGTCCATCAGGGTCACCAATCCAGCCTGGGTGGCGGCGGCGGTCAGTGCCACCGGAACACAGAGGAGGTCAGCCATCCAGCGCAGGAAGAGGATGAATGCTCTTATCCGTTCTGCTAGGGTAAGTCAACCACCTCATCACTCTCAACACACACACTCACTAACCCATCACACATCCACAGGGATCTCACACCTCAAGGGACAACACCACTAACTCCCACTCACGCCCTCACATCTCCATCAGGCTCATACCCTCTCAAGCTCGCGTCCTCATCCCATCCATGGCTTCGCCCACCACACAAACATTCTAGGCAGTGCCATGTGTCCTGCTCACACTCTCTCCATCTGTTTTCACGCAAGAGAAGCTAGCTCACATCAGCAGGGAGAGGTCCCAGATCGGGTGGGGGAGGGCTGGTTGGAGTGGCCCACATTAGGTGCCTCATTCACTTTGAGGAGTGTAGGAGTGTGCCATCGCGCTGACTGGTGAGGATGTGGACCATGCCTGCGGCAATGGTGAGGTCAGTGGCAAAAGCCCACCTGAGAATCCTGCGACACATCATCCTTCTCTCAATGCAACTGTGAGTATCTCTATTTTGGTTCAGAGGGAGCTCTGTTAAGCAACCGACATCTTCAGCCAGCCAGTCCCTCAGCTCCATCCACATCCCCACCTCTAGTCAAGAGGACACCTCCTGCATTGAAGAGCTGAAAATAAGCAACCTGGAAGACCCATCACAGCGCTTACCCACACCCTCCACCAATGCAGAGACACACACCTCAGTGGGACCTGGATCTAGAGCAGGCTCAGATTCACAATCTGGCGGTCACCACATGGACATGCATTCGCAGCAGGAGGAGGCAGGTTCAGCCAAGCTCCCTAGGACTCGGAGGACTGCTGGGGAAGAGGCATCTGTGAGGTCTGAGTCAGATGACGAGCCTCTGGATTCAGCCTTTCAACTCATCCTGGAGTCAGCAGGAGGCAGGGGAACATCACGCAGAGCTGTTGGAATCCCTCAACAGAGTGGCATGCAAGTCTGAGGAGTGCGTCCACCTGCTCTTTGATGAAGTAGTGCCCACATGTGCACATATGGAGGTCTCCATAGGAAGGATGGTGGATTACATGGAGATCCTGGTCCAGCAGAACACGGAGATGCGAGCAGACCTGCACTCCATCACGGTAGCCATGGATAAGTTCCTGTAGTGGCAACACAAGAGAGCACCTTGAGCCTAGAGTCCCTTCAGGTGCTCCTTCCTTTCAAGGAATCAGGCCAGGGCCCTTGGGCAGCGGGAGAGAGGAGGAGCGGCTGCTGGACACCCCTGGGTCATCCATTCAGGAATCTCAGAGGCTGTCCATTCCCTCCGAGTCCCTTTTGCCTGTGAATCTCTCAACCTCATCCTCTGTCCACAGAGGGGTCAGCTGACCCACAGGAGGACAGCCAAAGCAAGCCGGGGTCCTCAGGGCCTTGGCTGTCCAGAGGACACATGTCAACGTCATCAGAGGCAACAAGGACAACCATTGCGGATGTCAGGGCATCACCTATAAGAAGTGGTAGGCCTATAAAAGTTAATAAATTCTGATCACAAGTGGTTGCACAGCTGAACACATTTTGTCAATTTATAATCTGAAAATATCTTCAATTTCACTGAATAATGTGTGATGTTGTCTTTCAGCCTCATTGTCAGGCATTGCAAGTCCTCCCCCTGCATCCCCCCACCCACACCCCCCATTAGCAGTTCAGCTGCATGCAGCCATTGCGCAAGTGATTCTGGAGGGAGAAGTGTGTGTGTGGCAGGGCCTTTCGGAGCCTTGTGCAAGCACTTTCCCACACATGCAGAGTCTTCATCCATCACACTCATCTCAATGTCCTAAGCATTTTCAGCGCTGCCTACTGCCGGTCTTTCAGTTGTCCATCTGAGCCGACCAGTTTCTCCGCCCACCCACTGAGTGCACTCCCATGCAGCATCTACGCCTGTCCAAAGAGGCTCTGCTCATTTTCGATTTCTGTGAAATGGTAGTTGTCAAGTTTATCGTCAGCTCCCCTGTCTTCTCCCCTCCCCCAGTCACCCATGTCCTTTCCCCCATCATCGTCGATCCCCCTGGCATCACCTTCCACCTCCCCACTGTCACCTACCAACCCAAATCCTTGTCTTTCCAGTTGAATGTGCAATGTCCCTACCTTCCTGAAAATCCCACCCCCATCCACATTGACCTCCCATCCCTTCTCCTTCCCATCCTCAGGGTCTGCGTCTGAGTCCAAGTCCCCACCAACTACCCTCACCTCCCCTTCTACAGCTAGCAACTCACCTTCACCCTCCACCCTACTGGCTCCCTCTGCCCCTTTCATACTCACCATTCCCTCCTACCACACCCACACTCAACTCGGTTGCCAGAAGGTAGTCATTGACTCCACAGAACCCTCCCTTGCATGTTCACCTGGACATTCCCCCCAATTAGTCCCTCCTCCACCCTTACTCCTTCCTCCCCCTAGGCACCTTCCCCTTTTCGAACTCCTTCCTCCCCCGGACACCATCCCCCACCCCCCCTCCAAGCTCCTTCCTGCCCCTGGATACCTCCCCCCTTCAAACTCCTTCCCTCCCTGAACTCCCTCCCCTACACCATCCTCCCCCCCCTTACACCTACCTACCCACATGCCTCATTCTCCCCTATTATACCCTTCTCCCCCATAATCTCTCCTTCCCCCCTTTCAACATCACACCCCCACCCCCGACACCTTCGTTCCCCTCTCCCAGCCTCACCCCACCCCTGGTACACCTTCCTTTCCCAGTCAAATCCAGGCCTTCCTCTCCAATTACCCTGCACCCCCCAGGTACACTTCCCTCTCCCAATCAAACCTAGACTATCCTCTTCCACACCATCCTTGGTACACCTTCCTATCCCCCCACTCGCCAATCATCCATAGCAGCCCATGGCCAAGACCATTATGTTCTGAAGTAGATCCGAAGCATCAATGGAGACCTCCCACCTTCTATGAGCTGCTTTGTGGTGTAGCCATGTGCATGAGGATCCACCCAGCATGCAGCGCATGTGTTCCTCCAGGGTCCCGTAGCAGTAGGGCTCCAGTCTCCTCTTCTCCTTGGATGTCTGTTCTGAGCAAGGCCCTAATGGTATGTCCTGACTTCTGCATGTCACACTTGTCCGGACCTGTTCTGGGCCAGCATGTTTTCCTGCCAGAGTCACGGTAAATCGGGCATGTGGTGATGATTCTGGTCAGGCGTTACTTTACATACCACTACTGCCACCATCGTATGATCACACTGGCATGAAACCAATTTCTGCCCCCCACCCCCACCTGCCATGACGCCCTATGCTAATGGGACCAGATGATTCCACCCATGGTCCAAAATAAAAGTCATCACCAATGTATGTAAAACTGGCCATTCTAGTCCGAGCCACTTTCATCTGTCCCTACACACACATAACCTTTAAAGTGTTCAGGTCTCCTGATATTAAGCACAGAGGTTGTTACTGGCTATTTGTCCAGTGTCTTCTTGTACCTGGGTAATGTTGCTTCTCCGGGGAATTTTGCTGCTGTAATGTGTGTTGCTGTTACAATAATTATTGCTGCTGATCCATTGCCTTGGAGAAGAACGGTTGACCTCTGGAACTGATGGTCTTTCAGTTTCTTGTGCAGTTGGTGAATGCACATCTTCCTCATCAGTCGCCTGCTGTGAAGTAGCAGCTTCACCAATTGTATGTATATGTCTGCAGTTATGCCGATACTCTGGTCATTCATTTTCACCATGTACGATCAAGGTTAAAGCTTCTCCACACAGGTCCCAAGTTGTCAAGCGGGCTGACTTTCGTTGATAGCGTTGAATGTTTGCACTCCGACTAGATCAGCTTTATCAAAGTGAAATTTTGCTTTCTGTCATTTCACTTTGATTTTGTCACTCACTCCTGTTACACATCCCAGCTTCAATAGCGTTTTAGCTATTGGGAGAGTAGTTTGGGTGTGGGCGTGATATTAGTTACTGAACTGGACTACTTTTCAAACTTTCGGTAGATGTGTTTCTCCGCCCTAGGATTGCCTTGTAAACATCTGCCTTGGATCTATTCAATTTTTTGATAATCCCTTTTGCAATTGTCACTGCTGCCTCAACCTTTCCATTTGACTGGGGATAGTGTGGAGATGATGTATAATGCTGAACTTCCCAAACATATGCAAAGCACCTGAATTCTTCACTCGAATACTGAAGACCACTGTCGCTCATCACAATGTCAGGAATGCCATAACAACTGAAGCATGCTTTCAGGGATTCCACAATCTCACTGATAATCATTGATGCCAACTTGTCTAACTCCCAGTAGTTGGAACAGTAGTCAATGGTGATAAGATAGTCAGTTTCAAAGAGAGTGAAGAGGTCTACTCCAAGTTTCATCCAGGTCTGTTCTGGATCTCATGAGTCATGAGCGACTCTTTAGCTTGTTTAGCTTGACATTCATTACAAACAGTGCATTGGCTGATATGGACCTTCACCTCATTGCTCATACTTGGCTTCCTCAGACTAGATTTGTTTCGTAGATAATTACATAGATGCACTTCGGCATCTCTTTCCTCATCTCCTTAGCAACGATGACACTAGTTCCTTTGTACAAGATGCCAACTTTGGTAATCACTTCATCCCTGTCTGCCCAGTACTTTCTTATAACAATAGGTGTGTCCTTGATGGTTTCAGGCCAACCTTTCATCACTATTTCCTGCAGCACTTGATGAGTTGTGTAGTTTGCTCGATCTGAGCAAGACCAGATTCAATTCTTTGCTGGGTGACGACTTCCAATTCATGTCGTGCTGTTTCTTCTTGTTGAATCTGGAAGATTTCACACTCTGTACTAGCATTAGCAACTTTCTTCAAAGTGAGTGCAGGTCTTGACAGATGTTCATCTGCTTACCCTGCTTGTACTCCACTTCCAAATAATATGTCTGCAAATGAAGTAACATCCTGCGCAGGCGCTTTGGAGCAGTTGGAGTGGTTTGAGAAAGGTTCTTCCATCGTATTTCCACATCCATGGACTAACAGATTATCAATGGTTGCTCCCACTCCTGCAAGACCTTTGATTATTCTCATGCTGTCAGCTTTGATACACTTCCAGAGCAGTAGAAATGCCAGATGACATGAGTTATCATCTGTCCCTCCCAAATGGCATCCAGAACATAGTCATAAAACTGCTGCTTTTATCCACCGTCACTTACCAGTATTCAATATTTGCATCTAGGGTGGTAAAGACCTTTGTTTTGGCAAGTTGCGGCAAAATTTCTTGGTTGGCATGGGGTAGCGAGATCTCTTCAAAGCTTTATTGAGGTCCTTTAGATCTATGCACACTCTCAGCTTTCCAGGCTTTTTCACTACTACCATGCTGCTAATCTAGTCTGTTGGAGTTACCACTTCCCTGATTACGCTCATCTTTTAAAGCCCCTCTGTCTTGTCTTTCAGGCTGGACTTGAGCACAACTGGAACTCTCCTTAGAAAATACGGAGTTAGTCTCAGGCACTCATCTACTTCAAGATGATATTCACAAAGGAATAACCAAGACCTGTAAAAACATCTTTGTCATTTGACAGGATCTATTCAGCAGTCAATGACTTGGTGCCATGCGACACATTCCAGATCTTTTCTGGTACACGGTGGGTTACCCATCCAAGGTTGTGACTTGTTTTAGCTGAGATGAGTGGATTTTGTTTAGCATCTACTATCTGGAACTGTAGATCTTGTTTCTTCCCATTGCATTGGGCTATCAGCTTGGTCTGTCCTCTTGATGTGAGCATATTCCATTATATAGCCTCAACTTTATCTTCGATGGCTTCACTTTCAGTTCAACATCTTGAGCAACTTCAGACAGGTCTGAGAAGCTCATGATGTTGCAAGTAGCACCGATGTCTATCTGACACTTCACATTAATTTGATGCCCTCCTTCTGTAGTCATCATTCCAATAGTCAGAAACTATCTTTTGCCTTGAGACTTGAGGGCACCAAAATTTCATAAGACTGGCTTTTCTGCTCCTCATCGAGATCTAGCTTTAGCACTCTTTCCCCAACACTGATAACAGAGTTGCTATTATTTATTCAGGTTTCTTGTCTAACTCTGTGGCAATTTCATAGTTTTGACATTGAGACTGGAAGAATATCCAACTCATTCTCAAATCTGCCTTCAGCTCTATAGGAGCCAGTACTGGAACATTCAAAGCCATACTGACTCACCCAGTGACCAATATCCTGTACAAAGTTGAAGACTGAAAGTTTAATTATTCTTTGCTGTTTCTTACAGCTGCTGGCTCTCTTACAGCTGTCAAAATCCATTCAATTTCAGCTACACACTCCTGACACGATGTTCCAAGTCATGGATAAAATGGCTTCTGCCCTCAAGCCTTTATTCACCAAGGATGACAGAGATCACATGACTATGGCCACACTGCATAAAGGCATTTCTCCCAGAAGTAAGCACATGAGTGATAGGAGAATGGGATTGCTGCGAGTTAAGACATTGGAAGCAGAAATTTGAATGATCTCAAGTTTATGGAAGGTAGAATGTGGGAGACCAGTCAGGAGTCTGTTGGAAAGTTGACTCCAGAGGTAACAAAGACATGAATGAGGGTTTCAGCACCAGATGAGCAGAGACATGTGAGAGGTCGGGTAATGTTACAGAGGTGGAATTTGGTGGTCTTAGAGATGGCATGAATATGAGGTCAAAAGCTCAAGCTATGAACATCCTGGGAGTTACCATTGACCAGAAACTGACCAGCTAAATAAATACTGTAGCTATAACAGCAGATCAGAGGCTGGGAATTCTGAGGTGAATAACTCACCTCCTGACTCCACAAAGCTTATCCACCATCTACAAGGCACAAGTCAGGAGTGTGATAGAATATTCTTCACTTGCCTGGATGTGTGCAGCTCCAACAACACTCAAAAAGCTTGACAACACAAGGACAAATAAGCCTGCTTGATTTGGCACCACATCCACCACCTTAAACATTTGTCCCCTACCACTGACCAGAGTCCAGGACAGGGGTGGGCCCACAGTGCAAATCACTGGGGCCCATGCCTTTGGGGGTCCAGGCTCAGGCAGCACCACCCCCTTTCTCAACTGACTGTCCACCTGTTTCAGTGTGATGGCGCACAAGCATGTGATAGGCAGTCCGCTGTGGGACAAATTTCTGTAACATTAGCAGTTATTGGAGTGAGAGCCTGAGTCTGTGCAGTCATTTCTTTTGACAGTCAGAGTGCATCCTGAGTGATACAGTCCACCCTCGGTCCTGCTCTCGCTGGTCTCCTACAGGACTACAGGGCAAGATGGAGAAGTGGGCTGGGGAGGCCAGGAGAAGCGATGGTAGAACAGCAACACTTGGGGCAGCTGGAATGTTACACAGGACTGAGAGGAAGCACATCTTGCCACCTTCATAGCCATCCCGAATGCCTCCTCAACAAGAAAATTTCCAAACTTTCCAGGCCAAAGTAAGTGAGTGAGTAAGTGTTGGTTACGAAAGGTGTAGTAGGACACAGACTATGTAGTTTTGAGCACACTCAAATAGAAAGGATATAAAGTTATAGAAAAAGGGCATTGTTGGTTCACCAGAATATATTGCAGGACAAGGAGTGTGAGTGTGGGTGTGTGTGTGTGTGTGTGTGTGAGAGAGTGTAGAGGGTAATTAAGACAGTGTGTGTATGAGTGTGTGAGGGTATGTGTGTGTGTGTGTGAGTGAGAGTGTGTGTGTGTGTCCGTGAGTGTCTATGAGTGTGTGTGAGAGTAAGTGAAAGAAGTGTGTATGAGTGTGAGAGAGAGAGAAAGACTGAGTGAGTGAATGTGTCTTTGTGTGAGACTGAGTGTCTATTAGTGTGTGAGAGAGTGAGCAAGTAAGTGAAAGAAGTGAGTGTGTGAGTAAGTGAGCATCTTTAGTGTGTGTGAAAGTGTGAGTAAGTGAAAGAACTGAGCGTGCGTGTGAGACTGAGTTAGTGAATTAGTGTTTGTGCATGTGTGAGAGACTGAGTAAGTGTCTAATAGTGTGTATGAGAGTGAGTGAGTAAGTGAAAGAAGTGAGCGTGTGTGAGACTGAGTGAATGAGTATTTGTGAGTGTGTGTTTGTGTGTGTGTCTGTGTGAGTCAATATGAATGAGGATATGTCTGAGTGTGAGAGTGACAGAATGAGAGTGTGAGAGCATGTGTGTGAGAGTGAGTGGATGTGTTTGTGTGTGTCTGAGTGTCAGTGAGTGTGTGTGTGAAAGCAAGTTAATGTATGTGTGTGAGAGCATGAATGAGTGTGAATGTGTGTGCGAGACTGAATGAGTGTCTAATAGTGTGAATGAGAGTGAGTAAGTGAAAGAAGTGAGTGTGTGTGAGACTGAGCGAACGAGTGTTTGAGTGTGTGTGAGACAGTGAGTGAATGAGTATGAATGTGAATGTGTATGTGTGAGAGTGACAGTGAGAATGTGAGTCTGTGTGTGACAACAAGTGTGTGAGTGTGACTGAGTGGATGTGTTTGTGAGTGTCTGTGTGTGTGTAAAAGTGAGTGAATGTATGTGTGTGAGAGCATGAATGAGTGTGAGAGTGTGTGTGTGTGAAAGACTGAGTGAGTGTTTAATAGTGTGTATGAGAGTAAGTGAAAGAAGTGTGTGTGAGAGACTGAGTGAAGGTGTATTTGTGTGAGTGTGTTTGAATGAGTATGAGTGAGAATGTGTGTGTATGAGAGTGACAGAGTGAGCGTGTGAGCATGTGTGAGAGAGCAAATGTGTGAGAGTGAGTGAGTGGATGCGTTTGTGAGTGTCAGTGAGTGAGTGTGTGAGTGAAAGTGAGTGAGTGTGAGAGTGTGTATGAGAGAGACTGAATGAGTGTGGGTGTGAAAGTGAGTGACTGCGGGCGCAGGATTTTTCAGTTGGTACGTGGGGGCGGGCCTGATAAGCCGATGTGTAAAATGACGCACGATGATGTCGGGTGTGCGTCCTGACATCATTGCGCAGTCCCGCGATATTTTGTTCAGCGGGTGTGTACCAGAGTTGGCTGCGCACCCACTGAAATGTAAACGGCCTGTTAAGGCCATTAACAAAGTAATAATTGCAATTGTTAATGCTGCCCGTCCAACCTTAAGGTTGGCGGGTAGGTGAAAAGCCCAAGCGGTCTTCGCATTTTTTAGGAAACTTCATCCACGAGCAGAATGGGGTTTCCTAAATATTTTATTATATAATTTTTTTAAAAATTCATCAATATAAAAACATGTCCCTTCTCATGTGACACAGTCTTGTTTAAATAAATTTTTAAAGTCTTTTATTAGCTTTGGAACAAGGCTTCAATCTCCCTGAGACAGCTCCGCCTCAGGGAGATTGAAGCGTTCTTTCGTGTGCATGCACAAAAGAGTGCTGCCTCAACTCTCCCTCTTCCCCCTGCCTGTGCTGAGCGCTGCTGCTCGTGTTTTACGCTGGGAGGGCATTAAGTGGCCCGCCCACATAAAATGGCAGAACAGAGCTGATCATGGACAGCGATCTGCTCTGCGACAGCCCCCGCACGCTCCATCCTAGCCCGCCCACCGCCTGAAAAATTCAGGCCTGTGTGTGTATCTGTCTGTGTGTGTGTCTGAGTGAGAGAATGCATGAGTGAGTGAGTGTGTGAATGAGTGTGAGCGTGTGTGAGAGTGGCTGAGTGTGTGATAGAGTGAATGAATGAGAGTGAGCGAAAACGTGAGTGTGTGTGAGAGAGTGAAAGGAGTGTGTGTGTGAGAGAGGGTGGGTGAATGTGCGTGCAGGTGTGAGTGAGTGAAGGAAGTGAGTGTGAGTGAATGTGTGTGCATGTGAGTGAGTGAGTGAATGAGAGATTGAGAGAGAGAATGAGAGAGAGAATGAGAGATGAGAGAGTGCATGAGAGTGTGTGTGAGTATGTTAGAGTAAAGGAATGTACGTGAGTGTGTGTGATAGTGTGTGAGTGAAAGAAATGTGTGTGTAAGTGACTGAGTGTGTGTGAGAGAATGACTGAGTGTGTGTGAGAGAGTGAGTGAGTGTGTAAGTGTGTGAATGGGTGTGTGGGTTTGTGAGAATGAGTGAAACTTTGTGAGACTGAGTGAGTCTGTGAGAGTGAGAGAGTGAATGTGTGTGTGTTAATGAGTATATGTGAGAGCGAGTGTATGTGTGTAAGGGGCATGTGTGTGATAGTGTGTACGAGAGTGAGTAAGTGAAAGAAGTGTGTGTGAGAGACTGAGTGAATGTGTATTTGTGTGAGTGTGTGTGAAAGTGAGTGAATGAGTATGAGTGAGAATGTGTGTGTATGAGAGTGACAAAGTGAGTGTGTATGAGAGAGACTGAATGAATGTGGGTGTGAAAGTGAGTGACTGCGGGCGACTATGCTGCAGTGAGATGGAGAACGAGTGAGTAACTAGTTAGGCTCACAAGGGAATTTGGTGCACAGGGGATAGAGGTGTGGTATACATAGGAATTATTCTAAGTCGGGAAAAGGAGCAGCTGAGCAGAAATGGACCTGGGTGCAAACCTCACCTTCTGAGATGAGTTTTTAAAATAATTGAACAGCGACATCATAGGAAAACTATAAGTTCATTGGTTAATAAAGAACTGCTGTTGGGGAGTGCCTTTAAATAGTTGTGAGTTGGAAAAGCGTATTATTTTTAAAGAAGCAGCTACTTGGATTTGCGTAAGAAACACTAGGAATAAGAGGAAGTCGGGCTCAGTAACATAAAGTGAGCTAACTCAGTAGGAGTATGGGAACCATTAGAACATTAGGGAGGAATATCAGGGTGCACAAAAGACTGGGTGAGACAAAGCAGTAAGTTAATAGGTGGATTCAGAGTGAGGGAGAAAGTAATGAAGGCTAAATCAGGGTTATACTGCATGTATGTGAATGCACAGAGTATAGTAAATAAGATTGGGGGGTTACAGGCGCAGATTGCCATGTAGAATGTTATGTTGTGGCGATACCAGAGACCTGGTTCAAGGAAGGGCACTACTGGATGTTAAATATTCCTGGGTACAAGGTGTTCAGGAAAGATAGGGCAGAAAGAAAAGGAAGAGGGGTGGCAGTATTGGTTAAGGAGAGCAATTCAGTGCAGGAGAAAGATGTCCCAGAGGGTTCAAGGACAGAATTGGTTTGGCTCAAACTCAGGATCAAAAAGGTGCAATTATATTGCTTGGTGTAGTCTATAGACCACCAACTAGTGGAAAGGATTAGAGGAACAAATCTGCAGGGAAATTACAGAGATGCAGACATTATAGAATAGTTATAATGGGGGACTTTAATTACCTGAACATAGACTGGGATAGTGGCAGTGTAAAGGGCAGAAAGGGGCAATAGATGTGTGTTCAAGAGAATTTTCTACAGCAGTATGTGTCCAGTCCAACAAAAAAGGAGGCCCGGTTAGACCTGGTTCTTGGAAACGAGGTGGGCCAAGTAGATTCAGTGTCAGTGGGGAAACATTTAGGATGGTTTAAGATGATGGTACAAATGGACAGTGGGCAATCCAGAGTAAGAATAATGAACTGGGAGAGAGCTGACTTCAATGGTGCAAGAACAGAGCTGGGCCGGAGAGACTTGAACCAAAGGTTGGCAGGAAAAGCTGTAGCTGAACAATGGGCTACCTTCAAAGAAGAAATGGCTCAAGGTATATTCCCTCAAAAGGGAAAGGTAGGGCAAACAAATCCAGAGCTCCCTGGGTGAAAAAGAAGATAGAAATTAAGGTAAAGAGGAAAAAGCATGCTTATGGTGGGTGTCAGGTAGAAAATACAATTGAGAACCAAGCTGAATACAGAAGGTTCAGAGGGCAGGTGAAGGAGCAAATAAGAGAAGCAAAGAGCAGTTACGAGAAAAGACTGGCAGCCAACATAAAGGAGAATCCCAAAGTCTTCTACAGGACATAAGCAGTAGAATAGTGGTAAAAGGAGGAGTAGGGCCGATTAGGGCCAAAAAGGGGATTTACACAGGGAGGAAGGGGGCATGGCTGAGGTGTCAAATGAATACTTTGCATCTGTCTTTACCAAAGAATCAGATACTAACCAGGCCATCGTGAAAGAGGAGAAAACTGTCACTGGAAGGATTCAAAATTGATAAGGAGGTATTGGATAAACTGTCTGTACTTAAAGTTAACAAGATACCAGGACAGGATAGATACATCCAAGGACATTGAAGGAAGTAAGAGAGGAAATTTCAGGGACACTGGCCATAATCTCTCAGTCTTCCCCAGACTCAGGGGAGGTGCCAGAGGACTGGAGAATTACAAACATTACGTCCTTGTTCAAAAAAGGTTGTAAGGATAAGCCCAGCAATTACAAACCATTCAGTTTAACTTCGGTGGTGGGGAAGCTTATAGAAAGAATTACTCGGGATAGAATTAGTAGTCACATGGAAAAATGTAGATTGATTAGGAAGAGCCAGCATGGACTTAAGGGAAAATCATATTTAACTAACTTGCTGGAGTCTTTTGACGTGGTAACAGAGAGGGTTGATGAGGGTAATGCTGTTGATGTGGCATACACGGACTTCCAAAAAGCATTCAATGCAGTGCCACACAACAGACCTGTGAGAAAAGTTATAAAAGGCACAGTAGCAACCTCAATACAAAATTGGCCGAGTAATAGGAAACAATGAGTAACGGTTATTGGATATTTTTCTGGCTGGAGGAAGGTTTGTAATGGAGTTCCCCAGAGTCGGGTATTGGGACCCTTGCTTTCCCTGATATACCTTATTGAACTAGATCTTGGTGTGCAGGGGACAATTTCAAAATTTGCAGATGATACAAAACTTGGAATATTGTAAACTGCGAGAAGGACAGTGTTGAACTTCAAAAGGACATAGACAAGTTGGTGGAGTGGACAGATCGGTGGCAGCTGAAGTTCAATGCAGAGAAGTGTGAGGTGCTTCATTTTGTTAGGAAGAACAGAGGGAGACAGTATAACATAAGGGGTACAACTCTAAGGGGTGTGCAGGAGTAGTGTGACCTGGGTGTATATTTGCATAAGTCAGTAAAGGTGGCAGGACAGGTGGAGAGAGCAATTAATAAAGCATACAGTATCCTAGGCTTTATTAATAGGGGCATAGAGTACAAGAGCAAGGTGGTTATGCTGAACTTGTGTAGGACACACATTAGATCTCAGCTGGAGTATTGTGTACGGTTCTGAGCGCCATACTTTAGGAAGGATGTGAACGCATTGCAGAGAGTGCAGAAGAACTTTACAAAAATGGTTGCAGGGATGAGAAACTTCAGTTATGAATAAAGATTGGTGAGGCTGCTCTTCCTGGAGAGAAGAAGGCTAAGAGGAGATTTGATAGAGATGTTCAAAATCGTGAACAGGCTAAACAGGATAGATGGGGAGAAATTGTTCCCACTAATAAAAGGAATGAGAGCGAGAAGGCACAGATTTAAAGTGATTTGCAAAAGAAGAAAATGCGATTTGAGAAAACATTTGCACACAGCGAGCGGTTCAAGTCCGGAATGCACTGCCTGGAAGTGTGGTGGAGGCAGGTTCAATCGAGGTATTCAAGAGGCCATTAGATGATTATTTAAATAGAAACAATGTGCAGAGTTATGGGGAAACACCAGGACAATGGCACTGAGTCATTATGCACACTCGGAGAGCCGGTGAGACATGATGGGCCGACTGACCTCCTTCTGCAACATAACAATTCTGTGATTCTGTGTGTGTGAGAGAGAGACTCCTGAGCTTGGCCCCAGTCTGCACCCACTTCCCTGGTGACCAGGACTTGGGGTCTAGTCTGTCTCTCTAACCTTAAGAGAAAAGGCAAAAATTGTTTTATTGGTTAGCTCCGTTGCTAGGCACTTTTTAATGGTCATTATTATTAACTTCTTGCTTTTTTCAAATTACCAGTTTTTTGCTTTGACATTATTGTTTATGTTTTTATCATACCTTTATTTTTTTTTTAAACTCTTGTTTAATGTTGTGCCAAATCAGATCTCAGGAAGCTGCTGGTGTGTTTCTTGCTGAAGGGAATGAGAGGCTCACAAGAAGTCTGATTGCTTTTTGGGGGGCTGGCAGAAGGGGTTATTTTTGCTTCAAGAGGAACAGGAAGTGTAGGAAATGCTTAGCACATCTGGCAGCATCTGTGCAGAAAAACAGAGGTCAGTGACCCTTTGTCAGAATTAGTGCAGATCATGGACCTGAAACGTTGACTCTTTCTCTCTCCACAGATGCTGCCTGGCCTGCTGAGTACTTCCAGCTTTTTCTGTTTAGATTTCAGATTTCCAGCACCTGCAGTGCTTTGCTTTCCTATTATATGCTCCATGCTAGGCATTTGTAAGTGTGGTTAGTTTCAATTTAAAATGAGAAGCTAGTTATCACTCAATGCAAAGTGTATTTTTTCTGTTAACAACCCACTTGTGTGGATAGGAATAGCACATTATTGCAGACAAATTGATTGGTGCTAATTTACTGGAAGGTTTTGCCACTTACAAACTTGCAAGTGAATTCAGGAGTCATGCACCAATAGAATAGGTCACTATTAGTTCAAGATATCTCATCCGTACATGAGATTGCTGTTTGTGGTGTTTGGGTCGAAGTCTTTTGGATGTTGCTGTCTGGATACTGCATAGGGCCAGGTTCAAGGAAGTGGAGCTGATTGCATAATATGAATGACCAAGTTGTGTGTAATTGTCTGACAAAGCCGTGGTTGTAAAGTGAAACCTGAGCTCTCAATGGGCTTTCGAAATAGAGGCAGAGTACAAAAGACAAGATGTTTAACCAAACCCATATAAAACTGTTCAGCCTTACTGACTGTGACTATGGTTTCCAATTCTGGGCACCGGAAGGATGTGAGAGAATGGGTTAAGAGGGAAATGGGCAGTATAAGGGGCCCAGAAACAGGAGAAGCATCAGAGTCCGTAATTTCCCTCCCTGGTCCTGCTATGGACACACAGTGGCTGCAGTGTGTGCTATATAGAAGATGCACTATAACAACTTACCAAGGTTCCTTTGGCAATACCTTCATAACCCATGACCTCTACCACCCAGAAGGACAAGGGCAGCAGGCACATGGGAACACTACCACCTACAAGCTGTACACCATATAATTTGGAACTATAGTGTCATCTCTTCACTGTCACTGGATTAAATCCCTGGAACTCCCTTCTTAATAGTGCAGTGGGTACACCTGCACCAGATGGATTGCAGCAGTTCAAGAAGGTGGTTCACCACCGTCTTCTGAATGGCAATTAGGGATGGGCAACAACTGCCGGTTTTACCAGCGACGCCCACATACAATGTGAGAATTAAGATAAAAGCTCAGCTCGGGAACAAATGTGACACCAAGTCTGCAAACAGGATGGCTTAATCTCAGACTGTTGTCAGGGAGAGAGATGGAATCAATAGCTAGGGAACAGAGTTTAGAGTGGGGACCAAGAACAATGGTTTCAATCTACCCAATATGTAATCAGAGAAACTATCTGCGCATCCTGTACTGGATGTCAGATGAGCAATCTCATAATTTAGCGACAGTGGCAGAGTTGAGTGGCTGGGGTGGTGAGGTAGAGCTAGGTGTCGTAAGTGTCCATGTGAAACCTAACATTATGCCTTCTGATGATGTCGCCAAGGGGATTTTCCATTGGGTGCCAATCAGGCTGTTGATTCACTTATCCCTGTTTTGTGCTGGAACGCAAGAATAATTTTACCCATATTATGTCAAGAAAGACACAGGGTGGGCCAACAACTGAACTGCACTCAAACTATTACACTTATAGATTTGTAATAACCGAAATAGGAGAGAAACAGGAAATTCCGTAGCAATTTTCAGATCTAAAATAATAGTGCCAGTTTTAGTGTCAATAATGTGTACCTTGATATAAGGACACAGGAACATGGAGCCCGGTGACATGACTTTTTTAATCCAGTGAGGGATTGCAAGACCTGAGAAAATCTGCTTTTACAATGTGTCATGAGGTTATGCCCCTTTATTTTTTGAAAATATGATTTTTCAACTTTCAACTGAGTCGAAATCTTGCAACTTGAACTGAGGCAGAGCAAACTGCTTATAAATGCAAGGCCACATTCCAAGTTAAAGGTGAGAAACAAACACATCACCCTTAAGGGAGTGTGAAGAGAGAGACATTTCCTATAATCAGGCACTCATCGAAACTTGTAACTATGTAAGGAAGAGACATTGAAAATGCAAAATACTGCATACTGAAACAATGGTTGCCCCAGACAGATACACCCAAAACATCATGGCAATACACAATGGACGAAGTATTTCAAGATAAGGCTGCCCAGTCACTTTAAAGAGATTGCAAGTGACACAAGTGGTGTCAAGAAAGTCTTGAGAGAGGAAACAGGCTGAATGCTGCTTTCTCTCCCTCTCTCTCATTTGGAATAAACGTGTTGCCCGGTTTGAGAAGGCAACCCTACCAGAGATCTGCCAACAAACTGAGATCTCATAAGAATTGCAACGTCTTCTACATCTGACTGCATCCAAAAAACCAGCTAACCCAAGTTGGCCACAGCGTTTAAAATGTACAATTCAAGGACAATCAAATGACACTTAACCATATATTCTTTTACCTTTTATTCTAACCCCTCTTATTTCTGATACGTGTGTGTGTGTGTGTGTGTGTGTAGGTGTGTGTGTGTGTGTAGGTGTATGTGTGTTAGTGTGCACATAGGCTCGAATGATTGCAAGAGAGTCGAATGCTTGATGTCGCGTTTTTATTATTTTTCTCTGGTTTAGTGGTTAATAAATTTGCTTTTGCTCTAACTCAAAAAAACCTTGTTGATTGGCTCCTTATTGCTCACAGCCTAAATAGTTAAATACACTTTGAATTGGAAAAGGCATATCCCGGTAAAAAAGAAACTTAAGCCTTTGTTGTCACCAACCGAGGAGCTTAAATGGTGGGGAACCAGTTCACCTCTTCTGGTCATAGCAAATGTCTTCTAAATTTTGGAGGTCAAGTTCTTTATATTTGTGACTGGAGAAGTACATGTTTGCCATCTTCCCTGGACTCACCACATTCACTCCCTTTATGTCTCTATGAAACACTTTGAATAGTTCCATGTAAATGCAAGTTTATAGTATTACTGTTTATATGTTCTCAAGTGCTTTTATTATTAATAGGGCAGACTTCAAGACATAAAGGTACAAGGTCACTTCAATTCCCTTGCATATAAACTGCTATAATCAGGAATTTTGGTTGATAGATTTCCTATTGCTATAAGCCAACATTTCTGATTGTGGCAGCCCTTCTACAAGCTGTAACAGTTTCAGTGATTTAGGGTGACCTTGCATCTTTATGTCCTGAAGCCTGCCCCATTAATCACCCATTGTCACTTAACAAAAGCTTCCCAATGTGTTAATAGCTTATTTATAAAAAGTGATCAGATATTGTTATAGCTTTGCGGCACATTTATATTCGCAGTTTGCTGCCGACAGCAGTACCAGAGATGCTTGCAAACGAAACACAAAGTGCAATCCAAAATAATAGAAAAGAGGAAATGGTGGTTTTGATTTAGCAATGGTGGAGACAAGGATGGCATATTTAATGGCTAATTGAAGTGTTGCGGCCTGACACCATACAGGCCAATGGAGATGCTAATGATTCATAAGCAACTTCGCTGGGCGGGACATTTTTGCCTGACACCAGGATCCCAAAGCAAAAGATCCAGTCAGAACTCAGTCGCTGCAGGAGGCACCCAGGAGGATGGCAGAACCATTTTAGAGATGTCCTCAAAGCTTCCCTGAAAACGTTTGACTCATGGGAATCCCTGGCTTGTGACTGACCAAAGTGGAGAAGACTCATTCAGGAAGGCACCAAACACATCCAGAGACTTCACCGGGAACGTGCAGAGGCAAAGTTGAGCTGCCAGGGAGAGCGCACAAACCTCCAAATGAACCTATTTACCGAAACCTTCAAGCACCACCTGACCTACATGTGGCAGAGTCTGTAGAACCCTCATTGGACTTATCACCCACCTCAGAACTCATCGAACAGGAGTGGAAGCAAGTCATTCTCAATCCTGAGGGACTGCCTAAGAGAAGATAGAGGCCAGCAATGCAGTTTTAATCATTCCCCAAGATTGGAAGGTACCAGTTGGGTACCAAAGGTATATCTCTGTTGGCTCAACTGATGAGGCAAATGAGTAGCAATCTATACAGGTCAGGAAGATCCCAGTCTTGATCCATATTCTGTGCCAAGTTAGCTGATATTGTCAGGTATTACTTTAGAGCTCCCTGGATATATATCAGCCAAACATCTTATCTCTCCTTTGATTGTTTTGAATCAAACTTTGCTATGAGTGTGAACATAGGCAAGAACGAGGTGAGAATAGGATCAAGCTCGGCTGTCATACTCCCCATGTCCACCATCCTGCCATCATATACTTTCATGCATGTTTAACGGGGACTTCGGTAAAGTGTTGTGGATAAGCTATGACATTGGAACAGTACTCCCAGCAAGGACTCAAGTCTTTCAGATCAGGAAAAGAGCAGAGTAAATAAATGTAAATATCAATGTTAAGGAAAAAAAAACTGTGCCAATCATTTGTAAACAGCCATCTTTGTTAGAAAAGCCAATATCGGCCTCTCCAACAAACAACATCCTGTTATACACGATAGCAACATACTTCATTGTAAACCTCCTCACATCAGCACTTATTGATCAACAATTATAAGGATATTTGCTTAAATTTCAGCCTTTCAATGCACAAGGAAAAGAAATGGATTTGGCAAGCCTTCCTTAATAATGCATTTACATTGGCATTTGTTTAGCTTGAGTTCTGGAAGACAGGCATCTCTGCCGGGCAGCTTGTGTTTACACTGATGAATAACCATAGAACTATTGGCCTTGAGAAAACATGGCACGAAAGTGAGGAGCTGTTATTAGGTATTTCAACAATGGGTAGACTCACTTGTAAGAGCTTCCAACGTGTATTCAAGTCCTCCAGTTGGTTTAGATTGTATGGAGATAGCTGGATGTCTGGTGGTGTGAACTGGCGGGCAAGATCATTCATGTGAGTCACATTCTCTTTCAAAGGAGCAATTTCTGCTCTGAAAGCCTGGATCCAAAAGAAGGAAAAAATAACTTTTACGTTGTATATGTTTTACAATGTCACCTTACAAAATAAAGAACTGGGCACTTACAAGCAAAGGCTAGGCAACAACATATATAACTAGGAATAATGCACATTTTCAGATGCTATTGCTACAATATACAGGGAATAGATAACTGTCACAATATTCAGAAACTGGGATGCTTGTTCTGCAAGGTAGATATACAGCAGATGTCAAGTAGATTCAAAAATAACTCACTACAGCACAAGGAGGCCAGATCATCCCAATTAATTGAAGGCGGAGTTGGGTGTCATATGGAAGAATCATATCATATTACAAAATATCCACTTAACTTTGCAACCACAGTTTCAAACAAATGCATTTCAGTTTGCTTTGTTTCCTGCTCAGAACTTCTTCATTTTCAAAGGCAATAAGCGGAAGGAATTTCTGAAGGCTTTATACAGTTAATCTCATCATCTGTACATTTAACACTTGCACTTGTTTGGTATCTGACTATTAACTGCACATCTCTACAGAAGTCACAAAATGGTCAGTGCTTATGACTTAAACAGAGAAAGAGAAAAGTTGATGATATTCCTTTTAAACAGTCTACACTCTTAATGACAAGTTTTTTTTTTTGCTGTTTAAACAGGGAGATGAGCAGCAGTCCAGTTTAATTGTAAATGCATCAAGTACAAATAACATTTTGATACAATTTTACTTGATTTTCATTGTGCAAACACATGAGAAGAAATCTGTTGTATAGTTTCTGCTGCAATGGTGCGCCTTCAATAGGGTTATTAAAGGATGGACATGCTTGCATGAACTGTATCAATCTATTACTCTTGTCTCTTTAACTAGTGGCTGAGGTGGTAAAATAAATCATTTCTCTAGCTCCCATTAGTTGTAGTATACATCAATGACTTCACATTGCTGTTACTATAAACATATTTATCAAGGAGTGTTTTGTTCAATTGATGCATGCTCCATGGAGCTGGCAGCAGCAACAACATGGTGGTGAATGAGAGTAGCACTGATATATGTGCAGCCTTATCGAGTTAGGGGTAATAACTTTATTATGGGAAATAGTTTATTTCCATTGGTAGTTGAATGAGGAACTAGGGAACAGAAAACAAGGATCCTCACTGGATGAAACAAAGTGGAAAGGAGGAGGAAAGTTCCTGAACTGAGAGCTTAGACCTTGAGATATTTCACCACCTGTGGCTATTGAGATTGAGAATAAAACTTTATTTCAAGGTGATTGAGATACATAGATTGTGCTCGGAGGTCAGGATGCCAACACCAAGGGCTAACTGCCGTCTCCTGTGCTGTAAATTCATAAATCCATAAAAACTTTCCTTTATCGAGTCTGAGCTCAGGGAGTGGTTTTTGTGTTGAGCTGAGTCTAGGACAATGTATCCTTTGAAAACTGCCCCCAACACTGAGCCTCCTCCCTTTGTGGGATTATTTTGTTCAGGTTGGTCTGTTGCTCAGATTTGACGTGTGAAAGTCCAAGGACATAAGGGCTCTGACTAAGGCTCTCAGTTCAGAGTTATCATTTCCATATGGAACTAGAGTCCAAGGAGAGAATGAGAGTGATCAAAATTGGTCAGTGGGGAGTCTGACCACACCTTGTGCAGTGCAGGGATTCTGGTTATGATTTCATGACGAATATCAGTGAGTTATAGGGCTACTACTACTTTTCCAAAAACAAAGAATTGCTCAGCATTAGCATGAATAGACCTCTCAAGAAAAGAATGATCAAAACTTTGTGTCTTGTTGTATCTGGTTGAAAATTGGATCACAAGAAAAGTGGACATCCAAAGACCAGAAAGTTGCAAAATGTGGTTCTGGAGAAGGATGGAACACGTCAGCTGGAGTGAACACAAGAGCAGTGAAGGTGATCTTAGGATGGTGGAGGAGGAAAGATCGTTTGTGAATATCATCAAGATAAGGCAGTGAGGTTGGATTGGCCATATTCTTAGGCATGAGAAATTGGTCATTGAAGGTAGATTAGAGGGATGAAGAAGGAAAGAGAATGATGCTACAACTTGAAATAGAAAATGGGAGGCTCCTATGATCAACCAAAGAGGAAAGCACAAGATCGTGAGGCATGGAGGAATGAGTAGAGGACCTGCCTTTAGGCCGATCGCTACTACTGCTTACATGTAGAATATCGGGGCATTACACCTATTACTATCAGTTGCTTATAGGCTATCAGTGAGTTATTGACTTACTGTTGGTTATGAGGGAAATCTGAGTGTTGCCACTTTACTATTAGTTATCAGTTCAATTTCAGTGATTTACCACTAGTTACTGGTGGAATCAAAGATCCTGCCACCTCTGATTTCTTTTCTGTGAGATGCACTTTCAAATTCCACTTTCAATTTCCCACCCTCAGTTTCCCCTCTGCATTCAGTTTACCCTCCACCCTCAGTTTCCTGTCCTGAGTTTTCCCACCTTCAGTGGGAATTAATTTCCTTGACCTGACCCCCCACCCTTCAGTTTCCTTGCCATTAGTTCTCACACCACCCCCCACCTTGATTTCCCTGCCAACAGCTTCCCTGACTTTGCCCTCTTGGTTTCACTGCCCTCCATTTCCACAGCTTCGATTTCTCTCCCACTACCCTTAGTTTACCCTCTTTCTCCACTATCGGTTTCCCCTCTTCCCCTGCCCTCAAATTCTCCTCCCATTTCCCTCAGTTTTCCCGCCCTCAGTTCACTTCACCTCCGCCCTTGGTTTCCCAGCCCTCCATTATCCTTCCCCCAACCACGTTTTCCTCTCTTTGGCTGCTCACCGGTGGCCTCCAGGTTTTTGGAAATTGTCACGTAATAGCTGCTGGAACAAAACCACAAGCAAACATACACAGCTTTGGGGACCCAATAAAGTAAATATAATAAGATTTGTAGAAGTCATGATGTTAAATGTCATGTGATCTGGCACCATATGGTCAGACATCATGTGGTCAGAATATCATATGAACTAACCACCAAGAATACCACCATCTGCAGGATGGTCGAAGTAGATGGAACAATTGTCTGCCTAATGGGGCAGGTATAATTTTCATTTCTTTCTTCTCTTGTGACAGGGACATAGGAACAGGAGTAGGCCATTCAACCCCTTGAGCATGCTTTGTCAATCAATCAGATTGTGACTTGTCCATATTTTAACTGCATTTACCTGCCTTAGTTCTGAACCTTTAATATTCCAGCCTGACAAAAATCTATCAATCTCAGTTTTGAACTTTTCAGTTGACCTAGACGATGCATCCAGATTTTCTTTTACCATTTTAAAATGAAAAAGATTTAACTTATGAATTATTTAAAAATGTGCATTTAAGTAAATTATTACTTTCAAGGGTGTAAATTCAGAGCATTAAGACTGATAGGCATGTACTAGACTTCAGACAAAGCATCTCAAACCAGTATTCTGGAGACATTGAAAGGTAATTTGTCATTCATGTGACTGCTTACACTCACCATTGCTGCAACTCAACAGAGCCACTGTCAAGTTCCGCCAGTGGACTCTGTTCTCCTGAGAGGGTAGACAGTTTTGACATGAAGTTGATAATGGAGTCAGACATTTAAAAAGAAACACAGACACCAAGAAATTAGTAAGGCAGAGTATGTGATGAGAAGGTCAAAAAGGATAGGATGCTGCAAAAAGAAAGGCCCTTCCTTTTGCAATATAGCTTGATACAGAGTGATCATTTTGTCTCAGTAATGTGAGACACCCCACCAAAGCAAGAGCAACATCGTGAATTTATTTTCTATAATTATATGAATAAAAGTTGCTCTGACTGAACTAATTGGGGGCTAAATTGGATAGCCTTCGAAAACTAGCATCTTTGTGCTGCCTGCTTATTAGCATGATTTCTACTTCCAGCCAATGTCAAACATGCTGGTCTTTGGCTGGGATGCCTTTTTGAGTTGAATCTGGCCAAGGGAAGAGAGAAGAATGGCTGAACATGAGAGACACTCTGGTTTTCCGACTACACTGGCAGTGTTGGTGGAAGAAATGAAAAAGAGGAGAACCATTCTGTATCTGCAGGGCACCAGGATGCCCGCCAGGTGAAAAGATAGTGGGAGCAGATAGCTGTGGAGGTCAATGCTAGGAGTCTAGTCCCAAGAACATGGTTCCAATATCACAAGATATTCAATGACTTCACACAGGTAATAAAGGTCAGTTAATGCTTCTTCAAATGCCATTGCCTATCAAGTGCACCATTAGCATCAGCCGCTGCACAATATTCACGGGGTGAAATTTGCCTTTGATGGTAGGGCAAATCAGGCATTAATGAATTGACAGCCGATTTACACCCCACCGAATATTCCTTTTCACTGTTCAGTGGTAAAGAAGTGTGATCAGGGTGTAAAATGGGCTGTTGATTTGCTGTCACCTGTCTTGATATCCTGCTCAAAACCCATGTGTTTAGGAAAGGGGTAAAAAATTACACCGTGATAATATGTGATGAATCTTCATTTTCAATCTGGTCAGAAATACTGTACGATTTGCACTTGTAGAGTTTCTTTAGCCCAGTAGAATATTGTATGGCATTTCACTGTAGGGGGTTGGATCACTTGTAAATATTTGAATGCACTGTAAATTTGATACTGTAATCACATTGTGGGTAAATACTATTTTCACTGCCTTGGTGGTGATTTGATGAAGCAGATTGCCTTTCCTGCCTGATTTTCATACTGAGTGCAAGAAATAAAAAGAGACAATTTTTAAAAGAATCTGATTTTACAAAGAAAAATAAGTTCTTTCAACTTAAATAAGGGCAAATACAGTGGTATGAAGAAAGAATTGTCTCAAGTGGGCTGGGAAAAGGAGGTCAGTGGATGAGCAGTGGCAGACATTTAAGCAGATGTTTCATAACGCTAAACAAAAATTTATCCCAGTCAAAAAGAAGGACTCTATGAGAAGGATGACCCACTCATGGTTAACAAAGGCAGTCAAGGCATGCATCCAATCAAAACCTATAGCATACAAAGCGGCGAAAACAAGTGGCAGGCCAGAGGATTGGGAATTTTTTAGGAATCTGCAGCAGATGACTAAAAAGCTAATAAAGAGGGAGAAAATTGATTATGAAAGTAAATTGGCAAGAAATATAAAAACAAATAGCAAGAGCTTCTACGGGTGTATAAAAAGAGAGTAGCTAAAGTGAGCATGGGACCCTTGGAGGATGCGACTGGAGAATTGATAACGGGAACAGGGAAATGGCAGATAATTTAAGCCAATATTTTGCAATGGTCATCATGGTGGAGGACACTATAAACATTCCAAAGATATCAGATAAGCAAGGAGCTAAAGGGAGGAAGGATCTTGCAACAGTCTTTATCACAAGGGACGAAGTATTTGAGAAACTAATGGGACTAAAGGTAGACAAGTCGCCAGGACCTGATGGCCTGCATCCAAGAGCTTTAAAAGAAGTGGCTGCAGAGATATTGGAAGCATTGGTCAAAATATTCCAAAACTCACTGGATTCCAGGAGGGTCCCAGCGGATTGGAAAACTGCTAATGTGTCGCCCTTGTTAAAGAAGGGAGGGAGACAAAAAGCAGGAAACTATAGGCAAATCAGCCTCATATCTATCATTGGGAAATACCAGAGTCCATTATTAAGGAAGAAATAGCAGGACATTTAGAAAAGCTTAACACAATCAAGCAGAGTTAACATGGTTTTGTGAAAGGGAAATCATGTTTGACAAATTTTTTAGAGTTCTTTGTGGATATAACAAGCAGGGTTGATAAAAGGGAACCAGTAGATGTAGTGTATTTGGATTTCCAGAAGGCACCGATAAGGTGCCACATAAAAGGTTATTGCACAAGATAAGAGCTCATGGTATTGGGGCTAACGTATCAGTATGGATTGAGGGTTGGTTAACACACAGAAAACAGAGAGTCAGAATTAATGGGTCTTTTTCAGGTTGGAATGATGTAACTAGTGGAGTGCCACAAGGATCAGTCCTGGGGCCTCAATTATTTACTATCTATATTAATGACTTGGAGGAGGAGGCAGAGTGTAAGGTATCCAAATTTGCTGACAGTGCAAAAATAGGTGGGAAGGCATGTTGTGATGGGGACATAAGGAAACTGCAAGGGGATATAGACAGGTTGAGCGAGCAGACAAAAACTTGGCAGATGGAATTTAATGTTAGAAAGTGTGAGGTCATGCACTTTAGTAGGAAAAATCAAAAGGCAGACTATTATGTAAATGGAGAGAGACTCCAAAAAAAGTACAGGACAGAGGGATATGGGTGTACTTGTGCATGAAGCACAAAAGGTCAGCATGTACGTGCAGCTACTAATTAAGAAGGCAAATGGAATTTTGGCCTGTATTGCTAGGGGGTTGGAGTTTAAAAATAGGGAAGCCTTATTACAACTTGTTACAGGGTGATGGTGAGGCTGCACCTGGAGTTCTGTGTACAGTTTTGTTCCCCATATTTAAGAAAGGATATACTGGCACTGGAGGTAGGGGTTCAAAAGAGATTCACTAGACTGATTCCTGGGATGAAGGGCTATCAAGAATGGCTAAATAAGTTAGGCCTTTATTCATTAGAGTTTAGAAGAATGAGGGGTGATCTTATTGAAACGTACAAGATTCTGAGGGGGCTTGACAGGGTAGATGTTGAGATGATGTTTCCACTAGAGGGGGAATCTCGAACTAGGGGACATAGTTACAGAATAAGGAGACACTCATTTAAAACTGAGATGCAAAGGAATTTCTTCTCTCAGAGGGGAGTGAATGTCTGGAATTCTCTACCTCAGAGAGTTGTGGAGTATATTTAAAGTATTTAAAGGAGGTAGGTAGGTTTTTCAAATATTGGGGAGTTGAGGGCTAAGAGTAGCTGACATGAAAGAGGAGTTGAGGCCTAGGGCAGATCAGCCATGATTTTATTGAATGGTGGGGCAGGCTTCAGGGGCTGAATGGCCTACTCCTGCTCCTATTTCTTATGTTCTTATGTTCTAGGATTCCTACTTATCTGCTCATTTATAGCTGGTCAATTTCCTAAGGATCATTTGGTAATGGCCCTTTGCAATCTGATATACCACACTGGATATGATGAAACCAGGGTCACAGTTCTGTTTTCCAATTTTGTAAGGTGCAATAGAATAGCTCAAAATTCTAGTAGGCCTAGGTGTGTATAACCTACAGTAAACTTAGTCAGTCTCTGTAAATTATCATTCTGATTAAATCTGATGCACCAATGGGTGCATGTCAACTCAAATTACGACTCAATTTAAACTCAAATTTGAATGTGGGATTTTGACCTGTTCAAGGTCGCTCCTTTTCACACTGAGACTGAGATCCAGTTTTTGGGGACTGTATTCAAAAATTTAACAGCAGCTGGTAGCAAGCACATGATGCTGCTTCAATACTTGTTAATTCTGCAGCTTAAATAAGAGGTTTAGGGTCTGGAAAAGAACACAACCATCCCTCAATGCTTGAAGCTCTTGTTGCTTCCCTGCAGAGTCACTAAACATGTTTATGCTATAGGAGTACAGTTAATAAGAGACATACAGGTTATTCTCCTCTGGCTGCGCTCCACCATATAAGAAGATCCCCCAGGCTCAGGAAACCAAGGACGTGATAAGCTGCTTTTGTATTGGTTCTGGTGGGATATCAGTACTGTCAGCTCCCGATGCGAGGGCCTCAAGTAACCAGTGCCAACCCCACAGCGAACTTGCTGAATTTGTCAACAGTCATCACTAGGAAGTTCTGATTTTTAGTGGGTCTAACCTTAGGAAATTTAATAGAATTACTTTGGACCTACAAATATGTGTTGGATTAGAGAGCCAGGCATATGAAAGTAAGGATATTAAAATCTACATTTGTATTGATTCTCAAAAGTGCCTAGCATTTTTGGCACAAACAGTATAAGCAAAAAGTATTGTGAAGCTCTGCAGTCACTTTTACTATACGTGATGATCAAAAATATAGGCTATATAAAAGCACCATCTAATTTCATTCAGATGTTCCATGTATTTTTTAGTGTTCTCCCTTCTCCTACAAAGTCAATGACAGTTTAGTGACCGTTTAGCAGGCCAAATACTGTCAGACTATTAAACTGCAAACGGCAGGATGAATTTCCTTCACCCAATGGCTACACATGCACACTTTTTAACAGGAGCAACTGAATAATCTGAAGGGAAATTCAGGAAAAATATTCCCAGATATATTCCTCCTCAGCTCTGTAACTAAAGTCAGTAAGAGTAACTCTTGCAGATCACAAAATAGAATAAGTCAGTATGGGTGTGACCTTGCTAGAAACAAACTCAGTCATCTCACAATTCATTCTCTTTAGTGAAATTCAGTACAGTGCCTGCCACTATATTGTCTTCCCCAGCAAAATGCTGAACATAATCTTTTGTCCCAGATGCCACTACAGTATATCAGTATGATTGCAGCTTGACAAAGGAAATGGCAGAGAGGGAATCTTTCCCTGTTGGTGCAGCAGTTCACATACATACTGACCTGTCCCATGCTATGAATTGGAAATGTATAGTACAGTTTCAAGAGTCAGCAGCATTCAGAGAAAGTCTGTCTGCCTTTTTGGACAACCATCAGCTCTCATTTTTCTTCTGAGGGCAGAAGTGGAATTAACCTGAGGCTAGACTTTCTCCCCTCTTCTTAGACACCTTGATCCCACAGGCAGTTCAAACAATTCAAGCCGACAGGTTTGTTGCAGGATAGGTTTCAGGTACAGGACTAAGAGTTGGCTTGACCCCAAAACTTTCTCACTCAGAAATACATATGCAAATTCAACTGAGTCATCTGCATAGCCTTAAATTGGAAATTTCTAAACTAGTTCAACAGTTCTATTTTAAGTTAATCAATTAACCCTATCCTTGCCTTTAAGCCAGTAGTACTCATTGCAGAGGTGGAGGCCACTTGCTGCCCAACTCCCCTTTAGCAGACCAGCTGCTCTATGAGATTACATCTATGAATTGTTCAACTGCAAGATGCCATCAGAACTAAGACTTTGCATGGGTGTCTTCTTCCTTTATTACTACTCAGTAAGAAAAACCTAAGAGAATGCACATCAAAAGTGCCATCTAAGATGCACAGCACAACAGCAAAAAAGCAGAGATAGTTCCAATGGAAATATTATCGATTCCCCTTTTTATGGAGGAAGTGCCTGACATCATGTCAGTAACTTTTCAGAATGGCACATTTGAAATCATCTGCTCACACATGTAGGGAGTTACAAGTGAAGACCCAGGTTCCATTGCTCCATTCTGCTATATGCTGGAGATAGAACAATAAGTTGAAGATAACGCTGTGGTACAACAATCTTAAAGACTTTTCAGTACTATTCAACATCCCATTTCTATCTATTTAAAATTTTAAGTTAAATAAAATTGAAGACTGGGTGATGATTACATAATCAAAATAGTAAAATAAATGTATAATATATGCTTCATGTTTTTAGTGTTGCTTTCTTGTTAATTGTTAAAATTTCTGAAAACATACCAGTGTGTTTACATGCCTACTTAAGCATGTTTTTTTGTTAAATCAGAAATACTCTTGTTTCTTCAGTTGAGGTTCTGTGTTCAAAGTCAAGCAACAACCTAACTAATGAGTCAGTCTCATTTCTATTCTGTGAGACTCTCCCGATGTCCCTGACTAATTATAGTGTGCTTTCTCACGAACTTGATAAATTGATTCAATTTCACTCATTGACTCTCTTATGCTCCAATAAAACTGCTGTATGGTACCTGAATACCTGATAGCAGCACTACCTAAATGAGTCTTCTAAAAATTTATTAATGCCAAACACCTCAATGGCTTGATTTAGTAAAACAGCACAAAGGAGCATTAGAAGTGCCAATTCTACATCGTCCCTGTGAAACTTCAATCCAGTTGTTGACAATAATGGTCCTTCTGCTAAAGTCATTTGTCTTGTAAACTATCATCTGCTCATTTAATGTAATATTTTTTAGTTTAAACAGCCAAAAAAAAACTCGAAAAACTCTTTCCAGTTGCTGTTACCAGATACATTAAAAGAAATAATATTTTGGAACCTAATGAGCCCACTAAAGTAATCTTGGGTAATGGTCCTTTTCATGCTTGAATAATGATACATTTTAAGGGAATATTAATAATTGATTATAAAATAAGGGACAGCGATTATTTTTCAATGGCCACTGTTATGATAGGCAAAGCCCCCCAACAATCTATCTTGGGACCACTCCTATTTATATATAATTTACTGGTTACATTAGTGAAGGTTACATCAGTGAGGCAGAATACCCAAGTCTCTGGATAATTAGCCGTTTGGGAAAACAGCATGTTCTGAGAAGAGGGCTATCATTCACAAAAATATGCATGTACATACTTTGAAGAGTGGGCAAAGCTCTCACAAAGGCTTATTGAAACATATAGCATGGGAGGCCATTCAGCCCACTGTGTCTGTCCTGGTTCTTTGAAAGAGCTATGTAATTAGTATCACTATCCTGCTATTCCACACAGACTTGAAAATTTCACTTTTTCAATTATATAACCAATTATATTTTGAAAGTTACTGCTGATCTGCTTCCACAACATTTTCAGGCAATGCATTCCAAATCACTGTACAAAAAAGGCCAATAAAAAATGAGAAGGACCCGAGTTTGATCCTTCATCTGTGCTGGGTCAATGCATTAATAGTTAAGGGGCTACAATCAGCTTCAAATTCCCCAAGAGGGGGATAATCAGCTTCTGTCCAAAAGGACTTGAGTATAAAACTACCTATCTCAGTTCTACTTTAAAATTAATATTTTGAGAATCTCCTGTCATTGGTCATCAGGTCATGGTTCATCATGACACCATGCTGAGGAAGCAGGTCAGCAATAACTTTCGAAATATAATTGTCGGTCATCATGTCACACCAGAACATAAGTGAATGCACGCTGCCTGGCACTAGTGGACCTGTCCCTCAGTAAGGGAGTCAATAGCTCTAATATTCACTGGGATGGAGTTTTATAGCAGGATCAGGGGAGAATACTTATTGTTGGGATGAACACCATGGAGTTTTAGCTCCACAGGGTGCATATCTTTTTTTAAAAAAATAGATTCCCAGCATCGTAGCCAACTTGATTAACATGCCTGACTGTTTGTTGGATTGGGAAATCTTGCAGCACAACGTCGTAGTCCAGGAGCAGGTAGTTGTTGTTAGGAACGGAGAACACACAAATAGCTAGAGTGTGGTTGGGAGGGTCAAGGATTGTAGGGGGGGATGGGGCGGGAAGAGATCAGAGGGGCCTTGGGGATTTGGATGGGGTTGGGGTGAGAACTGGAGATTATGGGGGCGATTAAGGATCACTGATGGAGAAGTCAATGATGGCAGCTAGGAATTGGTCAGGGGAGATTGTGAAGGTGGTAGGGGGTGCATACAGGTAAGCTTTTTGTGCTTGGAGGAAACATTCCTGCTCCTCCTGGCCCACAAACATTGCTGCACTGGCACTTACCTGATGGATTCTTCTCCATCTCACTTCCTTTACCTGCCTGCTATCAAAGGCCTCGAAAACCCAGTCCATATGGAATATAAATAAAAACCCTATTAAAAGGAAGGCACAGAACCTCCTTAAAAGGTTTCAATGACTAATTCTCTTCCTGAGAGTGAATGGTCACCTGATGCCCCTCATCCTAACTCTGGTAAAAACCCAAAGTCATAGACTGGAATCTTGTGATGGGGGAAATTAGTCAGGCAGGAGGGTGGCAGGTGGAGACCCCACCACCTTCCTGCCTCAACCACAATTAAGTATGTGGCAGGAAGACCAGTGTACAGCCTTCCTGCCCACTTAAGGGCCTTGTCTTGCCGCTGCTGGTAATAACCCAGCAGCGGGCAGGGGGCTCGCCAAGCAAGGAGCAAAACTAGCAAACCTGCATGGGGTTGTTTGCGGGCTCCTGCTGGGAAGATGGGGTCCATTGTTTAAAGGTACTCAATGCTTACTTGAGGGACTTGACATCGGGAAGAGGGGCTTGCTGAGAGCCAACACCAAGTCCTTCCTGCTGATGCTCTCCCAAGTCCCTCACAACCACCTTCCTGCCATCATCACTCACCTGGGCTGGGTCCCTTGTCGATTCAAAGCCTTGGGTGGGTGTCTCAGTGACACTGCTAAGTACAGACAAGCTGCTGGCCTCTGCTTGATTAGTAGCTCTCAACAGGTGGGGCTTCTGCCCCCGGGGTCCTTGATCCTGGGGGATGTCCCGCTGCTGGCTTGTTAAGTGACTGAGTGGCACAAGATGTGGTGGGCCAGGAAGGGGTGACATGGGGTCTCCCCAGCTCTCTAGCCGATGGCTGAGACCCCCGTTACCTCCCCAAGATTCCGCCCAGTCATTTAAGGCACAGAAGGTGGCCATTTGGCCCATTAAGCCCATGCCGGCTCTCAGTGGAGCAATCCAGTCAGTCCCACTGCCCCACACAGTCCCAGACATCCTTCAAGTGCCATCAAATGTCTTTATGAAAGCACTGACTGCTTCTGCTTCCACCACCCTCTTGGACAGAGTGTCTCAGGTCATGACTACTCGCTATATAAAAAAGCTTTTCCTCATTTTCTCCTTCATCTCTTGCCCAAAATCATAAATCTGTCTCCCCTAGTCCTTGTAACATCAACTAACGGGAAGAGACTTTCCTTGTCTACCTTATCTAAGCTGATCATAATCTTATACACCTCTATCAAATCCCCCCACAATCTCCTTTGCTCCAAAGGAGAATAACCCCAGCCTTTCTAACTTAACCTTGTAGCTAAAATCCCCATCCCCAGAACCGTTCTGGTAAACCTCCTTCGCACCCTCTCAAGGACCTTCATATATTTTCTTCAAGTATAGTGACCAGATGCAAAACTCTAGTTGAAACCTAACCAGAGCTTTATATAGGTTCAGCATAACTTCCCTGCTTTTGTATGCACTCCCTCTAGTTATGAAGTTCAAGTTCCCATATGCTTTGCTATTCAATCTTCAAAGATGCACCTCCAGGTCCCTCAGTTTCTGCATACTCTTTAGAATTGTGCCATTAAGTCTATATTAAGTCTCTTCCCATCCCTTCTGCTAAATGCATCACCTTATACTTCTCTGCATTAAATTCCATCATGAATTGTCTGCCCATTCTGCTAACTTATGTTCTGTTGAACATAATTCGTAACATTCTCACTGTTTGCCACTTCTACAAGTTTGGCATCATTGGCAAATCTTACTCTGTTTTTCAAGATCCAAGTCAGTTATAGAAATATATATATATATATATATATATACATAAAATAGCAAAAACAGCATTGGTCATATCACTGACCCTTGAGGAATACTACTGGCTATCATCTTTCAGTCTGAAAATCAACCATCTACCATGACTGTGCTTTCTGTCCTTAAGCCAGCTTTTTATTCAATTACACACTGATTCTCCAATTCCATTAGCCTCAATTTTGTTAACCAGCCTTTTATGAGGTAACTTGTCAAACACTTTCTTAAAATCCATATGGACAACATCCATTACATTCCCTTCATCAATCTGCTCTGTTAATTCATCAAAAAAATTCAATTAGATTAATCAAGCATGATCCGCCTTTTACAAATCCACACTAGCCTTCATTAATTAGCTCAAACCTCTCCAAGTATCTGTTGATGTGTTTTCCCTGATTACGGATTCCAAAACCTTACCCACCACTGATTTTAGACTAACTGGCCTTTAGTTGCTAGGACTGTCCTTACACCCTTCCTTGAATAAGCGTGTCACATTTACCAAGCGTCTGGCACCTCCCCACTTCTAGGGAAGATTGAAAAATTAAGCGAAGCCCTTCTGTTATCCCCACCCCAATTCCTTTATCAACCTGGAATGCAAACCATTCAGACAAAATGACTTATCTAACCTAAGCAGAGCCAGCCTTTCGTGTACCTCCCCCTTTCAAATTTCACACCATCCATTGCCTCCATTCACACTGTCCATTGCCTCCACCATCTCTGTTTTTACCGATATTTTGTCAGATTCCTCTTCCTTAGTAAACATTGATACAAAGAACTAATTGGGCAGAATTTTACACCTCACGGATGGGCGCACGGCCAACCTGATCAGGCGTAAAATCATGCAAGATGACGTCGGAGGAGTGTCCCAACATCATTGAGCACTCACGCAATATTTCGCTCAGCGCGTGCACATAAAACTCAGAAGCATGCCCGCCGACAGTTAAGAGGGCCGTTAAGCCCATTAACAGCGCAAGTGTCTGTGATTTTTCGTGGCCTGTCCAGCCTTATGGCTGGCGGACAGGTGAATCAGCCAGGCAGCCTTTGCAGTTTTCATCAAACTCATCCAAGGGCAGGCTGAAATCTCCGTTAGGAAATAAAATAAAAATAAATATCCAGGGACAGCATTTTGCTTTCAGGTGCTTGATTGTGATGACTGGACATTTTTTGCAGCTTTTTTCACCTTTATTTCATCATTTGCAGGTCTGCAGCTGTCTGCCTTCAGGGAGCTCTCTCGCAGTGCTCACCCACACATGCGGTGACGTTATTGCCCGCCCTCACCCCGCCAGCGCTGAGCTTTTCAGCGCATGTTTCACGCTGGCTGGCCATTAATTAGCCCACCAATCACATGCGCCCGCAAAGGGTAAAGTTCAGGCCATTAAGTATTCTAGCCTTGCCCTGCGTCTTCAATCATATATCGCCCTCTTTGTCCCTAATATGATCCAAACCACCTTTTACTACCAACTTACTATTTACACGCTGGTAGAAGATTTTAGGGTTCCCTTTTATGTTGACTACCATTCTATTCTCATACTCTCTCTTTGCCAGTCTTATTTTCCTTTTCACCTTCCCTCTCAACCTATTGTATTTGACCTGGTTCTCATTTCAACTAACATGTATCATACACCCTCTTTTTTTGATTCATCATAATTTCTACCTCCCTCCACATCCAAGGAACCTTGTTTTGGCTCCTTTACCTCTCAGCCTTGTTAGAATGTACCTAGCCTGTAGCTGAGGCATCTCTTCCTTAAAGATCACCCATTACAGTTGTTCCTGCCAGTCTCTGGTCCCATTTTACCCTGGCTGGATCGCTTCTCAATGCATTGAGATTAACTGCTTTCAATAGAATTCCTATATTAGATTGTTCCTTGTTTTTCTCTATTCCTAATCTAAACCATATGATAATATGATCACTTTTACCCAAATGTTCCCCTATAGACACTTGGTCCACCTGTCCCATCTCATTTCCCAGCGCGAGATCTAGCAATGTCTCCCTTCTATCTGGGGCGAGAACAGGTGGGCGAGTTCTAAATGGGTTGGATTCCTGTTTCAGGTTTTTTTAACATTTTAAGCTCCAACCTGACACAGACCCATGCATTTTGGGGGGTTAAAATTGCTCCCAATGTCCCCAGTGGAGGGAAAGAAGAGAAAACAGAAGAAGCAAACAAATGATTCCTCTATTTTGTTCCATTAACTCCTCCTACTACCAAAAACTGTCCTCCTCAGAAAGCATTTCCACTAATCAGCATGTAATTCAAATTTCTACAGTTCATGGCACCGACTTCTGTCAAACAACACATAATTTTCTTCTACTGACTTGCACCCTTAACTAGCTGAGATTGATTACAGTTGCAACGGCCCCAGTATTTCTGGCGAGGCGGAGGGATCGTGGAGCGTGTTTAAGGATGGAGGGGGTGGGAGCTCAGAACTTGCGGGAAGGAAGAGTCCCTGTCAAATTGGCCAACTGCAACAGAAGGAGGGTCTGGGGGAGCACTCCTGCTGACAGGCAGTGCCAAAGCTTGTGTGATCTGGCTGTTCCCATCTCCATTTATTTTCTGGGTTTCCCGAGCCCTGGAAAACCACGCCTGCCAACATTAATTTTATATCAGGCTCCCAATTGCACTATGGAGTCTGATTTAAATACTATAATAAACTGTTCTGCCTCTTGAACATTATACACAGACACAATATGCATCCTGCGTCAATAAAACTACTGGCAGGCGATCAGATGACCGTTTGATGTCATGTTACACAATTTTCAATTTTTAACCCCGACCTACCCTCTACTTCCATCATGGAATGAAAAAAAGGCAATTTGTACTGAATTTGAGAGCCAATTTTACAAATTTTGACTGATAAACAGGTAAAGGTGAGTCCACAATTTCCTGTGAAATACTGGCAGTGGGCAGGGCTCACTGGAGTGCAATTTTTTTTAAAAAAAATCAGTCCTTTGAAGTCAAATCTTATGGGTGAAAGCAGCTACACAACACAGTGGGCCATGCACTCCCCTCCAATCTCAAGAAGCTTTACACTACATCCAGCCCTTGTCATAAGAGTTAGGAGTATTCAATTCTGACACTTGGGGAAAAATGTTGCTTTCTCAAGCACTAATATTGTTCATGGTAACAAGCACACAGAAATTTTGCTCCATTCCATCTCCTAAATGTTCAATAACAATATAGAAACTGTTGTCAGGAAACAGAGCTTCAATGGAAGTAGACTAATAGCAAAATCATTTGGAACAACCATTCAACTCAATCATTGCATGAAATCTTAACTGTTTATAGTGAATTCTGTCAAACTTCAATAATTTGCAAACTGTGTGAGATTTGAATGCAAAGGGACAATAAACTCAACATGAATATTCTTTCCAAACCATCCTTCACACTGCATGTTAATTTGTTGGCATTTACCTTGACTTTTTCAATATGGTCCTGCAGCGAGTCTATCAGCAGGTCCCCCACGGGTTGCCAGGTATCTCTGATAGCCTCGGCCTGTCTCAGTTTACGGTTCAATTCATCCATTGCATCTTGTAATTCCAGGAGCCTCTCCAAGGCCTCATCTATACGCTTCTGCCAATCAACAGAGCGAGTGCTCAACTTGTCCCACTCTACTTTTACCTCCTCGGCATGCTTCCGAATGACTCTGGCAACAGCCTGGGCATTCTCTTCAGGTGTTTTCACTGAGTAAACAGGAAAGAGAATTCTGTTAAGACACGAAAGCTCATGAAAGGAATGGGAATTAGAACTCCTTAAAACCTATTTTCTTGGCCAAACTTTTGGTCCCGCATCCTAATATCTACTTCTTTGGCTTGGCATTTTTGGATTGCACTTCTGCGAAGCAATTTTATTTTTCCATTAAAGACATTAAATAAACAAGGCTCTTTTGACCTGATTTACATAGCGTTCAGGAAAGAGGACAAAGTTATAAGATTACTTAACCCACGACAAAATTATTTCACTTTTTAGCTTGATTACATATATTTATATTGTTGGGTTGACATTTGTGATTTAGTTCCCCCAGTTAAAAAATGTTGAATACAGGGTGGCATACTGGGAATTTGGCGCAGAAGTCAGCCTGCACAATTTTCCATCAATTACGTAGGCTGCATTAGAAGTGCCAATCAGAATTCCTATTTTCTCTCCCTGTTCCAAAGAAATCTGTACCAGCAAAGACTTGCAAAATCTGCTGCATCAAATTCTGATCAGGTCTACTTCATGGATTCACAGCAACCAAACAATGCAGTACAAGTCTTTTTCATGGCTATGCAACAACCCAGTTCTTTGCTTTATTGGTACGCTGTTGAGTTAATCATTAGCCAGTTTTTAGGATGCAATGAATCTTTATGATCTTCCACAGAATGGCTAACCTTGTGAGGAAGAGGGGCATATCCGTGGCCAACGAATGAGTGGGTGGCACAGGAACATGTGGAGAGCTGCAGTCGAGTGTAATTCACTTTTTTTATTTTTGAAGACTCTGAATCAAAACACGTAAGATGTTTGATTTCAAGAGGAATCTTTAGAATTGAACTTAATATTCATGGCAAGGGAGTTAAAATGTTAATCAAGGTTCTCACTATTGATCAATATCCAGCAACTGAAAATCAACCATGCATGGATTTGGATGAGGAAAGGACTATGCTCAGCTGTGACACCGTTTACAGTTGAATAACATGCCAATAGTCACATCCTGGATTCATACATGAAAGAGCAGTTGCATGATTAAAATTCCAGGAGGACTTAGTGTCTATGGAAAGCTAGGTTGGCATGTGTCAGCACCTTCAGATGAGCTGGGAGAAAAACTGGCAAAAAAAACAGGATTATCAAAGCATTCCCATGAAATCCACATCTCAATCATTTGCAGTGGCAAATGTTGAAGCCCAATCTATCCAGTGGCCAATACAGCTGCTCTGAAATAGCTTCATTGTTTGTTGTCCTGGAATCTCACTCTGCCAAAAATTCTCAAAGCGCATATTTACTGAAACCATGAACAGTGATAATACCGTCAGACTAATTAGCATGAACAAATTATTGAGCCCGACACCATGACAGAATTGAAGAAATTCTTTTTCTATAGGATCCAGCTGCACCAGCTGGCTAGCAGAATTGGAATATCATATTGAAGTATAAGTTGCACTCCCAAGTTTGGTGATCATTAAACTTTAATGCAGAGATAGTAGCACTGTCCTGTAGCTTTTTTAATGTGTACAATTTAAAAAACACATACACACAACTTGCTAAAGCATTTGAAATATAGTTTCACACTTTCAACTTTTTTGTTGCAGTATTTCTCCCATCTCATCTGAAGTGCTGACTTTTGCTGGCTAACTTTCCACAGACACCAGGCCATGCCTCATACTTTAGTCATGTGGCTATTCTTCAAGTGATATTCTAATATGATGTTGAGCATTAGTATTTCATTGTTCCAACACTTCACTCCTTAATGCCAGCTTAACAAAAAACAGCAACAGTCTTTCGTTGTGACAGTGACAATCTGCTTCCGATTAACACCAAATTAAGGCCTGTTTTGTGCTGTGGACTTGTATTCCCTACAAGCTAGTTGTTATTATTCAAAGTCATTTTACTTAGCCTATAAAGAATTGCCACAAAGGAGAGACTTATCCGATCCATCTGAGCTGCATTCAAACAGGTCCCAGAAGAAAAGGGAAGAATAATAATTCACTGTGCCACTAGGTCCCCTTTGATCATTTTATCTTCTGCACTTGAGTTCCTCTGCCAAGGGGACGAAATAATGGGCTGCTCTGAGGCCTCTGCAATGTTGCTCTGTGATGGATGGCTCGGAGATACACAAGAGATGCACCAATTGATGCTCCTTAAGTGATTGTGCTTTGGTTCCATTTATCCATCCAGTGATGTTCTAGCTGACAAACTTAGCGTCTGGGGACTTACAAATGTGAATCCAAAATCTATCATTCCGTGTAGAATGTCTTTTTTACACCAATCACAGCAGCAGAAAATAATTTTACGACACCATACATAGCAAATCAAAGAAGGAATGGCTGGTTGCTGGACAAGGTTTCTCCTTGACAGCTTGTATGTACATGAGGAGCACAGCCAACTTTGAGATACATCAGCAAGCCGTTGCTACCTCTGCTGTACAGGCACAGGTACTGAAGAAAGGCTGATCAATGTCAACAAAAAGGGTCTGGTGAAAAAGAGCTCCACTCAATTGGAATTCTTCTTGTAGGAAGCCTGACCTACACCATGGACCTAACCTAAATATTATTTTATTTGTCATGCAGTTTAATTAATTGTTTACTATTATTAAGTCTGAACCTAGCACAAGATGCTTAAGGCACAAGTAAATATCATCTTAAAAATGTACAAACATTTTACTAAATTTTTGTTACGCAGTGGAATATTCGAGTTAAATCCCAAGATGTGATAAGGTAAATATTTCTGCCATTTAGAATCAGTTGAAGCATATTTAAGATTTTGAGGTGTGATGGCTGTAACATTGGGTTACCACACAGTTTCCCCATCTGCAGCAGCTGGCTTCAAATGCAGTCAGAACGAAGCAATACAAGTCTCTTATTCTAACTGCAGACTGTAAGGAACCAACGTGAAATGGGTTTGGGTACTCTCAACCTAGTGTGCTTTCCCACAACATAAAACCGTTCACAATTTGCACAATGGCATTACATTGGCAATCTCACTCATATTCCTTTAGAGTAATAGATAATTGGAATCTTGTAGATGGAGTGGGGTTGGGGACAACTTTTCAGAGAAGTAAGTTCTGCATATGGATGGTAATAAATAAGTGAACCCCCAGCCTTACCTCCCCTCCATGGCCCAGGAATGCTGAAACCAATTGTTGTTGCCTACCACAAGTCTACACGATTTATTAAAGGCCAAACAAGCAGAAAGCAAAGACTCCATATTGCTCCATACGGGTTAGTGCCATATCACATATATGATAAAATATAAGTAAAACTTGACAATTGCATCCTGAGGATTTTATTTGGTACAATGTTTAAGAAGAACTATAGCTCCAGACATTTCCAATAGTATTGGAATCTCTTTCACTGTTTTTCTCAAATCTCACTGCTTTTAATGGTCCTCAGAGAGTAACAATACATTTTAAAAAAACAACAGAAACCAAATAAGCCTGATGCTTTGCAGAACCCTTCTTTTAAAAAGTGTGGAGCAGCAAGGATAGTAAATTATTTAAACTTATGTATTTGGGCACCCGGGAAGAACACACAGCCTCATCTCATTAATAAGAGATCTACAATTGAGCATAATTGTCCCCAAGTGAACCAATCAGTTTTCAGCAAATCATACAACAGTGACTGAATACCATTAACTAATCTTTATTGTATCCAGAACACAAGTTGAGTAATTACCTTTTGGTGATGACAAAAGACTTTCAGGACCTTCGATAGGCTGCTCAGCCAAGAACAGACGCACTGTGTCCAAAACACTCATGATCACTGGTTCCTTGGCCTTCAACTCCCGCTTGAAAGTCTGGAAGAAGTATACAGCACATTATATTGTAACTTTCACAAAGACTAAAATAAGTATTGAAATTAAGTCATCAGCCAGAGAAGCAGAGAAATATTATTAATCCTACAGGAATTGTAACACTACAAAAGTATTACATTTTCCCTCCATGGATCACCACCTTGATGCTCCGATGATCCCTTGAGCAAAACTTCTGGGACCTCCTTGCTTCTGGTAGGGCCTCCCATAGTGACAAGGTCAGGGGGAGCTGCCAGACAAAGTGAGGTCCAAAATGTCCACCATGATAGAGCAGACAAAGAAAAACTACGGGTCATCTCTGGCTGCAAAGGTGGAAGGGGGCTGCAGTGGCAAGGTAGGCTCACTCATCATGGTATAATACGTCACCGAAATTTGACTACCAATCCGTCAAGATCATGTGGGTAATGATGGCGCCCCAAGGTCCCCATGTTAAACAAAGTCACACGCAGGCTCCTATCAGGATCCATTTGCCAAGTTCTGTGATGACGGAGAATTGGCAATGGGGTCCGGGTTAAGAACCTGCAAGTCCTTAGTCAAGAATCTATACACAGGTGACAGATGTGTGAAGGTTGTTGGATACCTGTGTTGGGACAGAGGTGTCATTGGGCAGCAGCTTCTGTGATTGAGCAATCCTCTTCCCGATATCTTCTGCTCACCCCAAATGGGGAGGGGGCTAGAATAGGTACTCTAAATATAATCTGTCCCACTTTCTCCTGGCTGGGAAACAATACCCTGTGGGATCACCATCTTCATGGTCAAAGAAAGAAAACTTTAAATTTTGCAACTTGGAATGTTAGAATACTCCTTGATAATCTCAAGAATGATCATCCAGAAGGAAAAACTGCAATCATATCATGTGAGCTACCAAGAATCCAAATTGACATCACCGCCCTCAGTGAGACCTGCCTTCCTGGGGAGGGGCAGCTGAAGGAACAAGCCAGGCGATACACCTTCTACTGGAAAGACTGACAGTGACCCTCATGTCCGCAGAATTAGTTTTGCCTTCCAGAATAGGATCTTGGATGCATCGCCAGAACTCCTAAATTATATAAATAAATGGATCATGACACCTCACCTACAACTCAGCCGTAACTAATATGACACCGTCTTCAGTGCTTATATCCCGACCCTGGCTCTTGACTTAGATGAAGATGTTAAGGAAAAGTTCTATTCTGACCTTGAAAAGGTCCTCATTGCCATCCTTAAAGAAGAAAAGATTATCCTCTGTGGGACTTTAATGCCAGGGTTGGCTGTGACTCCAATGTCTGGAGTGGAGCCATTGGGAAAAATGGGAGTGGGAAAAACCATTGTAAATGGTGTCCTCCTGCTGACAAAGTGTACTCAGCTTGGCCTCATTATAACAAACATCCTCTTCCACCAGAAGGACAAATACAAAACCACATGGAGACATTCTAGATCAAAACATTGGCACCTCCTGGATTATGTCATTGTTCAAAGATCTAAGTAACATCCGTGTCACCCGATTCATCAACTGATGCCTTCTAGATAGACCATAGACTTGTTCAATAGGTGATGAACATCTGCCTTGCACCAAGACATCACAAGGCCCAAAGGCCCAAGAGGAAGGAGATCAATGTCTCAGCCCTAAAGCATCTTGACTGAAGAGAAGAATTTCAAGTTCAGCGCCTGATCGATCTGGAAGATCTTTACATATCCAACTCAATTTCAGAACAGTGGGATCAAATAAAGTCAGCTGTACTACACTCCTGTGCCCAGATCATTGATTTAGAGCATCGTCATCACCAAGATTGGCTCGATATAAAAAATGCTGAAGTATGTGACCTCCTAGGGCAAGACTTTCATTGCCTGGCAGAACAACTCAAGATCTCAAATCAAGAATTTCAACAGCTGAAGGCTGACGCCCAAAGACAAATCCTGAAGATAAAGGACATGTGGTGGGAACAGAAAGCCCATAAGACCCAACAATAAGCGGACCATCATGACATACAAAGATTTTTTGAAGCCACTAGGCCAGGTCAAATGGACAAAAACCCTTTGCTCACAGGGTGGTGTTTCTCTTCTTAAGGATGATAATGCCATCTGTCAATGCTGGAAAGAACATTTTCAACAGCTCCACAACCATGAATCCACAGTGGTAGCTGATATTCTCCAGGCTAACTCCGATTATCCTGTCGTAGGATCTATGGGTGAACCACCATCGATGGGAGAGCTGCAACAAACAATCAAACAGATGAAAACAACAAAGCCTGTGGCTAGTATTCCAGCTGAGGTTGCCAAAGTTGGTGGGCTTCTGCTTAAATCAAGGGTCCATGATTCCATGCACTCATCGTACAGATTTGGGAGGTAAAAACACTCCACTAGCCATCCCCACCCTCACCACACCTCAACTTCAGGAATGCAACAATTTTAACCATCTTCGAGAAAGGAGTTAAATTGTGTTGTGGAAACTATCGAGATATTTCCCTCTTGTCCATAGCTGGGAAAATCCTGCCATGCATTCTCTTGAATCACCTATTTCCTGTGGCTGAGGAAATATTCTCAGAGACACAGTGCAGTTTTTGACTTTCCAAAGGAACCTTTGCCGTGGTCTTTGTTGCCAGAAAAATCCAAGAAAAATATCAGGAATAACACTAGGAACTCTTGATTGCATTTATCGACCTGACCATCGCGAGGCCCTGTGGATTGTGCTCCAAAGGTTTAGATGTCCAAGGAACTTCATCACAATCTTGCAACCGCTCCATGATGATATGACTGCAACTATCTTGGGTGGGAGATCTGAAGCAGGTGCCTTCAAAATCTAGACTGTGTAATAGCCCCCATAATATTTACAATCTACCTGATATTGCTTATTCACCTCATCAAAGATCAACTGCCCTCTACTGTCAGTGTTGAACACCACCTTGATGAAAACTCTTTAACTCAGTTGCCTCCGCGCCAAAACTAAACTGACCACCATAGTCATACATGATCTACAGTTTGCAGCTGACTGCAGTGTCATTGTTCACTTTGCAACAGATTTGTAAACCACTCTTGATCTCTTCAATTCTGCATACAAGGAACTTGGCCTGTCCTTGAATGTTGCCAAAAATAAACTTGTATATCAACCCAGACCTTGTCAGCCAAATATTCCACTTCTCCCTTGAGGGAGAGATTCTGGAATATGTTAAGCATTTCCGACCTTGGCAGCCACCTCTCTCAAAAGGCCACCTTTGAAAAGGAGATCCAGCACCAGATCAGCTGAACCAGGTTGACCTTCTACAAACTATGGCAGTGAGTGGTTGACAGCAAAGACCTCCACAGGTCAACAGATGTCCTAATGTTCAGAGGAGTTGCCGTCACCACACTCCTGTACTGCAATGAGTCCTGGACTGTGCATCAGTGACACTTTAAGAGTACTGGAGAAATTCCATCAGCAATGCCTCTGTGCATCCTCTGGATTCAATGGGAGGACCATCAAACAAGTGTTCATGTACTTCTTAAAGCCAGCTCCACAAGTGTTCAGGCAAAACTCCTGTAAAACCATCTTCAATGGACTGCACACTGTCCAAATGGCTGAAAAGTGTCTCCTCTGTCAGGTCCTGTTTTCTCAGCTCTCAGATGGCCAATGTTCCAGGGGAAGAGAAAGAAAACACTTCAAAGATACTCTGAAACATCCCTTGAAATGCAGCAGCATTGACATTAAGGACTGTGAGGAACTTGCTATCAATTGTTCAAAATGGTGCCAACTTGTCCAGCAAGTTGTAACATGCTTTGAGTCACAACATCTTGATGAGGCAGAGAAGTGGCAGAGAAGGAAAGAAAAGGAAGCTAATCCTGTACTTTTTATTCCACTACCCCATGGGACATCTTATCTCATGTGCCCAAAGATCTGTGGGTCAAGAATTGGCCTGTTCAGTCACATGAAGACCCATGGCAGAAACTCGCTACGTTGAGTAAATGCCATCCTTGAATTGAGAGAAGCTGGCGATTACAATGTGTATTTGTGGCCTATATTACGTAACTGTAGAGCACCAATCATTCTGAAAAATATCCTGCAGAATGTGATCTGATGAGAATAAAACTCTCCAAATGTCAAATATACAGGTGTCAAAAATAGTTAAATTTGAACTTTAAAAAAAACTTCTTTCCAAAGTAAAAACTAATGGAGCAACAGAACCTGATTTTAGATGTATTCCTCTTCCTCTCGCCATACAAATGTATTGTTCATAGTATGACCAATTAGTTTCATGCCTCATCCCTTGTACCACACTCTATATTTGAAAGGTGTAATTCTAACTCCATACTCAGCACGATGGTGAGAAGGTATGACACAGCTTGTGCCATTTTCCACACCCAAGGAGAATGAGTTTCAAAGTTCCTTGTAGGACAGAGGTGTCCAAGCTTCTTGTTTTTGCAGGTCAGGTAGAAACTTTAAATCCTTGCTCCCTTAATTTGCCTGGGAAAGGACCAGGCTCAGCTGTGATGCCCTCTGTAGTCAAATGGCTTGTTGACATTCACTGATTAAGTTCATATATGAAGAATGGTCACTTGCATGTTGTAGTAGTTGGCTTATGGCATGTGAAGCTGTGCCCTAACAAAGATCACAGACCTGGAAGTTCCTCAACATTTATGCCCAAAACCTAATCTCTTCACTGATCTTGCCAATGAGAATTTATGCCCAAATTTCCTGTGGATTTTATTTGCCTGCCTTGAACTTACTGCCAACATAAAACAAGGTCTAATGCAGCAGCATGAAGCGGGGGTGTAGGGGTTGAGGGGAGGGGGAGGGGCATAACAGCGAGTGGGCTGCTATCTTGTACCCCAGCACCTCACTCACAGAGCCTCCTGTCTCTGATGCTGCTCCTTATTTTCCATTGTTATGCACAATAAGAATATCCCCATGAGGAACACTATTCTAGCCTCAGTGCATGGGTCATTGAGAGTCTGAAACATTTTGGCCGATGGGCAGAATTTGGTTAAATATATTGCAGGTCTCAATAAAAAAAAATACTGCAGGAATCATAATTTCACTGATACCAGGTGACTTCAGGTTCTGCTGTGCCTGATTTATTTTTTATTTATTCTTTCATGGGATGTGGGCATCACTGGCAAGGCCAACATTTGTTGCCCTCATTGTCCTTGAACTGAGTGACTTACTCAGGGACAGTTAAGAGTTAACCACATTACTGTGGATCTGGAGTCACACACGGGTCAAACCAGGTAAGGATGGAAGATTTTCTTCCTTAAAGGACATTAGTGAACCAGATGGGTTTTTATGATGATCAATGATAGTTTCATGGTCACCATTACTGACAATATCTTTCAATTCCAGATTTTATTAATTGAAGTTAAATTCCACCAGCTGTCATGGTGGGATTTGAACCTGATCCCCACAGCATTAGCCTGGACCTCTTGGTTACTAGTCCAGTGAAATTACCACTATGCTCCAAATTTCAGCAAACACTTACGTCAACATATCATTGGTGTAAGTGCATGAAACTCAAGTGAGCTAGTCTCTTGCACAGGGTTAATTACAAAAACAAGAGGCAGAGTTTTGTAACTTGAAGAGGTGCAAACGATCAAGGATATTTGCACAAATCAATGCTTCAATGTAAGTCCAGTGTAAATCAGTAACACTCAAAATTTCTTTGCAATGAACAGCCCCACATTGTCTTACATCACAGGTACCCTCAAAAGTTCCAGGACATTCTCTTTAGGAGGGGAAGGAAGTAAAATTAGGAGGAAATCTATTACTCGGGAAAACTATAGCCGAAGCAACACAAAGTCAAGCTATCAGAATCCAGGGCAGTATCTTTTGTCAAGATTCAACATCTACACTATGGAAGCTGTTGAAAACTCCTGGCCACAACTGTGTTAACGTCTTGTAAGAAATTATCTCTCTCTTTCAGCTAATTCACAGTTTAATTAGGCATGGGCAAACATTACAGTTTCTACCTTGCACTCATGCTAAACTAGGGTGTAGTTAAATTGTGTGTTAAGACCTAAACCGACACAAAGGTATGCTGAGTGAGAGCATTTCCTCAGGGAAATCTCACTCTGCTTTGTGTCATTGTCAGGACAAGTCTTCACTGTTTGCATTCAGGCTAAATGATGACTGTAGAGTTGGTGCAAGACCACTTTACATTCATGCAATAGTTGTACTGTGAATATACCCTTGGACAATGTTTCTTAAAAGGTTTTATCTGCACTTATTGATACAGTCATAGTTTCCATTCCATACATAAACCTGCTGCTACAAGAAACCTTTTTACTTGAGCTATTTCAGTTTTATCCAAATTCTCTGCAGTGTGGCTTAATTAAATACATGAAAAAAAATCATTGCTTTTTCATGATTGTAAGAAGATTTGAAAATTAAACCATGCAGGTCAACAATGATGCATTAAATTTACATTTTAGCTAAAAATGGAACTATGTGTTGTGCACTTCCCAGGGTCACTCCAGAACATGTGAGAGTTAAACTTCGAATCTTGTAAATGAAACCCAAACATGCTTTTCATCATCTAGCACAGCATCCCTACACATTGTTATTTGTTATATTGCAGTGATTAATTTTGTACAGAATGAACTTGGCAAGCTGAACATATTTTGTTCTTTACAGTTATCAATTCATAATCTAAGAAGGCTATATATTCCTCAAAGAATGAAAGAGCTGCCATTTGTCTGGCAACACCAATCAGTCCTTGCAAGCAGATATGGAGTTGGAATATTCTTTATGACAAAAGTTTGAAGCAGTGAAAATATAATTTTTTCCTTACTCTGTGAACATCATTCTGCTGTTGTACAGAAGGAACATCACCACCAATAGGTCTTTGCCTCGTTAGCTCATCATTCTTCAAATTCAGCCATGCCAATAAGTCCTGGAGAGAGATGTGTAGTCGCTTCCACTGCTCGGCGCTCGTTTCCAGGCAGGCTCTAATAGGTTAAAAAAAAAGCATCCCAACATTGTGTTCACCCACAGAACAATAGCAAAACCAAAAACTAGGCTATACAAATGGATGTACTTACTAATTGCAACCAGCTGCCCTATTTACTAAAACAAAAAAAGTACCATAAACCTTTTCCAGCACACAATTCAAACACATTTCTTGTCCTGTATGATCAATTGAAAAACATGTGACAAGAAATGGAGCACAATTGGAGAAATATACCAAATCACTGAATATTGTCTATAACCTTCTCGACATAAATATTCCAAATTTTAATATAAATTATTTTAAATTTTTTTTTACCCAAAATGCTTTATGTTTTTAATTTCAAATAAAACAAATAAAATAAAATTCTATGTTGGCGTAACACATACAATGTGGTGTCAACTACAATTTTATAGAAAGCTTTACCTGCTGTCCCCTCTATGAATGTGTAATAATGTTGGCTATCGCATCATTACACCACAGAGATTCAAAAGGTCCAAGCTTTGATTCTCAGCCAGTTGAGATAAAACATTTGGCTTCAATGCCCTTTGGATAGGGACAAGAATAAAAAAGTCAGTTAGGGCTTTCGTTCTTGATTGTTATCCAATGACCCTTGCTGGAAGATATGCAAGTGCAGGTGTTAGAAGGGAACATGATCAGATGCAGCTGCGATGACATTCATAGTCAAGTAGAATTGTCTATCTAGCTTTACACAAAAAGGAATACTGCAAAGCTGACCACACCCATACCCCAGTAAGGACTCAGAACATTGAGCAGAAAAGGAGAGATAATTGAAAAAATGTTTTGACTGTGAAAATGTCAAATACGCTAACAACTTGCATCAGCAGGTACAAGTATCTAAACACAATTGGTTCACGTCACAAAGCTATTGTTGAATCGTTAAATAAATGTTACCCAATCTTTTTTTGCAGATGCAGAACATTCTGTTCCACAGCACTACATTGAACATTAAATTGAGGGACCAACCCTGATGACTTCCATTCAGATACTAGTCACAAAACTTCCTGAAACTCTGAAGCAATAAATTGCGGTAGCTAGAATTCCAATTGTTTCCAACTCATTAATGACCAAAAATATGTGAAAAATCATATTGTGTGACAATAATTATGTACCTAACAACATGGCTCAACATATTTAACGCAGAAAAAATATCAAAATGGGAAGATGACATGGATGATTCAGTCCACAAGACTTATTTCCTGCTCGCCCAGCTCAATTCTCATTAAACTGCTAACCTTCCAATTTCCCAGCTTGGTTCTCTTGCTAAGTTACATTATAAATTGTTCCCACTCATTGAGCACTATTTGCCTTTCCTTTTAAAACTCCCATTGTCATCATCCCCTCCTCTAAACTGTTATAAATTTGGGTATGCTTCCTTGGCTGCCTTTAGTTGCTCCAATAAATGGATCTCTTTCCCCTATGTTTCAGCATTGACTCACACTGCTCAATATCTGTTTACACAATAGTGTAACCCAGGGGTTCCTTGTGATCGAACGGAACCAGATATTTGTGTCTTTCACACATGTCCCATCTTCACTTACAATATTTTTGAAAGTGGAACAAGAAAACACTTTGAAAGATGAAGCTAGATATGAATTGTTAAGTTGCTTCATTTCACAGCAAGTGAATATACAGAACAACAGTATCGATCAGACTCTCTGAATTCCATCAATACAACATGTCCTTCCACAATGATATAAAAAGCACAAGGTTTCACCACATCAGTCTTCCTTCTTCAGGTACCATCCCTTAAAAGGGCATCAGCGACCACTGGATTGCTCCATGGTTATGCTTGACAAAGTGCTGCACTGGTCTGTCGTTGCCTTCTGCAGTATAGCTGACCAGGAAACCCTCCCACTCTTAGCACCTGCCATCAGATGATGAAAGCTTGCCCATATAGCTTTCTGTTTAAAAACCTGATGTAAATTGTATGTCTGTTGTTTTCAATCTTCCTGCTTACTATTCAGGAGAAAAGCCAGTACCAAATGCTGCCTGCTGACCACCCAGCATTACAGACCTTCCAGCACAATGTATTGTAAGGTGTTTCTAGATAGGCTAATGAACTGCTTATTGATGATGTTCTTTGGGGAAAATTAGCAATTCCACTTTAACATTTCCTTTTAGTCTTGTATGAAGATATCTTGCTATAAAACACAACACTTAAATGTAATTCTTTTTCCAGATCCTCTCAGTGACAAAAGCATCTCTCAATTCCAACCTCCCTATCTTCAAAGTCCTTAAAATATCATATCCCATATCAGCAACTATCTGTGCCACCAACTACCTGCCTGAATTTCTCCAATCAGGTTTCTAACTTTCCCAAAGGAACTAAATGACCCAAACCAAGATCTCAAATGACTTTTTTTGTGACTTTGATTGTCACTGCATTATCTACATACTTCTTCAACCTCTACAAAGCTTTCAACACTGTCAATCACACTTTCGCCCACCAACTCTTCTTCTCTCAGTTCCATAGGATTGCTCTTGCTTGGTACCACTCTTACATACCTGATTGCAGTCAAATGATCTCCAGCAATGGCTTTTATTGCTACCATTGCACCATCATCTTAGGAGTCTCCTCTTCTTCCCAACTTGCAAGCTATCCCTTAGTGAAATCATCCACATGCATGGGACAACTTTCACATCCACCCTGATGTCACACCACTCTACTTGACCATCTCTCTTGATTCTCTAATTCCCCAACACACCCAACTGCTTCTGTGTTCTCAGACTACTTGTGCAACGTTTAGTCCTGGATAAATGTAATTTCCTCCAGACATTGGAAAACCCACAACCATCACCTTCAGTCCCTGCCATAAACTTTACCAACTTTATACCCCTCTATCAGCACTGTCTGAGACTGAACCAGGCTGTTTACAAACTCAGCATCTGATTCAACACTAAGCTGAGTTTCTCTCCCCATATCCAAAACAAACAAAGCCTTTATCTCTTCCACTCCTTACTCAGACTATCTGCACCTAAAATTCTCATCCATTTGTTTGTCAGCCCCAGACCCAGCTTTTCTATTTCTTTTATGGTTGGTCCCCCATGCTCCACCATCTGTAAACCTTAGTTCATGAAAAATTCTGCTGCCCTTTTTTCAGTTCTGCATAAAGTTCTGCTTACTCAATATCCCTGTCTTCACTGGTCTACAATGGTTCCTGGTCTCTCCTATTTAAAATCTTATCCTCATATTTAAACATCTTCACAGCCTCACCCCTCCCTGTCTCTGTAACCCCCTCCATTCTGACAAATCCCACTCCGCGAACTTTGTGTTCCTCTACACCCTGACTTTGTTTCACTATTATCGAGGCATTCCTTCAGCTGCCTAGGCTCCATCCTCTGGAATCCTATCACTAAAGCACTGTAGCTCTTGTATGCCATCTCTTCCTGCGACACTATTTCAAAGCTATCTCTTTGATCAAACTTTGGTCACCCCTCTTAATATTTCCATCTTTGGCTCAGTGTCCATTTCTCCCTACACTCAAGTGAAGACCGTTGGGAGCAATACAGTGGCCCCTAGCAAAATGCAGGTGATTCTGTAGTGAAGAACTATTACACCACTGTACGAGGTGTGAGCTACGTTACAGAGACAGATGATCTCACCAAACTGCACCCAATCTCCTACTGAAGGCCTTGGTTGAGGTAAGCCCTTTTGGGACCAAATGCTGGGAAGACAAAGTGAAGGGAGGGGAAGCCAATAACAGGCCCTCTCTCCCGACCAGGGGGCCCTGGAACATTCCTGCCTTTACCACAGGAACTACTGTCAGAATTCTGCAGGTAATATAGGGAATTGGCAGCAGCAGGGGTGGATGGCAGGCAAATGGGCCAGGAACCTAGACCTTGTCCACCCAGCCAACACTTGTAATGTAGTGTGCAAGGAAAGAGTGGCCAACAGCAATGCATTAGTGATAAGAAGAAGAATTTCAGGTTGGGGCAATCAGCTGTCCAATTTTGACCCTTTTCCTGCTCCTATCAGCCTGATTTTCTGCAGATCAAGAAGGTCTCAGGTTTGACTCCTGGATTGTGCTGTTAACTTGATGTCAGCCGGAATAACAGTAAGTTTACTACAATCAGCCTCAGCATCCTACATTAAGGAGGAAAAAGAATTAATCAATATTACTGCTGCTGACCATTAATCTCTGACCATCAGTCAATAGGCTCCATCCTCTGGAATTCCATCACTAAAGCACTGGAATTAAAGCAATCCGGAACTCGGATGTGTCAGGATCTAGCTTAGTTGCAGCAACAGCACATGTGCAGAATGGTCCTTTTGGTGAAATAGCAATGGGCAATTGGTGCCAGTATGGCAGGCACACTGAGGAGAGGAGGACAAAATGTTTTGAAAAGACAAAACAGGTGTAGAAGAAACCATCTATGTGACAATACATTTGCATCTGGTTCCTCATGAATTCTCCCATCTGCCAATTTGGCAGCTCTGCAATGGAGTTATCAGAGCAGGTTATTTTCCAAACTGAGCTTATCAAAAAAAAATCAAAATGTACATTGATACCCCTTTAAATTGGATGTCTATTTCTCTGTGAATCAGCCATTAAGCTACATAACTTTCTCCTTGATTTACTAATTAAAGTAGACCATTTAATAAGTAAGCTTTGTAAAAGACCAAATTGACAACTTTATTAATAGCCCTTGAATAATGCTCTATTTCTGAGTCCTACTAGCAGAAAGAATGTCATTATTAGTATCTGATGTTGCTAGTTTTTGAACAAGATGAATCTTTCTGTCAATACGCTTGCTTTCTGAATGGGCTTTTTATCACCCATAAAGACTTATTCCGTTCAACATAAGTTGAAAACAGTTGCTTGGTTCACATATGAATTTCTTCCCCAACAGGCATTAGTCTGAAAATCATTGCTGGGCCACAGTAATTACCAGCAATGCCGATCTTGCTGAATCAAAAACCAGACTACATTTTTAAGGCTGTTCATGGATTGTTTAGGTTGCAATTCTGCAACATTGTTCTGTAGAAAGAATTATTCTCAGGCAAATGATTAAAAAGCAAAGTAGATGGAAGACTGGGTTGACTGCTGGTTTTCATTAAACCAATAGGCATGACATGGAAATTAAGTGGCTAAATTTATGGAGCGGCAAGTGGTCTAAGACTCAGCGCAGAGAGGCTGCCTCACACATCAGCTTTGCATGGGCTCCTGCAATAAAACTCTTCTGTTGGCTTTTCAACACTAAATTCTAACCAGCACAAAGGACACGGGATAGACGCACATGCACGTGCACACGTGCACGGACAGATTGTGCAACACTTAGCTTGTCTAACTATAGACCCAGAGTGTAAATTAATAGCTCCAGCTAACTGGTGCCTTTAGTATAGAAGTACCATTAATGAAAACATATCTGCAACACAGGGATAGTAACTGTCACCAGAAGTAAATTAGATGCTTGATGATACCAAATGCATGTTGTTCATATACTACTCTACCCTTAAACAGTTTTCAGATAGTCTCCAGGTGACTCTGCTGGCTGAGGCAGTCAGCAGCCAAACCATGCAATCCAGGGAGGTCTCTGCTACAAAAGTCTGTGCTGAGATTGCTGATCTCATGAGAGGCAGGAGCCAGTCCGGGGTGCGGGATGGGTGGGGGTGATGAAAATCAGCCAGGAGTCCTGATCTAATTGCTATTCCATAAACTAAAGCTGGAAGTGTGGCCACATGGACATCAGGTGAGGATAAGGGTGGTTTAGCTTTAATGCTCCATGAGTTTGGAATAACTGACTGATGCTCACTGTCTGGGTTCACACATGAAGAATGTTATCAATTGAGTAAGGTGAAGGAGATCTATGTAACGATGCCAGGAAATTGGTGAATAAAAGAAGCAAATATCTGCACCCCTCATACCCTGCTCCTCTTGCACATGCATTTCTGTTACAGGATACGTATCTCCTGTACCAAAGATTGCTACGGTTGCATCATAAGCCCATAAAGATGGACACTTTAATTTTAAAGAAAGCAGCATGGGTTAAGGACAATTTACCTTGACAAAATAGACTCCAGAGGTATCAGGTGACTTCTTTTGTGTTTTCTGCAAATACACAGTGTCAGACATGTCTGGGCATATCTCTGGGAAGTTATTTAAAATGTAAATGGCTTTTCCAGGCATTGATGACTTCTCCTCTCCACTTCAACTGAAGATTCTTAAAGTAACAATGACTGTTGAATGAAGTGTACAAAATTCTTACAGGGCTTGACAGGGTAAATGCAGGAGGGATGTTTCCTCTGGTTGCGGGGGGGGGGTCTAGAACTAGGGGACACAATCTCAGAATAAGAGATAGGCCATTTAGGACTGAGATGAGGAGGAATTTCTACAGCCATAGAGTGGTAAATATTTGGAATTCTCTACGCTAGGAGGCTGTGGAGGCCTAGTCATTGAGTATGTTCAAAGCAGAGTTGGAAAGATTTCTAGATGCCAATGACATTAAGGGGTGCAAAGATAGTGCAGGAAGGTGGCATTGAGGCAGAAGATCAGCCATGATCTAGTTAAATGGTGGAGCAGCTCAAGGACCAAATGGCCTACTCCTGCTCCTATGTTACTTCATGCTGGCCCCATGAAGATGAGATTACAAATAAGGGCATTTTGGTGGCTATTCACGGCTGGTATGTTGATGGGATACCAAGCATCCTCCATTGTGTGATAAACTGCTTAGCCATCAGCCCATTGTGAGGGCAATGGAAAAGATTGATACTGTTGTCAAATGACAAAATCTGGCTTGAAAAAGCAGATATCTTATTATTCTTGGAACTCATGTTTTCTTGTGTGTGTGTCCATGTGCGCGTATGAGGAATGGTTGTTTATTGCAATTACATTTCAGGTGTTTTGAAAATGTGTATCCTTTCCTTTGATTTAACTTACAAGAAACCTTGCTCCATGTCTGCTTCTAAAAGTTAAGGCACTGAAGGGGTTAAATACTCCTTCTCAAAAATACAGCTTGTTGCAGTCAGTTGAGAGGTGGGAAAAAAAAAGGAAATTATCCAACATCTCTCCCTTGCCCATAACAAGATACATGGCTGGAAATAGCATTTCATTTGCTGCGAATATTAGTATTCACATTTGCAATTCAAAGTAGTGACAGCAGCTGAAAACTGTGTGTCAAGTAATTACTTAATCTGATCAATATATGAACAGGCTAATAGGATTTTTACTCTTTACAGTTAAAATGTGTACAAATTTAAATTGAAAAAAAATGTGAGCAATCTCCACCACTGAGACATGGATTAAAGTATTATGGGACTTAATACCTCTAGAAAATTGACCTATTCCCTGAGGCTGAGACAGGATCGGTTTGGGAATGTGCATTCTCCGCACCGTTCCCTGCCGCACCCCCCACCCCAGCCCACCACCAATCCTCTACATCTGGATTTCTGCAAGCATGCACCTAATCCAACTTCACCTCCATTGGAAGATTGGTGTGTCCTTTGAACACCAAACATTGGATTTTACATTGTGTGTCCGTCTGATGCATGCAGAGAGGTATTTCTAGGAACATTACTGTTATTTCACAAACCAGATCTGCACATCACAGCAAAACCTGCTGACCTTGAGAAATAAAAATTCCTATTAGATATCAGTGGTAGAAATAAAATCTATAAATGTGGTGTGTTCACTTGAAACAAAATGAAAGATCAGTTTGTGTCCGCAAGTCAAAAATATATGCTTGTGTTTTTACAAGCGATCTATGTTACTTATTAGTAGGTAAGCTAGGTTAAAACATCTAAAGATAGAATAAATGAAATGTGTGAGTAAGCAATCTAGCAATGATTACAGGTTTGACTGAGTGACAGGTGCTTGTAAGAATGCTTAGTCTTCAGAGCAACTCTAAATCCTATTACAATAGAGCAGTCAGTATATTGGATTTATTTAAATGAGAGGCTGATATTATCTAGCTAAAGAAATGGAATCATCTCTGGCTGCTGTAGGATGTCTGATACTGTGTCAAGGCAATCATCACTTTGCTAGAAGACAAGATTTGTTTTTATTAGTTTTCAAAAAAAACGAATAAAAAGTACTGATGTGAAAATCCCTTATCAAAACAATGTGTGGCATGAGCACCCCATTGAAATCAAAAATTCCCACTTCAGGTCACCAATACAGACTTGGTTGATGATTTATTTTGTGGACATTGTCCTCTAAAAATAAATTAATATGTTGAGAAATTGAACATTACATTTTACTATTTGCACCCAATGTCAGCATTTATTAGTCCCTATTTGCTCCCCTGGAGGCTTAATGGGAATAATCCAATTTCGGGTGTGGGTGTGGGCCATGCTGATCAGGAAGATCTCAGTTTTGATTCATGCTGAGTTGGTCAATCCTAACCTCACCTAAAAAGAACATTCAAAACCCCAATTGGAACCCCATACCATGAGCTTAAGGAGTGGAGGAGAAGGATAGGAAGGTGGACACAACAGTCGGCTAGAGTTTTTGCTCCTCATCGTTCTCCATTGAGTCCTGACAAAAAAAATCCTGTGGGCCTTGGATGCAGACTCGATAATGGTTGGCTATGATCCCCATGATCAAGTCATTTGCTGGCAGTGTGTCCAAGATCACATGGAGAAAGGGAAGTTAAGCTAAGTGCTGGAGGACCGAGAGTGCAATCAGTGCTTTCATAATAAGAAAGGAGATGGGGAAAAAAATGAAATAGACAAAGCAATTTTCGACAAGTTTCTCATAGCATGACAGCATGGTGACAATCTGGCTTCTGATACCAGCCAGAAATGAGTTAGATCAGGACACCTTTTTATATTTCTCTACAGAGAAGAGGGCACTGAGATGATTAGTAATGCAAATTACAGATTACATCTGGTGCCGTAAATTCTTCTTACCTTTAGTTTTAGTAAAAAGTAAGGCAACAACGTTCAAAACCCATTGGAGAGTTTCACACTGCAGCAGATGTAGACACTGCTCCAGTGCATATCTATCTAGAGGATAACATGCAGACAGTTCTGCAGAATGTCCAGAGTAAGCTATTCATAACTGTCTTAGGAGTTGAATCTCTGCAAAGACTAATGTAACAAATGTAACCCTTACTATTTACCTGATTACATATATTTTAAACTGTGGGTTTTTGCTGTTTACGTCATGCAGTGTAATATATTTGTCAGTTAATCCATTGTTGGTCTCAGTTTTTACATGTGTATGTACTAATTTCTATGTGACAAACATCGTGGTTATTGCTGAAGATCCTTGCAGAGTTGCAATGGACAAGCAAATATCATTGTCGACATAAATCTGGAAATGAAAAATACTCAAAAAGCTTGACTGTCTTTTGACAGCACCTGAGTCATAATGTACAGTGTCATTTAGAAGGTGTGTTGATTTATATAAGTAACATTAAAGTGCCATTAATATTGAATGTTAATGAGTCTTATCAACTTCACTCAAGCTTCAGGCAGAATTCTGCACTCTGACTTACTAATGAGGTACTTCCACAGGCAATTAAAGTTTGCTGCTTCAGATATGTGCTGTTTACAGCTTTGACATTCAGAATAAAAGGAAAAAAAATGCACCATCGAAAGATTATTCCTTGGTAGAATGTCAAAACCAACCTGATCCTGTTGAGATTCAGCTGATACCATGCACCATGCTATTGGCCTTCAATACCTACTCAAGGAAAGGCAGGTATGTCTGGAAACTAAGCTTTCAGTTCGAGCATGTGTTCAATTGTTCAATTTTTCAGATATCTCACAAATGGCCAAGGTTTCCGCTTTCCAAACAAGGGGTCAGAATTAAAAGTTCATTTTGAGTGAATCAGTAGATAAAAAGTCAGAAAAACCTGAACTTGGAATCATTGGATGGGAATGGTAAATGATTGCAACGTCATATTAGTGCATTCCTGAAATGTAGTCATTAACATATCAGTGCCAGCACTGTGAGAATGCTGAGCAGAGATTTATGAGTATAAAGAACACAATACCACTTGCTACACAGTACTGTATTGTTCTCTGGACAACAACTATACTGTTGAGTGATTTCCAGTGGGAGCGAGGGTAGCAGAGTGAGCCCTAAATCCAGCAGTTCAGTGTGTATGCTGCACAGATTGGCTTTCTGCAAAGACTGGAAAATCCATCATCACTTTTCCCAAGGAAGTCTTTCCATATCATGAAAAGAAGCAGCCCACTAAAAAGTTACTTTTTTTGGTGAAAACATTATTCCTGTGTATTTATAGGACTGTGTTTTTCTCAGTGTTACTACACCTGCAGCACTGGAAACCAGTTTACAGACTTACAGGAGAATATTAGATGCCAAAATATGTGACATGCTGTGAAATGCAAGAGCCCCAATCATTGCTATTTTCCTCTTTTCTGCATTATGATCAACACTGTAACCATTATAAATTAGCTTGAAGAGATTAAGTAAGACCCCTTCCCCCTTTCTCTTTCCATTTAGTTCTTTATCCCTCTTGTTTCCTGCAGGTTATTACTGACATAGCTGTAGTTCCACGGATATCAGACAATAGCTTCCCTGAGGGCCTATGTGTGAGTGCCTCGGAAGTGAGCATCAGGTGGTCTGTAATGCTTAGTATCACACCACAATGCACATTACATTTACCAAACTGCTATCAGGGGAAATAGTACATCCAAAGTTTTATCTTATAAATCGTAACACCACTGCAGATTCCTAAAAAATTTGAAATAACAGTTTGAGGCAGAAATGTTAAACTCTTACCCTTACACCGGAATCAAAAACAAATCTTATTCTTTCCAGAGGAGCACAGGTGTAAGGTCTTACCTAATATTTAGCGATTTTTTCCTGAGCTCAGTCCAATGAAAGTTCATGTCATCAAGACGTCTCTGTAACAAAACCCCATCCTCTGCACCTTCCAGTCCTTTAAGTATTTTCTGTCCATTCTCATCCAAGTTATGGTAACTGTCAGTGTGTGCATCAATTTCTGACTGAAGATCCTGTCAAAGAAGATAAAGCAAAAAAAACCACATTTCTTTTGTATATTGATTTGCCAAAAATGTGCTTTCACGGTCAAGACGATCACTGAACTGTGCCTGACTTCACATTTTACTCAATTCAGTAATAAATTGGAAATAAAATTGACAACAAAATAAAATAAAACAAAAAAAAATGCACTCCTGACACCACTGACCTTTATGTAATAAGTTTTTCTTTGTAGCATTTTAAGTCTAAACCTTGGAAGAATGCAAAGGTTTTGAGGCGCCTGCATTGTGTCTGGGATGGTTTACTCGGGAAAGCACAGACCCTTATGCGCTTTCTGCTCAATAATGTGTGGCTGGATATGAACCAGCCTCAATGTTCAATATTGCATAACCAATCCAGACGATACAAAACCATCATTCAGGGTAGTGGCCTTTCAGCAACACAACAGTTGAATAGACCACTCATAAAATTAGCTTTGTCTTTTATAGAATAAAAAGAATCACAGTCCTCAATTCTCTTTAAATTTTAAAGTGTTCTGGCATGTGAACATTCCTCAAACAGATGCCACACTCCAATTTGCAAACAGCTAAGCATATCCCAGCATACCAACCCACCTACAGGCTTGATTGAGCAACCATACTATATTGAGTGAGCTTTTTGCTTTTCTGTACATCAGACAATTGCTTTCTTTTCATCCTCATGATCCTTCTTATGTGCATCCTCTCAAAGAAAGAAAAATAATGTGAGAGTACCTATGTGGGTAAACTCTGATACCCCAAACTGGCAGGACTGTCAACACTGGACAAGTCCTAAGTAAGAGACAGATCACTCATGAGACAAATAGTTGAGACATCTATTCCTAAATCATAAACACAGCTAAAAACAACAAAGTACCTGCCAAATCGGCTACTGGGAACAAATATATATAAAATCTCAAGGTAAGATAGAAGATGCTGAAATACAGAGTAGGTCCATCAGCAAATTTGACAATTGCTCCGAACACAATTCCTCAGATAATGAAGCAGTCTATTCCAGTATACAGTAAAATACAGACAACATTCAAGCTTGGACTGATAAGTGGCAAGCAACATTAACGCCATACAAATGCCAGGGAAAAAAAATCACCAACAAGGAAGAGCCTCACCATCTGGCCTTGTCATTCAATGGCAATACTATTGCTAAAAGCTCCAGCCTCAATATCCTGGTGGTCACCATTGCCCAGAACTTAAATTGGAATACCTATATAAATGTTGTGGCTATCACAGTTCAGGGGCAGGGATTGTGGTGTGGGGACACAACGGCTCCTGGTTAATAAACCCAGGGACTCAGATCACAGGGGCCCAGCCTCAAACGTATGGTGATTCAGGAACATAGGTCTCATGTGAAGGCAGTAAAGGTGGTTCTATGCATATGATTGAGATGATGGATAAGTGGAAAAAGTCTAACACCCACTTCTGCTACACATTGCGGGAACTTTTTCACAACCTGGAGAACACTTGAAAAATTGTAGCAGACTGGAATTTTTCTGTACCATCAAAATAACAGGAAGGGCATTTATTTTATTTGTTCATGGGATATGGGCATCGTTGACTGGGCCAGCATTTACTGCCCATTGCTAACTGCCCTTGAGAAGATGGTGGTGAGCTACCTTCTTGAACCGCTGCAGTCCATGTGGTGTAGGTACACCCAAAGTGCTGATAGAGAGGAAGTTCCAGGATTTTGACCCAGCGACAGTGAAGGAACGGCGATATATTTCCAAGTCAGGATGGTGAGGGGCTTGGAGGGGAACTAGATGGTAGTGGTCATGGGTTTGGAAGGTGCTCTCTAAGAAGCCTTGATGAGTTCCTGCGGTGCATTTTGTAGATGGTACATACTGCTGCCACTGTGCGTCGGTGGTGCAGGAAATGAATGTTTGTGAATGGGTGTCAATCAAGTGGGCTGCTTTGTTCTGGACAGTGTCAAGCTTCTTGAGTGATGTGGGAGCTGCACTCATCCAGGCAAGCGGGGAGCATTCCTTCATACCTCTGACTTGTGCCTTGTGGATGGTGGACAGGCTTTGGGGAGTCAGGAGGTGAGTTATTCACTGCTGTATTCCTAGCCACTGACCTGCTCTCGCAACCACAGTACTTAAATGGCTACTCTAATTCAGTTTCTGGTCAATGGTAAACCCCAGGATGTTGGTAATGGGGGAATTCAACGATGGTGATGCCATTGAATGTCAAGGGACAATGGTAAGATTCTCTCTTGTTGGAGATGGTCATTGCCTGGCATTTGTGTGGCATAAATGTTACTTGCCACTTGTCAGCCCAAGCCTGGATATTGTCCACTCTTGCTGCATTAGAACACGGACTGCTTCAGTACTGAGGAGTCAACAATGGTGCTGAACATTGTTTAATCATCAGTGATCATCCCCTCTTCAGACCTTATGATGGAAGGAAAGTCATTGATGAAGCAGCTGAAGATGGTTGGGCCGAGGATACTAACCTGAGGAACTCCTGCAGTGATGTACTGGAACTGAGATGATTGACCTCCAACAACCAGAACCATTTTCCTTTGTGCTAGGTATGACTCCAATCAGCAGAGAGCTTTCCCCCTGATTCCCATTGACTCCAGTTTTGCCTGGACATCTTGATGCCACACTCGGTCAAATGCTGCCTTGCTGTCAAGGGCAGTCATTCTCACTTCACTCTGGAGTTCAGCCCTTTTGTCCATGTTTGAACCAAGACTGTAATGGGGTCAGGAGCTGGCAAAAACCAAACTGAGCTTGAATGAACAGGTTATTGTTAAGCAAGTGCCGCTTGATAGCACTGTTGATGACCCCTTCCATTACTTTACTGATGATCGTGAGTCGACTGATGGGGTGGTAACTGGCCGAGTGGATTTGTCCTGCTTTTTGTGTACAGGACATATCTGGACAATTTCCCACATAACCGGGTAGATACCAGTGTTGTAGCTGTACTGGAATAGCTTGGATTGGCGCGCAGCAAGTTCTAGAGCACAAGTCTTCAGTACTATTGCCGGAATATTGTCACGGCCCATTGCCTTTGCAGTATTGAACGCCTTCAGCTGTTTTTGATATCATATGGAGTGAACTGAATTGGCTGAAGACTGGAATCTGTGATGCTGTGGACCTCTGGAGGAGGCTGAGATGGATGATCCACTCGGCACTTCTGGCTGAAGATTGTTACAAATGCTTCAGCCTTTTCTTTTGCACTGATGTGCTGGTCTCCCCCTTCATAGGGGATGGGGATATTTGTGGAGCCTCCTCTTCCAGTGAGTTGTTTAACTGTCCACCACCATTCACGACTGGATGTGGCAGAACCGCAGAGCTTAGATATGATCTGCTGGTTTTGGAATCACTTAGCTCTGTCTATCGCTTGCTGCTTATGCTGTTTGGCATGCAAGTTAGTTCTGTGTTGCAGCTTCACCAAGCTGGCACCTCATTTTTAGATATGTCTGGTATTGATGCTGCCATGCCCTCCTGCACTCTTCATGGAACCAGGATTGATCCCATGTTTTGGTGGTAGTGGTAGAGTTGGGGTTATGCCACGCCAGGAGGTTATAGATTGTGTTCGAGTACAATTCTGCTGCTGCTGATGGCCCATAATGCTTCATGGATGCCCAGTCTTGAGTTGCTAGATCTGTTCAAAATCTATTCCATTTGCACAGTGGTAGTGCCACACAACATGATGGAGGGTTTCCTCACTGTGAAGGCGGGTCTGCGTCTCCACAATGACTGTGTGGTGATCACTCCTACCAATACTGTCATGACAGATTTATCTGGTCTACATGTGACTCCAGACCCACAACAATGTGGTTGACTCTGAAATGTCCTCTGAAGTGGCCTAGCAAGCCACTTGGTCATACTTGGCAGGCAGGTTGGTGAGGATGAGGTCAAACATGTTTTTCCCTTTTGTTGGTTCCCTTGCCAACTGCCACAGATGCAGTCTAGCAGCTATGTATTTTAGGACTCAGCCAGCTCGGTCAGTAGTAGTGCTACCAAGCACCTCCTGGTGATGGACATTGACACCCAGAGTACATTCTGCACCTTTGCCACCCTCAGTGCTATCTCCAAGTGGTGTTCAACATGGAGGAGTACTGATTCATCAGCCGAGGGAGGGCAGTACGTAGCAATCAGCAGGAGGTTTCCTTGCTCATGTTTGACCTGATACCATGAGACTTCGTGGGAGTCGACTTCCGGAGTCGATGTTGAGGACTCCCAGGGCAATTCCCTCCTAAATGTATACCACTGTTCTGCGACCTTTTCTGGGTCTGACCTGCCGGTGGGACAGGGTATACCCAGGGATGGTGATGGTGCTGTTTGAGACATTGTCTGTAATGTATAATTCTGTGAGTATGACCAAGTCAGGCTAATGTTTGACTAGTCTGTGAGACAGCTCTCCCAATTTTGGCATCAGTCCTTAGATGTTAGTCTGCAGGATCGACAGGGTTGAGTTTGCCGTTGTCGTTTCCAGTGCCAAAGTCGATGCCGGGTGGTCCATCTGGTTTCATTCCTTTTAGCTTTTGTAGCGGTTTGATACAACTGAGTGGCTTGCTAGGCCACTTCAGAGGACATTTCAGAGTCAACCACATTGTTGTGGGTCTGGAGTCACATGTAGACCAGACCAGATAAAGGTGGTAGGTTTCCTTCCGTAAAGAGAGGACATTAGGACACTAGTGAGCCAGATGGGTTTTTACGGCAATTGCCAATGGTTCCACAGTCATCATTAGACTTTTAATTCTAGATTTTTATTGAATTCAAATTTCACCATCTGCTGTGGTGAGATTCAAACCTGGGTCACCAGAGCATTACCATGGGTCTCTGCATTACTAGTCCAGTGACAAGACCACTAAGACACCGCCTCGCCCAAAAGACTTTGGAGGGACACTTACCACTGGCTCAATGGATGTCTTGAGGATCAACCTGAATGCCATACTATCCAGTGCTTCTAAGGTCTCACTGGAGTCATGGGAATGTCACTAATCTGAGCTTGTGATCAGAAAAAATGGCCTGCATGGTGGGTGCAGATTTTGCATGGCAATGAATACAGCTCTTAAAGGCCATCACATGAGGCAGTTTCAGATACTGCAAGCGCTGGGCTGCCGGAAACTGATCCCTGTGGTACAGCCCCTACCCTGAGTCGAGAGCCACCTCAGGTCTCTAAGTCTCCATCAGGACCAGGAACAACCAGGAAATACTGGATAAGGAACTGGACTAAATAAGTCAGTTGGCAGTAAAGGTAGCTCAGGTATTAAGTAATTGCACAAATGGAGGTAAGAATTTCTTGACTCTTGCTGTTGAATGTTGCTATCTAAAGTAATATTTGAGCAGTAACTTCTGTGCCACTCAAGTACCAGATAATGACCAACTCTAACAAGAGAGGGTCTGACCATTTCCCTTTGACATTCAATAGCATTACCATTGCTGAATCCCCCCACTATAGACATCCTGGGTGTTATCTTTGACCAGAATCTTAACTGGACCAGCCATATAAATACTGTGGTTACAAAAGCAGGTCAGAAGTTGGGAATTCTAAGGTGAGTAACTCACTTTCTAACACCCCAAAGCTTGTTCACCATCTACAAGATACAAGTCAGGATTGTGACGGAATACTTTACACTTGCCTGGATGAGTGCAGCTCCAACAACGCTCAAGATACATGACACCATCCAGGACAAAGCAACCACTTGATCGGCACTCCATCCACAAATTTAAAGATTCACTCCTTCCACCGCTGGTGCACAGCGGCAGCTGTGTGTACCATCTATTAAGCCTCCTTTGATAGCACCTTCCAAACCCACCACCTCGACCACCTATAAGAACAAGGTCACCGACACATGGGAACACCACCACCTTCAAATTCCCCTCTAAGTCACCATACTGACTTGGAACTATATTGACATTCCTTTCCTGTCACTGGGTCAAAATCCTGGAACTCCCTCCCTAACAGCACTGTGGGTGTTCCTACACCAGATGGACTGCAGTGGTTTAAGGCAGTGGCTCACCACCACCTTCTCAGAGGCCTTGCCAATGACACTCACATCCCAAGAAGGAGTAAAAAAATAGCAGGGGAGATCTAGGCTTCTGTCTTCTGAAGGACTTAGACAGAACTTGGCAACTTGGTCCAGCCAGCGAAGCCCACATCCCATGAATGAATAAAAAAAGTCAACTTGTGCAACCACCCTCCACCCTCTCCCCAATCCCTCAACCCTCCAAAGTACCAATTAAGTTGTGGAGGTTTTGAGTTAGTAGGCTTTAACAGCACATATTACTCTGTTTACACCTCAAAACTAGCTGTATTGCAGAGGCAAATCCAGGCCCCTGTGTGCAATGTCATGCAAGATCAACTAGTATATATATTACACACATGCATTCTTTTTATTTCGATGCATATTATTTAATTCAAGCCAAGAGGAGAAAGATAGAACAGATGTGGTCTGTGGCAGCTTATTTATGGGGTCTAAAGTTGTTTACATGGTGAGCTACCAGTAGAAATACTACAGTCGTATAACTGTATATTTGAAAAGCAACCTTTCTTATCAGGCTGTACTAATCCTTTTCAGCCCAAATACAAACACTTAACATGGAAGTTAACTGCAATAAGTTAACACTTCTTTAAAAAAATATGTAATTTCACTCTGCCATGAAGTTATTTATTGTGGCTGTTCATCTTTTTGATACATTTCTTATTTTGTCCTTATATAGATCATTGAGCAATAAACTTTTGTTTGCATGTAAGATATATCACTTTAATTGATTGTTAAGTCCAAAAGCTGCAGGACACTCAAAAATGGTTGTTATAAATGTATAAAGCTTGGAAATAATTGCCCCAGCAGTATTATTGTAGACACAATGCAATTTGTATCAAATTCTTCTCTTATTATTTTAAGGGAGTTAATTTCTTCATTAAAATGCCAGAGAGGAATTAGATATGTATAGTACATTTGAAATGCTTGTATTCTGTCATGGGATGTGGGCTCACTGTAAGGCCAGCATTTGTTGCCCATCCCTAATTGTACTTGAGGGGGTCATGGTCAGCTGCCCTCTTGGACCACTGCAGTCCATCTGATGCAGGTACACAGTGTTGCTAGGAAGGGTGTTCCAGGATTTTGATCCAGTGACAGTGAAGGAGCGGCAATGTGGTTCCAACACAGGATGGTGTGCAGCTTTTAGGGGAACTTGAAGATAGTGGTGTTCCCAGGCATCTGCTGCTCTTGTTCCTCTATGTGGTAGTGGTTTAGGTTTGTGCTTTCGAAGGAGCCTTGGTGGGTGATTGTATATGGAACACACTACGGCAACTGTGCATTGGTGGTGAGGGATTGAATGTTTAAGGTGGTGGATGGGGTGCCAATCTAGTGGGCTGCTTTGTCCCACATGCTGTCGAGCTTCTTGAGTGTTGTTGGAGCTGCACTCATCCAGGCAAGTGGAGAGCATTCCATGACATTCCTGGCTTGGCGCCTTGTAGATGTTGGACCAGCTTTGAGGAGTCAGGAGGTACTCACCACAGAATTCTCAGATTCTACTCACTCTTGTAGCCACAGTACTTATATGGCTGGGTCCACTTCAGGTTTTGGTCAATGTTAACCCCAGGATGTTGATGGTGGGAGATTCAGCAATAGTAATGCAATTGATTATCCAGAGGAGATGATTAGAATTTCTCTTGTTGGAGATGGTCATTGCCTGGTGTTTGAGTGGCTGAATGTTACTTTTATGTTTTTGGTTATCAGGTTCGCTTTGTCCGGTGAACGTTAGATGTGCCCTTGATGTTAACACATTAGTTGGTGCTTGAAAAAATATAGGCAGAGAGACCGATTAACTGCTAATTTACTGGAACTGAGAACAGTTCTAGTTCTGGAACTAAGAACAGATTACTAACACCAAGGGCAGAATTTTTTGCTTGGTGGGCGGGCGTGCAACCGACCTGAGCGAGTGTACAATGATGCGCGATGACGTAGGGTGAGCGTCCTGGCGTCATAGTGCACTCGCACGATATTTTGGTCGGCGGGCACACATGGGAGTCAGCAGCGCACCCGCTAACAATTAACAGGTCTATTAAGACCATTAATTGAATTAAATTTTTCACTGTCCTTACGGTTAGTGGCCTTTGGATTTTTTGCGAAACCTCATCCACGGACAGGATGAGGTTTCGATCTGTCATTAAAAAAAAAACGTTTCAAACTAATTTCTAACATGTCCCTGTTCATGTGACAGTCACATGAGGGGCCAGGTTGCTAACATTTTTAAAATCTTTTTTATTTTTCAAAATGTTCATCTCCCTGAGGCAACTCTGTGCCTTAGGGAGCTTTTCCTGCATACACCAGCACGCATTTGCCCTCTGCCCCCCGACCATACAGGCAGCACTCAGCGCTGCAGCGCGGGTTTCATGCTGGGTGGGCCAGCATGAAATTACAGTCGGGCTCAGATCGTGGGTGGCAGTCAGCTTCCGTACTGCTCCCACTTGCCCCCACCAAGCCCACCTGACAAGGGCAAAATCCTGGCCCATGTGTGCTTCTTCAATCACCTCCAGCTCTAGGCTTACGGTTACCCAAGAAGCCCGCGCTGTGTAGCGATTGGTCAATAGTCACATGGTCAACTAACTACATTCTGTTAAAGGTACATAGCACTCCACTTTACCACATTACATGCTGCTTATCAACCCGAGCCTGAATGTTGTCCAGGCCTCAATGTATATGGACACGGATAGCTTCATCCACAGTAATTTGCAGGCTATTGGTGCCATCCTCTTAATTTAATGATTAAACAAGCTTTCATTTTATTTTGAACGGGACAGCCCAATTATATAACTGCTCTCCTGCAGCTAAGATCCTTGAATTGCTTGTGAATGCAGGTAGGAAGAAAGAACAAGTCCCAATTTCACACAGCTAAATATTCATAGACATATTTCCATATACATTGGCCAATATCCTGCAAGTATAATGATTCAGACCACATTTTATTCCTCTGGTTCTTGTTTTAAATGAGAAAATGTATTTAAATTGAATAAATATTACCACAGCAAGAAAACTGATTTCTCTCATCTTGTCTTATCATGTGAAACAATAATGAAATGGACTGTTTTTGAAATTGACTGTTGGAACTACAACTACCATGGATATTGATAAAATAAAATGTCTTGTAACCTTCAGGTAGACCCAGAATAATTTCGCAATGTTATTTATTTAAGAGAAAGGCCTTAATTTTCACTTTGGGCATGGATGAAAAACTTATGGGGCAGAACTTTCTGCCTGTTGGGCGGGCAGAGCTGGAGTGGCCGCAAGCAGGCGTGGACCCGATTGGCGCCCGCGATCGGGACCACGCCGCCATTTTGCGTGGGCGGGCCAATTAAGGCCCGCCCAGCACATTTGCCAACTCCTGTGTATAGCAGGAGTGTTTGGGCTGCGGTGGGCGTGCACAGACCACCGGGTCCAATGGCGACCTGGCAGTCTGTTTAAAGGAAGGCCTGGCAGCCTTTTGTAGGCTGCTCACAATGGCCACTTCCAGGTCACACTGCAGGGGGTCAGCTGAGCAGGCCAGGCTGCAGGGTCTGCCACAGGAGCAGGGCAGGCTGCAGGGTCTGCCACAGGAGCAGGGCAGGCTGCAGGGTCGGCCAGCGGAGGCCAATGCGCCCCTTGCTTTTCAGATGACTGCCTTGCTGCCCTCAAGGAGGTGGCAGCATGGCGGGAGGTGTTGGTCCCCCAGGATGGGAGGAGGAGGCCGTCCCACATGACCAAACGTGCTTGGAAGGAGATGGCGGAGGTGGTGAGCTCCCACGAAGTAGTGTGGCATACCTGGATCCAGTGCCGTAAGCACTTCAATGATTTGTTGCACTGGAAGGGTGAATGCCATGTTGGCATTGGGTATTTGAGGCCCTTCCTCTCCCCTTGTCTTACTGTTGTAACTGCATTGAATCATGTTGGGCACTTCTTGTACACTGGGTGGGCAAGCAGATAGTGCCCATGCTTACATCAGCCTCAGTGGTTCATGAGGAGATGTGTTCTCCTCCGCACCATGTGTTGCTCTTAGTTGCACATGATTAATCTGGGGGCAACCTGCAGGAGATGCAGCTGGGCGCATACTCAGAACTCCAGCACATGTCCTATTCATGGTGATGAGATTGTGGAAGGGAAGACTCAAAGTGTCATGGCCAAGAACCACCTGCTGCCCTCGACACTGAACATAGTTTCATCTCCTTGCCATAGGAGCAAAGACCGTGTGTTTTCTAAAGTGACGTACGCAGCATGTGTCCAAGGTGGCCGTTGGGAGGTGTTGGGAACAAGTGTACTATCTTTGTGTGAATGATCAGTATAGCGGGGAGTGGAGGCACTGGAGGCCTGATTTGGGCCACTGTGGTTGGGATGTGGTGTGCGCGTGCAGAGTCCATGTGCAAATTGCCGCGATGAATGGTGTTCTCTCTTTCTCAGGAGAAAAATGCTCATAATGCGTCTGAGCATTTGAGGTCTGGAGGCGGCCAGGCTCACTTGATGATTTTAAGCTGCGTCGAGCAGGAGGCCCTGAAGCTTGAGAGGCGCCATGCGCCCAGGTCAACTGGAGTCGGTGAGTCTGGGGTAGAACGGCCAGGTATTTCAGGCCAACAGTGACATCCGCTATGTCCTCCCAACATGCATAGCACTGATGATTGTTTGATTTGTTATTGTTGCAACATTGCTCGGTCACAGGGTGATAGAGTCAGAGGTGTGAGTCATAGAAAAAGGTGCTTCGGCCCTTCGAAGATGCGCGTGTCAAACACCTTCCTCAGCCTCCTAATCCCATTTCCCAGCACTATGCCCATGGCCTTGTATGCCATGGCATTGCAACTGCACATCCAAATATTTATTACATGTTAGGAGGGTTTCTGCGTCTACCACCCTTTTAGGCAACGCGTTCCACATTCCCACCACCTTCTGTTTGCAAAAGTTGCTCATCATATCACCTGTCAACCTCATGCCCCTTACCTTAAATCTATGCTACCTGGTTACTGATCCCTCCGCCAAGGGGAAAGTTCCTTTCTGTCGACCCTATCTATGTTCCTCATAATTTTATACGCCTCAATAATGTCACCCCTCAATTTTCCCTGCTCCAGGGGAAATAACCCCAGTTTATGCTATGTCTCCTCATAAGTCAAACTCTCCAGCCCAGCCAGCATCTTGGTCAACAACCCCTCTGCACTCTCTCCACTCCAATCACATCTCTCCCATGAAGCGCATTTCACAACTGCACGGAGAACTAAAGCTTTGTCCTAGGCAGCATTTTCTGGACTTGGAACATTACCTCCCTGCTCCTATATTCTATTCCTCGGCCAATAAAGACAAGCATGATGTTTACCTTCTTAAACATCTTATGTACCTGTCCCGCTACCTTAAGGGGCCTGTCAACATGCATAGCAAGGTCCCTCTAACCCTCCTTACTTTCCACGGTCCTACCATTCATCGTGTATTCTCGTACCTTGTTTCTCCTGTCCAAGTGCATCACCTCACACTTATCCACATAAATTCCATTTGGTGTTCCTTAGGCCATCTGACCAGCCCGTCTATATCCACCTATAATGTAAGGATAACTTCCTCACTATTTGCCACCCCATCAATAATCGTGTCCATAGGTTCTGGAAGGTTGAGCGCATAATGAAACTAGGGGGAAAGGGATGAAGTGTGTCACTGTGTGCACACTAACTGAGCCGCAGTCCTTGTTGTTAATTTCAGCATCATCAGAGCACGAACAGCAGGAGGAGCTGCAGATGCCCCCTCTCACACCTGAAGGCCCTCAAGTGTCACCTGCGTCACACTATTTCTGAGAGGCAGGCACCAGTGCAGATTCTAGCACCTCAGTGAGCATTGCAACATCGGCTAGTGTCCCGGGGCGCAGTGGAGAGGGCACTTCACAATTGCTGGAGGAGCTGGCAGAGACAGAGGTGCCGATGGTGCCAGCAGTCAGAGGACTGCAGGGGACCAGGCACATGCTCAGTCGGTGCTTGATGATGTGCCTCTGGAGTCGTCCGCAACACAGCAGCTGCAGGAAATGTGGCCGTGTGTATGGGAGCATCCGGGAGTGATAAATGAGGCTGTGCTTCGCTTGGGGTCTGTGATGGAGGAGTCCACGTGGAGCATGTGATGCAATGAACTTCATGGCAGAGCATCATCCTTCGTCTGGGGAGAGAGTGGCAACTCTCGTGGAGAGGTGCCTCCAGGAGAACAGTCAGGTCCTCCTGGGGTTACGCTTGGACCTGCAAGCCCTTACAACGCCAGTGGCTACAGCTGGTCAGTGCCAATGTGGGAGATGGTGTGGGCTTCAAGCTTCCCAGCTCGTTGCCCATCCATCCACGGTGAGCAGGGAGGTCCGGGGTGACTTCACATCAGTGCGGCAGCTGCTTGTTGTATCTGCGGGCTCCTCTCACGGTGCTCCGGATGAGGTCACCAGCTGCTCCGCCTCTCTCCCAGTGACCGCTTCATCGGGTGAGGCTGCGACAACTGGGGAATTGCCAGTTGTGGAACTGGCAGCTCCCTCCCAGGCGGGGCCAGTACAGGCTCCACGGGCCAGAGGATGGCCGCCAAAGTCATTGAGGCCAACAGGACAGCAGACTCAGCCGGCTGTCTCACAGGCCACTCGAAGCAATGGGGTGGCACCAAGATGTAGCATACGTAAATGAAAGCATAAGGTACTTTAGGCACACCACGGGTTTCTCACTGGTGCTTTTGTGTTGGCCCAAGATTAGGCACTTGTAATTTTCTCTGCTTGATTAACGTTTTGTTTTGGATTTGTGAGAACTTCTGATGGTTAAAATAAAAACCAGATGTGTTACCATGGCTGAGGGTGGCTCCTTTGTTCTGCATTTGTACGTTTAAGATAAATATCATGAGTGTTTGTTTTGACATTCAAGTTTATGTCCAAAGCCTTTAGTTGCAGCTGATGTAGCACTGAAGTCCCATGTATGGAAGCGCCAGGCAAGGCTGGTCCTGCTGATCCATTTGTGTGGAGCTAGCTGAAGGTTCATTGGGTTAAAGTCTCCCGGGTGTCCCTGCCTCCTTGGTGTAGTCCCGGGTCAGCGTTTAGCCCCTCAGGGTTCCCCTGTGCTTCCTCATACTTAGAATCAGTGCTGGACTCATCGTGTGCAAATATATGCACCGCGTTGACGTCTTCATCATCCACTGTGTCCCTCCTTTCCAGCGCAAGATTATGTGAAGCACAGCATGCAGCCCCTAGCACCAACACACGATCTGGGGGTACTGGAGTGTGCCCCCTGAGCAGTCCAGGCATTGGAAATGCATCTTGAGAAGACTGATGGCTCTCTCCACTACAGCCCTTGTGGTGCCCTGGCTCCTACTGTACCGCTCTTCAGCTTCTGTTCTTGGATGGCGGAGAGGTGTCATGAGCCACCTTTTGAGGGGATAGCCCTTGTCACCCAGCAGCCAACCACCCAGCCGAGCCAGAGCACTGAAGAGCCCCGGCACCTGGGAGTGCCTGAGGATGTAGGCATCGTGGGAGCTGCCTGGGTAATTTGCACAAACTTGTAGAATCAGCATCCTGTGGTCACACACTATCTGCACGTTCATGGAGTGGAAGCCCTTCCTGTTGACGAAGGCACCGGGCTCACCTGCTGGTGCCTTGATGGCCACATGTGTGCAGTCTATTGTACCCTGGACGCGGGGGAAGCCAGCAATGGCCGTGAAGCCTCTGGCTCACTGTGCCTGACTTGCCTGGTCCCAGCAGAAGTGGATGAAGGCCAATGCACGCCTGAACAGAGCATCTGTGACCTGCTTGACACAAGTGTGCACAGCTGATTGAGAGACACTGCAAAGATCACCCACCAAGCCCTGGAAGGAACCAGAGACATAGAAGTAGAGGGCAGCTGTGACCTTCAAAGCCACTGGCAAGGCTGTGTCCACCCACAAAGTCAGGAGAGATCTCAGGGCCAATCATCTGACAGATGTAGTTGACTGCCTCCCTTGACAGTCGGAGCCTCCTTCGGCAGTGCACCTCAGTCATATTGAGGTAGCTGTTTCGTCACCTGTATACCCTTACAGCAGGATAGTGGAGTGTTCTGCAACCCCTTCCACCTTGGACTGCCTCTTGGCCCTGCGTCCCTTGTGCCTGCGCCTATATTCCTAAAGGAGGCTCCCCTGGAGGCTAAATGTGCACTCCTGACCTCCTCCTTATTCTAGCCCTCACTTCCTCAAAGAGGACCTGCCTCCAGTGGACATGTCAGAACCCATATCCAGGCTAAGGGGAGGCCTCTAGAAAGTTGTAGGTCTGATAAAGATCCCTGACTGCAGAGTGCTGACCTGAAGGTTAAAAGTACACAGAAAGCTGCTGGAATTTGTTCTGAACTGCTGTAGATCACACCAGCAAGTTTAAAAAACTTTCTGCAATAAATACTTCACAGGCCAGATTGACAACCTCACTGAGCCCTCTTACCCTACCTGTGGATGAGTTTCGTTAAAAAGTCTCTTACCTGTCTGCCCATTGCACCCGTGCGCCGACCCGAAGATCGCCCGGGCATCTGAAAATCACCGTCGATCGACGAATTAAGGGTCTTAACTAGCCCGTTAATTAATGGCATTTTACGCGCAGGGCCCGCCCCCCACACATCAAGCAGAAAATTCTGTCCATGGTTGTGGACAAGTTGCTTGTTGTACACCTACCGCCCACTTGGAAAGGTAAATAAGGCAGGGTGTATAATGGGCAGCTAATTCACAACCATAAGCTTTGCAAATGTGCCCCAAGTGAAAACTGCTTTCCTCCTCCACAACGTCTTGAAGTCTGTGCAGTGTTATGCAATAAAAAACAATAGTATTACAGACTTCTCAAGACAACGCAAGAAAGAACTTGCAACTATTGGTGGTGCTTTTGCTCTGATCCATCAGTTAATTCCCTACTTGCTCAGGACTGGCTGTGTAACTTAGAACTTGGTTACACTGTGTAAAATGCACTGCAACCACCCACTGAAATATCAAATTATCACCTGGGTGCTGGGTTCCAAGTGTAGCTCTAACCTTTTGTTTTACATCTATTACTTACTATGCTGTAAACCCCATAGAATACTCTTCTATTTTTACCAAGCCTACGTTTCCCACCAATATATATTTTACTGAAAAGAGAGACATGTTGCTGAAGCTTTTCATGTTCATGACTCAGTTGCACATTGTTCTGTGTTCCTTATTGCTTTCTTCATGGCAATGCCTTGGCCCAATCAGAGCTGACTTGCTGACCAACTTTTCTCCTGTAGCATAAATTGTTGTGATCATTTGAAATTTGGCATTCTTGCATTTGTCCTGATGAGCACAAGACGAAAAGTTTTGGCCCCTCTTTGGAGCAATATTCAAGTAAATTGAAGCAAATTCAAGCAACATTGCAGGTCTTGAGCAATATTCTTGGCTGACTCTGCAGTACAATCATGAGGGAATGCTGCTGATCCGGGGGGCTGGGTTTCCCTCCTTTTGATTGAGGCTTTAAGACAAGACCCCATCTCTGCAGACAAGCAATGAGCTCTCTTTTTGTTCTCCACCAGTATTCCTTCCTGAACCAATATCACCACCACTTGATCAGCGGGTGTTTTGTTTAATTGTCAGTTTAACTTTGTAGCAAATATTACAATAGTTCCAACAGAATATTTGAACATTTAAACTTAGTTACAGTGATATTTGTAGTACTTCCGTCATCTAAACCAATATATGTCTCCACAATTGACAATCTTAGAAACATCTGTCCAGCTCATCTTTAAATTAACTAACTACAGCATTTTAGATGGATCATAACATATCTAAAATCTTCAAAGAGTTGAATAAACAATTACTCTGAAAGAGAAGAAGTGACAAAAGTCTAGTCCTGGTACAAGCTTGTTTAACTTAGCTCTATGTTGGCTCGAATAGGAAATATACCCCAAAAGAGTCCTATCCTTTCCCTATCCTTTCTCTTTCCAGATGCTGACGGACCTGTGTTGTAATTGTACCATTATCTAGTTTTATTTTAAAAAGATAGAAATTACTTGTAATGGCTGCATGAACAGTCTAAAATCTCCATTAAAATAGCATGGAGAGGAATTTGGTGCCAGAGCATTAAGAGTTCATAAAACAACAAGATCAATGGCAGTTGTTCATCTTACAAATAATTAATACACATAAACCATCATTACAGTATCACAATACAAAATGGATATTATCCAAGCACTGTAAATTAATCTATGACTAATTAGGATCACTAAGACCATGCATAGATTTTATATCAAATGCAAGGAAGCTCTCAAGTCAATTTACAAACCTGATTATTAAGCAAATCTGATCTTTAAGAAAAAAGTTATTAACCGTTTAATTGGTAACAAGTCCTGTTGCATCTGCTTGACAAAAGCTCAAAATTAGTCCCCAGTTATTACTTCACAGTTGTGCTTAAATTTACAATAATGTAGAACTCAGGACCCAGTGACCATGGTACAATTAGGCTATGTTTGGAATTTGTAAGCTCCATAGTAAATGAGAGAGAGAGAGAGAGAGATAACAATTTATGAAAAAGTACAATATCTACTTCAGCAAGGTGACTTCAACCCTGTCACTGTAGACAATGTCTAACAGTTTGATTGTAATATATGATACACATATTTTAAACCAGCACTGTTAGCAAAAGCACATTTGGTAACATTAATCTGCTATGAACAACAACAATGCCGCAAAGTACAATTAAGGAACAGAAGAACTTGGCTTCAAGAAATAACAAGTCTAACACAGGGGATCATGCAAACATTGAGGGCTATGCGGTTTGCCTCCTTACTATGATCGTTAATCACTGCAAAGATACTGCACCATTAATATCCAAGCACAGAATTGATAAATTTTTGTTAATTCAAATTTGCCATGCCTCACAAAGACAAACATTACTTGATTGCAAGCTCTTGAAACTCAAACATGGAGCAGGATAAAAACATGGGCCATTTATTTCATAATTGGTATGTGCCAATCTGGAGCCATGTATCCTAATAAATCCATCTGTTAAACAAGCACTGGAAAAGACTCAAGCACCACACATGCTGCTAAGATAGTCTCTCAGGTAACAGTTACCAATAAAGAAAAATGAGTAGGACAAAATTTGGAATATACAGAACTGTACAACAATTAAGCATAGCTATTGTAAATTCTCACCCTTAGAGTTTATAATAATTACCAGGTGCTCCCAAGATATTTTGTGGACTACTGAAATTTTAACTCATGTGAGTCTAGTGGACTATCTATGTTTTTACTACACAGAGATGACAAATGCTCTGGTACAAGCTATCATTACCAGTGTGTTGTGCCACTGAGTGATAATACCAGGGTTTCTGTCCTAAATTCCTTACACGCTGAGTTCCTAATTTTAGTCATACATGGAGAGCCCTAGAAAAAAGAACAATTGGCAGGAGGTTCCCTACATCTCCTTGCAGCCAATTCAGAGTGGATCAAGGACTAGTTCTGTAAGTGACCTTTCACTATCTACAATAAGCTTCATCTTTTAAGTATGGGTGGCAATGCAACCTTGATCAGTCAAATAGGTTATTATTGTATTTAGCTGGAATTAGCATGGACCTTCTCATGTTCTTCAGGTAGACAAAGACTAATACACTGCAATTATGCAACTAAGGATAATTACAAATCAGTATTACGAAAAATTTTTTAAAAATAATGCAGGAAGTTTATACAATACATTTCACTTGATTAATGAACTTGTAACTCATACCTCTGTAGATATAAAATAATAAAATAACACTTTGCTAACTCTTCTAATGATACACAAACTTCTTCAGAGGAATAGGGGGATATGGGAGCAGATGGAAAGATGTAATTAGTAGGATGAAGCTATGAATTCTATATAACTTGGATCAGTTTCTGGAATACTAAATTATACTTGTGCTTTAATTTTATCCTGACAAGAGTATTCATGTATTCACCTCTATTTCAAGAGAGTTGAGATAATGGGTTCTTTAATTGGGAGTGTTGAGGGTCAGGGTGGGGGATAAAATGTGATTAATAGTGTAAGCAGTGAACAAAAGAGGCCCCAACAACAATGTCTGGAGCAGACTGTTATCTAACAACTAGTCTGAAAAATACTTATCACAGCAGTTTGCTGTATTACCTTGCAGATGTCTCTATCTATGTCACATTCCCTTTTATGCGATGACCTCTGATTTTCTCAACCAATTTCATATGTGTCATTTTATCAAGTCCAGGTAAACAATATTTACCACATCCTTCTGAGGGATTCTAGCCCTGAAACTATGTGAAGGTTCTAACTGTGTTCCACCACAACTCTGGCAGGGGATCTCCCATTCTGTGATCTCTCCCTCTCTTTCTCCTGGCTTGCCAAGCCTCGACCACATGATGTGATCTATTCCGATTACCAGGGTTCATCCGTGGTGATACCTGGCTGGCATGTCAATCTGGCCGACTCTCATGAGTTTTGAAAAGTCATGGTTCACTGTTCCATTATTTTTTTGCTGAGCCCCTTCAGGACTAAAAGGTGCCTATTGTTTGGATAAATACCTTTGCACACTGTGGCTTGCCAAACCCATGTAACTTCTGATGTAAATAAAGGTTTTGTGCAGTAGCCATTTCACAGACCACATGAAATGTGGTGTTAAAAGTATGCAGCTGGGATTGAGTGGATTTTGATAGCTGTAAGAGGGCCAGCAGATGTAAAAGAAAACAGCAGAGAACAATTACGTCTTCAATTTTGTACAGGACATCACAACTGCATGAGTTATTTTGGCTTTGAATTGTCCAGTATCTGCTCTGATGGGGATGAAGGGAAATTTGAGAGGGAATTGGCAATTCTTCCAGCTACCATGGCAGAATTTTGAGACTGTCACAAAGTTGAACAAAAACCTGAACCAATAAGAGCAGCAACGCTGCCAACAGTGATGGAGAAGGAGTGCTACAAGCTATATTACACAGCAGACCTTACTGAAGAGCAGAACAGCCAGAATTGTGAAATTTTGGAGATTTTGGGGACCCACTTTGAACCCTCTACTGATGTCATTTATGAATGCTATGTGTTTAACACAAGAGTTCAGGAAGAGGGGGAGAATATTGATCAGTACCTGACTGCACTGAGACATCTACCTGAATCTTGTGAGTTTGGGCAGTTGATGAATGATCTCGTCATAGATAGGGGTGCCTTAGGAACAAGAGATCCTGTTGTGAGAGCATGTCTGCTGAGAGAAGAGAAACCTAGGGCCAGACTTTCACTGTCGAGGCGGGAAGTTCAAGTCAGGAATTTTAGTCGTCAAGGCATTCACAACATTGTGATGAGCGACAATGACCTTCAATTCATGAGTGAAGAATTCAGGCACTTCATGAATGATTGGGGAATTCAGTGCTATACATTGGCCTGGATTTTCATCAAAATCCCAATTCTGGCTGGTTCTGGTCAGAAGCCTGTATCCAACACTCCCAACCTGGCCAGCTCCAGTACGGAGATAGACTTGTCCTACTCCTCTACAATTTTCATGGAGTTGGGCCAGGTTTTTAAAGAATCATGGTTCACAGCCCCTCAGAGGAACTGCTCCTTCACGGGAGACAGCTGATGAGGCAGATTTGTTTTGCAAAATGAGGAAAGAATTGAATAACCAATCGTCCTAGAAGTCAACTGTTCCCCAACAAACTCAATGGGTCAGCAGCAACAATTACCACAGCAGCAAAACTCGCCATGGCAACAACATTCCCCAGAGAAGTAATATCACCCCAGGAACCAGCAGACCCCAGATGAACAGACAACAACTTAAAAACGTACCATATAAAGACCAGCATAATTTAAAGACTGCTGGCGGAATCATCCCAGATTTGCGCTAAGTGCAGTAGTGGGCATGTGAAAAGTTATTTTACCCGCTGGCCGCATTGGCAGGTTTTCGTGCCATATCGTCCTATTCCCACCTCGTTAAATATGCAGTCATAGGAAACACACCCTCTCATTGGCGGGCAGTCTCCGATTTGCCCACCACACTCTGCTGTTTCCTCATGCTGGGTGCCATATTTAAGCTGCAGCCATGCGCTCACTTCTCAATGCCTGCAGCCCAGGACTGCTCCAGTGAAGGCACAGCCCCAAAAGTCAAGAAGAGTGCATCCTCCCTGATTCAGTGACACATCTCTGGGACGCTTTTTGGGCACTGTGGAGGTGCACCGCGATGTCATCTACCCCACTCTGGCCGCTGGAGGCCTATCAGTCTTACCGCTGCAGCTTGGGAGGTGATGCAGAGGTGGTCGGTGCCAACGCTGCATAGAAGAGGTTGGCCATTCAGTGCAGGAAACAGATAAATGATCTCAACCATGCCACCAGGGTCCAGCAACCGTCTTATCATTCTAAACTCACACACTCACAAGGACAACACACATTCACTGGCATCTCACTCATTGCCAGCTCATGGGACCTCACCATTTACTCCCTCTCATGCACACCCTCAGATCTCCATCTGGCCTCATCACCTCTGAAGATTACCTCCTCAGCCCTCACCATCTTAAGGCCACTTGCATAGATCAACATGTGCCCCCACACACACCCTAGGATATCCCCCTTCCCCAGTACAGCCTTGTCCTGTAGCCTCTTCCCTTGCCTGAGGCCACTTCTCCCCCATCCCCAAGAAAGCCCTAGCCCTATAGCCACTGAAAAGTCACCCCCACCTTACGGCTGGTCTGGCAGGTACAGACTTGTCCGTGAGCCTTCCTAAAAGTGATGTGGTGCTGCCTGCAAAGCCTGGCGCTGATGAGAGTGAATGCTGCCCAAAGCAAGGTAAGCAAATAAACCTTGAAGTCCCGAGTGAAGTGCAGCTCACCAGGAGCACATCGCTTATGTGCAGTTGTGAAACTTGCCCAGATGAATCAACCGAGCCGCATGATTCTGGCAAGCAGGGCTTATAATGAGATGCTAAAGTATTGAAATTAGGTTCCTGACGTGCAGCAGCGGGAAACATGGCCCACCATTGACGGGCAGAGTGGATGATCGCAAACTGGTTTCATGACTGAATGAAACTAATTTTTGGCCTTCTTGCCATTTGTTCCACGCCCTGCCCACCATGCCATCCAACACCAAAGGGCCTGGAAAATTCTGACATGTGTGTGAAATGCATGTCTAGGAGCAGACAAAATTGGAACACACTTAAAAAGAACAACAGCTTTCTGTTCATGATAGTGCTTGCAATTTCTTTTCCTCTTTTTTATGAAAAGGGGTATATTTGCATCAATGCAGGTGTTTTTGTACACTGTGGCTTGCCATACTCATGTGACTTCTGATGTCATTGTATGTAATGGTTTTGCGCAGTAGCCATTTTACACACCACATGGAACACACACCAATTGGCTCTGGACCGTTGTGTAGTATATTCAGTGACTCCTTAGCTTAGCCATTGATCACTGGTTTTAAATTTTGTCAAAATTTTTCTAAAATATATCGTAAAAATGACTATTCCTTTGTCATTATTCTCATAATACTGTCCAAATCACCAGCAGATTAGTTGAGCGTGAAATGCCCATTTTTCCTTCCTCTGTGGAGTACCTTACACTTGTCTGTATTAAATTTCACCTGTCATTGCCACCACTTACATATTTTATCTAACTCATATTGCAATTTTTCAGCTGCATCTTTTGAGTCCACTACCTCCTCCAGTTTGACCAACCTGCTTTGGGTTTCTGAGTCTGCCACAATATAAATAAGAAACAGTAGAGATCCCAACATCAGTCCCTGGAGCATTCCATTCAGCAATTCTCCTCACCTTAATGTAATTAGTGAAATTAATACATATCATACTCTCCCCTTCAACTATTTTCCAAGATTTACCCTGAACAAGGTATGCATACATGGAGAAATTTAGCTCATGTTGCTTCAGTACATAGGTAACCCAGCTTTCAGTTCATTATCACTGTGGGCCATTTTTTAAGTCTCTCATTCTAGAATTCTTGGCCCCTATATTAACAGGTAGAGTGTGAGGGGGTGTGGTAGCATGGGGAAAACTATGGCAGTGGAGTCTGACGTGAGGTGGGGTGCCATTCTGGTGCAAGGGAGGCCCAGAGGAACAATCCTGTCTCTCCTTGCCCACAAGGAAATCAGGAAAATAAACTTAAAACTTAACCTCTTGCGCCTTTTCTGGCCCAGGATCCTGCTCCCAGCAGGTTTGATGTGACATGGAGCTGACACTGGCCCCTCCACCTTGCCCACTCAGGCTTCAGCTTAAAATTGCAGATTGAGGCCTGCTGGTATCCAGGGACCATCTTCCTTGTCCTGCGCATCAGCGATGTTACAGGAACACAGCAGGAAGGAAGTGAGATCAAAGTGGGTAAGTGAGTCCTTTATTTAAATGCACCTCACCGCTTACCCCAGTTTCTGCCAGGTGGGGGCAATTGAAATCAGGCCAATGGGTTGCAAATTGAGTTGAAACTTAGAAAGACAGTTAGTTCTTCCAGCAAGACACTAACTATTTAGATGTCTGGAGGACAGGATTAACATGGTAGAATCAACATTCTAACTGAGTACACCAGAAGTATTGATTCCACTGTGATTTGATTTACAATCAGGCCATAAGTCTGAGGCACAATTTATTCTTCAAATAGACTTTCCTATTACAATGCTCAGATAGTGTTAAGAGAGGTCTCAAAGGAGAAAATAAATGAAAACACCTGCTCTTCAGCACTGGCTAAATAATGTCACATCACACTACAGCATCTACTCTTAACAACATTGATTAAAGAGAGACAGCTTTACACGGGTACATGATCTGCACATGTGAGTGCATCCTAATGCAAAACTCTTATCAGGTGCAGCACTACAACATGCAGAGGTGCTACATGAATGTAATAATTGGCATTTAAAAACATTCATGGAGTTACTATGTGCCATCAGCCATTTCTATTCCTCTTTATCAGGTGTAAGTAGTAAGGTACAACGCCTGAGATTCCAGAATCATTCCTTCCACCCCAGTTTTCCAATTTTATATTTTATCTGTTACAATCTATCATGGGATCATAACGGAGAACAGTAGGTGCTGTGAGGGGGAATATATTTCACAATAATATCACAGAACCACATCTTAAAGTTAATATTTTGATTCAATATCTTGCTTCCTTTGAAAGTAAATACTTTAACCAAAAACTCATGATTTAGTTTTAATTTGTTCTCCTGAACTGCAAGTGAATTTATGATCATGAACACCAGGTATGATACTGCATGCTGGAGTTTAACCTAGAAATGATGGTATGTGGTATTTGTGTATAGCACACTGCTACAACATTACTTTGTTATTTAATAGAAGGGTTAACTCACCATGCTGGTAAATGTACTATGGGTTTGATTAACATGCCAGTTACCAGTTAAAATTGCAGAGCAAGTAATTTCATGCAAATGTGGCCAAGTGGTCATTTGCTGATATTGTGCGTTATAATTCCTAGGCTTTCATTGTTTATTGGGGGAAATAAATCCTCTCATATGTGTTCCATAAATCCTTCTTTGTATCAAAATATACAGATTTAATCTGGCAAATGCACCATGTGGTGCTATTTGGAGACATTTAAAACAGATAGATCCCATCATCGTGACAATGGGGCGGAGGATAGACACAGCTGGCTTCAATGTTCCTTGACCTGGGAGGGGGAAATAAAAAATAGCCAAGGTTCTTGCATCTGTCTTCTGATGGTCATTAGCAGTGCACATTTATCTACAAAATAAGGAAATGTTGGGCTGGTCTGTGATGATGCTCGCTGTTAGTTATCCTTACAAAATTCAGACACCAGCTGGATGAGGATTCTAGTTACCAGTGCAATTGTAACCTTAATAAGAGTCCCTGTCTTCAAGAAAAGAACATTAATAGGTCAAAAATAACAAAAGGAATAATGACAGTGACATGTTTGATAATATTAAAACTGAATTACATTGAGTAGAAGCTTTGCTCAAGTATTTCATTCCAAGCAATCTAAATGTTCGACAACAACATTATGCAAATTACCACCTCAATCTTAGATGTAGTTTATTTTTCTTCTCCCTTCACTCAGAAAATGTTGATGTAGATTTCTTGTCGCTATCCAGAACCTCATCCAAGTGACCATGCTGTGTGAACAGACCATTGGACCATAGAGCACTTCACATCCAAGCTTAATCCTGTCCTCATCAAACATCCACAGGGGTCACTGAATGGCAAGCAGGAGCAGAGCCCCAGGCTGGTTTTCTCTTCAGTTGACCAGTGGTGTTGTGTGTCCCCAGCTATTGCTGCTTAGCTAAGAATGGCCAATTCAGCAGACAGACCTGGATCTGCATGGCTCAGTTACATGCTGGCTTCACCAACTGAGCCATCCATGTCAAATAGGGTGTTCCCTCACTCCAAAGACAGGTCATATTACTTGAGATGAGATTCCAGCATTTTGTTAAGTTTCTGATGAACAATGAGAAAGCATCAAGGTGTTACCTTTGCACCAAAAAGTCATGCAACCTAGCTGAACATGAAGCTAAGGTATGACCAGGAGACAAAATTAGCCCCTGGTTCCTTCATGGAAACAAGGCAACAATTACCATAACCAAACCACTGGAGACAGCTTAACAGCAAGGCGTGATTGCATACCTGTCAACATGCTTTGTCGCCAATAATTTTGTTTTTACAAGAACACAGATACATTGGTCAAAGTAGCAAACATGTTAGTCAGATACTGGGAGCCTTTCTGTATACTTCTTTTTTAAAATTAAGACTTGGGACGGAACCACCGTCAGGGTTTCCTGGTCCTGCCAAAGTCAATGGGCTTCTGAATGGCTCACTGCATCTTATGGTCCTGCCCCTGCTGCGACGGGGCCATAAAATTCCACCCTTGCTACCTCAATTTGTACTCAGCAGTTACAACCATCAGATGCTGCATATGCTGGCCTTTATCCATGCTTGTTTGTATGACAGATAGAACTGAGAGCGTGAAATAAATTTGATGGGATGGCAGATGAGCTGCACCTAAATTGGTCTCAGCATTAAAACCACCCTTTGATTATTTTCCTATCAGGAATGTTTTGGGCTCTGAATGTGGAATCAATAGTACCCATGCAGCATAACACTGACCTCATTTCGTAGGTATAGCCTCACAATGGTTTCTCTTGCTATACCCTTTCTTGCAAAAATAGAGGCAAGTGCCAAAATGAACTGTTACCGGATTTAAACTGGGCAGTTCATTCTAAGCATGTTGACAACTACTGTGAAAGTGTGCCTACATTAAGTCTAGACTGAATTTCTGGTTCCAATCCATGAGAATCCTCCCTGTTAATTCAGGCAAAGACACAGCACAACAAATGGTTAAGTACCGAACATCAGCTAACAGTTGATATCAAATCATTGATTGTGAAACCATGAAGCTGTTTTCTTTAGCTAATAAAGCTAGTTGTATACCTACTGAAAATTGCACATAAACTTGAGTTCGAGTGCAGTATAATTGACTTTACAGTCCAGTTAAAATGTACTCACTGTACTGAAATTGTATTTGTTCCAATCCCAGGAATTCCAGCAAAGGTCTAGGTCCATACTGCTTTATCTTCTATCACTGTTCTCAGCCTATTCAGAGCTTACACTGATATTTGTTTCTGTGCTCTTTCTCTTTAAAACCTCTTTCTAGTTTTCCAATGATTTGGAAAACATTCCCTTCAGCTTTATACACACACACACACACACACACACACACACACACACACACACACACACACACTCTCTCAAAAAGACAGGTTGCAACAGTGTTAGTACACAAAGCTTGCTTTCATTCAGCGATCCACCCAAGGTCTTTCTGCCTATTTCCACTGCAATCCATTTCCCTTCAGGATAAAGTAGAACAGCTACTGCTGCCATTAGTTCCGCTCACATCCCACTGCTTCCAATTAGCACCGATTTCCCCTTACAATACAGGCAGCCAGAAGGGCATGGTAGAAACAAAAAGGCAGCAGTCTCAAAAGCTGGGAGCAAAGACAAGAAAGGTTTTCTTGCAGAAATGTTGCCTTCCACCTGCTGAGTCATTAAAGCTGCTGCAGCAAGTACAGTGCCACTCTCCTGGGCTTTGCTTTTCCTGATGTGGGGTAAAACAGTATTTTTTTTATGGAGTGTTAATTAGCCTCATATACATTTCTGCCAGTTTCTGCAGTCTTTGCCAGTTCTTCTGGCTTCATGCTCCTCGAGGGAAGCTGTTTGTAAAAATAAACAACCATCATTCCCTCTGCAATACCCTTTTACTTTGTTCCGTTATGCAGTAAGATACTATTTTTACATATTATGGCTTTTGAATTTTTTTTCCCCTCTCCCACACACCACCACCGCCACCGCCTTCAATGGGCTTGTGGCCATACTACTTTGTAATCATGAAGAGGTGCACTTAAGCAACTTGAGGTGACTGCCTAGATCATTCTAAATCACACCACTGTGGAGAAATTCCTCTGCTACTTACACGGAATACTCATCTCCCACAGTGGGTAGAATGGGTCAGGGCGACGTTGGGTGGTTGGGTGGGGGAAATAGTCGAGGGGTGGGAGTGTCGGTGGGTCAGGAAAGTAGTCGGGGGCGAGTCAGGTAGTGGGGATTCAGAGGTTGGGACAGTAGTCGGGTGGGTAATCAGGGGTGGGGGTAGAGTTGAGGGTGGAGGATAGTCATGAGGGGTAGACAAGGAGGAGTTGGGTGGGGGTTTGAGGGTTATGTGGGGTGGGGGGTTCAGGAGGATAGTCAGGGGGGAGTAGAGTAGACGGAGTTCAGGAAATAGGGGGATAGTCAGGGGTGGGGAGATAGTCGAGGAGTAGACGGGGTGGGGGAGGTCAGGTGTTCGGGGATCTTGGGAAATGGAGAGGGTAGTTGGGGGAGTCAGGTGGTCTGGGGGAAGTCAGGGTAGTTGGAATGGTCAGTACTTTATTACCCAGGAGCTGCAAGTGGTTTTAATTCTGCTAACTTTTCTTAGGTAACTATTCTGCTAAGAGAGTCATAATCATCTGAAGTCTCTGATTAAATTGGAGTTTTTGGATGGTTGTCAGTGCAGGGTAATTGCCCATCAGAAGTTTAAACTTTCCGGGCAATTCCCACACAGTCCTTACGTGGGGACTTCCCGGGGGTCTCCCAGCGCAGCTTCTGGGGTACCTCAAGGGTATGATTCCGCTCCCCCGGGAATGGAAATTCTAGGCCAGGGTATTCTCATGGCCAAGTAATGTTCCTTGAAAACTGTAGCAAATACACTGCCCCTAAATGAAGCTGACCACCAAGGTCCTATTGTACCCTGCTTCAACGCTGGCTCAACTGATCCCCGGCACGGGCAGCAGTGTAAGTGGCAACCAGGTTAGGGATGGGAAAGCAATAAGAAAAGGCTCCCAAATTTATTGAAAAGTGGGAGAATGAGAACAGGGTCACGCTAGCCTCTGGTTACGGAACACGTCTTGGACATCATGCTTCCAAACAAGCTGGCAGACATCTCATCCAGAAGATGGCACCTCCGACCATGCAGCCACTCCCCCAGTGTCAACCTGGATGATGGGCACAAGTCCTTGAGCCCACAAACTTCTCACTCACAAGTAAGAGAGTGAACAACTGCCCCTTCCCCCACACCCACCCCCAAAAAAAGAGAAAACCAAGTAACTGAACATGATATTTGCAAGCAGCTAATTGCCCTCGGTCTTAGGAGTTCACAGATCGCTACTGTTACCTGCATTCCCCCACTGTACTCATTGTGCCAGGTTGGAGACTGTCTCAGTGTCCTTAAAGGGACAGGCCAGGTTAGAAACAGCTATATAAAAAGTACCTTAAACATCTTAAAATGTCCCTGTGTACTTCACAGGAGCAGAACCAGACAAAAGGTGACAGAAGCCACATAGAGAGATATGAGCACATGTGACCAAGGAGCACATAGGATGGTGGAGAAATTCAAGGTGAGAACTCCAGGGCTTAAAGGAACATCATGCCCCAAGCTCCAGTCTACAGACTAACCAATATGAAACACTGACTATTCATGAGAATGGCTCCAGGAGTGAGGAACTTCAGTTATGAAGATAGACTGGAGAGGTTAGGACTGTTTTCCTTAGAGAAGAGAAGGCTGGGAGGAGATTTGATTGAGGTATTCAAAATCATGAGGGGTCTGGACAGATTGGATAGGGAGAAACTGTTCTCACTTGTGAAAGGGTGGAGAGCGAGAGGGCACAGATCTAAAGCAATTGGCAAAAGAAGCAAAAGCGACATGAGGAAAAACTTTTTCACGCACCGGGTGGTTAGGATCTGGAATGCACTGCCTAAGAGTGTGGTGGAGGCAGATCCAATCGAGGCCATCAAAAGGGAATTAGACTGTTATCTGAAAAGGAAGAATGTGTAGGGGTAGGTGGAGAAGGCAGGGAAATAGCGCTAGGTAAATTGCTCATTCGGAAAGCCGGTGCAGACATGATGGACCGAATGGCCTCCTTCTGCACTGTAACAATTCTGTGATTCTGTGATCCTGAGTTCAGACTGACACATTCCAAAGTCCAGGACTGCACGCTAAGGGATGCACCAAAGCTTGAGACAGCTGTCGCAGAGGCTCAATGGGGAAAGCCACTGTCTAAAGCCCTCTTGCCATAGTATACAGAGTGGCTAGAAACTGCGTGAAACCCCTTGGGCTGTATGTTTGACATGAAATGTAAATGTATGTTGTAAATATAACTTTTAATGACAAGTATAGTGGGGCACCTCATGTACTGCATTGAAAGAGACTGATCAGTACTGCACTTTCAGTAATGTTAAATTTGAATGGTGATATAAGGTACTTTTACAAATTTTTGTAAAGTATATTTTTGGGGAAAAAACTCACCTAGGACAGTTCAGGTGAGGTTAGCAAGTCAGTATGTAACAAGCTGTAAGCCTGCACCCAAAGATCATTGATGCACTATTTTTAGTGAGTGCATGAGTGTAAGCACAGGCTGAAAACACAAGACACCATGGGGCTGATTATTATCTACTGGCGTAAATCAGACCGAAGCAAAGAAGCAAAGATTAGGTGCCAATGCCACTGGAATGGGACCTATACCACTCTCATTCTGTGGTTGATCTCATATGCGTTATTATCTAGCTGTGGATTTAAGCAGGTGAAGGGAGTACACTAGCAGTGGGAGTGAGACAATGAAAGCAAAGTGTCACATTATGATGGCAATAAAGCAGACATACTTTAAAAATACTGCAGAGGAGATTCATATATAAATATAAAGAAATTTCACAGGATGGTACAGTCCCTTTAACAGCAGTTCAGTCAGCTCTCCGTCATTATTTTGTGTTAATACAGTAGTTAATAGGATGATATTTTTGGCTACTTGAATGTTTCGACCAAAGGGATCTGTATTCACACTGAAACAAAAGAGGAATCTATTCAGTATCGACAGCTGTTCGAACCAATCCAAAGAGATTGGGAACATTTTGTTTCACACATTCAGAGGAAGTAACAAGTTTCACACTTTTATTCACACTCCACGGATTCACCAAAACAGCTGCAACCCATAGATAGCAGAAATAGCAAAAGCATTTGATTCGAACTCCCAGAAGCAAATGTGGGAGTTTCACATTGAAAGAAATGAATACTCAAGTTAATTAGGGCATTTTCACCTGCTATAAAAAGGAAATACAAACATTTGATAAAACCAGAATGCTTATAACTGTGTGTTATGTTGTGGCAGATGACGTGTGCCAAGCGGATCAAATCCACGGGGGAAACTTGATCACGCAGTCACAACGATTTTACAATTTGTATTTTATTTTGAGATGCGTGCCCTGAATTCAGTAGTAATAAGTCCACCATGACTCTGGAGATTTTTTTTTTACAAAACTAAGTTAAACATTTATTAGCAAAAGAAAAGATTTCAAGCACATACATAGGTCTACAAATTGCTACTATAATAGCTCCTTAAATTCCTAATTAATCTGGCTTCCAGTTATACCTCCATTAAGGCAATGGTAAAAAAAAGTAGATTTAATCAGATCCAGGCAAATCACCACAATACCGTAGATAGTAGAATTCAAAGTGGCTTTTCCCAGCTTCAGTTTCTGTACACAACAGCTTATTGCACAAATACTGGAGGCTTTTCACACTCCTGGTAGATCTTGCAACACCTTCCTCCCTGACACATAGCCTCTTTTCCTTTATACATTTTTCTCCCTTTTAATGCCAAATTCCATTGTTCCCATATGTCTTTGGAATTTTACTTTTCTCATAATATAAGTCTTTTCATGGTGCTAATACTATCAGTAACCTTTGGGAAAAATAAACACACTGCTTGGCCCAGCTTCTCTGGCTAGGTGTAACATCCTACCATCTTTTTGACATTCAAAGTACCCTGATTTATCTAAAAATGCAAATTCTCCTCACCTCACATTCTAAAACTTTAGCCATGTTTACATACAAGCATTTCAAATCTAGCTTCTTTTGATGAGTCAAAGCCTCCAGACAGCTGTCTCTCTCTCTCTCTACACATACACACACACACACACAGAAACTATCCAAACCTCACTATTAGCCTACTTTCACAATAAGTCACAATAATATTGAGAATTATTACTTTCATGACACTGTGGCAACATTTGTACACAATGTATTGTGTGATAAGTGCCACACACCTTTCTGTCACTTCTCCAGCTGCAAAATAAAAGATAAATTTAGTCATATACTTTTACATGAATATAAATTTCTGACCAAGATCATCACCAATCACGTCTTGTCTGCTTTGGAAATGGTGGCCCACCTGGGTCAGACCAATTCTGTACCCACTAGGAAGATCTCTGCTACCCTTGCACTACTTGGAGATATGATCGCCTATGTACCAGACAGGAGTGTGGACGCCTGTCTAATCAGCTTGGTATGGGAGAAGACCTTTGCTAGACTATCACACATGTATATACAATGGATGTGCTCCCCAAAATGGGGTTTGGGGAGAGAACCCATAATTGGGTCCAACTGCTCTGCATAAACATCAGTCACGCAGCTTCAATCTGGAATTGGAAAGCTTTCTGATCAAATCTGGAGTCAGGTAAGGTTGTCCTCTCTGTCCTATTTCCGCACTGTATTGAACCCTTTGCCGAGTCCATTAAGAAAGATACGGAGATAAGAGAGCTGACAATCCTAGGCAGCAGAGGCACTCAGGTCAAAGCCTCCATGTGCATGTACAGGTCTCCTGCTCAGATCCATTGTTAGTCTGCAAGGTTAATAAACATCTGCAATTGGTTTGAACTGGTCTTGGAGGCCAGAGTAAATCACAGGAAAAGCGAGGTCATGTTCTTTGGGGAACTAAACCAACCGATCCTTTGTTCTTTCACCATCAGGTCAAACTGCTTGGGAATGTAGCTTGGAGGAGATGGGACGTGCACCAAGAACTGGGTGAAGCTTATAGTCAAAATTAAACAGAAACTGGTAATGTGGGAGCAACGCTCCCTCTGCATTGCAGGTAAGAAACTGGTTATCAACTGAGAGGTGCTCTTGATGTTGTTGTACATGGTGCTGTTCTAGCCCCTATCCTGCTCCTGCGCACGGCAGTTACCCGAATCAACATCCAGTTTATCTGGAGATTGAAAATGGACTGTGTCCACAGGGATATGCTGTACAAACCACCAGATAAAAGAGGGAAAGATAAACAACATGCCCTTATTCTAATGGCCATCTTTGTGTGTGTGGCTGCACCGAGCTGCATGTTGACCCCCAGTATGCAAACACCAAGGGCAGAATTTTTCCGACCCCATGGAGATGGGTTGGAGATGGGAATTGGCGCTAACGGCAGGAAAATATGGGGTGCTGTACTGGAGTGGCTCCCTGGTGTATTCCCATCTCTGAGGAAGTTTCCCTGGGGCAGGCCAGGATGCGGATTGGCTGTCTGCTCCAAAGAGGCAGACAGCCAATTTGAATACCAAAGCTCTAATTAGATGCGGTCCTTCAAGAGGTGAGGTGAGAGTGACTGCCCTTGGCATCAAGGCAGCATTTGACCAAGTGTGGCATCAAGGAGTCCTAGCAAAACTGGATTCAATGGGAATCAGGGGGAAAACCCTCCACTGGTTGGAGTCACACCTAGCACAAAGGAAGACAGTAGTATTTTTTAGAGGCCAATCATCTCAGTTCCAGGACATCACTATTATAGGAAATTGGGGTCTTTAATGAGCAGGTATTTTCTGCATTTTATAGGATTTTCTAAGCAGCATTGATTGCTTTTCTTTCTAAACTCTTTGACCTCTGAACAGTCTTCAGAAGCAGCAAGCTCACTTAGTTCAGGCAGCCTTTTTCAGATTCCCGAGTCATTAGATGGCATCCTGTGCACCCCCTTATCATCCAAGTGTTTGGAAAAAGCCAAAATATGAGCCTCAGCATGATGTAAACTAAAAAGCTGACCTTGAGCGGGGTGACACACTGTGTGTGTGTGTGTGTGTGTGTGTGTGTGTGTGTGTGGGGGGGGGGGGGGGGGGGGGGGGGGGGGTAGTGGTAACCACCCAGACATTTTGAGTATCTGTCCTGTATCTATTGGTCAGAATAGATAGATAGATGATTGACACTGGGTAAGCTACCAGCCCCCAAAAAATGGCTATATAGATTGGTGTCATACTGGTGGTAGTGTCTGAGGTGCTGGTGAGGTGGCAGTGCTCATTGGGCAGCTGTCTTCTTCAGATGGAAGATTAACCGGAGGAGGAAGATTAAGAGATTGAGGGAAGAATTTCCTAACACCTCGACAACACAGCGGAATGCTGTTATCACAAGATAAAAAGAGCAGGTCAGAAGCTGGAAGGTCTGCGGCAAGTAACTCACCTCCTGACTTCCCAAAGCCTATCCAACATCTACAAGACACAAGTCAGGAATGTGAATGAATACTCTCTGCTTGCCTGGATAAGTGCAGCTTCAACAACACGCAAGAAGCTCAACACCAGCCAGGACAAAGTAGCCTGCTTGATTGGTACCCCATCCACTAAACATTCACTCCCTCCACCAATGATGCACAGTGACAGCAGTGTGTACCATACATAAGGTGCACTGCAGCAACTCTTCAAGTTTCCTTCGACTGCAACTTCTGAACCTGCAACCTCTAACGCCCAGAAGACAGAGGCAACATTTACATGAGAATGCCACCACCTGCAAGTTCTCTTCCAAGGTGTTCCTTCACTGTCGCTGGGTCAAAATCCTTGAACTCCCTCCCTAACAGCACTGCGGGTGTACCTACACTACATGGACTGCAGCAGTTGAAGAGACAGCTCACCACCACCTTGTCCAGGGCAATTTAGGATGAGCAATAGATGAGCAATAAATGCTGGCCTAGTTAGCAACGCCCACATTCCGTGAAAGAATAAAAAACAATTTTGGGCTAATTGGCATTTTGCTGGCAGCTAAGCAGCCCCCTGCTGTGTAGAAAGGCCACCAGTGTAATGGAGACAGCCTCCCTGCAGCAGGCTGTAGGACCTATCAAACAAAATGCTCCGTGTCCCATTGACGGAACCACAGAGAGGAAAGCCCGTCTCACAGTCCCAACTATCCCCAAGAGGGTTTTCCCCTCAATTTCATGGGGCCTACTGACTTCACTGCTCTGTATTATTAATTTAATTTTACACCTCAGATTATGCTTCCATATCGTGGCCTCCTATCTGACTCAGCAGCACTCACCTCTTCCAATGGGGCTGCCGAGGCTCCAGAGCTGCTGGCGCTGTGACTGGGCTAACAGCATTGTGAGCCCAGTTGCTGCAAGCATGAGGAGAGTTCAGTCTCTTGAAATCACAACATCGTAGAATGTTTACCACAAGAAGGATGGCATTCAGCCCGTCGTGTCTGAGCTAGCTCTCCAAAGGAGCAATTTACCTAATGCTACTCCCCAGCATTCTCCCTGTAGCCCTACACATTCTTTCCTTTCAGATAGTTTCTCTCTTAAATGCTTCGATGGAACCTGCCCCCACCACACACACAGGCTGTGCATTCCAGATTCCAATCACTCGCTACGTGAAAACGTTTTTTTCCCCATGTCTCCATTGCTTCTTATGCCAATTATTTTAAAGCTGTGCCCTCTTATTCTTGCTCCTCCCATCAATGGGAACAGTTTTCCCCTATCTAGTCTGTCGTGATCCCTCATGATTCTGAATAGCTCTGTCAAATCTCCTCTCAACTTCATCTTCTCCAAGGAAAACAGTGTCTATCTCTGTAACTGCAGCTCCTCATCCTTGGAACCAGTTTCGTTAATCTTTTCTTCACTCTCTCTAAGGCCTTGACATCTTTCCTAAAGTGTGGTTCCCAGGACTGGTCACAATACTTCAGTTGAGCCAGAACAAGTATTCTATACAAGTTTAACATAACCTTCTTGCTTTTTTACTCTATGCCCCTATTAATAAAGCCTACAATGCTGTATGCTTCATAAACCACTCTTACGACCTGTCCTGCCACCTTCAATGACTTATGCACATATGCACCCAGCTCCCTTTGCTCCTGTACCCACTTTAGAATTGTACCTTTCATTCTAAATTGTCTCTTCACTTTCTTCCTACCAAAATGAATCACTTCACACTTCTCTGCATTAAATTTCATCTGCCACTTGTCTACCCATTCCACCAACCTATGTCTATGTCATTTTGAAGTTCTACACTATCATCCTCATTGTTCACAATGTTTCCAAGTTTCCTATCATCATAAATTTTGAAATTGTGCCCTGTACCCCAAGGTTTAGGTTATTAATATATATCAGGAAAAGCAAGGGTTCTAACACCAACCCTTGGGGAACTCCAACATACTTCTTCCAGTCCAATAAATACCCATTAACCACTATTCTCTGCTTCCTTTCGCTCAGCTAATTTCTTATCCATGTTGCTACTGTTCCTTTTATTCCATGGGTTATAACTTAGCTTAGCACGTTGTATGGCACTTTATCAAATGCCTTTTGGAAGTCCATATACACTACAGTAACTCTGTTACCTCATCAAAAACTCAAGTTAAACACAATGTGCCCTTAACAAATCCACACTGATTTTCCTTAATTAACCTGCATTCATCCAGGTGACTTAATTTGGTCCCGAATTATCATTTCTATCAGCTTCCATACCACTGAGTTTAGACTGATTGGCCTGTAGATGCTGGGCTTATCTTCACACTCCTTTCTGAACAAGGGTGTAACATTTGTAATTCTCCAGTCCTCTGATACTATCCGAGACTAAGGAAGACTGGAAAGTTATGACCAGTGCCTCCACAATTTTCACTCTCACTTCCCTCAGTGTCCTTAGATGCATCTCATCCAGTCCTGGTGCCTTACCAACTTTAAGTACAGACAGCCTTTCCACAACCTCCTTCTTATCAATTTAAAGCCAAGTATCAGAAGTACTTCCTCTTTCACTGCTGAGAAGCGCAGGCCCAGACCTTCATTTGGCCTTGAGGTCAGGGTACCAAAGCCTGTAAGAAAATCATGTCCCAAATATCACCATGTAATGAGGTTCTATCTATCCCCAATGTTGGGAAGGTAGGTCTAACAACTTTGCTGCAGAACACTCCATTCAGTTTGACCATACTGTATCACCTGTCCCTTTTGGAAAAGTTGGTGCAGAAAAACACCTTTGAGCACAAGACCACAGGCTGTGGTCCATACGTAAAGTTCTTGAGGTCCTGTGGGAAAAGGAGCTGGTAGATCCTATCAGATAGTTCCCTGAGAAAACTGTTAAAGTCATTTGGCAGAATGCCTCTTTGCCAGCATTTTCAAATGAGCGCCAAGAGCTTGACAGGTGGTGAAAAGGACCCTCTCCATCAGATTCTTCACACACACCCAGAGTCACAGTGCCAATGCACACTGACCTTAAAGTGGCTGCAGTGGAATGTGTATTCCAAAAAAGCTGTGGAAAGAGATGCAATAGTTTTTGTTGAGACTCACCTGTGCAGCTCCATAATGCAGGACTCTACAGACTATTCCTTGGGATGCACACAGATAAACATCAATAGTCACTTGAGAACCATCAACTTAGTGGAAGATGCACTTTGGTCTGCCCGAAACTTGCAAGGAACTGTCCACAACCGAGTGTTGCAACTGGCATATTCCAGTGTCTAGGACTAGGTGCTGAGGAATGCACCAAAGTCTGATGCAGCCACTGCAAAGGCTCAATGAGGACAGTTCACAGTTTAGGGCCCTCTCACCGTTGTACAGTGCGGGGATAGAACCAGTGTAAAACACCTTGGGATGTACGTATTGGAAAAATATTTTAAATGAAGTGTAATTGTAAATATGACCCTTATTGTAAATGGAGTGAGGCACCTTAGAAAGCTATGTACTGTGTTGAACCAAACTGAATATACAGAAAATGCTGGAAAAACTCAGCAGGTCTACAGAGCTCTGAAGAAGTCATAAGGACTCGAAACATTAACTCTTTTTTTCTCTCTGCAGATGCTGTTAGGCCTGCTGAGTTTTTCCAGCATTTTCTGCTTTTGTTTCAGATTCCCAGCATTCGGAGTATTTTGCTTTGATCTGTAATATAGTTTATTCACTGTCAAATTTGAATTTTATTGAAATGTACCTTTGCAAATTTCACGAATAAAGTATACTTTTGGGAAAGAAAAGAGACTCTATTACAGATGGATGAAGGTAGATGAAGGAGGCTTGTGTGGAACATATACTTCAGTCTGGACTAGTTAGGTCAAATAATCTGCTTCTGTGCTGTAAATTGATTGTAATTTCCTATAGCTCTATGAATAGAGTGCCTCTTTAACCATCCAAGATCCACGGACCAGATTACCTCTCTATACAGGGATAAGCAGCATGGGATGAATTGTATATTTGCTACCAATCAGCTTTGATGAAACCTAACACAACTTGGTCATTGTTCTGAACCTAGACTTTCCATTAGCTATAAAATGCACATTTAAAGCTTGCCATCTGTTGGACCAGAACATACATGGGGGTCTTATCCTGGCCTCCCACCTTAATGTCAATCAGGAGAAAAGAGTTTCTAGTAGGGAGATTCCACTACCCTGGCTCACTCAGAACTTGGCATAGTATTTGTGTCTGAAGTGCCAAGTGAAATGAGGGCAGCGGGTCTAAAAGTATGGGTGGTAGAGTTCCAGATTAGGCAAATATCTTGGACCAGCAAAAGAAAAAGGGAAAATTTAAAAAAACATCAGCTGCCTTTCAGGTGGCCAAGGTAGGATTGGAGCCTATGATTGGGTCCTTGTGGAACCCCAGCAATTGCACACATTATCTAGCTGTGTATGACACAGGCCCCAAGATCCAACCACAGTGATATTTGGCTCATGGAATTTAATTGCCCTCAGGTTGTCCCCAGAAGTTTGACTGGGTTCAGCGTTGAAGGGGATGTAACCTATGCATAATCCCAGGATCACAGCCCAAGGTCATATTTTTTAATAAAGTAACATTTACTTCATTTCTTAAATTTTAAATTAAAAAACAGTAGGTTTTAAACCATTTTAATGTTAAATGAAACCACTGACATGTCTACACAAACAGCTTTTTTCAATTTTAAATCCAAATTATCTGCAAATCTACAGCAACCTTTCACTTCCCTCTGACGTTAGTCAAAGTGCTGATGGAAATACAATGGGTATTGTAACACTTTGAAGTAAATCAAATGGTTGGACAAACTTGGATTAACATGGAAATGTGTTTATTTCCAGTCTTTCCATTCTTCCCCTCAACACCCATCCAATCAGATCTCAAGGACAGAAATGAAAAGAAACCTTAGCCTTGGATTTCTGCAGGAGCTCTGTGGTCTCCCACTGCAAACTTGGCAAAATCTTTGGAGAAAGAGAATAAATGGCTGCAAATGATAGTTTACACCATTACAAAATAATTATGCTGGAAGATGTGCCTGGAAATAGAATGCCATTGTCCCTCCCTTTCTACAACGGTTTGCTCATCTCCCACTTTTTAATTCTTACTGTCTCCTTTCTGAATAGCTGCTACTCTTTCTGCCTTTCCCAATCTCTCGCAATGTCTCCCACAAACTGAGGGGAATTGGGGCTATAAAACCAACACCTCATTACCCTCATCGCCTCACCACACCAGTCTCTGCCAGGACTGCCACAGGCAATCCTTCTCTCTTAACTGGACAGTGCAACTCCTGGCAAACTATATGCAGCAATACAGAGAGACCCAACATCAGTGAACTGAAATTTCCTGGCCTTCGTGGCAGGCTTGAAGGCAGGAGGGTTTGCTGGGAAGATTGGGGGGGGGTGCCACATCGGGACAGCACCCTGACACATTCCTGCCATCGGGTAGCTTTCTCAGGCAGGGGCTGGGTAGCCCACTGGCTGTTCACTAAATGGAGGTGGGCAGACAATTTGCTTTGTCCCAATTTGGGTTGATTTTGCAGCCTCATCAGCAACTTTCTGATGGTGGAGCAGTCCCCTGCAATGGTACTTCAGCACTCTATGAGGGTTCATTGGAGCCAGTGGCTCCGTATCCCAATGATGAGGCTGCAGGCAGCAAAGGTCACACCCACAGCCCAAACAATCCTGCTGGAGGAGTTTCTCCTCCCCTCCAAGGGGTCCTCTGGTTTTGCCCCTCAGAGCATTGGGTTTACGATTCTAAGGGTGTCTCCAATTTGAGGTGCGCTCGCAGTCCTCGACCTGCTTCAGCAGCGCTCAACTCTCCCAGTGGGGCTGTAGAGGTTTTAAAGCTGCCAGCCCTCAGATTGAACCAGCAGCATTGACAGCCTGCTAGTTGCCCTTAGTAGGATGGAGAGTGAGTAGGGGGCCATTTTGGAGGCTGCTTATGGTTTGAACTGTGATGCTGGTCTTACTGCCAACAAGTGGGTGCTCGGTACCCTTATTTGGCCCGGATGTCAAAGTCCTGAGGCCTGTGGGAAAATTCTGTCCAAATAGCCTGAGATAACCTGAGTAAATGTTAGCTTTTGGTTTAATAAGTTGTACACATATCTTCATAGATTAACACACATTTAAAAATGGCCTTTAGGAAAAATTTTGCTGATGAAGCCAGCAATTAGTCCAATGAAAAGTGAAATGCTTCTGCCTCCAAAACATACAGTCATTCTTTATCATGTAATCTGTACCAAGAATGCGTTTGTGTCGATTTATACAGCTGAATGACCTGATTTCGGATGAACAAAATGGGAAGGATTGACAGACCATGGGGGTGAAATTGGTCAATGGCAGTTGCACAGAAACAGCTGATAGTGAGCGGGCAGCTCATTTCACATCATGGTCAATTTTCTTTTCTCTTGGCTCCTTGCAGCGTGAGCCCGGGTAATTTTAACTTCTGGGAGTCATTCAAATGGATCTCCCACCTGAAGCCAGCAGGAATGATGTGGAGCTGGCAGACGGGGGCAGCGTTCCAAAACTCAGGGACCATCAGTTGATCTGGGGATGCCTGAGGTGATCACAGTCAGGGAAAGGGGAGACACCAGGGGCGGGATTTTTAGTTCAGCTGGCGCCCGTGATCAGCAGACAATGGGCGCCCAACCACGATTGGCTCCCAACTGCGGTTCATGCTGGTTGGCCAATTAACGGCCAGACAGCTCGAAGTGCGTGCTGAGAAGCTCAGCGCTGCCTCGGCGGGGGGGGCGGAGGGCGAGCGCTGAATTCAGCACGGGCATGGGGGAGCGTGGAATGAAAGCTCCCTGAAGGTAGAGAGCGGCCTCAGAGAGCTGAAGAATTTAAAAGCAATAAAGAAAGCTTTTAAAATCCAGGAAAATGCCTACGCATCAAAATCAGTCATGTGAACATATACAAGATGAAAATTCTGTCCATACATTTTTATTTTTTAAATTTAATAACAGGAACCTCATCCCGCCCGTGGATGAGATTTCTTGAAGAAAATGCAAAGGCCACCTGGCCGATATGCCCACCAGCCAACCGTAACATTGGACAGGCAACAGAAAATCTCCATTAATTACAACTTTAATGGCCTTAATGGACCTCTTAATTGTCAGCGGGCGCACTTCCAACTCTCGCCCACTGAAATATCGTGCAAGTACTCGATGACATTAGGACGCTCAAGTGGGACGGGTGCACACTCGCATGCCGAGCAAAAATTTCCTCCCCAGGTTTGCTGGTGAAGGAATATGTGAACATTTCTCTTTAGTTGTCAGAGCCGATGAATGAACCAGAAGTTTCCCTCTGATTACGATAACATTTGTTAAGGATCAAGACAATCAAGATAGTCAAAATACTGCAGATGCCAGAAAAACACAAAATACTGCAGGGAGAAACTGTTTCCTCTGTCAACTGGGTCAATAACTAGGGGCCATAGTTGGCAAATAAAAGGACGAGAGGGGAAATGAAGAACAATTATTTCACACAGAGGGTTGTTATGATCTAGAAAGCATGACTTGAAAAGGTAGTGGAATCGGATTCCGCTGGAACTTTCAAAAGGTAATTGGATCCGTGTTTGATCAGAACCAATTTGCAAGGTTACGTGGAAAAAGCTGGGTATGAGTGTAAGTTGGACAATTCTTGAAAAAGCCAGCACCGGCACAATGGGCTGAATGGCTTCCTTCTGCACTATAAGATTCTATGGGCAGAATTTTGCCCTTGATGGGCAGGATGGCCCGACCAACTCGGCAGCGAGCGGGCAGCCGATTGCCGCCGCCAAAAGGGGCTGCGCCACCAGTTTGCACGGGTGGGCCAATGAAGGCCCGCCCAGCGGGTTAGCAACTCCCGTGTAGAACGGGAAAATCGTCACGGAGACGGGTGTGTCAGACCACCAGTTCCAATGGGGAACCAGCAGTCTGTATATAGAGTGGCCAGGCAGCCTCCTTGAGGCAGTGCACCATGACCACTCGGGGAGAGAGAGAGGCAGCTGTCACAGGGCAGGAGCAGGAGCAGGAGGAGGGGGGCAGGCTGCAGGAGAGGCCAGCGGGGGGCCACTGTGCTCCTTGCTTCTCTGGTGCCTGCCTTGCTGTCCTCCTCCAAGAGGTGTCCAGCTGTCAGGATATTTTGTATCCGGAGGATGGGAGGAGGAGGGCCCCCACCATGTCAGCAGGCAGGCGTGGGAGGAGGTTGATGATGCTGTAAGCGCCCATGATAATGTGCGGCCCACAGGCACGCAGTGCAGAAAAAGATTCAATGATTTGCTGCGCTCTGGAAGGGTGAGTACCATGTCGACCTTGGCCAATTGACCCAGAAGGAAGCCTTAGCCTTTGAGCACCGCACCCCCGCCACCACCCCCACCACACCGCCTCCCCCCCCGCACCCCCCCACCCTGAGCACAACCCCGCCTTATCCCATTTGTAACCACAATCCCCATGGCCTAACATGCCATAGCATCGCTGCTTGCTGCACAGCCAAAGATGTTTTCCATCTTAGGGCTGTTGGTACCTCCACCACCATTTCAGTCAGTGCGCCCCACATTACTCTGTCCAAAAAGTCCCCAGCATCTCATCTGTGAATCTCATGGCACTCAACTTAAATAAATGCCACAACGTTACTCATCCCTGTGCCAAGGGGAAATGTTGCCTTCTGCACACCCATTCTATGCCCCTCCTAACGGTTTGCAGGTCAATAATGTGACTTTCAATCTCCTGTGTTCCACTGCAAATGTCGCAAGTGTTTGAGATGTTTCCTCAGCACTGCAACTATCCAGGCCAGCATGCATCCAGGTCAGGTACCTCTGCACTCTCCCCACTCCAATGGCACATAACATGCCATGTGGCATTCCTGAGGCCATCTGACCAGCCTGTCTGTATGTGCGTCTAATATTTGGGCCTCCTTTTGACTCTTTTCCACCCCACCAATGTTCGTCTCCTTAGGGTCTTGAAGGGTGAGCGACTTATGAGGCTCGGGGGGGGGGAGGAATGAAAGGTTTAACTGACTGCACGCTAACTGATGCACTGTCCTTGTTGTTAATTTCAGCATCACCACCGCATGGCCGCTACCAAAGACACCGGAGTCCCCCCTCCACACCTGAGGCCCAAGACATGCAACTTGCAGCACATCATTTCAGCCAGCCAGGCACCAGCGCAGACACAAACACCTCGGTGGGGAATTTACCGTCGGCTAATGTCCTGGGTCACAGTGGAGAGGGCACTTCACAATCGCTGCAGGAGATGACAGGGATAGAGAGTGCCAATGGCGCCAGCAGCCGGAGGGCTGCAGGGGATGAGGCACATGCTGAGTCCGGCATTGATGATGTGTCTCTGGAGTTGTCACCAATGCAGCAGCTGCAGGTCAAGCAGCAAGAATTGTGTTTGCATCTGGCAGGGTTGCATGAGGGATTGCTTCAGTTGGTCTCTGCGATGGAGGAGTCCAGGCAGTGTGCAAGTGAAGGCATGAATCTCAGGACAGTGCTTCACGCTTCCTCCACTGAGAGATTGGCGACTCTCATGGAGAGGGGGTGCGATCAGATGAGACTCTTCTGATTGGGTTACACTCTGACCTGAAAGCCCTCACAGCGGTAATGGCCAAGGGTGGTCATTCCCAATGTGGGAGATGTTCTGGGTACCAAGTGTCGGCGCTTGGTGCCCATGCATCTGCGGTGAGCAAGGAGGTCCAATTCAACCTCACGTCGGCGCAGCAGCTGCCTGTCGTCGCTGCGAGCTCCTCTCAGGGCACTCCGGATGAGGGCAGCAGCTCCTCTGCCCCTCTGCCAGTCAACGTTGCATCCGTTGAGGCTGCAACAACTGGGGAGGTGCCAGTTCTGGAACTGGCCACTCCCTCCCAGGCGGGGCCATCATAGGCTCCATGGGCCAGAGGACGGCCGCCAAGGTCATCAAGGCCAACAGGACAACAGAGTCAGCAGGCTGTCTCACAAGCCACTCCGAGTGATGGGGCGGTACCTAGAAATAGCATCCTCAAACGAAAGCATAAGGCACATTAGGCACTCCATGGGCATGTCACTGGTGATTTTGTGTTGGCCTTAGATTAGGGAACAAATACTTATGTTTGTCACAGAGACATTTCTGTTTTATGTTAGACAGAATGAAGTCCACTTTTCTGACCATGGCTGAGGGTGTTTCCTTTGTGCTGCATTTGATTTTTTCACAGACATCTCTTGAGTGTTTGAGTGGACATTGATGTTTCTGTACTAAGCCCTTAGTTGCAGCTGATGAGGTGGAAGATGTGGCACCTAATTGCCATGTGCGGAAGCGCCGGGCAATGCTGGTCCTGCTGATCTATGTGTGGAGCTAGCTGAAGGCTCGTTGAATTAAATTGTCCCGGATGTCCCTGCCTCTTTGGTGTAGTAGCGGGTCGGCGTGCTGCCCCTCATCATCGCCCTGTGCTTCCTCATCCTCTGAGCCACTGCTGGATTCATCATGTGCAGCCTCATCCACTGCGTCAAGGTCTTCATCATCAACTGCATCCCCCCTTTCCAGCGCAAGATTGTACAGAGCGCAGCATGCTACCACTATCAGAGAGACACGATCTGGGGGGTACTGGAGTGCGTCCCCTGAGCGGTCCAGGCAACGGAAACGCATCTTGAGAAGACCGATGGGTCTCTCCACCACAGACCTTGTGGTGCCTTGGCTCCTATTGTACCGCTGCTCAGCTTCTGTTTTTGGATGGTGGAGAGGCATCATGAGCCACCTTCGAAGGGGACAATCCTTGTCACCCAGCAGCCAGCCATCCAGCCGAGCCGGAGCACTGAAGAGCCCCGGCACCTGGGAGTGTTTGAGGATGTAAGCGTCGTGGGAGCTGCCTGGGTACCTTGCACAAACTTGCAGAATCTGCATCCTGTGGTCACACACTATCTGCACGTTCATGGAGTGGAAGCCCTTCCTGTTGACGAAGGTACCGGGCTCACGGTGCTGGCGCCTTGATGGCCACATGTGTGCAGTCTATTGTACCCTACGTGGGGGAAGCCAGCAATGGCCGTGAAGCCTCTGGCTCACTGTGCCTGACTTGCCTGGTCGCAGCGGAAGTGGATGAAGGTCAATGCCCGTCTGTAACCTGCTTGACACAAGTGTAGACAACTGATTGGGAGACACCACAAAGATCACCTACCAAGCCGTGGAAGGAGCCAGAGGCATAGAAGTGGAGGGCTTCAGAGCTGCTGACATGCGGTGTCCACCCACACAGTTAGGGGAGATCTCAGGGCCAATCATCTGACAGATATAGTTGACTGCCTCCCTTGACAGATGGAGTCTCCTTCGGCACTGCACCTCAGTCAAATTGAGGTAGCTGCTTCATCGCCTGTATACCCTGGCAGCAGGATAGTGCCGTCTTCTGCGGCCCCTTCTGCCTTGGACAACCTCTTGGCCCTGCGCCCCTTGTGTCTGCGCCTGGTCTCCCAAAGCTGGCTCCCCTGGAGGCTGATTGTCCAGTCATGGCCTCCTCCTTATTCTATCCCTCCCTTCCTCCTCAGAGGAGCTGCCTCCAGTGGAGATGTCAGAACCCATACCCAGGCTAAATGGAGGCCACCGGAAAGCTGCAGGCCCGAGAAAGATTACTGTCTGCAGACTGGTTTCAAAGTACACAAAAAGCTCTTGGAAATCGATGTGAACTGCTAACAATCCCACAGGCAAGTTTAAAACACTTTCAGCATTAAATACTTCATAAGAAACATGACCAGCCCCTCTGAGTCCACATGTCCCGCCAGTGCATGAGTTTTAATAAAAAATCTCCTACCCGCCTGCCTGTTGGGCCCGCGCACTGAGCCAAAATTTGCACGGGCCCCTCAAAATCGTCGACGATTGGCAAGTTAAGGGCCTTAACGAGGCCTTTAAATAATGGCGGGCGTGCATTCACTGACCGAAATATCACAATGCTGCACGCTGACGCCGGGACGCGCACGTGACATTTTAGGCGCTGACGTGCCGGCTCTGCCACCCACACATCAGCCAGAAAATTCTGCCCCATGTTTCTACTTTCCTATATCCACAGATGCTGCTTGAATTGCTGATTGTTTCCAGCATTTTCAATCAAATAGTCCAAGAGTTTCCTTCAGTCTCTTCCCCAAACAGCCATGCCCCGGCTTTCCCAAGGTAGCTAAAAAGCAGACTAGTCACAGACATGGAATTCAGCACACTCCAGCATCAGAGCTTCTAATCAGTGACTGCATTGAAGTAATTGAATCATTGCTGTGGCATGGGGCTGCCTTTGAACACAGAAACGTTATTAGAAATGTCATCTTATTTCCATTCCTGAAAGGCTCTATGCTTCAGCAGCAATTTGAAAAATCACTTGCAGATCAGAGTGCTCCATGCTCCATTCATTCACAACAGAACTCATTTGTATGAAGTTTCCAGTTCATGCTGAAGCCCTGTTTATCTCAGGCCACAGCTTTTACACTAGCTGTGATACTGAAATACTTATCGGGAGCCACAGTGATATGCTGATAGGGTTAGGTGAAAAGAAGTGGGAGGGGGTTTATGAGGAGCATAAACACTGGCATGGACCAGCTGGGTCGACTGGCCTGCTTCTGTGCTGTACGTTCTTCACAATGCTTTGTAGCTTACTAAATAAGGATTGAGATTATGTTCATCTTTAACACTTATCCAATACTTTTGTCTTACTGCTGAATCTTGACCAGCAGGTAGGGCCAACACTGTTTTGTTGCAGTCACTCAAAACCAGCAGACATGAAAAGGATCAAAGGATCATCCATTAACCTCACTCAAATTGACTTCAAGCTGAGATTCAATCAACATATCAAAATTTTCAGAGGGTTTCTGTGATTAAGAAATTGAAAATGTATTTGTCATACTTTTTATGCTCTTCGTGGTAATAGCTCATTTAAAGTTTGTCAGTGGCATCAACAAAATATCAAGTATTTTCCAGGAGCTTTCCAATTATTAATTAATACAAATTCTCTGATCGGCCACACCGCAGGTCAGAAAACTTTGCCTTTGCCTGTTAGCCCACTAGGCACGTCATAACCATCACAACCAGATAGAAAATGTTAGAGGACATTATGGCCTGGCAGTGACAAAGGATTCTGGAAAGTTTACAAGCAGTACATATTCTTAACATTTGCGACTGCAAGTAGAGGGGAAGTGAGCATGGAAGACACAATTTGTGCTTTTATCGAGCAACAGCCCCAAAGCTGAAGGTAAGCAGAGTGATTTTGGGCACTGTGTACTTCTAATTTCTCATTAACTGGGCATAAGTATCTCCATAGCAGCAAAGAAATAAAAATGATTCAGAGAACTGACAGGCACAGTACAATGGTTTTGATAGAAACTGATCTGAGCAGCTGAAAGTGACATTTGATCAGCTAATAAAATTCCATTCAGTCAGGCACTTCCTAAACAAAGGTGGAAATTTGACAGAAGGGGCAAAAAACTGATCAGTGTTGGTCCAATGTGTGTAATATAATCCTGTTAAAGTAAGAAAAATACAGAAGCTATAAATATATTTTTCATGTGCTGATAGTACAGCATAGATAGAACAGACCATTGCGTGAGGAGTGGTTTTAAACAAAATTATTTCCTGGTTAAACTTTCCACTGCCGGAGATGAGTGTAGTCTCATGCCCACATGTCAGCAGTGCCACTGACAAGTTCAACTCTCTCCACTTAAGACTTAATGCGTCACTCTCTTCCTGTTTCTATTCTAAATGAATGGGGTGATGACAAGGACTAGATGCAACAGATAAAACCGATGTCTACATTAAATTCAGATCTAACTTTGCATTTTTGAAACAACGGTGAGAGCCAGAGAAGTTTGATTCATTGCTACAATGAACAGGACATGTTTAGGTTTACATTGACATCAAATGAACCATTTTAAAGAGTAAAGGGAAATGCTCCAAAGGGTCATTTTCTAGGAAAAAGGTTAAGTGCAGGAAGCAGAATAAGCCAAAAAGAAATCAATTTTGTGTGTTGTTATTATCTCAGTAGAGACAGCGTGTTTAGCTTTTTTTTAAGAATCTGAAAACCCAGGTATTCACTAAAAGAATGAGGCAATCAGCCATAAGGTTCACGGTCTAAACAAAGGAATTACACAAAAGTCAAAGAACAGGAATACTAAGAATCACACTCTACCTTAATAGTCAGTTATGTTAAAAATAATAAGGTACAATGAACACAGATACTTAAAGCGTAAGTCAAACTTCTTAACTCCACTTTTCTACTACACTTATTTGACTTACTTTCCCGGTAAAATTAAGTCAGGTACTTCCTAGAAATTGGACGATTACCTACTTTATTGGAGTACTGTTTTAAAGATTTGTATAAGGACTGAGATTTCTTAGATCTTCCACTTACTTATGGCAAGGCTGTTCCTTCAAATCTCCTCCATTCGTCCCATGGTTGTAAACTCTTAGCTCAACACCGGCGGTGTTAGGGTCTTAGGTGTAGCCACCTTGGGTCAGAACTCTCCTGGTTCTAATAGTCTTTAACTTTGGAGCCTTGCATCTTAGAACTCTCTCCCTTCTCAGCTTAGCTATGCCTGGAAATCCAACTCACTGTTAGGAGTCCTTCAGTTAACAAGAGGTTTAAACTCTTTTAGCCAACCTACAGAATTTCAACTGAATCGTGCTTGTAAGAGATATTTTTTGCAGAAATCTTGTTCTTCAATCAAAAACTAAAACCCTGCCTGAAACAGAATAACACCCGGGATCTACTCACCCCAATGATTAACTTCCGGTTAATCTTTTGTTATTATCTTGTTTATCTCCTAGGCAACTTGGTCACCTGATTAGTTACTTGAAGCAAGTGGCTGTTTACAATAAATCAGAGAAACCTGGTTCTTAAAAGGATCATCACCCCAACTTAAAAAAATTGATTTTCCCCCAAAAAGTATATGGGCCATCATAGTGTGGTAACATATAGAGATCAGGGCTTTAATCTACCACAACGTATAGAAACTGGGACTTAAATGCACTATTATGTCCAAAGAGTTTCCTGTGCAATGCACTGTTCAGTATGTGCAAAAATACAGGTCTATGGACATTAAAGAGAACAGCAACATTACCCAGGTAACAGCATGTAGATGCAGGTATACAAACATGGCGACCATAATCTTAATGTTAAACTCTGCGACACCATCACAAGGAAAACAATAAAGGGTTGAAGAATAAATAAAGAATTTTACAGGAGCTTTCAATTTATCAAAAATACAGCAAGAAAACAAACAACAGAAATCTCCCAAAACTTTTAAATAGTATCTGAAAGCAGATGGGCCTCTAAATTTTCTATTTATATCATAAAATAAAAAAGATAAACTTGCACTTATATAGCACCTTACACAAACTCAGGACATCCCAAAGCGTTTTGCAGCAAGTGAAGTGCTTTAGAAAATGCAGCCATTGTTGAAATAACAGCCAATCAGTAAATTCCCACAAACAGCAATGTGATAATGACCAGGTAATCTTGGTTTAGTGTTGTTGGTTGAATAATAAATATTGGCCAGAATACTGGGAAGAGCGCCTCTCTTCTTCTTCAAAGTAGTACCATGGAATTTATTTCTTCCACCAGAGAGGGGAGGCGGAGGTTCAACTTAAAGTTTCATCCAAAAGACAGTACTGCTGACAGCACTCCTTCAGCATTGCAAAGGAATGTCAGCCTAGATCTCTGGAATGGAATCGTTCCATCAACTGCTAGGTTAGATGGAAAAAATATTGCTGATGAGTAAGTTTAAATTAGAGATAACCATGAACAACATAAAAAGTTGGGCAGATGCATTATTTAATTACTTATCATAGAAACCCTCTGGAAAATTTGACATACTGCCTGAGTCTCCATTTTATGCAGAAGGTAAAGGCAATTTGAATGAGCTTGATGGTTGATATTTTAATCCTTTAGTGCTTGGTGAGTTTGAATAAGTGCAACAAAGCAGTCATGATCCTACTTGTTGATTTGTCAACATTAAGCACCTTTGCACAGGCAAAATAAACAAGTTTAAAAAAAAGAATAGGCCTAACTGTACACTGACATTTGACTCTTATTATACAGGGAATTTGACATCATCCTCATACAATTTAGACTGGATGTCACTGCAACTGCTGTTAAATTTTTATGTTTATCGCTTTATGATTTTATGTTTGATTCAAAATCAGATTCCTCTTAAGTAGTAATATTTATGGTGTGGGTAGTCGGGGCAAAATGAAAGTCAATATTTTTGATTAGGCAGTTCAATGAATAACTCTCAGTTGCTTTCCTGAAGCAAAAGACTTTTTACCGATTATCACTGATGTATTGTGCTAAATGGGCTAACCTTCTGCCATTAGGAATAGCACACTGAGTTGCAAACACTAAGATGGACATGGCCTATCCCATCACCAGAGACTGCATGACTTGTTATGACTCCATCACAGAAGAAAAAGCAATATTCCAAAATAACAAGCTCTTATACTGGCTAAAATAGCAAATTACTCAAAATTACAGTCACTTGATTGTTTTTGCTAGGATTTGTACAAAGCAATACTTTGCTATTAGTGAATAATGAACCCTCAGCATGATAATTATAAGGTCAGAGCTAATAGAAACTTTTGCATGGTTGGTGCAGCTTGGACCGTGGAGCCCTGTGTAACACAGGAGACAACAACAGTGTAAGACGCTTAAAATAAAGTCAGAGACTTTAGCTCTAATTTTCATTAAATTAGTTTTCCTTCATTTTTCATTATTAAATAGCACTTTTTTTCTGCCTCTAACCACATCTACCTGATGGATCTAACCACCACTCTCCTCTCCCACCGTGTCCATGCTCTGGAGAAAGTGACCAGCAGATGCCACTAGGGCAGGCTTGTTTAACCTTTTCACGTGAGGGGCAACATTTCAATTTTTCTCACTCAAAGGGCCCATGAGCAAATTTCAGAAAGATAAGGTTTGGCACAGCGTTAAACAGGAACTTGAAAAAACAAGTTGAGGTGTGAATAAAAGAAACAATTGCCGAGCAAAAATAAAGCAGTCAAAGCAGTAAATTGCTAATTTAAAGAAAAAGTAATTAATATAGTTGACGATTAGTGTGTGAGAAGGTGAGTGTATGTCTGGCTCACTCCCAGTCTCAGGGTGCTCACTCACTCAGATTCACCCACACCCGCTATGTGAATGGGTGCAAGTACGTGCTGGGGTATGAGGATGAGGGTGAATCAGAAACCTGAGACTGGGAGTGAGCACACTGAACCCCCTGACACACACACACATACACATACACACAACACACACCCTCTCTCACTCTCTCATACTCACTCTCTCTCTCTCCCTCCCAGACTACTCACTCTCTCTCCCACACTCACTCACTCTCTCTCTCTCCTACACTCACTCACTATCTCTTCTCTCCCACACTCACTCTCTCTCTCTCTCCCACACTCACTCACTCTCTCTCTCCCACACTCACTCACTCTCTCTCCCATGCTCACTCACTCTCTTTCCCACGCTCACTCACTCTCTCTCTTCCATACTCACTCACTCTCCCTCTCAGGCTCACACACACACTCTCACTTCAATGGTCCCTGCTCTTGTCCCGGACTCCAGTCCCTGCTCTTATCCCAGACTCTGGTCCCCGCTCTCGCCCCGGACTCTGGCCCCGTGCCCCTTGCTCTGGGCCCTGGAACTTACCTTGACAACTACCTTTCCAATGTTTGCTGCTCATCTAATCACAGGCTGGTTTCTCCCTGCATTTGCTTCTGAAAGCCTCACAGCAATTTCAAATCTAACTCTGTTATACATCTAATGATGCTTGGCAGGCCAAGTCCAGAGGGGTCGGGTGCTGCATTCTGGCCCACAGGCCACCAGTTGGATAAGCCTGCACAAGTATGCCTGGTAAACATGCACTACATTTACCTTAAATGCCGTTTAGGTGGTCAGGTCTCATGTCTCTAAGCATTAAGAATTGCAAAAAAATAAAATCATCTTATTGGGCAATGAAACGCATTTTGGTCATTCAACTTGGGGCATACTATCTCAACTTACTATGTTGTCAGTGATTTTTTTCCAGGTAAATTAAGTAGCCAATATGTTGGATTTTAACATTTCCTGCCCCACCAGGCTCTGTATCCAGTTTATGAAATCACCAAATCAAAGTTTCTGTCCTCAACCTAATAACAAATGACAATTCTAGATGTCTGAAGCTATGCAACATTTTGCATCATATCAGGTTATATTTAATGTGGCACTGTTTCACCAGAATTGAAACATTTTCTGCTTTTATGAGAATTCAGCCCTTCTGGTGGATCTGCATTTCAAAATGGAAGTGTAGACATGCCATTTGTGCCTTATAGGGACAAAGACAATTTATGGGAGGAGGTTCCCAAAAGGCATGGCTATCTGATCCCTGTGTTTCCAGCAATGAGTCTGGCCTCCAAGTCAGTGCACACAGGCTGAGATACAGGTAAGAGGAAGTCACAGTGCCTGGGCTGATGCTGAAAGCAAAGGGTTGGTCTGGCTCTTACTTCAGAGTTGCAATATAACTTTTCTTCTACCTGCCTGCCCATGATTGCAAACCTTTGCAATAGATCTTCCCCACTGTTAGCCTTACTCTCTAGCAAAGCCAAAACTAAACAAACTAATATGAAGTAGCGCATGAGACTCCGGGAATATTAAGTGCAGATTTGATATCTCAATTATTCACTTCAGTAATGCATTTATGGGAAGGTGCCCAATGGTACACAGGAACACGAGTAGATCATTCAGCCCCTCGTGCCTGTTTTGCCATTTAATTAGGTCATGGCTAATTTGTATCTTAAATTCTACCTATCTTGGTTGAGTAACCTTTAATATCATTGCCTAACAAATTTCTAGAATTCATACATTTCCCCACAGAAAGGGAGAAAATATCTAAGGGGATTCTGCCTATTGCCCACTGTAATCCTGGCTGGAGATCAAATGGATGCACCAGCAAATGGCAGGGATTTGTCTATACAGGGTCTTGGCTAGTTCTGGCATGTCTAAAAGAGGCAGAATTTTATTCCTTTCCTTTACAAGGCACAAATTGCTGGGTGGGGTGGGGCTCGGTGGGGTGGGAGGGGAGCACTCTACACCAAGAACTCCTGCTTCTGTGTCTTACTTAACACCTGGGATTGCCCTTGTGGCCAGCATGTCGAGCAAGTTGATGTGCGCTGTCCTCTAGATGAGTGAGACACTGAGGTTCAGGCCGGATAGGCAGTCTAGGCCCCAAGGAAAGGAACAATTTCTTTTTAAAAAATACTTAGATCAACTTCTTTATACAGGACATCAAAGGTAGGGGCTACAGGTTCAATGCTAGAGGACACCAGTGGCCATAACCAACAGGATTGCATTTCAAGTATTTTTGAGGCCTTAATTATGATGTTGAAATTTTATTCCAAAATTAGAAGCTGCTAAGGATAACACGTGGCAAAAAAAAAATTTCAATCATTTCATATTAGTTGAGAATGTCACGTGGTGCTTGATCATAAATGGAAGTGCAGTACCAGAGAATTAGTTATTCAGAACAAGTCAGCACTGTTAATTAGAATCTTCTCTGCTCCAGGACAATCACTTAACAGGAACTAATTTAATAGGATAAAACACAGAAAAATGTCTTCAAATTATATGCAGTGTTCAGTGAACAACCAGTGTTCAGTAAACAATCATCAAATTTAAATCTTAACAAAAAAAAGCCCTGGAGTACCCTTCCATTACTGATGTGATTCTGTAAATCAAATGAGCTTGAATGTTCCGGAGCTATGAAAATGGCATGGTCCACTCTCAAAACGTTTGTTTTCTCACCTTCCTGTGTTCTAGCTTCCTCATCTTTTGTGATATTGCTGCTCTCTTCTGGCTTAGTCATTGCTGCTCTCTCCCTTCCCCACATTCCTGCTCTAACTCTTTTCATAATAAAGAATTCTGTTGCTTCTCTATCCCTTTCCTCTGTCCCAATTCCCAATGTTGCTTTTCCTCTTTCATGTGTTCCTTTTGTCACCGTTGCTTGCTTCTTTTCCTGATTTCTGCTGCTGCTCTATTCCTCATCTAAAGCCAAACTTCTACGAGTTGCTCCCTCCCTTTCTCAGCTCCCAAAGTTGCTCCAACTTTTCTGAGCCCAGAAGGAGATCAGGCCCATGCCAGTTCTCTGTAACAGCAACTCCGCTAATCCCAGGCCCCAGTTCCCACTGTTGCTCTCTTTCTTGAATCCCAGCTCTTGCTATTACTTTCTCCCCTCAGGGGTGGCTTCTTCCTCTTCACTCTCTGCTTCCACTAATTATTTCCCTCCCTCTCAAAGTGCTGGCTTCTGTGTAGTAAGTGTGAGGCCCTGGCCCCATGACAGTCTGATGCCCAGGCTCAACGGCTTTCTCTTGCAATGGTAACCCGGGATGGTTTTACAGCCTGCAATCTGCTATTCTTCTTATTGCAGTTTGTGCTGTCCCATTGTCACTGTGCTCCTTATTGCAGAAGTTCTCAGGCATACCAAGACTTAATTAATTACCCCGTCTTCCCCTGTCCAGCATAAAATTAAAACTAATGATAAGCTTGCTTTACATTTTTGCACTGATGTATTGTGGAAGGAATGAACGTCTCAGCAGAGGGTTCGAGTTCCTTACCTATCATCAGAAAACTTTTAAATGTGTACATATTTTAATTTGGCTTCCCCTCCCCTCAGCCCTACCAGAAATACCACGTTGGTGCTGTTGGGTGAAAGGGGTTTCAAAATAATTTTATTTCAAACATTCCCAATGGCAGTGCTAGGGGTTTAGCCTCATTTCCTATACACTATTCCAGGATTTTTAAAAAAAGAGTAGATAGTAGAAATGACTGTTGCTGATATTATTTTAAACAAGTTAAAACCTCCATTAAATTTGCAGAGGAATTTGAAATGAATATTCATAGTCTGTACAATACCGTCACCGGCAGTCATTTTCAGGCTTATCTCTATCTTATCTCTACATTTTGTGCAGAGAGAAAACAAGGATTGGGAGACTTGTGCCTGGAAGGAGACTTAACTCTTGGAATAAAAAAGCAGAGAGTTAGTGGAAGAGGCACAAGTTGGAGGTCACAAACAAATTCTAGGGCCCATGGATTCCTCACGGTTCAAAAATAAAGAACGATCCCCTGTAACAGAATCCACTGTACAGAATAATGTGATCTGAGAGCAATGTATTTCCATATATCACATTGCATGTATGTGCACTTACTGACCTCACTTCAATAGACTATAGTAGCTTCAAAATTACTTTAAACCGCATGAAATCCAATCACCAGATTATTTTCCGTAAAACCAAGACCATCTTCCAAGCTCATTTCTTTTACACAGCGCGTGTTTAGGATTTGGAATGCACTACCTGAGGTTGTGGTGGAGGCAGATACAATGGTGGCTTTCAAAAAGGGATTAGGCAAGCAACTAAAGAGAAAAGATTTGCAGGGCTTTCAGGACAGGGTGGGGGAGTGGGATTAGTGGAGTTGCTCTTACAGAGAGCCAGCATGGGCATGATCTCCTTCTGGGCTGTAGCTATTCTATGATTCCACAACAGGCAAATGCTGAACAACTTTTACCAAGTTCTACAGAATTGCAAATAATTTTGGAAACATGCTTAGATCCAATTTAGGATATTCAGCACTGTTGCGTTTTCAGCTGAGGAGCTGTGACTTGATGTTTTGTCATGAAGAATCTTTTTCACTGATTAAATTTTAACGCTCTACACATGATAGTGGATAAATACAGTACCACACTATCCACCAGAAAATACAAAGGGAAATTGATGGTGGATCTATGAATTAAGAACAAATTTTGACATTGTTCGAGTTGCTCTTCTGAATTGTACACTGCTTTACTGACTTCTGGTTTTTCTCAAATGTACTCTGCACAGATGCTCTATGGCTGAATACTATTCAAAATTGAGAAGAATATTTTGTTGGTGGCACTTATCACCAGGTCACACCTTGTCCTGATTCCCTGCTCCTATGACACTTGCTCCTCTTCTGAACTTGTTCCATCCCTTTCACCTATTAATCAAAATCATTGTTCTCTCCCCAAGTATGATACAACCATTTTCACAGAGGTATCTTTACTGTTTTTCTCCCTCAGCCTCTGCAGCAAATGACTTCTCATCTTCAGTGATTTCAACCTCCATCACAACTCATTAGTCCTGAACTTCCAATCTCCAGGGGGTTGTACCCCAGATGTACCCCAGACAATGCATTGGGGAATCCCCTGGAAGTCTGGAATAGCATGGGAATTGCCCAGGAAGTTTAAACTTCCGATGGGTAATTAGACTACATTGGGAACTATCCAAAACTCCGATTTAAATCAGAGGCTTTGGATGGTTCCGACTTTCTTAGCAGAGTAGTTACCCAGGAAAATTTAGAAGAATTAAAATCACTTCTAACCCCTGGGCAATTATAGTGCTGACACTCCCGCCCTCCCACAGGACCTTCCCAACTATTACCCGACAACCTCCCCACACCCCCGACTCCCCTGACTACTCCCAGCCACTCCCACACCTCACACTCCCCCCACACACTGACCCCCCCACCCACATCTGCCTACCCCCTTGGGCCCCGAATACTCTCCTAACCTCTCCTGACACCTCTGACTACACCCTCAATCCTTCGACTGTCCCCCCAGCCCCCAAGTACCTACCTGATCCCCGACTACCCTCTTGACTATCCGCCCACCCCCCTGACTACCCTCCAACCGCCCCACCCCCCAATGTTCTCCCCGCCAAGCCCCTGACTGGCTACCCAATCTTGCCAGACTCATCCTATCCCTCCCTCCACCCCCCCAAACCTTGACCCTTCCTACCTCCCCAGCTATCCTGCCCAGTTACCTTACACACTTACCTTTCCCCTGGCTTCTCAAAGTGCACAGGGACCTTTAGACTTACCTGGTTTATGGCAGCTAGTGACATAAAAAGGTGGTGTGGCTTCACTTTCCCCAGTGCCGCTGCCCTGCATTGAAGAGCCTCAGGAACCAGATACACTGTACATTTCTCACCAGGCCTATGTCGGAATACCGGGTGAGAAATGTGCAGCTCCCTCCTGGGTAAGTAAAACGGAGTGGAGTGGCAATCAGACTGTGATTGCCATTCCTCAGAAGTTCTCACCCATAATGCTCTCTCTCTTGTGTTCACTGCACTTTTATCCTCCCTAAAGCTCTGTCTCCTTGTGAACTTCCAAACACATATTCACAGCCATCCCCCATGACCTTGCTGTCGCATGTGGTCTCACTTGTCCCATTGTAACAATCACAGATAAGGCCATCGCTGATCACTTCCCACATCCTCTTCCAAGTCGCAAACCTAGCTCCTTCTCTATCTGCCACTGGAAAAAAATCTATTGCCCCAATTTATTTACAACTTTTAAAATCCCAGCTCTCTAGCCTTTAGCTCTCCATTGTCCACAGAAATTCTGGAGCTACTGGTTTCTCAACTACATTCGAGCCTACACATTTGATGCCTCAGTCCGAATAAAATCATTACTCTCTCTCACCCTAGCCATTCACCTAATGTGGTCTTCATTTTCACTCCCTTACATCCAAGGGATGTAGGGTCCAAAGAATATGGCAAACAACTGGTTTAGCCATGGTTAAGTCAGATCTGGTTAGGTCATATAAAGCACTATTGGTTCCTGCTCTCATTTGATTCCAGGGTCATCCTGGAATGCAAAGATAATCCCAGGCTTTTTTTGTCTGCAAACCATCTTCCTAAACCCCTCTCGCCTATCTCCTCCATCCTCATCTCCAACAATAAGTGCAAGGAGCTCATAGAGTTATTTGTTACAAAATCAAGACCATCCAATCAGTTTCCTTTGCCACATCCCTTCCACTAGTTCATCAGGCCAGAATTCCTCTAAAGCTCCCCATGTCTAGTCCTAGCCTTGAACTCACATCTTTCTTTAGTTTCTCTCCTGTCTCCCCTCATGCTCTCTCAGAGGTCATTTTGTCCATGAAAGCCACCTCCTGTTTCCTCGATCCTATATGCACTAAACTATTATCAGCCAACTTTCCCTCCTGGTCCCCATGTTAGCAGATATTGTTAATGGTTCTTTCTGTTCAGGTGTTGTCCCCCTCTCCTTTAAATCTGCCATCATCACTCCTCTCGTTAGAAAACCAACCTTTGACCTCACCATCCTTGCAAATTACTCCAAAACTCCAAATCCAAACTCCCTTTCCTCTCTAATGTTATTGATCGTATTGTCACCTCCCAAATCCATACCCATCTTTCTCAAAACTCCATGTTTGAATCCCTCCAATCAGGTTTCCGCCCTTACAACAGTAGCGAAATGACTCTTATGAAAGTCACAAATAAGATTCTCTGTGACAAAGATAAACATTCCCGCTTCGTCCTTCTTGACCTAGGTGCAGCCTTTGATATGGTTGACCACACCATTCTCCTCCAACACCTCTCCATTGCTGTGTAATTGAATGGAACTGAGATGGAGCATCACTTTCAATGGCTTCTCTTCCTGTTTGTTGTTAACTTTGATGTCCCTCAAGGATCTATCCTTGGCCCCTTCCTCACAGGTGGTGTAAAAGATCTCATTACATATTTTCGAAGAAGAGCAGTTGGGTTCTCACAGTGACTTGACTAATATTTATCTGTCAACCAACATCTCTGAAACAAATTATCTGGCTTTTTTCACAGTGCTGTTTGAAAAGCCTGCTGTGTGCAAATTGGCATTACAATAATGACGACACGCCAAAAGTACTTTATTGACTGTAGACACTTTGGGGCATCCTGAGGCCATAAAATGTGCCATTTTAATGCAAGTTCTTTCTTTTTTCGCTGTTTGCACTGCTGGATTCCAACATATGGGTCGTGCACAGCTAATGACAACACCACAGTAAACGTGTCACATTTCCCATAACTGGTGGTTGGGAAATGTAATATTTTACTGATCTGCCCAGCTGCTCTCAGGCCTTATTGAGCCTGGCAAGCTTAACTTTGCTGGGGCTGCCAGCTGTGCAGGATCCAAGCAGAACCAGACAGCATGAGCACACTATTCAGGTGGCTGATCTTTTAAAAGAAACCATCATAATTGCTGGGATGAAAAACAACATGCTATTTTCATCACAACAACGTATTCCAATAAGTAATACAGGGATGTTTTGCAATGCAATTTAACCTGTATTGCATTATATCACGTTGGCAGTCCCATACAGTAACAAGATTTGCCAAGCACTCTTCAGTAAGGATATTGCTTTTTAATAACTGCACCTATGGGAATGATTGTTATTTTCAACGTTCAGAGAAAAACTGAACAGAGCCACAATTAAAGCAATACAGTCATTAGGAAAAATCTAATACAACATGAAAATAGACTTCAAACATTGTGAATGTCTGTCCTGCTTTTAACGCAGCACTGATTAAACCTATCAGGTATGTCACAAGCTTCACTAAGTAATTCTGTGGGAAAAATATCATCATCATATGAGAAAGCAGTGGTGCATTGCAAATCCAACCATCACATGTATTTTCACGTTAAAATAATCCCCTCAATCAGCAGCACTGTCACTGCTAATCTCAGGCAATTCCTGTCTTCATCTCAAAATGACCTACCTACAAGTAGGAGAAAAAGTAAACCATGGAATATTATTCTGTCTTTTCTAGACCAATTCTTGTTAGTTTGTAACACCGAAGTTATTCACTGGGAAATCTAAACAACCAACAAATCTGATGTCTTTGAGGAAGTTTGTTAATGCTTCTTATTTATAAAAAAATACATCACCAACTCCAACAACTACTTTAGTATCTGTATTGTGTGGGTAATATACTTTGTGCAAGGGTTCTCACTTCTTGTTAAAATTTCTGCTGGAATCGTGCTTGTGTGAATGGCAGACCAGCGCAGCATTGGTCTCAATTGTGATACTCCCATACCTGAGCATACACATGTCGGGCTGAATTTTATGGTCCCTCCCATCGGCGGGATCTTCCGATCCTACCGAAGTTAATGGGGTTTTGAATGGCTTGCCGCATTTTCTGGCCCCATCCCTGCCACAACGGGGCCATAAAATTCCAAAAAGTGAGCATGAGTAAACTGCGAGCAACTGTAGAGCAGTATCTTAGCAAGACTAAGGGCGGAATCATGCCAGATTTGGACTAAGTGCTGTAGCGGGTGGGAAAAAAGATATTTTGCCTGCTAGCCGCAATGGTGGATTTTTGCACTTCATTGCCCCATTCCCAATGCGTCTCGCATCATTAATAATGCATTCATGGGAAACATGCCAGATCGTTGTCAGCACCCTCGGATTTGCCTGCCATGCCATGACCTCTGTGCTTTCTCACACCAGGCGCCACGCTTAAAGCGCACCAGAGCACAGCCTGCTTCATGTCTTCAGGCCAGGACTGCTCCAGGCGACAGATGGCCCCAAAAACCAAAAAGATGGCAGCCCCCAAATTTAGTGACGCCTCTCTGGGGCACCTGCTGGATGCAGTGGAAGGCTGCCACATTGTCTTCTACTTCCACTCTGGCCACAGGAGGCCTACCAGAGTCATCAATCCAGCCTGGGAGGCAGTGGCAGTGGCGGTCAGCACCACCGGAGCACAGAGGAAGTCAGCAATTCAGTGCAGGAAGAGGATGAATGCTCTTATCCGGTCCGCTAGGGTAAGTCAACCACCTCATCACTCTCAACACACACGCTCACAAACCCATCACACATCCACAGGGATCTCACACCTCATGGAACAACACAACTAACTTTCACGCACACGCTCCACGCTGGTGTGAAACTGATTTTTGGCCTTCTTGCCACGTTGTGCTCCCCCGCTTGCCATGACTCCCGATGCCAATGGGGCTGGAAAATTCCAGCATAAGTCTACTTCAAGAAGGTAGAAAAAGAACCCTAGTCCCATGGACTTTAATACCACACTTTCCTGACTACTAGATCTGTATTTTAGATAAGGTATAGTTACAAAAAATAAAGATTGCACATAAAATATTTTTTGTAAATAGGGTATTGTGAAAGCAAAATTCAACAGGGTTGGTGCATATTTTTGATCCTGAAGTGGAAATGTGAGTGGAATGCTAACCAATACCTGATGCCTGTGACTGGTTTGAAATTAGTCCTCGGGCCTTATATAAATAATATAGCTGAGCTGCCAGCATGACTTCACAGGTAGTTTGCCCTTTTGCCTGCTTCGTTGGCAGTGCCTCAGGAAATTTAAGCTCTATCCAGCCTTGATCTGAATACATATATAGACAAAGGAGTAAGAACAGCTGTGTGGAGCAGATCACAGCTAACAGCAATGATGTGAAGCTGGGAAGAGCACCTGGTTCCACAAGGAGGTTTTAAAGAATTAAATTGTTTTCCAAGATATTTCTATTAAGATCTTGCCGTTATCTGGTGGCTACTGACTTGGACCGTAACTGCCGCTGAAGAATCCTACCCTGTTCATTGCAACCCATTTTCAGTGAGGGGGCCAAAAGAAGATGGTAGGCTCCTCATTATCATAGGTTACCAGCACCTTCTCAATAGAAATTAGGTATGGACAATAAACGTTAGCCTTCCCAGCAACTCTCACATCCCAAGATTGAATGAAAAAAAATAGACTTGTTGCTCGTTTTAGATTGCTGCCAGGGATGGTGAAAATTGGTCCAACTCAACTGGGTGTAGGACATTGGTGCCCAAAGGTAAGGCACCTTGTATTCATTTTATGCCCATAGAATGGGTTCAACGAGGTGCAATTTGTACCCCAAATACTTCACTAAGTGCTGCTGCCATTGTTAGCATGGATATTTGATTAATGCAAAATGATCTTAAATTAACTGGAGTGCAATCTGCACGTGTAATGATTTGAAACTGTATTTGCCTGTTTCTACCTTACACTATGTCCAATTGGCAATATGTACATCTTTATTAATCAGAGTATATGCTGAATCTCTTATTAAGTTGAAAGTAAGCAGTGCCTTAGAGGTTATGCACAAGCCATGATTAAATAGGGTGAGTGCTGAACAGATGGCTGTTTTGGAGAGACTGGCTGTTCATCACAGCCAGTGTGGATGTAATTTTGCTTGAAAGGTGCTTAATTGAGTTGCTTGTTTTGGGAATCCAGCTCTTAGTTTTGGTCTGGCAGTGCAGCAGAAATAACCAATGAGTGCCACAGAGCTAATCATTATATAAAGAATGATGGATGACACTTTGAAGATATGCACACAATGTCCTGTTTTTTTTTAAAAAACTTGTTCCTTGAAAGATTGCTTGTACTTTGCCACAGTGAAGTGGACTACACAGTTAAGTGAATTAATTTAAAACAATGGACAGGTGCCAGCTGAGATTGAGAGGTAACCACATCTTAAAGCTAATTTCACTGCTCACCCAAACATTATTACAAAATATAAAGATGTGTATTTTTGCACCCTTGTGCCATGTCCTTTTATAATCTTTCTGTCCAATTGCTTATTTCAATTTCCTTTTCAATAATATTAGCAGTTTGATATTCCTTATCTTTTGTTCAAGTGCAGGAAAGGCAAAGGGCATCAGAAGTGGCCAGTTGGCATTCCTTGAGTTGGCCTGGGGCCATTCACAACTTTTACCTTTATCACAAATGGGTTCTGATTTGCATACTCCAACCCCAAAAGCAAACTGCAAAAAAGGAAATTAATTAAATTTAAAATATTTTAGACATTTCACATTTACTGCCCATCTGCCACATTTACAGTTGCAACCCAATTTTTAAAATGATGAAGCAAGAAAGTCATTAACCTACTGCTATTCATTTCATTGACCTCAACAAATTACAAATAGCTACAGTTACCTGGATTCACTTCTTTAGAACAGTGGCCTCAAAGATGGAGATCTAGTTAGCAGCTAAGTATCACAACTACACTCTGGATCTGAGACCACACATGAGCAGTGATAATTTGGTAGTGTAGAATAAATACATAGGCTATTCACTCCTCTATTCACAGAACACGCTGTGCTCTAGTGAAAATGATGGCACTTAGAGTGGCCCTTTAGCAATCTTCGAACAAATGTAACATTATAATATATGTAAGATTGGTGGCTCTGGAGAAAGTTGCAGATAATATTTATGGCAAGCCTGCAATCAATTTAAAAAATAAGTTTGCCAACTGTGCTATTTCAACCAGCTGCAAAAAAAAGTAAATTTGCTTTTTGGAAATCAACGATTTGGGTTAACATTCATTAACCTTTCTCCAAATTGAGCTTATTCAATTTTCTTATTACAACTAACAGCAGACCTATAAAAGAGCTTATATGAATGCAGAACACAATCACAGGAAAGCAAATTAGAACAGTACAGATTCACCTCAGAAAATGTTTCATTTACAAGCACAAAAAATAATAGCTTGAAAGCTATTAAGCAATTAATTCCATTAGCCTCAAACGCTATTGTCATCTAACACAATCCCATCCTTGCCAAACAAAAAAAAATAATAGGGCATTAAAATCCAAGAGTGTATGAAAAAATGTGGTGACCAAAAACCTGCGATTCTTCCAATGCAGCTCTAGCATATATTCAGTATGGAACAAAAACAGAATTACCTGGAAAAATTTCCAGGTAATTCTGTTTTTATTTTTGTTTTGGATTTCCAGTATCTGCAATTTTCTGTTTTTATATTCAGTATGGGCAGAGATTTTAACCACCCAAAATAAGGCCAGCGGTGTTAAAAGAGGCAGGGTCAAAGGGAAGAACTCCCAACTCCAGCAGTTCCCATGTCCTTGTCCTTTCAATAGCCAGGTGGATCACTGGCAGCAGGCACAGCGGTGAAACCAGGTATACTGCTCTACTAAAAAGGTAGAAGAGAACCTTCTCTAGAGAGCAAGACTTGGTCATACCATGCACACTAAAAAGACAAACCTTTCAGGCCCAAACAATAACAGTAACAAATATTTATATCGCACCTTTATTGTAATAAAATATAAACATAGATATGAGTTAGGAACGGGAGTAGGCTATTTGGCCCCTCGAGCCGCCGTTTAATAAGTTCATGGCTGATATGACTGTGGTCTCAACCAACTTTCCTGTCTTCCTCCTTTAACCTTTGACTCCCTTGTCAATTAAGAATCTAGCTAACTCAGTCCTAAAAATGTTCAATGAGGCTGCCTCCACCGCTCTCTGGGGAACAGAATTCCACAGTCAAACAACCCTCAAAGAAAAAGTTTCTCCTCTTCTCTGCCTTAAATGAGAGATACCTAATTTGTAAACTTGTGTCCCCTACTTCTAGTCTCTCCATTAAGGGGAAACAACCACTCAACATCCAACCTGTCAGGTCCCCACAAGATCTTATATCTTATAAGTTTCAGTAAGATCACCTTTTGTTCTTCTAAATTCCAACGGATACAGACCCAACCTGTCTAGCCTTTCCTCACAAGACAACCCCTCCAATCCAGGGATGAATTGTGCAAACCTTCTCTGAACTGCTTCTAATGTAATTATATCCTTTCTTAAGTAAGGAGGCCAAAACTGCACACAGTACCTCAGATGTGGTCTCACCAATGCCATCTACAACTGCAGCAAAACAACCTCTCTTCAGTTCCGAAGAAGAGTCATTTTGGACTCGAAACGTTAATTTTGTTTATCTTTCTACAGGTGGTGCCAGACCTGCTGAGTCTTTCCAGTACTTTCTGCTTTTATTCCAATCTCCAGCATCCATCGTATTTTGCTTTAATTTTAGTGTGGCAAAACTTCCCTACTTTTATATGCCATTCCCCTTGCAATAATCAACAACATTCCAATTGCCTTCCGAATCACTGGCTGTACCTGGATACTAGCTTTTTTGATTTCGAAAATGACTAAAGGACCGAACGACACAAACAGAAGATCCATATTTCTGCATAAACTGCCGATCAGTGAGGGACTTTGTGAGAATGTGAGGGGAGTACAGGCCGGTGAGAAGTGGCTTTATGTGGCAAGTTAACCATTATTTATTGAATACTCGGTTATCAGTTGTCCCCTCCTTTCTCTGGCTGTCCTTTCTTAGTCTTCTCCTTCCTGTGGATTCTTATGCCCCTCCCTTCATCATCATCATCATCTTCATTTTCCAAAAGTAACAAGACTTTCTTCTCTCACGACAATTTAAAGGTGTTTTCTTTTATTGTCCATCATCAAATATATTTGTATGTAGATGTGTGTATTTTCTTAGCCTCGGAATAATTGAGTTAATTTAAATAACCCAACAGCAAGTTTTTGTATTTTAAAAATGAAGATTAGTTTATTTCTCATGTACTTGCCCCAGAGGTTAACAGAAATGTGTGTCTCATTCACATGACTCACCCACACTATCACACACAAAAAACTAGATATTGTTGAAGATAAAGCAGTAATTATAAAAATGGAATTTAATTCAGCCTCTATTTCAGTGCAGGCTTGATGTTTCATCGTCAAATTGGTACATTAGTTGAAGTGAGGGTCTTGAAAATGCAGAGATTTCTCTGTGATGGTTCCTAGAGTTGATTAGCCCAAAGGTTGTGTTCTCAGGTAGGCTAAATGATGGAACAAGTTAGAGTAGAAATAGAGGCTTAATTTCTCTTTCAAGATACTGAACGAATAATGAAAAACTTTGCTGCTTAACTGGCTGCAGAGGTCTATGGCTTTGCCTGTCAGACCCTCTCTTTGATAGAATTCCATCTGGGTCTCTGATAAAGTCTCTGCAAAGCAAGTTCTGATGAAGAGTCATATGGACTCGAAACATTAACTTTGTCTTCCTCTCCACAGATGCTGTCAGACCTGCTCAGTTTTTCCAGCTATTTTTGTTTATGTTTCAGATTTCCAGCATCAGCAGTATTTTGCTTTAATCTGTGAATTTTCTGCCACATGTTTAGCAGGGAGCCAAGATGGCTACTGTATCACATGACCTCACTTCAGTGTTGAGTCATGGTCCCAAACAAAGGATTGTGGTAATTTAGTTAACAGTCTGATGTCTTTACCCACCTGTTGTTTTTTAAGTGGCTAAAGCCTTTAGATTTGACAAGGCAAATTTCCATTTTTACAATGAAGGTGTTGACGTAGTTTTGTTTATCTCCATGCCACAGTGAGTCAATGTCAGAAACAGAATTACCTGGAAAAACTCAGCAGGTCTGGCAGCATCGGCGGAGAAGAAAAGAGTTGACGTTTCAAGTCCTCATGACCCTTCAACAGAACTATGTGAATCCTAACGTCAACTCTTTTCTTCTCCACCGATGCTGCCAGACCTGCTGAGTTTTTCCAGGTAATTCTGTTTTTGTTTTGGATTTCCAGCATCCGCAGTTTTTTGTTTTTATTTTTGAGTCAATATCAGAAGTGGGTTTCTTTGTCCTCTTGAGAGATAAAAGATGGTTTAACCCACAAAAACTACCTGCTGGCTCTGAGGACCCATCTAAAGTTCTAGTTTTACTTATTTTTTTAAAGCATAGTCCTTTAAAGTATGTCTTTAAAGATTTATAATAGTATCATACAGGTATTGTGTCATGACACTTCGCTGTGATATAATACAAAGCAGCAAGCTACAGTGATTGAGACCTTTATCGGGTTGGATAGCAGAGCTGCATCAGATATATCCAGTCTCCTGAAGCGACTTGAGTAATCCTATGATCTGCCCTATGACACTTCCTGTTGTGGCTTGGGCTTCATTGTACCTAATGTTTCTTCTTCTTGGAGTTATTACCACGTCTATAGCACACAGTCCTGATTACCAGCAATATATGCTGTTGAATTACCAGGGCTGCAGTTGTGGATTGTCAAATGGTAAAGACATTGGAGTAAGTTATAGGCAGCTGGCATTGATATGTAGGAGTCCCACCATTCACACAGACCTGCTTACGTTTTCTCAACCAGATTTGTTACTAAATCTGGAAATAATAACTCAGAAATTTCCTGCTATCTGATGTTTAGATGAAAGAAACCTAATGATTAATGTCAACTATGAACAAAAGCTATTATTTAATTACTAGTTTCCATGATTTCTTGACATTATGTCAACACAAAAATTTTTTGATTTCAATGCCTAGCTCATCGAACCGTTTTCCGAATTTGACAGGAGTACATTCCGCTTTTGACATGTACCGTGCCTTCAGGGGAGGGATGTGAACCCTGCATTACAGTTAGTTTAGTTTAATTTCCAGATGGAATTATGCTTTTATTTTGCTGATTAAATTTTATTGACTCTCTATAGAACATTAGAAAAATAAATAGGCGTGACAAAAAACAACCTCTTATTAACTTCACAAATTGTAAGTCATTAACCTCTGCATTCAATCATTGGGAAGGAATAGAAATGCACACAAAAATAAAGATTTAAGATTGCTTGGAACCCAAGGGCCTCCTCAAATTTGACTAAATAACTGCAGGATTTAGAAGCTAGTCATTCATGTTAATATTTTCCCGATAGTGCATTTTCTCTCTGACAGATTTTCTTTTCATTTTATAGCTTGTTTACGAAAGCACAATTTTCCTCCTTTCGTATTGAAAAATAAAAATGTAGAAACTGTGAACTGATATATTGTATGTTACTGATTCTGTGCATAAAACTCGAGTAAGGTCACCTTGGATAGACTGTAATGTTTGTTCTCTCTCTTGAGTCTTATTTCAAATGCGAGATAGCCTAAAGGCATTCCACAGGAAGCCCACTAGTTACGCTGTGTCAGAATGCATAGGATTTTACACACTCAGCTGGTTATCATGAATCTGGAGCTGTCACCACAATCTCAATTACTCCAATGCAGATGTACTGACACTGAGTAAAAAGCTATCTGCTACCAAACATTTGTAAGATTAGCAGCCATAGCCTTATTTGTCACACAAATGCAACATTGTTGTTTGGCTGCAGATGAATTTCAAAAACCTTCTCCTTTAAACAATCTGATGGTACAGACATATTTTAGGTTATTGTTTATGCATTAGATGTTATGACTGCAAAAGAAATATCTTCGCTTAAGCTATATTAGTTACAGTAAGAATGCAGCACCATTAAGGCAGAAGAATGTCTAAAGCACTTTGCAGGCGCGTAATCAAAAAAAAGGTTGGCGAGTCCCAGAAGGGGTGACCTCTGTCATTGAAGTAGATTTTAACAAGAGTCTTTAAAGAGAGATAGTTGGAGGGCTGTACAATTGGAATTCCAAAGCATGGGTCCTGGGTAATGGGAAGTCACAATTGCTAATGGCGAGGGTGGTTGTGGGATTGGGGTTACTTCACAGAAGTGGATCAGGGTCAAAGAAATCCAGGGAGGGTGTTAAAAAACTGGAGAAGATTACAGTGATAAGGATAGGAGAGGCCATGCAGGAATTTGAATAATAGTGAGATTATTTATGGTGGAATTTAATGAGTGCAATGGAGGTTCCACCCACTGGTTGGAGAACCAGTTTGAACCCCATAATCACTTCTCTCCAGGAAGTCTGAAGCAATTACCAGATAATCAGGCATTTACCTGGACAGCTTAGGCTTCACACTCGATCAAGGCTCCATTCGGGTAACAGTCCCACCCCTGAGAGCTACCAGCTTAACTGACAGTTCTCCAGTACTGGCAGCACCACTGGGAACTGTAGCCAGTGTCAGTATTACACTGGGGCCTACCTTGAGGATCACTAATGAATCCCCAAATAGAGATGAGTGTGGGCAGGATGGGGGTCGCCGGTACAAGGCCACTCGCAGGAGGTGAGTGGGGGAGAGGAAAGAGGGGTCATGACGGAGGGTAGTTAGTCAACAGCAAGGACAGGAGGGGGGGCTTCCTGCACCACTTCCCAATTGTTATGATCCGTCCCCAGGCAAGGTCCCCCAATTTGTTAATTTCCCAAACAGCGCCCCAATTTTGTTATGCTCCCAGGTGAGGAGGAATGAGCTAGCTCCCTTCTTTATTCAACCCACCCAGCTGGTCGCCACAAGGTTAATGTAAAAGGAATCCCTTCCCCCGTGGATACATTTTCCCAGTCCAAATGTACTTATTTTAGAAGGAGCCAATTTAACCAAGCTTTCTTGAATCAAAGAAAGTGTAAATTTATTAGCTACTAAGAACCCGAGAAAAATATTAATGGCCCAACAGACATACACATAGATCAGAAATGAGAAGTTAAGAGTCCAAATAAAAGTTAAAAACGATATACAAATCAGTCTTTGGCTTGTCCATGAGGTGCAGATGTTGTGGCCATTATGTTGGGTGATTCCAGTAGAGCTGACTTTGGCTGTTTTGCAGTGGGTTTGGAAACACTTGGTTCCACAGGTTAGCAGAAGAAGCTATCCTATTTCTTTTTTGATCGTGGCTTCTGCTAAGCCTTACCCCCAACAACAGAGACAAAGCAAGAGAGAGAGAGAGACTGCCTGCAACTGCAGGGGTGACTATTGGTCTTCTTCTTGCTGTCACACACACAGCACACCAGCACACTAGCACACACTGCATTGCTCTGCAGCTAGCTTTTTAACCCATTTTCCCTGTGTATTTCTGTAAAGGAAAAAAACATATCTTGCACCCAGAGTCTGTTTTCTTTGATTTCCAACATTCTGAGATATGAATCAACAGGAGATGGATTTAGATGACTGCTGAGAAGTGGTAATCAGTCTTTTGTTTCTGCAACCACAGGAGATTGAAGTTCAGTCTGATGAATCTTTCCTATCTTTCTTTGAAGTGTCTCTGTTTGAAGAAGGCCACAACACCTTTTCAGGTGCAACGTTCCATGTTCTCTCAGGACAGGTTTGTCAGTATAATCCACATGGGAACTATTCCAGAAAGTGGTCACTTTATATTATCAGCTATCTTTTGCTCACTGTCCTTGCTTGTATTTCTTTAAAAACATACACTGCTTCCCTAAAAAGTTCAATGTGCCCCTAAGTAATTCATGGTTGAAGTTGGCTTTTTAATGACACGATGCTAGGGCTCTTGATGAGAAACTAAGTGCCTGCAAGTGAGGGACCTGCCCTCTAAAGGCCTCAGGAAAACCAGACATGTTTTGCAGGTGGCTGCCCCACATGGCAACCTTCCCAATTGCCCCTGGTTGAATTGAAGTAGTCATTAAGGGTCTCAATTGGCCTTGGGGTGGGAAGGCCACCCTCCACCCTACTTTCCCTGGACTTAATTAGAGGGAGGAAGGAAGTGGGATCTCACCCCGCACCCTGTCATCCAATCACACGGCACCCATCCCCCATCCCCCCGCCTCCAAACTCTCCTCAGCGGGTGGGGGGGGGGGGGCGGGGGAGGGGTGAGCATTAAATTTTGCCCTGAGATTTTGTGTTGCCTCAAACAGCACTATAGTATGGGAGTAAGTTTTACAATCCAGGAAACTCATTGCTCACTGCTGGGTTAACTGATCTTAGTGACACAACTGGCCATGCTGCTTCTGAGCAAGGTAGGAGAAAAAAGAAACCAGCCAGGTTTTCTGCTCCTGTTCTCAATCCACTGACTTCTGAGCCAGGACTTTACATTGAGCGTGCGGACGCGAGCCCGACATGCCAGAATGTAAAATGACGCACGATGACATCAGGCATGTGTCCCGACGTCATCGCGCAGTCTCGTGATGTTTCGTTCAGCGGGCGCGTGCCAGAGTCGGTTGCGTGCCCACCGATAATTAAAAGGCCTATTAAGGTCATTAGCAATCTCATTAACTGGAAATTTACGCTGCCTGTCCAACCTAATGGTTGGCAGGCAGGCAAAAGGTTAAGCGGCCTTTACGTTTTTCAGGAAACCTCATCCAGGAGCGGGATGAGGTTTCCTAAAGCTTTTACAAATTGAATAAAAACCTTTTCTGAAAAATAAAAACATGTCGCTTCTCATATGCACAGTCACATGAGGGGACATGTTTCATTAAATTTTTAATGTTTTTAATAAGTTATTTAAAAAGTGCTTCAATCTCCCTGAGGCAGCTACATGCTTCAGGGAGATTGGAGCGCTATTTCGCACTGGTCCTGGCTCTCCCTCCTCCCCCCGCCTGCACAGGTAGTGCTCAGTGCTACCACTTGTGATCCACGCTGGGCGGGCCTTAATTGTGGTGCCAAACTGATCGCGGGCAGCGGTCGGCTCTGTGACTGCCCCTGCCCGCTCCTGCTGAGCCCGCCCGACGCGGGAAAAGTTCAGGCCCTTAAGTTCACACATGTGGGCAAAGGTGAGGTGCAGTTAAAGTTAATGTGCAATGTTTCAATGGTTAAATAGCCTGGAGATAATCACTCTCCTGGCTCAGGTATGAGTAAAGAATACTTTGGTGGTAGAATGACACATGTGAGTAGAATAGTGTACAGCATGAATTTGGCACCTTTTCCATTAACTCTGGAGCCCCATGTTTGTTCTCCCTTTCTGTTGCTTCTCCACATAAAATGAGCTCCTCCATTCATCATTCAAGTATATCAGTTTTTTTCTGATTTACTATTTACTGATTTCCATCAAAGTGCATACCCTCAGAGCACACACTTCCAGTCCTCTGGAACCGCAATAGTTGAATCACTACATCTTCATCTCCTCCATTGCCTTCAATGAGGCCAAGGAAATGTTTTGTTTTGTTTTCAAACCCATAGCTTTTTCATGTCAATAACTTCTTTCTTTGATTGTTCTAATAATCTAGTTACACTGGTGGTGCCTTAACCTCCTCTTGACTTTAAATGGCATCCCTACATCTCCTCAAACGTCTCTGTCATGCCAGCACTGATTTTTCCATCAACAATTTTTAACTTTTAATAAAGCTGAAGTCCGTCCAACAATTCATTGAAGCTGTCATTTCTAAGGACGTCTGGAGCTCTGGACATAGTTGAAGAAAAGGCTTGTCATCTGCTGGATGATGTTGTCCTCATCATTAACTTGCAACCTTCCCCTAACATGCAGATTTACTTGTCTATATTTCATTGATACAGTGGTCAGGTGTCCTCTGAACTTTCTTCAAATAAGCCATGCTGAAAACCCTTCCTTTCCTCTGAATGCAGAAAACACTTGACAAGAAGAGACACTGCACTGATTCTTATTTTAACATATTCTTATCTGAAGCCCACATTATCCCTCTCCTCATCCAGTCTTCCCTTTCCTTTGTAATCCATGGGCTTTTAAAACTCGAGATTGATGTCATTTAATCAATTCTTCTTGATTTATCTCATAACCTCTCCAACTCTTTTGAACCGCGTTGGTGGTATGTACTATTGTCCTTGACCCTTCACCTAATTTGCTCAGTCTTTTCCAATGTATTGTTTTAGTGTCAACCGATGATGAAGAGTCTTCCTGACAGAAGAGAGTTAATTAACAACAGTTCACCATGCTCACCTGCTGAATTAATGGTATTAGTTCAATAAAAATGAGCTTGACTATAACATGTGTAAGAATAAACTATATTACTTTGATTGAAACCTAAAGTGGAGGGGGGGGGTGTTCTGGTTTTCTCATGAACCTACTCCTCTTAACTCAAAGTAATTCTCAGAAAAACTACAAAGCTTTTCCCTCTCTGACATGTTGCTTGGGAGTATAAATTTCCTAATATCATCAAAACAGGAAGAAACTTCTGCCCCATACCCAATGATTATCTGTGAATGTGTGGGGTACAATTTTAAACATGCATTTAGCATTTCCATTCAGGCAAGTAGTACCACTAATCTCAATTCCAAAGATGTATCAAATCTCCTAACAAAGGAAGTGCTTCTGAGGTTTCACAATCAAGGAATTATACATTAAACACCAAGTGACTGATCGATTTCACACAACTATCTGCAGAATGAGATTTTTTCTTTGGAAAGCACATTTTACAAACTAGCTTAAATCAGAATGAAATGAGAGAGAGCTCAATAGGTGCTGAAGACAGTGTTCAGCCCAGTTAAAAGTCTTCATAAGTTTACCTCAAAATAGTTTAATGATAGACTTACGGCATTTTCCATGAGTTTACCTCCTGTTATTAAGCAAAGCTGATTCATTGAAATAATAAGGTCTTTAGATGACCAAAACTCATTTTTGCTAATCCAAATTCTGGTATTGACTACCAAATGTACAAGAACAATTTTATTATGATTGAACTGCAAACATATTAGAAATACACCACCACACGTACCTGCCACTGTTTCGTCAGCTCTCGAACCAGCTGGGCGTCATCCAGTAGTCTCTCTTTATAGGGGACATCCTGCAAGACATTGGCAGTGGTCTCTGCTTCTGTAAGCCAGGCCCGGAATTTGTCCAAGTCCAGATAGAACTGCTGCAGCAATCTGAGGGCTGCTTCCAGTGCAGCCTCCCTCTCACTGGCCCTGTGGAACCATTTATTTTTACACATATTAGCAATCTTCATTAACATAGCCTTTTCATCAACACTGTTATGAGTCCAATTATGAACTCAGTAACACCTTCAACAAAGGATTATAAGAATGAGTTAGTGACTGTCACAAATTTAAATATTTAGGGAATCTCTCATCACACATAATTTACCCATATTAATCCCTTAATTAAGTTTATATCAGTACAACGTAATTACACTTGACAACACTTAAAACATGCAAAAAGATGCCTATGGTGGTTTATATAATTTTGGGTCTACACCATGGACCCTATTACATTCAACACATTGTGACATATAGAAAAATGACTTTGTCCCAGATTTACACATGGAAAATTTGGAAATTCTAGTTTTTACAACCAGGACTCAATTGGGTTTTCCTCAATAATTAGTTAGACTGGTTTGCCTGGATAAATAGATCTGATTAAACACATCTGTGTGTTTTTTTGAATAAAATATTCAACTGTAATAGCACAAAAATATGAAATGAAACAACAACAGGCAAACCAAAGAACTGGCTTCTGTGCTTTTCTATTGAATGAAGTGGGATTTTTCACCAACTGTTGATAGCCGGAATTTCCTCAGAGTTGTCACAACTTTGTTGGAACTGGAGTGGAAAACTAGCTTACATGCATGAGTGGCATTTTAGCCACACTTCTGATGAAAGCACACTGGTTGGTGAAGTGGGAACAGCTCTAAGCAAATTCGCAGGCACTGTATGACAAGTAATGTGACTTCTATTTTTCAGGATTATAGGGTTTCTTAGTTGTAAATGTGCACTGACTCAGTCGGAGCTTGTAAAGCTCATTTTACATTGGACCCTTAGAACATACTTTCATCTCATCAGTCTGAGCTGGAATTGAGGCAATGCTCACTCTGAATGTTGAAGCACGGTGAGGCAGACTTCAATTCCTGAAAGTAATATCTGTGAGTAAGACTTACTTTGATTTCTATGTAGCAGCAACATGATAAAAATTTTCTAGTGAAAATTTATTGAAATTTGCTACCTCTAGAATGTGTAAAAACATTCAAAAAGAAAGAAAATCTTCCCCCTTCACCAACTGTGATCAAGATGGGCAGGGAATTGACTACTGAAAACATTAAAAAAATTACATTGTAAATAGACATCATAGAAATGGAGCTGTTCAGCTCCATACTGATTCCCATTTTAATCTCAGGAACTGTGTCCTTTAGAATTTGCCTGCAAACTCTAAGCAGGTCTGTCTACTTGAGACATATTCACAAACTAATTCATCCATTGCTTTGTTCCAGAACCAGTAAAACAAGGAGTTCTCCAAACAAGGTCACTCCTCACTAACAAACATCTTGGAATTTGATTTATCATTAATAAGTTTGGAATTTTCACCAATTAAATCTGCATTTTATCTCCCATCTTTCGCATGACTTGCTTCCAAAACATAGCTGGGGGCCCCTGTAACATATGCATCATATCTATGTCAGATACATGATGTTGCATGGAGGAGCCCATAATTATTGAATGAAACAACTAGTACATTAACTTGTACCACCTTCAGAATGAGTTATTCAAATGCAAAATAAAATTATATAGAATATACAACACAAAAACAGCCTATTCAGCCCAACTAGCTAATGTCAGTGTTTATACGCTAATTAAGCCTCCTCCAATCCTTCCTCATCTAGCTTAAAAGTAGGTTAATAAGGGCATAAAATAGCAAACCAAGCACCAGGGCTTCTTTCCAGAAAAGTAGAGAAATTATGCTAAACTTGTATGAACTTTGGTTGGACCAGACTTGGATCAGAATTTTCCCCCCATCAGTGGGGGAGTTCAGGAGCGGGCACGTGGAGGTGCGCCGCCATTTTACGTGAGCGAACTAATTAAGGCCCGCCCAGCATGATGCCCGCAAGGGCATTTTACGTATCGGCTAGCGGGAAATCCTGGCCTTGGAACACTTTGTACAGTTTTGTTCACCATTTTATAAAAAAAACCGTAGAGGCACCAGAGAGGGTGAAAAAAGATTTACAAGGATGGTACCAGAAACATGAGATTATACTTATCAGGAGCAGGCTGGGTCTGTTTTGTCTCGAAAAGAAAAGATTGAGTGGTGACCTAATAGAGGTCTTTAAAATTATGAAAGGTTTTGATAAAGTAGATGAAGAAAGCGTATTTCAATTTTTGTAAAACTAGAGGACATCAGCATAAGATAGTCACCAATTAATTAAATAGAGAATTCAGAAGAAACTTCTTTACCCAGAGAGTGGTGAGAATGTGAAACTCACTAAAACGGGGAGCGGTTGAGGCAAATAGTATGAATGAATTTAAGGGGAGGCTAGATAAGCATATGAGGGAGAAGGGAATGGAGAGTTATGGAGCTTAATAAGGACATAAAATAGCAAACCAAGCACCAGGGCTTCATTCCAGAAAAGTAGAGAAATTATGCCAAACTTGTATGAACTTTTAGTGATTTGTGCATTTGTTCTCCCAGATCCCTTTGCTCCTCTACCCTGTTTAGATTCTCCCTTCTAATACGTGACTTCTGTATTATTCTTACCAAAATGTAATACCTCACACTTATCTATATTGAAATTCATTTCCCAATTACATGCCCATTCTGCAAATTTAATTACTTCTTTCATTATCTTCTTGTTGATTGTTGCTGTCTGCCTCTGTATTGACAATCATATCCAACCTGATGATGTCCCAAATATAAAAGTTGTGTTTTGATTCTAAAGACTGAGTTGTTAATATAAATTGTGAACAACAGTGGTACAGGCGTTGATCCTTGTGAGACCTCACTTTTCAACTTCTGCCACTCTGAATAGCTACCCTTCACCACTACTTGTCATTTTCTATCTTGCAATCAGCAACAAACTGTCCATTCTGCTTTTTGTTCTCTCACTCCACATGCTCTCCTTACTCATTAATCTATTAAGTGGCCTTTTGGAAATCTAGATAAATTACATCTACTGCATTATCTTTGTCTGCTCTTTTTGTAGCCTCTTCAAAGAATCAATGAGGTTGGTCAACCAAAAGTTTCCATTTTGGTATCCACATTGACTATACGTTATTAAATTTCTGGTTCTCGAGGTTTTTCTATTTCCTCCATTAGTAGTATTAGTATTATTTTTTCCATGACCAGTATTAAGCTAACGATTCAATAGCTCCCAGGAAATGTTTTATCTATCTTCTTTCAATACAGGTGCAACAGTAGCTATCCTTTGACACCACACCATTTTCAAATGAATTATTAAATATGTATAATAGTGCCTCTGCTATCTCTTCTCTAGATTATTTCAAAATGTATTGCTGCAAACTATCCAGACCATGGGTTTCATCCTCTTTGAGTTTGATTCATTTATTTAACACTTCTCTTTTTATTTTAAATGCAGTAATCTCATCTTCCAATAACATGTCCACCTGATCATATCGCCCTGTAAAAACTGAAGCAAAGTACTTATTTGATATTTCTGCCACACACACTTTCTGTTGGCAAAATCATTCAATTTCTCTCTCACTCTATCCCTTTCCAATTCTATTCTTCCAAGTTTTATTTGCAGAGCCATTCACCTTCTGCCTTTGCGGTCAAGACACATTGACTGCTACAGTGTTCAGCTGAATACTGCACTTGTTTGTCCTGATTCAATTTGTACCCTTCAGAAGGTGAAAATCCTTCTGCTGGTTTACACAATTCAAATTTTCCAACTCCTTGCCATTAACCTTTTTTCTCTTGTTCAGGGACCCAGTTTTCCCAGGCTTACCTCTTCCTTAGTGCAAGCGAGTTCTGCGGGAAATGGATGCAGTTGTTTCTTAAGTCTTTCTCTCCCTTTGTGTGGATGTCATCAAAGGAAGTGGGACTGACAGATAGCATTATCCATCAAAAGTGCCACCAGTTCTGCCTCAGTATGTCCACCATTAGCTACACCAACATAACATGTGACAGGGATAGTAGAAATGGACCCATTCCTGCAGCAAATGCCAGTTTCCTCTGGCAATTGATCACAAGTAGTCAGCTTTCACTGGAGAAGTGACTGTATATTTAGGCCTCTAAGAGCAGAAAAGTTTTGAAGCTTAAGAATGGACCAAGATGTAGCAACATTGTGCAGCTGTAAAATTCCTTTCTCCCTATTCCACTCCCCTCAAGAACAGATGTTCCAGTATTGCTGGAAATAGCTAGGGCACCCTCACCATGCAAATGACCCTGAAGAATCAGATCAAAGCCTACGTAGATTGATGGCCAAAAGAAAAACAGAAATACCTGGAAAAACTCAGCAGGTCTGGCAGCATCGGCAGAGAAGAACAAAGTTGATGTTTCAAGTCCTCATGACCATTCAACAGAACTAAGTAAAAATAGGAAAGGGGTGAAATATAAGCTGGTTTAAGGGGGGTGGGGGGGGGTGGTTGTAGGGACAAGCAAGCAGTGATAGGAGCAGATAACCAAAAGATGTCACAGACAAAAGAACAAGGAGGTGTTGAAGGTGGTGATATTATCTAAAAAAATGTGCTAATTAAGAATGGATAGCAGGACAAGCAAGGTACAGATAGCTCTAGTGGGGGTGGGGTGAAATAAGACTAAAAGGGCAAAAAAGGTATAGATTTAAAAATAATGGAATTAGGTGGGAAAAGAAAACTCTATATAAATTATTGGAAAAAACAAAAGGGAGGGGGAAGAAACGGAAAGGGGGTGGGGATGGAGGAGGGAATTCAAGATCTAAAGTTGTTGAACTCAATATTCAGTCCGGAAGGCTGTAAAGTGCCTAGTCAGAAGATGAGGTGCTGTTCCTCCAGTTTGTGTTGAGCTTTGGGAAGCCAGGAGGTGAGTTATTCACCATACAATACCCAGTTTCAAGCCTGCTTAGGGCACAACAACATTTAGATTATTGTCCCAGTTCACCTTCTGGTTGCTCTTGATTGTAGGATGTTGATGGTGGGGGACTCAATGATGGTAATGCCATTGAAAGTCAAGGGAAGGTAGCTTGGCTTTTCCCTATTAGATTTGTCCATTGCCTGGCACTTGTGTGGCACAAATGTTATTTGCTCCTTATTAACCTAAGCCTGGCTGTTGTCCTGATCTTACAAGTGGGCATTCTTCATTATTAATGGAATTTTAAGTGAAGCTGAATACGGTGCAAATATCAGCAAACAGCCCCACTTCTGACTTATGATGGAGGGAAGGTCATTAATGAAGCAAGTGAAGTAGTTTGGCCTGCATTCTGCCCTGGGGCTGAGATGATTGGCCTCCAATGTCCACAGCCATCCATTTCTGTACCAGGTATGACTCCAACAACTGGGACTGGGTCCTGCTGATTCCCATTAGTTTCAGTTTTACAAGAACTCTTCGGTGCAACACCTGGTTAAATGTTCTCAAGGGCAATCACTCTCAACTCACGTGTGGAATTCAGTTTGTGTCTATGCTTGGACTCAGCTGCTCATGCTCACCTCAATAAATGGTACAAGGGACACAGGCCTCAGTGGCAACATGATAAGGTGATGTCTCATAGCTTCACTCTATTCCATCTACTCTGCAGATGGAGAGGCCACTGTGGATCCTCACCCTTCCACACAGAGAGCTCACATGCTGCTTGGGAGGGAAGGTAGGGGGGAAAGGGCTCAGGTGTTGAGGGCACCAGCAAACACCACCCAGGACATGTCTCTTTGAGCCATATCCTTATATATGCATGGGCTCACCGCTTTGGATGGTGCTGGCCCTTCTGAACAACCTGCAGTCACATGGTGCATAATCCAGTGGGTTACTTGCAAGCCTGCAAGCATAGGAAAGATACACAACACCCAATCTTTTCTCTTTGCACAAGAGAAGTTGAGCCGTAATAGGAGAGAGAGGGAGAAGACAGGATGGGGTCGGCCACTATTGAAAGAATTTATTGAATTTGAGGAGCAGGCAGCCCAACTGGCAATGGTGGGGTGGGACTGATCCATCGGAGATGGAGAGATTGCCTTGTGGCCTCCATCTAGTAAGGATCCATGCATGTCATAGAAAGCTCAGGGTCAAGGGTGCCTCCATGTTGGAAGCAGCTCATGCAGTCAGTCTTGCTCTCCTCTCTCACTTACAGGTGCCACCAGGAAGAGGGCAAGGCCCTAAAGTGAGGAAGCCCTGTCCATCATGCAGACAAACGCGGAGAGAAGCGAGGACATTACTGATGAAGGAAGTGCACCTGTAGAGGTGTCACAGCACTTGCATCTTCCACCAGCATAGGGGCACAGATCCCGTGGATATTAGTTCTAGTTAGGAAGGGTCCACATTCTGATGGTCACTACATAGACATGTGTCAACAGCAGGAGGAGGCAGGGTCAACCAAGCCCATTGGCACTTGGAGGAGTGTTGGGGAAGAACCTACTGCAAGGTTCATGCTCAATGACAAGCCTCTAGAAACGGCCTTCCAAGGGATACCAGAGAGGCAGCAAGAGGCGGGGAAAATCAGCCAGAGATGTCAGAGGCCTTAAACATGGTGGCATAGGAGGTGGAGGAGACCATCCATCTGCTGGCCACTGAAATGGTGCCAAACAGTGCACGCATGGAGGTCTCCATGGGGAGGGTGGCGACTCCATGAAGAACCTGGCCCAGCAGATTCTGTTGGAGATGAGCATAGACCTACACTCTATCAATGCAGCCATGGATGAGTTTCTGCAGTGGCTACACAACAGGGGGATGGGTCACCTCGACCTCCCTCCAGGTGCCCCTACCCCTCAAGGAGTCAGGAGGGGTCTTGGGGCACCCAAAGGAAGGAGGAAAGGCAGTTTATACTGTCTGGAGCCTCCACTCAGGACTCTGAGGTTGTCTGGCCCTTCTGAATCCCCTTTGCCTGTGACCTCTTCAGCTTCATCCTCTGGCCACAGAAGAAGCAGTTGCCCCAAAGCAGGACAGCCAAAGGAAGACCTGGCCCTCCAGGCCTCAGGTCTCCAGCGGACGGCTGCCAAGGTCGTCCAAGACAACGGGGCCAACGGGTCAGCAGGCTGCCTCTACGCCTGCTGGGGATGTCGGGGCAGCACTTAGAAGAAGGTTTAGGGAATGAAAAACTGTTCTGCATTCCAAAGTGGTTGCATGGGTGCACTATCATTGCTAAACTTATCATACTTTTGTAAATATAGTTCACTTGCACTTTAATCATGTCTGATGTAGTTTATTTGCAATAAGCCTGTGTGCGCCACCTCACACCCCAGACAACATTTTCTGAGGCATAGCCATGTCCCCCGAAATCATGCATGTACAGGGAGGCAAAGATAAGGGACCTTGTGAGCCGTGTGCAAGAAGTCTCCCGCACACGCTGAGCCTTTGCCCTTCACACTCTCATCTGTGCCAAGGTCCTAGCATTGTAAATACCACAATCTGGGGTTCCTCTTCGGTTGTCCAGTTGAGCTGACCTGCATCTCCACCCACTCCTGATGACTCAACTCACATGCTGCATCTCAAGATCTCCACTACGAGCTCTGCGTCGATGCGAGTAGCCATGGTGCTAGTAACGTTTGAAGTAGAGTCTAACCCCTTTTCCCCTCCCCCGTCACCCATAATCATGGACACCCCCCCACCCCCCACCCACTCTCACAAGGAATCACTTTTGAACTCTCCACGGTCACCCTTCAACCCTTACCCAGCACCTTCCGTCCCATACAGGGAAATGTAGAAGTCCTTACCTTCCCAAAAATCCAGCCCCATTACAATTGACATGCCCCTATCATCTTTCCGACTCCCTGAATCCATGTCACTTTCCACATCCTTTCCAACAACCCTCAGTGCCCCTTCACTCAACATTATCACACGCTCACTCTCCCACCCCACTGACTCCCACTGCCCCCTTTAATCATCACCATTCCTCCTACCACTGGTACCCTCAGTATGGCCCAAGAAATCCTCCATTGATCCCATGGACCCCTCCCTCTGAACCCCTTTCTACTCTGCACCTCACCATGCCTCTCCACACCTGCACAAGCTCTGCCCCACCCACTACCCACACTCCAACACAGCCCTTGCCACCCTCCCGCTCCATACCAGCTCACCCATTGCAAGGCGCCCTGTTGAATCTCTCTCTTTCCCCTACCAGACCCAACCTCCCCTGTCCCCCTCTAGGCCTGCACACCTGCCCACCTCTTCATTCCTCTCCTCCCTGTCTATTTCTTGCCCCCAGCACAGACCCTCAATGCCCACCAGTACCTTCTGCCACCCTCCACTTTTAGCTTGAAGATCTGAACCTGGCAGGAATTGCAGCATCAAGAACAGACCTCCTAGATGCTGCTGTACACACAAGATCCACGTGGTTGATGATTCACCCACCCACTGCTACATGTGGTGTTCCAGGGCCTGGTCGCTGGAGGCCTCCATCATCTCTTTTGATCTCTGTGAACTTCCCTGTACCAGCGCGATTTCCCACTGGAGGTGCAGACTATCGGGTGGATTCTGGTCAGGTCTTCATCTGCATCCCATTAGTGGAATGAAAATTGGGTTCATGCTGGCTTCTGGTGGGAATTGTGACCTGCCTTGGTGGCCGGGAGTGGAAGATGCGGCCATCATTTTAATGGCAGCGGGAAGACTATTTTTCAGCCCCCTCTGCATTGATTCCCTTCCGTTCACCATTAAACCTGCCATGGGGGGAGTGGAAAATCTGCCCATGCTATCCTTAATGCTTTTAGATCGGCCCTGTTTGTAGTTTTGTGTTACAATGCAGTTATAATGCAATATGGGTTCTGTAGTTTCTTTTTGCCACCTAACAGAACAGACAGAAACTGAGATTCACATGAACATTTTAAATTAAATCATATCACTGTTGCTTAAATCATGGCAGAGAAATTATTTTTTAAAAAATGTTTCAAATTGAATTTCTTTGACAGTCCAGTATGCATTGGAGAATAAGGTGGTTTCGGGTGAAACTAAAATAATTTTTTGTCTTGCTAGTTGTGTGCATAGCATTTTAAAGTTATGATATTATATGATGGGCTCTGAATGTAGCAATAGAAAACTGTAATGGTTTTTGCAGAAATAATTTGTCTGTTTTAGGATCCCAGGAATGTCTGATTCAAGGTTAATCAAATTAAATGTAATACTTGAAAAGGGCAATTTCGTGACTGGCCTCTTAGAGTGGAGTGTCGCTACAACTGTTACACAACTACTAGATGCAGATAAGCTTTTGTTCCCATAATTGGTAAGCAAATGGAGATCCATTGTTTAGCACTGGCATAATTCTCTCAGGTATCATTGTTTTTTATATGCTTAATGTGATTAACCTGATAGAGGATATGATCTAAGGACTTTGCTTGAACTTTATCAAAGAAAGAGTACAAAATGTGTTCAATGTTCAGTGCCTTGATAACTTACTAGGAACAAATCAGGCTCCTTGAATGTTCCATAAACTTGTAGCATCAAAACAGGTCTTTTGGCCCACAGGTCTATGCAGGTGTTTATGCTCCACACAAGCTTGCTTCCACCGCCTTCTATCTAACCCTATCAGCATAACTGTCTATTCCTTTTTCCGTCCTGTGTTTATCTATTTTCTCTGAAATGCAACTATGAATGTGCGTGATTCATATATTGTAAGTGTTGATGAGTAATCCCAAAGGTTTACAGAACATTAAGCTCCTTATGGACTAATTCTAGTTGTGATACACAAGTACCGTACTTTGCCTGTGTCCTGGAATTTTTTCAGAACTGTTATTGTTCTGCAACTGTACCTTTCCCAGAAGCAAAGAAAGGTACTATATGCATGTAAATCTTTCATGACTTCAAGATGTCCTACAGCACTTTACGATCAACTGTTACAAATGCAAGGTTTTATAAGATTGTTATGTTTTGATTTAGGGTAAAGTGGAAGATTGAAAGGGGTCATGTGACCTGTGAATTCTGCTGACAACAAGCCTGGATGGCTTGGTTGTTAAAGCTAAAACTGGGGCCCAGGTTGTCTTCATGGGATGAAGGTGTAAGATATTCACACCTGTAAACAACGGCCAGAATGTCAACAGTGGATAGGCTCTTTGTTTCCAAGTCCCAGGGAGGTGTTAGGAATGTCAGGTTTTGAAAACAGTTATGCTTCAATTTGTTCATTTAATTCCAAGGTAGAATGGAGTTGGGGAAGGTGAGGGATGTGTAAATGATAGCTAATTAGCATTTCTACCTGGAAACAGGGCCCATGTAATTCACTAAGATAAAAGCAAAAAACTGTGGATGCTGGAAATCCAAAACAAAAATAAAAATACCTGGAAAAACTCAGCAGGTCTGATAGCATCTGCGGAGAGGAACACATTCTGTTTGACGAGTCATACGGACTCAAAACGTTAACTGTGTTCCTCTCCGCAGATGCTGTCAGACCTGCTGAGTTTTTCCAGGTATTTTTATTTTTGTTTCCCATGTAATTCAAACTGTGATGGAGAAGGGCTTTGAGAGGAGAAGAGTCCATAGGAAGCCATTGTAAGATCGGGTTACAGGTTTTCCTAAAATTATCGTTGCATCTCACAGATACAGGGCAGTCTGCAAGAAACTGGGGGTGGGAGGGAGAGCGAGAGTGAGAGAGCAGTGAGATAGACACAGCAAGTTCACCACGCAAAATGCAGGTGGGTGCTTGCAATCAGATTGAAGAGACAAAACTTGTGAGGGTTTAAAAGAAGTTAGAGGATTTGCCTAGATTTGGCTAGAAGGTGGGAGCTCCAGGGTAATCCATACCGTGAATTAGAATTAGAATCAGGGCTCAGAAGTTATCCATAGAGAAAAGAAAAAAGGAACTGTTACGGACCAGAAGGGGGGATTAATGTAAAGAGACAAAAGCAAAATATTGTGGATGCTGGACATCTGAAACAAAAACAAAAATTGCTGGAAAAATTCAGCGGGTCTGACAGCAACTGTGGAGAGGAAGACAGAATTAACATTTCGAGTCCATATGACTCTTCATCAGAACTAAAGAGAAATAGAAATGTGGTGAAATATAAGTTGTTTAAGGGGGGCTGGACAGGTGAAGCTGGATAGAGGGCCAGTGATAGGTGGAGGCAAAGTGAGATTGCCAAAGATGTAATAAACAAAAGGTCAAAGGGATGTTGATGGTGGTGATATTAGCTAAAGGATGTGCTAATGGTGACATTAAGGGTAGAAAGCAGGATGAGTAAGTGACATTTGGCCCAAGTGGGGCGGGGGGTGGGGGGGGGAGGCGGCGGTGGGGGAGAGAGGATCGATATAGGTTAAAAGGTGGGGATAAAACAATATGGAAATAAATTGTCAAAATAATAATAGAAATGGGTGGGAAAAGAAATATATATATATATATAAATTTTTTAAAAATCATGTAATAATTATTAGAAAAAAGGGGATTAAAAAAGGGTGTTTGGTGGTGGCATCATGCTGGAGTTGGCGGAAATGGCTCCAACAACTCCAGCATGATGCCAAAACCAAACACATCTTACCTTCACACCCTCTGTCGGCATTCCATAGGGACCGTTCCCTCCAGGACACCCTGGTCCACTCCTCCATCACCCCCTGCATCTCAATCCCCTCCCACGGTACCTTCCCATGCAACCGCAGAAGGTACAACACCTGCCCCATTACTTCCCCTCTCCTTACTGTCCAAGGACCCAAACACTCCTTTCAAGTGAAGCAGCATTTCACTTGCACTTCCCTCAATTTAGTCTACTGCATTTGTTGCTCCCAATGGCAGTATCCTCTACATTGGAGAGACCAAACACAGACTGGGTGACCGCTTTGCAGAACATCTTCGGTCTGTCCACAAGTAAGACTCAGACCTCCCTGTCGCTTGTCTTTTCAACACACCACCCTGCTCTCATGCCCACACGTCTGTCCTTGGCCTGCTGCAATGTTCCAGTGAAGCTCAACGCAAACTTGGGGAGCAGCACCTCATCTTCTGATTAGGCACTTTACAGCCTTCCGGACTTAACATTGCGTTCAACAACTTCAGATCATGAACTCCAACCTCCATCTTCACCCCTTTTTATACCCTTTTTTATAATCATTATTGTATTTTTTTATATATATATACATATTTCTTTTCCCACCCATTTCTATTATTATTTTTACAAGTTATTTCCATATTGTTTTATCCCCACCTTTTAGCCTATTTCAATCCCCTCCCCCCACCTCACCCCCACTCAGGCCAAATGTCACTTGCTCTTCCTGCTTTCTACCCTTAATGTCACCATTAGCACATCCTTTAGCTAATATCACCACTGTCAACATCCCTTTGACCTTTTGTTTATTACATCTTTGGCAATCTCTCCTTTGCCTCCACCTATCACTGGCCCTCTATCCAGCTTCACCTGTCCAGCCCCCCTTAAACAGTTTATATTTCACCACATTTCTATTTCTCTTTAGTACTGATGAAGAGTCATAAGGACTTAAAACATTAACTCTGTCTTCCTCTCCACAGATGCTGTCAGACCTGCTGAGTTTTTCCAGCAATTGTTATTAATGTAAAGTTCTGATTTCCCCTCTCACCACCTGTCTGTAAACAGAAAGGTGTTTTTGATTTTTGATTTCCCCCTTTATAAGTGGTGGTATATTTTCCCCAACCCTTCAGTTTTGGAGTGATTCAATTCTCTGTTAATAATCCCACGGCAAACTCGAGATAAGGTAAAATAAGAAGGTTGGTTTATTTTACACACACACAAAAGCAGGAAAGGGGTTTTGCAACATCCGCCCCTTTTTGCACTCATTCAATAAAAGAGGGATAGGGAAAAGAAAGGAATACAGGGCAAAACCATGATAAAAACAAGAGTTATGGTTTGACTTGAATCTGGAGTCCAGAATCAAAAGTCCAGTGGCGCATCCCTTCAGAGGTTAGCAAGCTGAAACCGTTGCAGCGTGATTTGACATTCCAAAAGCAAGGACTTCCACGATGGGAGAAGGCACTTGGAGATTAATTAGTCCTGAAGGCTTAGGAAAGAACAAAAGTGCCAATGTTCCAGTAGTTCACAGTATAGATGAGGGCCAGGCACGTCACTTGGACAGAGATCTTTCTGCTGCTACCTGTTAGATGATAAAATGGTGGACTACCTGGGTTCAGATCCAAATGGCATTGTTACAGGTTCTAGCAGCTTGGGGGAGGTCATATGACATAGCTTCCACTTCTTCACTTGGGTTTTGGTCCAAGTTGTATTTTCCCAAGTTTGAAATCTTGTGATGTTTAATAGAGGAGTCAGGGTCAATTTTGTCTTTTGCAAACTTACCAACTCTGGTGGCTAGGATTCTTCTTTAGAAATGTAAAGACCGGGAAGGTGGGGGTGGGGTTTGTGGTGCATTAGTCCCTTTTTAGAGATTACAAGTCTCTGCTGTTTGTCTGAAGGTTAGAAATTCCTCTGGTATGAGTCATGGCTGGTCACGGTAAAGCCTTGTCCATTTTAAAATTAAAAATAATAATTTTGTAAAGTAACCTGGTTGGCGTAGATATATATAGATAGTTTCCTTTGTCTTCTGGCTGGGACAGAATGAGAAATCACATTGGACTGATTCCTGGAGAATGAAGCCAATGTTAAGGGACAGATTAAAGTATAACCACAGAGGAGAGATTTTTGGCCCTTTTAAATAATAAATGGGGGATCTTTTCTGTAGTTTAGAGTGTAAGCTGCTGACTGAAATAATATTTAGGCAATGTTGTTTTCAGTTTGTGTGTTACAGTAAAAGTCGTAAAACTTGAACTCTTGCATTGTAATCCTTTCAGCCATTCACTGCAAGCTCGAATTCCTTTCATAAGTTGTCGGGCTCTACGGGGTTTATAACATAACTTAGCACTTTTGAAGTGTAGTCATCTTTGTAATGTAGAGAAAGTGGGTAGCCAACTTGCACACTGCAAACTTCCACAAATAGAAATGTAATGTTGTGTGATGTTGGATGGGGGATAAATATTGGCCAAGACCACACAGAAAAAACTGCATTCAGCATGTAAAATTATTTTTCCATTGCAGTTACATAGAAAAGTGGATGCAACTCTGAGGAAATTCCAGGCCTGCGTATTTTTCCTTTTAAGTATTATTTTATCCGGACAGGACTTTTAGTTTGCGTGCAATGCTCCAATAGTAGATGGCAGAAATGTGCAGGAATCCTATGTATTCCCCAATAAGTAATTTATTGCAATTTGGTTTAAGTTCTTATGCTCACCCAAATATGAGGAGTAATACCGGGAGTATGCATTTTAAGAGATTTTTGAAAACTATCGAGTCATTTACAGAGGTAAAGGCGTTAGGAGATAATGCACTGAGCTGCAATACAGAGCAAGTGTATATGATATCTTTATCTCAGGAGGGAGAACTGCTGGAACAGTGCTATAGTTGTCTACAGTTGTAATGGTGTGTGAGTTCACAATGATTTATGTCAACATTCATTTTGTATAAATTGTATTCTGTTGTAATGTTTTAGAGAGCAGGCAAAACAGTTTCCATATACACCATTCAGCAAAGACAGCAGGCTGAACTTACTGCAGCCCATTATGGTGAGAAACATGGTAGCTGGGCCCAGTTAACTGTGGAGAGGCCCTGAGTCAGTTTCCCGCTGGCAGCAAAGCCTTCCCATGTTAAGTCGGAGGGAGGGAGGTGCTGGCATGGGATTACAAGCCACTGGTGGCAGGATGTCAGTTAGGCTTGTTTTAAACCAATTGACATCCATTACCTCTGATCCCACCGTGTGGCTCATTGTTTTTCCGTGTCATCAGAAGACCACCAAGCAAATCCTGTCGGCTTTGCCAGCAGACTCCTGGAGCGTGGTGGAAGTGGGGGAAGCCCTCACTGAAAGCCACCTCCCCCCTGCCTTTGTTCCTGAAACCCCTTCATTTATCTCCTGTGACCCCTCCCTGCAATTCCCCATCAAGCATTCATTCACCTTTAGTCTGGGATCCCATGATGATCATGAGCCTCTGGTGGGCACACTGCCACCAGCTACCACCCCTTCCACTGATGCCAGCGGCATGAGGAGCTGCCAAGCTGTGATTGGCCTGCAGCTATCAGCGGGCAGGACTTCCACCGCCAAGGACCTCAGTCACAAGGCTAGCCCAATGCTAGCCGCTTAAGTGCCTGAAAAGCATGTTGATTCCATTGGGCCTCCACCACAGAACTGACAAGAATTCCCCACCGGTTCTCTGGCTGTTGGATGAGACTCCCATCAGCTTGACAAAATCTCAGCCAGTTTGTCTTTAAATAAATATTTTAGTTAGTCAGTTTTGTATTCCAGGGTATTGGTAAAACCATTACAACAAAAATGACATGCAGTTATTCACTAAGGAAGTTACCATTTGAAGAAACTAATCCAGACATGTAAAAGCCATACACATGGTCTAATCCAGGCCAGGGGCTGGAAAGAATATTGTCAATGGTCATATGCAGAAATAAACTGCCTGTTTTGTCATTACCTAGATTTCTGTTTTTTCCATATGTCCTTCCGTAAAATGAATACATATCCTGGGTCAAAGTGCATAAAATGTAATTATTTCTAAGACTTTTGCACAGACAATCAAAATTTGCAGCACAGAAGGTGGCCACTGGGCCCACCGGGCTGAATTTTATGTGGCACCATGATCCCCACCCCCCACCAGTTAAAATATCGAGGCTGGGGGTGGGGGGGGGGGTTGAAATCCGCCCATGATCCTGACAGCTTCCCTGTGGCAATTTAATGCTGAGATTAACGTCAATTGCTTTAAGGTGATATTTCCATCCCGAAAGCGGTAGAAGTCCAGCCTTAGACCGCTGCCGGCCAAACAGATGGCTGTCAACTACGCAGTCCCAGCAGTGCCAACCGAGAGCAGGCAGTCCAGCCATCTTGAGGATCTCAGGTAGGTCTGAGGTCGGGACGGTGGTGTGGGCTCACCGAGTCCTGCCAACCTATCCCAATGAGTGGGGTAATGGGGGAGGGTGGGGGGGGCGAGCGGGGCGGGTGGCCAGGTTCAAGAGGCCAGGGAGGATGGTTAAAAGGAGAGGAATGACCTTGGGTCGGGGGGGATGCTTCCGATGGGCCCACGGGGCCCACAGTGGGCGTCCAACACCTCCTCTTTGCCCAACACCAGCCCATGCAGCTAAAGCTGCCGGGTTTCCACATTGGCCTGATGCATCCCACCCTAACCCACACACAGATAAAATACTGGCAGCAGCAGGATGTGGCCCTTAATTAGCCATCCATTAGCCACTTATGGGCCTCAATAGGTTCAAGGGCGGGCAGTGCTACTCGGCGCCTCTTTCGCCCCTGTAAAATTTCAAACAGGTCAAGGGTGGGCAGATAGGCAGCAGCCACTGGATTTAATGGGCCCCCCTGCCAGCAAACCCACTGACAGGGGAGTATAAAATTCAGCCCATGGTGTTCGTGCCAGCTGAAAAAGCTATCAAGGCCTTATTCCACTTTCCAGCTCATGTTACGGTACTTCAATGCAGATTCAAGTTCTTCTTAAATACAATGATACTCACTGCAAGATGTCTAGGGATCAGGTACATATCCCGCTTGGCAACTATTATTTAGGTTCATAACCTTAGATAATCAGGAACTTGAATGGGATTTTGATGCAAGCCTTCGGATAGATTGACACATGCAATTCGATACAAATTACATACTCCAAGCAAACAAAAATGATTTTCAAAATACTTCAGTGAAGACAGTGTCTCTTCACAGAACTATTTTGGTCAGACAGTTGGTATGCCAAAGCACTATGTCAGTGAAATTTGGATTGGGTACCAGATATACCGATTATATTGGTGGTCTGATATAGAAAATGTATTGGCTCCCATGAGTATCCAAGTCCTTAGTTCTTTGTCATTTGGCAAACAAAATTTTTAAGTGAATCTTTGGATTTAAGGGCTGAATGGTCAAGTAGATTAGCTAAGTCTGGGCTTCAACCCAGTCAAAGCTGATGAAAAGAAAGTCTCAGCTTTTTATTGCTAGTAAATGTCACAGATTAGATGTGCACTTCTCTTTTCACAGGTCTTAATAGTGAACTGCAGTATCTAGAACTGAAGCTACATCCCCTAATATGTGAAATGTCCAACACTTCATGTGACCTTGTGATGGGTAGTGTTCCACAGGTCAATAATTATCCACTTTACCAAGATATTTCTCACTGGAGATTAGACAGATCGCCCAATATGCAACTAAATCATTCAAGCTTAAAATACAAATTCAATCTATTTATAAAAAATAGGAGTGCAATAAAACAATTGAATGAGATTAGTTCTAAAAATAATTGAATTGGATTACACGGTCCATATATTTCCAAACAAGCAGGGAGGGAGCCGGGGGGTAGGGGGAGACGGGCTAGGCTTCCCAGAGGTCCGTAAAATTTGACAACAATTTAAGTGTTTGGACTCCATTTTCTGTCTGACAGCCAACCAGGCTGACTCCTGTAAGGGAAGGCCTGTGGCACCGAACCACAGCCAGCGAGTGGAGAGGTGGGAGGTGACAGGAAGAGATTGGAGACTGGGAGGGAACATCTGGTGGTGGGCTGTGGAGAGATCAGTCGGTGATGGGTAAATTAGGGGGGATTGGCCATGAATAGATCACCGACCAGATAGACTGGGGGGGGCGCCATGGATAGGTTGTGGTTCAATCGTGGGGTGAGTCCAATCACAGGGCACCAATCACATTGAGAGGGAAACAGTTTTCTTTGGGAGACTAGGGACTGAATCGGCCCACATTCGCACTAAGTACGGTTACAGGCGGGAAAAAGCATCCCAAACCTGCCTGCGTTAATTATGCATTCCCAGAAACACGCCGTTTCCATGGCCGGTGGGCCCTGATTTGCCAGCCATGCTGTTGGCTCATCGCTTCAGCACGCTGGGCACCACATTCAAATTACAGCTGCACGCACACCTCTCAGTGCTCCCAATCCAGGACTGCTGCAAATAAGACATAGCCCCAAAAGGCAAGAAAACCCAGGTTTAGTGAAGCATCTGTTGAGTGGCTTTTGGACACTGTGGAGGCCCTCTGTGATATTCTCTCCCCTCACTCAGGCTGCAGGAGGGGCAGCAACATTACCACTCCGGCTTGATAAGTGTTGGCAGTGGGGATCAGTGTCAATGCAGCACAGAAGAGATTGGCCATCCATTGGGGATAAAGGATGGATGATCTCATCTGTACCACAAGGTAAGGCAACCATCTTATCACTCTAAACTCACACACTCACAAACCCTTCACATATTCATGGGCATCTCACTCACTGCCAGCTCAAGGGACATCACCAGTCACTTTCACACACACCCTCACATCTCCATCTGGCCTCATCCACTCTGGAGACTGCCTCTTCAGCCCTCAACATCTTGAGGTCACTTGCACAGATCAACTTGTGCCCCCACACAAGCCCTGGGATACCCTCCTTCTTCAGTACAGCCCTCACCTTGCAACCTCTTCCTTTGCTTGAGGCCACTTCTCCCCTTTCCCCAAACAAGCCCATGCCCTGCAGCCGTACAAAACCACCCCCGCCTTATGGCTGGGCTGGTAGATGGAAGCTTGTCCGTGATCCCCCCAGAAGTGTTGTGGTGCTGTCTGCGAAGCCTGGCGCTGATGACTGTGAGCGCTGCCTGAAGCAAAGTAGGCAAACAAACCTCAAAGTCCCGAGTGAAGTGCAGCTCGCCAGGTGCACGTCACTTACATGCAGTTGTGAAAGTCAGCACATGGGCGGACGATGTAACTGGGGCGGTTGATTCCGGCGTGCTGGCCTTATAATAATATGCAGATGTATTACAATGAGGTTACCAAAGTCCAATGGCAGGAAACGTGGCCTGCCATCTACGGGCTGAGTGACGATCGCAAACTGGTTTCACAATTTCGTGAAGAAGATTCTTGGCCTTCTCACCATAATTTCCGCCCACGCCGCTGAACATGCCCAATGCCAGTAGGCATGGACGATTCTGCCATATGATTGAGTAGGGAGAGTGCATGGGGGCATGTGAAGCATTTCTGCTCTACCCAGCCCATCTGGGGTCTGACAATTAAATTCGACCCCGTCCTGACCTCCCTCCAGTTGCCAGGTTCCCCGACTCCTAAGAAACTTGGCCTGCAGACATTAAATTTAGAACACAGCTAAAATTTGAACCACATAAACTCATTAAAATATATGAATTGAGAACCCACCGGAGAGCAGGTTAGTCACCTACTATCCCAAACCTGCCTTTGTTAAAACTCGAAATACTGAAGGCAGGTTGGGTCAGGTTTCCTGCTTTTGGAAATTTTAATTTTATTTCCCCACCCACTCCACACCCCTAACCCTTTAGCCCATCCTGGGCGGATGATTGTTAAAATTCCATCCTGCATCCCCTGCCTCTAAGAGCTGCAAAATACCTTCTTCAAAGACTGCTTCTTGTGCTGTAATAAATTCCAAAATTTTAGCATGATGTTTGTACTTGGATGAGGAAACAACTCCTGCGTAATTTTCACTATTAAATTCAGACATCGCCCAACACACTACTTAAACTGAAGATGTGACAAAAAAGCTTACAGTAAATATTACTCCATTAATGGACCTCTGAATAGGGAGATGCCAAGCAAACCATATTAAATACACAGTGGCTGAGATAGCGTATTCCATATTTATCCAGCTTTGGCTTGTGATTCAAGCAATAGACAACCAGGATTTTCCTAAAATTAAAGCTTGTTTTGATAGCTCGACCATTTGTAATAACAAAAATATCAGTGATCTCAAAATCTTTTGACATCTGTCTGAAATGGAAAGTGTTCTCTTGTCCACTTGGAATTTACAAATAACATCCATTGCTCTTCAAAGGTTCAATAAGTTGAATTGCTAGAGTTCAAAGGCTACTTGGGCTTCAGTTCGGACTATAAATATAATGAGCTTCCCTTAGAAAAAACTCCAGCTGAAGTCCACAATAAATCCGTATCATAATAATCCAAGATTTCATCGAAAAAAGATGATATAAAACAGGGTAGAGCTCTGCTTCCATTACAGCGAAGTTTCTATTTGATATCGGTTTGAGTAATCTGAACACAGGTTCTAGTAAGCATAAATCCACAATAGTAAGCACGAGCTTCCCCGTTTTCTATGTAAACTGATAATCTCACTTATGCCCTAAGTATGTTATGGGTGCTCTTCTGAAATTGTGATTTAGGTAGGCTTTTGGGGCAAAAGAGAGGGAGTGTTTTTCAATATCTGGTCAGTACATGTATGACCTGTGAAACACTTGATGCTGGCAGTGAGCATCATAAAGTGGAAGAGTATTCATCCCATAGTAATTATATAACTCACAACATTTAACCAAAACCTACATTAGATAACACAAAAAAAAAACTTGGGCTTGAAACAAAAGCTGTAATTTATCTGAATCCTCATCTCTAACCTATCTCAGCAGCTTTAAAGGGTTTTATTTTTGTTTATTTCTGTAATATTCAAGCTTTGATGAGACCTTTATGATTGTAAACAGTGAGTTTGCTGATAAACCTATATTACTCACACTACTTGGTGCATTAAATATCTTCACCCAAGCTGGATCTATATTTTCAGTTTTGCACATCATGTGCAATGAAGTCCAAAGACCAGTGAGGCACACCCAGTATCAAACTGTCAGAAACAAAATTATTCTATTCAATGACTAAGCTGGCAGCATCGCAAAAATGGTCCAAAATGATTAAACCAAATTTACATACAGTATCTCAGTTTTCTTTCCCCTGTGATTACATGGCAGTAATCCAGGCAACAGAACCTGAGCAGGGATCCAATTACAGGGTAAAAGCAAAATATTGCAGATGCTAGAAATCTGAAACAAAAAAAAAAATAGCTGGAAAAACTCAGCAGGTCTGACAGCATCTGTGGAGAGGAAGACAGAGTTAACGCTTTGAGTCCGTATGACTCTTCATCAGAGTTAAAGAAAAACAGAAATGAGGTGAAATATAAGTTGTTTGAGGGGGGGTGGGAAAGGTGAAGCTGGATAGAGGGCCAGTGATAGGTGGGGGCAAAGAAGAGATGGCCAAAGATGAAATAGACAAAAGGTCAAAGGGGTGTTGACGATGGTGATATTAGCTAAAAGATGTGCTAATGGTGACATTAAGGGTGGAAAGGATGGGCAAGTGTTAGATAGCCCTAGTGGGGGTGGGGTAGGGGGAAGGGATTGAAATGGGCTAAAAGGTGGAGATAAAACAACGAATGGAAATAAATTTAAAAATAATAATGGAAATGGGTGGGAAAAGAAAAATATATATAAAAAAATATATATAAATTATTAGAAAAATGGGAGATCGGAAAGGGGATGGGGATAGAGGAGAGAGTTCATGATCTGAAGTTGTTGAACTCATTGTTAAGTCCAGAAGGCTGTAAAGTGCCTAATCGGAAGATGAGGTGCTGTTCTTCCGGTTTGCGTTGAGCTTCACTGGAACATTGCAGCAGGCCAAGGACGGACATGTGGGCATGAGAGCAGGGTGGTGTATTGAGATGGCAAGCGACAGGGACGTCTGGGTCAGGCTTGTGGACAGACCAAAGATGTTCCACAAAGCAGTCACCCAGTCTGCATTTGGTCTCTCCAATGTAGAGGAGACCGCATTGGGAGCAGCGAATGCAGTAGACTAAATTGAGAGAAGTGCAAGTGAAGTGCTGCTTCACTTGAAAGGAGTGTTTGGGCCCTTGGACGGTGAGGAGGGAGGAAGTAAAGGGGTAGGTGTGGCACCTTCTGTGATTGCATGGGAAGGTGCTGTTGGAGGGAGATGAGGTGTAGGGGGTGTTGGAGGGATGGACCAGGGTGTCCCAGAGGGAATGGTCCCTACAGAATGCCGACAGGGGGCAGGGGTGAAGGGAAAATGTGTTTGTTGGTGGCATCCTGCTGGAGTTGGCAGAAATGGCGGAAGATGAGGCTGGTGGGGTGATAAGTGAGGACAAGGGGGACCCTATCAAGGTTCTGGGAGGGAGAGGAAGGTGTGAGGGCGGCTGCGCGGGAGATGGGCTGGACACGGTTGAGGGCCCTGTCAACCACCGTGGGTGGAAAACCTTGGTTAAGGAAGGAGGAAGACATGTCAGAAGAACTGTTTTGGAAAGTGGCATCATCAGAACAGATGCAACGGAGGCGAAGGAACTGAGAGCATGGGATGGGGTCCTTACAGGAAGTAGGGTGTGAGGAGCTGTAGTCGAGGTAGCTGTGGAAGTCGGTAGGCTTGTAATTAATATTGGCGGACAGTCGATCACCAGAAATTGAGACAGAGAGGTTAAGGAAGGGAAGGGAAGTGTCAGTGATGGACCATGTAAAAATGATGGAGGGGTGGAAATTGGAAGCAAAATTAATAAATTTTTCCATGTCCAGATGAGAACATGAAGCGGCACCGAAGCAGTCATTGATGTACCGGAGAAAGAGTTGTGGGAGGGGGCCTGAATAAGACTGGAACAAGTAATGTTCCACATACAAGAGACAGGCATAACTGGAGCCCATGCGGGTACCCATAGCCACACCTTTTATTTGGAGGAAGTGAGATGAGTTTAAGGAGAAATTGTTCAGTGAGAAAACAAGTTCAGCCAGACGGAGAGTGGTGGTGGATAGGGATTGTTCGAATTTGTTCCAATTACAGGGTGATACAAATGTTATATGCTCCAACCACTGGAGATGGTCATAATGTCTGGGGCAGATATCATGGACCTGTTAAACGTCTGTCACTTTATTTCACATACTTCAACAGATTGAATATAAAAAAAAGCAAGTAAACTCATGGAATGGCCCTGCTGATGACATTGACATTTTCAGATTTGGACTGAATTCAAATTAGACAATTTAAATTCAGTTGGTTGTGAATACTTACTGAATTAGAATCAGCTATATCTGTGTAAGCCAAGCTACAGATATCATCTGCCCCGAGGCAGATGCCTGTTAAAATACCATTTTACTGTAGGGTTTGATATTGATCTATCGGCATCTACTTGAACGGCTTTCTGTTTGCCTTTTGAAAAAAAGCAGTAGCTTGTGTACACCCATAATTGGTTTGGACTATGGGCAATGAGTGCAGACATTATCCTGAATTTGTTTAAATTTGAACAGAAATAGATAAACTGTTCTAGCCTGGTGTTAACAATTTTTTCTGTACCAGCAGCCTACAAATATGTCAAACTGGGATTTTTGCAAATTGAACCATTTAGGCTGAAGAGTGTTTTCTTCGTAAAGTGTCAAATACAATACTTGAAAATGTTATTCCACATTGTGGATGCAATGACATTGTGATATCTCAGGGAGGGAGGACTGTGAAATTTATAAATACTAGGTGATCTCCCATCATGTTGCACAAAGGAAGTTTAAAGGATAAAGAAGTAGAATGATGCTGATGGTTTTATAACAATCATGAGATGGTGAGAACTGGTTTAGGGAGCTGGGGAAATGCATAGCAGTCTGCCTCAAAGGGTGGGAGAAGCCGAAACCCTCACTGTTTTTAAAAAGAAATGCACTTGAAGCGTCTTAACCTACAGGCTACGGACCAAGAGGTGGAAAGTGGGATGAGGCTGGATAGCTCCTTTTCAGCTGGCACAGACATGCTGGGCTGAATGGACTCGTTCTATAGCATAAATTTCTAAGATTTTAGTAGTGGTTGATAAGTAGTTAAGGTGAGTAATCGGAAGAGAAATGTTTAAAGAATTTGGAAGTGGTATCTGTTGGACACTGCTACTGAGGATTCAAGAATATTGAGGAAATGAGAAGTTAGAAGCATGTCTGAAAGCATGTGATATTTAGAAACTAATTTTGTTCTTACTGATTCAAAATTTGGCTGATATTCCGCGGCAATATTTACTTTTTTCCATGACACATTGACCAGACTGTAACAATCTGATGCAAGAAAATTGCAATAACAAGATTCTTGGCAATTAATTCAATTACGTCCCCTTTCTCAATTGATGCCCACAAGCAAGGAAACATCAGCTTTAAACAGAGTCAATTAGGTAACACACAAATATATCTTGGCACATGCTGAACTTTGCATCTCTAGGAACAAGCAGTTTAAAATAACACTGCAGGGAAAGCTCACGATAATCATATCTCTGAACTCTATTAGAAGACGGTTTGTTCCAAGCAAAAGTAAGTTTAAACAGATTTGTGTGTTTGATTTTAGATTTAATTGACAAATGGTAGCCCTCTGCTGACTGTATTGTCCTGCTTTGTGTTTGAGAATATCACAGCTCACAGAAATGAAATATGTTGATAAGTATTGGCGGCTGAAGACTGCATTCTCTTGAATTCAACACTGACCTAGATTGAAAATTCTATTCCAACAGCGTGCTGCCCTCTCAGTGGGACATAGTTCATGCTTTTTATGACATAAAATGATATTTCAGGTCAATGTTGTTGAAATCAAAGTGCATAGGCTTGTTGTCAAATATCCCATGACATCTGGAGCATTTCTTTAATGTTACAAAAACAAACACAGGAATTATCACTTGGTTCTGGCTGTCTCAGTACAGAGGGTAGTCCTTTGTGGCAATAAAAAGTAAAATATATGTGGAGATAAATGCTTTTTTTTATTTACTGAACTGACAGACACTAGAAAACTCAAAAGTAAAATCTTTTTGAGTCTTAGAGTCAAGTATTTTCTTTCAATAAGCTCAATGCAAAACCTAGTATCCACTGCTAGTTGTAGCATGTGTTGCTAGGTTACCACAATGGAACATAAGAACATAAGAACTAGGGGCAGAAGTAGGTAATTCAGCCCCTCGAGCCTGCCCCACCATTCATTACGATCGTGGCTGATCTCATTTTGGCTTCAACGCCAATCTCCCACCCTCTCCCCATAACCTTTCAACCCATTACTAATTAAAAATCTGTCTATCTCCTCCTTAAATTTATTCAGTATCCTGGTATCCACTGCACTCTGAGGTAATGAAGTCCACAGATTCACGACCCTTTGAGAAAAGTAATTCCTCCTCATCTCGGATTTAAATCTGCCACCCCTTAGCCTAAGTCTGTGGCTTTCTTGTTCTGGAATGCCCCAGAAGGGGAAACATTCACTCTATGTCTACTTTGTCTATCCCCTTTAGCGTCTTATATACCTCAATTAGATCTCCTCTCATCCATCTAAACTCTAGCGAGTATAGGCCTAAACTGCTCAATCTCTCCCCTTAAGTCAAACCCGCATTTCTGGAATCAATCTAATGAACCTCCTCTGAACCACTTTCAGTGCAACTATATCCTTCCTCAAGTAAGAGGACCAAAACTGTGCACAGCACTCCAGGTGCGGTCTCATCAATGCCTTGTACAGTTGCAACAATACTTCCCTATTTTTATACTCTATTCCTTTAGCAATAAATGCCAAAATTCCATTTGCCTTCCTTATTACCTGCTGTACCTGCATACTAGCTTTCAGTGATTCTTGCACGAGGACAACCAAATCCTTCTGCACTGAAGCATTCTGAAGTTTCTCTCCATTTAAATAATAAGTCACCTTTTTATTCTTCCGACCAAAATGGATAATCACACTTATCCACGTTAAACTCCATCTGCCAAATTTTGGCCCATTCACCTAACCTGTCCATATCCATTTGTAAATTTCTTATTTCTTCATTGCAACTTACTTTCCCACCTATTTTGGTGTCATGTGCAAATTTAGCTATAGTACCTTCTATCTCTGAATCCAAGTCATTAATATAGATTGTAAATAGTTGGGGCCCAAGGACCAAACCCCGTGGCACCCCACTAGCTACAGCTTTCTGTTGGTTAGCCAACCCTCTATCCAAGCTAATATATTACCCCTAACTCCGTGTGATCTTATCTTGTGTATTCATCTTCTGTGCGGCACCTTATCAAAGGCCTTCTGGAAGTCCAGATATACTATATTTACAGGATCCCCATTATCCACTTTGCTTGTTACATCTTCAAAGAACTCTAGCAAATTAGTCAAACATGATTTACTCTTCATAAAACCGTGCTGACTCTGTTAGATTGCATTTTGACTTTCCAAATGCCCCATTACTACTTAATAATGGATTCCAATAATTTCCCAACGACAGACGTTAAACTAACTGTTCTATAGTTTCCTACGTTCTGCTTCCCCCCGCCTTTTTGAATAAGGGTGTTATATTAGCATTTTCCAATTCACTGGAACCTTTCCAGAATCCAGGGAATTTTGGAATATTATAACCAATGCATCCACTATCTCCGCTGCCACTTCCTTTAAGAACCTGGGATGTAGGCCATCAGGTCCTGGGGACTTGTCACCCATTAATCCCAATAGTTTGCTCAGTACTTTTTCTGTACACAGCTTTTGTCTGGCTAATCTGCAACAAACTGAAGCAGCTGATCTCTGTGATTGGCAAGTAGTTGTGTCACGAGTTGCACAATGGTCTGTGACTTGCCAGTCTCCCTGGTATGCCTTCTTTGATTTTTGTACGGGCTCTACAATGAAATTAAGTTTCTTTAAAAGTAAATTCATCTTAAGTAATGATCAGAAGTTACTGCCAAAACTTTTTGTAAAAATTAGTACTTCAATAAAACTTCATAAATGTAAGAAGTCTTACAATGAACACGGCATCAAAAAGCTGCAATAAATATTGCAAAGAAAACTTCCAAGAGCTACTTAAGCAGTGGAGTTTCTCCTTGTGTCTGTGGTTCTAAACTGCTATGTGTTGTCCTCAGGATTTGATTACATGCTGTACCTAATGCAGATTCATACATTAAATTCTGCTTTCACAATCCCCTGGCCTCTTTTTGCTATCTACATTGCTTTGTCTAATTGTATGGGCATGCCAAAATTCCATTTGCCTTCCTTATTACTTGCTGTACCTGCATACTAGCTTTCAGTGATTCATGCACGAGGACAACCAAATTTCTCTGCACTGAAGCATTCTGAAATTTCTCTCCATTTAAATAATAAGTCACCTTTTTATTCTTCCGACCAAAATGGATAATCACACTTATCCACGTTAAACTCCATCTGCCAAATTTTGGCCCATTCACCTAACCTGTCCATATCCATTTATAAATGCAGCCTGCCATCGACGAGCTGAGCGGATGACCACAAATTGATTTCACAATGTCGTGAAACTGAGTTTTGGCCTTCTCACTATATTGTCCGCTCACGCCACTGAACACGCCTGATGCTAGTGGGCCCGGAAAATCCCAGCCAATATTAATGTTTCTTCTGGGGTTTTTGTTGCTTGCACTGAAGGCTTTTTAAGTTTGGCATCTGAGTAAAAATTCTCAGCACCATATCTTAATATTGAATCCCTTTGTAGAACAGTTTGAAGTGCAGATGCCATTAGTTTTGATATTTTTAAGTAAAGTAAATGTTTCTAACCTTTGAAATGCAAACTCTACAAATAGTGTGGCATTGTTTTTGGTGGCATCAGTTACAGTTTCTTATGCCCATGTATGCTCCTATACATTAATTTAAAGTTTGTTCACAAGTTTGTGATTTGGTGAGGAACCTCTGGCTATTGAGAACAGATGAAACTCCTCCCACCTATGTCCTCCCAAAAGCAGGACTCGTTCTTGCCCATCAGCCAATCATCAATATCAAGTGATTGCTGTACATAATAGAATGTAGGATAAATGATTTTACTAAATGATGATTAAAGTTATATATGATTATGAGGAGAAAAGATAATAGCCATAAGTTGAGAAATGACCATTAAATAATTTGATGGCTGTTCCAGAACCCATCTGTGAAATCTTTCCTTAAAGTAAGGTACATAGTCAAATCTGGTACATTAGTTTTGAGCACAACTGCAACAGCTAAATGGCCAAATACAAAACCACTTGCTGTATTCATTTATAGAACATGATTCTTCCAAAGTTATCCATCTGAGGCAAGATTTCTCTTTCAAGATTTGGTGTGCAGTGAATTTACAGCTTAGCTAAAGTTATAAATATGGAGATTGCTTTGATCTGAATGATCAAAGCTAAAGGAGCTGAAACACTTCTGTGATGTAACTGCTCTATGAGCTCATTACAGATGGCTGTGAACAATCAGAGGTCAAGAAGCTGCCTTCTCTTTCAGTCATTCTGCAATCACTCTTGGGGGTTGGGTAGTGAGGGGTGGGGGATACCTTTCTCATCACACCTGATGCACCTTTGAATAAAAGACTCTAGTCTTAGTTCTAGCTGTAAAAATGCAAATAGCCTTTCAATTTAGTTTTCTGGAACACTGTTTTCAGACAATTTTTTTTCTAATAGCCTTTCCAAGATTTTCTACGCAGCTCTTAGGAATATGGCTCCTCTGAGTTTTAAGTTTATTAATTCATTGATATTCTATTTCCATATAGTTCTGATCTTTGATAAGTGTCAGTGGAATGCAGTTTCTATGAAGCCAAATAAATTAATGTACAGATTATATCACAAATCTGACCTTCCATCACTGAATTTTCATACAAGTATTTTGCTATGTTGTGCTCATTTGTGTGTCTCATTGAAATGGAGTAGCTTTGAAAACCATGTGGTGTGATCGACAAGAGTACAAAAGATATTATCATTTCCATTTTCTCTTATTTTGTGAAGTTGCTTCTAAAACTGAGCAATCTGCTTTTTAAAACAAGGGTTTCAGTGAGAGCATAAAAAAGGGAACTCTGCATGTCCTTGTAATTTGCATTTAATATTTTTATCTACAATTTTAGTTAGAATTGGTTACTTAACATAAAGAATTGTGAGATACAGTGACTGACTATCCCTGCCTGCTTAGAAACAGCGGGAGGCAGGTGCAGTGAAATTAAGAACCACTTGAGTTAAACAGCACTAAAGCCAGGCAGGTTTCCAGGTACAAACTCATTTACATAATGCGCATGAGCTACTGGTGCAATTATAACCTCGATTTGACATGTTGCCCAGTTGTCAGGTGTGGTGGGCATGGGAAAATCATAGGTCATTGTAGTCTTTTAAGGCTTGCAGATGCTTAAAGGGGCATGTGTTATTTCCTGCCATAAGGATTTACAGATTCCCAAAGACGTCAGAGAGAACCCAAGGGAGCACTGAATGCAGTTGTTTCAGAAAGACAGTGGAGATATTGGTAGATCATGTAAGTGGAGCAGTGACATCCTGTACTACCTAGATGGGTGCCTCACCTCAATTTGTAGAGGCTTTTGATAGAATGAATAGGGAAAGACTATTTCCAGTCTATGATGTAATTTTAGGAATATTGAACCAAGAGGTTCAATGCAGTAAAGTTATTAGGGAAATGTAGAACCAAAGAGGTTTACAGTATGGTTTGACTTTTTGGTAGAGCAATCCAGAACTAATCCATGGTCTAACTCTCTTCTCAAAGCCCTATATCTTCTTCTGTTTAAAGTATTATTGTAATTTTCCCCTAATGAAATGGCCTCTGCCTCATCCGCGCACTGCTGTAAAGAATTGCATGTTTCATTGATCTGTTGCATAAACAAATTTCTCTTGATCTTTCTCATTTGACCGCCACTTTGAGATGAATGATTTTGCAATTGTGGAATAAATGTTGCTTGGAATGTGAAGGGTGCATTGGAGTGATTGTTAATGCGATGGACAAAGATAGGCATAATATAAAAGGCTTATGAATCAGATCTTGGTAGATGGCTCTGGTAGCTGGCAAATATTGTTCCCTAGCAGCCTCTTCAGCATCTCAATGTGACCTTATTGAACGAAAGACTCTCCTCCTCTAGCAGCTCCTTATGGATTTCTCCTCAAGTAATAATGTTTGTAGCAAGACATGATGTTGCTTCACAATTGGTATTGGAATACTTAGTTCAAGATTCCTATCATGGCATTCATAAAACCATGGACCTTAGTGTAACTCTCTTTAACAGATGTGATTGTTGCACATGCATTATAATGGTGACCAAGGAGACAACCTTGCATTTATTAACCTGGAAAGCAGGAAGAGATGCAGACCAGGTACTCAGTGATAGAGTGGAATGCCTTGTAATTCATGAAGATTACAGTGTTGTGGTAAGGAGCAGGCAAGGCAACAAAACGCCAGTATGATTCCCTGGACTTTGGGGAATCCCGCAGTTTACAAAAAACCCAGTGAGTTCAATTTTAACCAGAAGCAGGTAGAAGGAGGAATGGCCATGTCATTCTCTCAAAATCCCCAGGGAGAGATAATCTCATCAATCTGCAAGTACTGATCAAGCGTTCAATAGTAGCTCACCAGCCAGGGGTGGGAAAGGGGAAGGGGGGCGTTGGGGGTGGTGGCAACTCTGCCAGATCCACCACAAGACCTCATCATAAATGTCATCTTTGGTGGAGGGGGTGGGGCTGGCATGTAAGTGTTGGTAAGTGGACTGTAAAGTTTTGTGGAGGGTGGGGGGGTGCGGTGTGGGTGCAGCAGAAGAAGCATTCATACTCATTCTAACCCCACAAAAAAGCAATTTTTCCATATACCTGTAATAATCCTTTAAAGGATAAGCTGCTCAACACCTGGTACTAATGGGCAAAGCATGGGTGACAAACCTAATATAGTGTGCCTGGGTCTAATGATAAAAAAAACGGTACAATCGTGAACATTGGAACGAGGCACCCACTGAAAACAGGTAAGCTGCTGGTCTGCCAATGTGGACGCCCTTAGGAAAATTGTGCTAGGTGGGATATAACATAAAAACATAAGAAATAGGAGCAGGCTTCTTAAGCCTGCTCTGTCATTTTTCTCTGCTGATATTAGTTGCTTTGGGTGATTTTCTGGTTCCACCAGTGGTGGGCGGAATTAGAAAACTCAGATTTGTGGCCAAAAGTTTGTTTTCTGCCGGCGGGAAATAGGTTGCAATTTTCCCCTCTCAACATTCACGGTGGGTTGGGTTTTCCACTGCGCCATGTTGGGAACGGCACATGCATGCCTTTGTATATCACGAATGCCCATTAAAAACCCAGCTCGGCGGAATCACATTCACACTCCCAATCTAACTGCCCTGCTGGTGGATAATTAGATTGTCTGATTTGCGACCAGATATAAGTGGCGTGCACCTGGCAAACTGCACTTCACTTGCGACTAAGAGGTTTGTATGTGTAGCGTTCGTCTATTTTTCACTGCGCTGCTCTCGCGGCTGCTCTTACTCGTGCTAAGGCTGCTCAGGCAAAACCAGCAGGAAGCTTGGCTCATGGTCTGCATTCTGGAGAATCCATTAGAGCTTTGGTCAAATGTAGATTGGGTATGACTGATCATTTGCCCCTCTCAGGGGAACATGAAAAGGTCAGGGGGATCCAACTATAAAGGGGCCATGGCTAAAGTGCATGTGCAAAATGCTCCAAACAACCCTACACATTACAGCTGAGGTTCAAACTTTACATGACTCAGAGATTACAGTAATTACATTTGTGCAAGGCTGGGCTCTAGTCTACTCTATAGGAGACAGCCTGTGCTCCGACTGAGGCTGAAAGAGTCTGGGTGTGCTCATCCCGATCCAGCCTCCTTTGTGAATGTGCTGTCTTGCCTGGGGCATGAGGGCAGAGACTTAGCTAGCAGTGATCCTTAATGCTGTGCCATAGCTGCAGGGGAGGATCTGGGCGTGGAATGTCTGGAATGAAGTCAGCTCAAGGGCTTCACAATGACTCCCTAGCTTGGCGATGGAACGTGATCATTGATCATTATGTTTAATCATGTCTCTCAGCTATTTTTCCACAGACACAAAAGGAGGAGTGCAGAATGCAGGCAGCAGGCAACTCTGCCTTCTTCATGGTTTTCATCCAACTAAGGAGGGGGACCCGTCACTGTCAGGCAGGGCAAAGGAAAGAGCCTTGCCCTGAGGAACATGAGCCGACTGGGCCCATGAAAACCCAGAAACTGAGGCAGAGAGACCAATTTTGTGGAGGCATTTGGCACGACCCAGTGAGTATCGAAGATGCCTCTAGTACTTGCAGATGAGTGAGAGTGTTGTAGATGCCTTTGCTTTTCAAGGGATGCGTTGCTTCACATCTGTCACATTCCTTGGGAGGATCTGGCGCTGCAGGGACTGGGAGGCCAAACATTGCCAGTGGCTCTAAAGGTGACTGCTGCACTGAACATTTTTACGACTGGCTTGTTCCAGGGCTCCACTGGGGACTTCTGCAGAATTTCACAATCCTCTGCTCGTAAATGCGTATGAGAAGACACTGATGTCCTATTCAGTAAGATATACAATTATGTCCAGTTTTCCCTGGATGAAGCCAGCCAGGTTGCCAAAGAAGTGGGATTTGCAGCGATCTCCAGCTTCCCACAAGTGCAGGGTGCCATCAACTGCACACGAGTGGGATTAAGAGCTCCCTGGCAGCAGCCACAATGATTCATCAATAGAAAAGGCTTCCACCCGCTCAACGTGCAGCTGATCTGTAACCACAAAAGCAGATTATGTAGGTCTGTGCAAGGCACCCTGTGAGCTCTCATGCCTCTCATATCGTGAGTCACTCGGAGGTGCCACAGACCTTTGAGTGCCCTCAGCGCATTCAGGATTAGCTTATTGATGACAAAGGCTACCCCCAAAAGACATGGCTAATGACACCCATTCGGCAGCCACAAAGTGCTTCAGAGGAGAGGTACCATGTGGCTCATTCTGCAACACCCTCCTTTTCTGAGCATACCATTGGCATGTTGAAGATGTGTTTCAGATATCTTCCCTGGTCAGGCAGTGCTCGCCAGTACTCTCCCTAGAGGGACTACTGAATCACCATGCTTTGTGCTGCACTCTACACAACCTGGCGCTCCAAAGGGAGGTGGGGGAGCAAGTTGCCCCACGAAGAGATGAAGGAGCTGCATGTCTTCTCCAATGAGGAGGACCTCAAAAGAAATAATCTCAAAGAGAGCGAGGCTATTGATGCCCTACAGGAAGAGGCCATAGCACAGGTCAGACATGCCTGAGAAATCCTTTTAGTAACAAGATTCCAGGGCGATGAAAACAGCTAGCTCATTCAAATCCATTTCACTTGTCGATGCAGGGTAGACATGAATACCTTCTTTGTTATCCTCAACATCTCAATGAAGGACATCAATCTCAGAATGAGTAGTCACAATCTTGCCTCATCCTTGGAAGGCTAGGTAGCCTATGGAGCACGTGACTGATCTGTAATGGGATAACAGCTTCACCAGTGCTCACCGTGAAGCAAGTAGACAGTTGCAGTCCTTTCAATCATCCCACTAACATTTCACTGCCTACAACATCCTTCAAGAGGTAGGAACAACATCAGTGCACTCATGGCAGCATGCCTGGAGCATTGCAGGGCACCTCAAGGAGAACAATCATCAACAACTGGTTCTCACTTGAACATCTGTGAACTGATCTGAATCCAGACTGCAGCATTTCTCCAAAGGCCACCCCTCATGCCAGGATAATGTTCTGGCCTCATCCTCATTCTGAGTCCCCAGTGTGAGATCACTCTTTAGGATGCTGTGATCAGTCACTGTCAATCATGTCTGTGAGTCAGGTTACCTTTGTGTGCACAGAGAGAGCTTCAACAGTCCCATCGCCTGATCACTGAAAAGCATTCATGACCCTGCCTTCGTCAGGAGCTTCCCAAATTCATGTCCAGCACTGCCATGGCATCTGGGATTGAGGTGGCCCAGTCAGTCAGTCTCGACACCACAGTTAAGCATTTCTTAGTAACTTTGTTGGTAATAATGACCACATAGCAGATATACTGGAGTTTTGCTCTCATCTCATTTCAAGGCCTCCACATTTTCATTCTAACAGATTAAGATATATACAGGGAAGCCTAGGACACTGGTGCCACTATCATAATCAGATAGCCATTTTTATTACCTTTCTGAGAGCTAGCACAGGAATTATGTCAAGCCACGCTGGCCAGACCTTCAAGTGCAAACCAGCTTCCTCACACATAATAGGCCAGCATCATGAAGCAAGACATATGCCTATAACATCGCACAATCAAGGCCATCTAGCTGACATTTCAGGAGTCATCAAGGGCTACCTAGGTCTAGTTACTCTGCATCATGTAGGTGGAGGGTGGGAACTGTGACACAGGTGATGTTTAGCCGTAAACGCAGTCACAATATCACGTTGCAGGCCGCCATGCAAGGCTTAGGTCCCCAACTATTACTTAAACTGCAACCCACACCCACTGAAGTCTGTTCTCTGTGGATGTTATAGGTTTTAATGACAAGCCACATTGTCAAACATTACATGGAGGCCGTTGAATAATGCGCTGGGTTGGAATCACTCCAACACAGCTCGCCATTAAAATCTATAACATCCACAGGGAATGGGCTTCTGTGCAGCAGCATCAGAATAAACAAAACTGCAAAATCTATACTCATGAGGCCACATTATATGATCCTCTGAGGCATGTCTTACATATGAATTGCCCAGCCACCACGTTCATAGAGGAACTGGCTTTGTTCATGTCACTCCTGATGACATAATAATGACTGACTGAGCTAAGATTGAGTGAAACACCATAGACTTGAGGAGCACAAGTGAGGAAGTGGGTGGGGAGCATCTGTTATTTTTGGGTGACCTTGGAGCATTACTTCAGATAGGAGAGCCTTTCACTAGATGAGAACTTCAGTAAAGCAAAATATGTTTACCGTGTATAAAGTATATACATGGAGTGAACACCCGAGCCACTATTGTGCTCTCAGTACTTCTTCATTTTCCTAACCCTACCGCCATGTCTAGGTTTATCCCTGACATGTGCAGCAGAGTTGGAGGCAGCCTGCTGACTGCTATGTCCTGTGGTCTGAAATGGCCTTGGCAGGCATCCTCTAGAGGTCCGAGGCCTGGAGGGCCCAGGCTTTCTTTGAGTCCCCTGCTGTGGGGCAGTTGCACCCTCTTTGGCCTCAGAAGCTGGAGTGTCTGGGGTCACAGGCAGAGGGGATTTGGAGCGGCTAGACACCCTTGGAGAGTTCTGGGTAGATTGCCCCAGGGTGCCTGGCTGTGCTCCTCCTTCTCCCTGTGGATGCCTGAGGCTCCCTTCCTAACTCCTTAAGGAGAAGAGTCTCCTGAAGGGAGATCGAGGTGCCCCGCCCCCTCCGCTCACCTAGCCACTGATGGATTCCACTCATGGCTAGAGCGATGGTGTGCGGGTCTGAATGCACATCTGGCAAAAAGTGCTGGACCAGGGCCTCCATGGCAGGTGCCACCCTTCCAATTGTGCCCTCGATGCGCTTGCATGTCGGTGCCATGATATCAGATAGAAATTGGACGGACTCCTCCATCCTCTGTTCTAATCTGGTGGACAACCTCTGACAACCTTGCCTGTTGTTTCCCTGCCTGTCTTTGGAGCTCCAATATTTCTCTGAGGGCCAATTCCAGAGGTTCATCATCAGACTCAGACTCAGACTCAGCAGGGACTTGGGCTCCAGTAGTCCTCAGAGTGTCATAAATCTTGGCTGTCACTGCCTCCGCCTTCTGTGGACACGTTTCTGTACTATGTTAACTAGATGGTGACCCCAAGCCTGCTTTAAAACTAGGTCCCACTGATGTGGGTGTCTCTGCCCTGGTGGAGGGTGCAAGTGAACGCAGTGACTGGTCTTTATTGAATGCGTCCTTAGCCTCCCCATCCAAGGTGCCCTGGGAGCTGGGGTTGATGGGCTGGTTGGTGGTTGCCCATGGCTTCCTTTTGCTTGTGGCTGTAATAGAGAGAAGACATAATTAGTAATTGGTTGGAGAGTCACCCCCATTAAGTGGAACTCACAGTGTCGGCGGGTGGGCATTGACTACTGGATGGACCCTCACTGGCTTGTTTGGAGACACTGATCTCACCTCCAGCGCAGGAACGGTCCCTGTCTTCACCAGCCAGCTCTGCCACCTGCCCCTCATAGGGGGTGAATGGCCTGAGCTCAGACATCATCCCTCCGGTCTGGGATCTCTCCATCTTGTTGTGGGCAATCTTTTCCTACATAAAGATGGATGGATAGACTGTGAGCAAGACGGATGCAAGAGCAGATGATAAGCATGCATGCCAGCTGTGTGTGCTCAGTGGACCTGTGTAAGGGCTGAAGATGTGACTTGTGCAAGATGTCACAGGAGATGATGATATTGAAGTGTGTGTGAGAGAATCAGTGGTGATGTCCTTCTGCTGGTAGTGTGTGAGATCCCTGTGGACTGTAACCCTGATGGCCTTATGAGACTGAGACTGTCAGTTGAGTGTGAGGAGAAGGTTGACTTACCCTGGCACAAGGGTTGAGATCATTCATCCTTTTTTGGCACTGGAGGGCGGTCCTCTTCTGAGATTCACAGGTGCTGACCTCCCTACCGACCTCCTCTCAAGCCGGTGTGGTGGGGTTGTTGAACCTCCATCTCCCATTAAAGGGGTAGAGGGCCTCCCACTGGTCCTGGACTGCCTGAAGGAGTCTCTCCAGGCACCTGTCTCTAACATATGGGCAGAAGGCTTGTTTCTTCTGGGGGGCCATCACTCGCCACAAGAAATCCTGGGCTGCAGAGAGTGAATGTGTGTGTGGGTGCCGTTTAAATATGGTAACCAGAACTTTGATCCGATGAGGTAATGACAGGGTAGATGAACACCAGCTCGTCCTGCCATGAGATTTGACCAGCTGCTTGTTTATGCATAAAAATGAGGTGAAAAGCAGATGATCTGGCATGGCAACCCACCCCGCTAGCCAGTGGGAGTCATGCTGATTTCCTGCCTGCCACCATAGTCCCTGGAGTTGAAAATTCGCCCTTTAAGTTTCTCATTCTTAAGTCCTTTGGTTACCCTCTATTTCTGGTATGTAATTTGCAACTTCATGGTAAAAGACAGACAAAATATTTGTTCAACCTCTCTGCCATTTCCTCATTCGCCATGACAATTTCTCCTGTCTTTGCCTCTAAGAGATCAACATCTACTTTAGCTACTCTCCTCTTTATGCATTTGTAAAAGCACTTATAATGCATTTTTATATTCTTGGCTAACTTACTCTCATATTCTAATTTATCCTTTTTTATCAAATTCTTGGCTGCCCTTTGCTGGTTTCGAAAACTCTCCCAATCCTCTGGTTTACTACTATTCATAGTCATATTACAGTTCCCTTTGTTTAATCTGGTACTATTCTTGATTTTCCTAATAAGCTTTGGATGAATCCTTCCCTTTGAGTTTTTACTGAAAAATTTTAATTGTTTATTTAAATAATCCCCAGTTTTCATTTGCTGCTATACCTTTTAGTCTAAAATCTAATCAACCTTAGCCAATTACCCAATCAACCTTAGCCAGTTCTCCCCTCACACCTATGTAATTGGTTTTGTTTAAGTTTAACATTCTTATTTTGGACTTGAGTATGTCTCAAACTTAATATGGAATGCAATTGTATCATGATCACTTTTTCCCCCAGAGGATCCTTTACTATGAAGTTACTAATTAACATTACCTCATTACACAACACTAAATCTAAAACAGTTTTATCCCTAATTGGTTCCACAATATAATTTTCCAGGAAACTGTTGTGAAAGCATTGTACAAAAGACTACCTTTGCTCATTTGATTTATCCAGCCTATATGAGGATTAAATTCCCCCTCAAATATTACATTGCTTTTGCACCAATTACTTCTTGCTTAACGCTCTGTCTAATGGTACAACTACTATTAGGGGGCTGATAAACTACTCCTACCAGTGTTTTCTGACACTTTTAATTCCTAATCTCCAGGCATACTGATTCCACTTCCTGATCTTCTGACCTAAGATCCTTTCTTACTGTTGTCCTAAGGTCATCCTTTATTATCAAAGCTACTCTTCTTACTTTTCAGTTTTGTCTGTCTTTTCAAAATGTTGCATACTCTGGAATATTTATTTTCCAACCTTTGTCACCTTGTGACCATGTCTCTGATGTTATATAAAGCCCATTTACCTTTATTTGTTTGCTAGTTTGTCTTATTTACAAATGCTTTGTGCATTCAACTAAAGAGTCTTCAATTCTTTTCTACTTGCATGGGCCTTACTGGCTGATGTATTATTACTGTTAAACTCTTTGTCCCTTCATGGTCCACTCTGTCTTAATCCAAATCTCTACACTGCTCTATTGCCTCAGCTTTTCTCAGCAGAGTTCTAAACCTCCCTTCGCCTGACCTCGCCTTCCTTTTTATTTCAAGGCCCTAGCCACAGGCTTAGATATATGATTCATCGGAATACTGATTCCTGCTTTAAGTGGAGCCCAACCCAATGGAACAGCTCACTCTTTGTCCAGTACTGGTGTCAATTCCTCATGAATCAAACTTCTTAGTCACACATCATTCTTTGAGCTGCACATTTAATTCTCTAATCTACTTGACACTTTGCCAATTGATGTGTAGCTCAGGTAACAATCCAGAGATTGTTAGCTTTGAAGTTCTGCATTTTAATTTGGGCCCCAAATCCCTCAGCAGAACATCATTCCTAATTCTACCTATGTCACTGGTTCCTACATGGACTGTGACAACTCGATCCTCCCCCTCCCATTCCAACTTAATCTCCAGCCATGAGGAGATGTCCTTCACCCAGGCACTGAACAGGCAACACAACCTTCGGAACTCACAGTCGCTGCTGCAGAAAGCAGTGTCTATCCCCCTGACTATACTGCCCCCTATCACTTCCACATTCCATTAATGGCTTCCTACACCATGGTGTTATGGTCAGTTTGCCTATCCATTCTTCAGACCTTGTTTGCACACAGATAGCAGGTATCTCATACCTGTTGGTTACAATTAAGGGCTAAGGCTCCTTCATCACTACGGCCTGGATACTGATACCTGCCAGGCTTGCAACCACACCCTACTCCTCCTGGACACTGACCAACTCTAAAATTCTTAATCTAAGGGATGTAACTGCCTCATGGAACAAAGTGTTCCCCTCCCTGTTGCCCCACAATGTCTGTAGCTTGGACTCCAGCTCAACAACTGAGCTGAACTTGCCTGAGCTGCAGACACCTACCACAGATATGGTTATCTGGAATCACAATGCTCTCCACAAATTCCAATATTTGTATTGCAGGCACTGACGCAGGGTTGTGGTCGTGACTTTCAGCGCCATTTCTGCCCAATTAGTGTCTGACAGAGTGACTTAAAATCAGCCCCGTTATTCCCTTTAGCTGTTTCTGCATGTCCTTGTCCATGTTGATGTAGGTGGCTGCTCTCGAAAATAAGCCACCAATCACTTGTTTAGTATATATATGGTCTATAGCTTGGCTGAATTTATACTGATGTCTCTTGTGGCAGCCTGGTGAGAGACAGAGAAAAATTTCAGGGCTGCAGCGACCTTCAATGCAGTAGATTTCCCCTGGAGCTTTGCTGCCAGTTATCTTGAAGTGTCACAAGTCATTCTTGAGGAGGCTCTGTTACTCCAGAAAGGCAGTGACAATGAAATGCAGGGACATTTGACCAGGCCTGTACACATGGTTGAGAGGGTAAGGGTTTCAGGAATCATCTTCCAACATCCTGCAGAATCCCTTTTCCTTCTTTCTGCACCCCATTCTTTTGCTCCAAATAGGCCAAATGTAGTGAAATTGCCAGTGGGATCACTATCGTGCAAAGGCCAGGCTGCTTATAAAAATGATCTTACAAAATGACAGCCACAAGTCCACTTCATGCTCAGATGTCTATGATCATTGACAAAAGTGCACTTTGCAGTTGAAAGGGAACAATTTCCAAAAGTACCTGCTAGGATAGATATTGGGGCAGTTTATTTGCATATGGAAGACACATCCTTTATTGGCTGCTAATGGTCTTTTCTGCAAAGCAATGCGAGGCTGGAGGAATCTTCTCAGCCTTTCCTTGTCAGCAAAGGCTGCACTACTTAGGTATTATTTGTGGTTTCACTGGGAAAGGAACAGTTGGAAGAGTTATAAGAATGTTGTGGCCTGCAATAAGTTTTCCCAGATCATAGGGGGAGTGTCGAAGATACCGGAAAAGTAAGCTCCGATTTTTTAAATGACAACTCCCTCTAATAGATAAAGTGAAAGGTCATCTATCACTAAAATGTTTGTGTGCACTTTGTTTGCACTTTGAATAAAAGTTGCTCAGGAAAGGTCTTGAGGGCCCAGGATACACCATTAGGACTTACATCTTCAGAAAAATAAATAGCCAAAACTTTTCTTTTCAGTAATTGCATGAAGGAAACAATAGATTGAAAACAAACAATTTTTCTGTAACTTTATCAAATTTACTTGAATTTTGTCACCAATGGATGTGCCTGATTCAATCAGTAATATTCAGTATAGAACTAAAATATTTGTAAACAAAATGGCACTGCGAAAAAGGATTTTTTTTATCTCAAAGGTGATGCAAAATAATTTCCAGGAAGTAGCTCTAAAAACTGAAAGCAAAATTGTGTCAGTCAGCAGCTTAAATGAATTAAATGCAATTTCTGACTTAGGCCAGTTAAAGCCGGTTACAAACAACCTTTTACAAACAACGTTTTAAGTAGTCACTGTAGAGCAAATATCCTGCAATTAAACAAATCAGCAGGAGAAAGTCAGTCAATCTGGGATCAAAATACTTTTTACTTTGATAAATTAGTGAGATGCTAATTCACTGGACCTGAAAAGGATTTAAAATCACAAATGCAATATTACTGTACAGGCAAAATTCTTCCAAAATAGTTAATAAAATGACAAACATGTACTTTTATGACATGCATAACACCTAAAGAAAAGAAATGATAGTCATGGGCAACCAGAAGTTTAGTTTGTAGAAAGAATACTTCAGACATAACTGCATTGCTCATCAGATTAAGACTTTCATCTTTGATTTCACTTGACACACTAATAATCATCATCATTTAAGATGAAAATCAATGTGACAGTACTGGACTCCACTGCTTTTTCCTTTACCTCGTGTTCCAGCAGAAAATTCATGCTCCCATTTCATAAAAAAATTAACAACTATCAATGTAACCCCGTCAAAAACTTAGTGGCTAAATGAACTGCCTAATAGGGTTCTAAGTAAAAGAATGAATCCAAAGGGTTCTACTTTTGGTTGCTATCCAGTGAGCTTTGCTTGAAAGTCTGTGTGTGTGGATGACTTTGGATTTGGCTGCAATGCTTTCCCACAGTTAAATAGTCTGCCAGCATTACTTGGACTCTCCTCACATGATGAATCACATACTTGAGTCAGGTACACCAACGGAGAGGATCAAAGGGGACTTATTCACATGTTTTTGTTTGGGTTTTTATCTATGTTTTTGCCTGTCCCAGGGGATTTTATGGTTCTAGGTGGGGTATATAAACAGTGTGGAGAGCACAACACAACTATATTTTTCATATTAGGAGCAGCGATATCCAGTGGAACTGTGCCCAGCAAGAGTCAGGAAATGAGGAAAGAGAACTGGAAAAGAAAGAAACATACTGTGATAGAAGCAGTTATTAAAGAATCCCCTACAGATCAATATTGAATACTTATTTGATCTAAGGACATTTAGCTCGCCCTGCTGTTCTCACACAATGCTGACCCTGCTGAGCTATTGTATGTGTGTTTCATCAGAGATGATAGAAAGTGGACTGTCAGCAAGTTTGAAAAACAAAAGACCCTGTAGCAACTAGCTTTAAGTATGTGGTTGGAGTCATGGTAGCGAATAGCTCATTTGAAACTATATGTGACCACAAAGTAAGAATGTAACGACACGGGTACCATAGGTCAGTGATGAAATATTGTCAATCTAGCTGAAGTATGTGTTTGTCAGCAATATGTACAGTGAAAATAGATCACATAAAATGTCTCGAGACACTTGAAAAATGCTACTCCACAATATCCACAGTACAACCTGGCAGCTCAAGAGGGTAATGAGGAAAGCTATTGAGATACTAAGGCAGCCTGCCAGCTTAGCTGGGCACTAGTGCATGGCAGCAGTGAAGGAAAGTAACTTTAAGATGATGCAAAAAAGCAAAAATGATAATGACCATCAATTCTGAACATATATCCAGGCTTTAGCCCTCAATAGCACAATTGCACCATTATGAATAAAGTCACTTCTTTTTCTTTATTTACATCAAAAACGGAATCCATGGTTACACCAGTTTTAGTATTGGGAATCTGTGTGACCTTGTGCAGAAATTCTTTTCAGACTTAAGAAATAGTTGTTGCTGGGGCTGAACAAAAGCTCTTTCTCTACCTCTAGCTTATTTACTCCCTGTGCTGAGACTACAATGCAACTGAAGCCAAGTTCATCATAAACAAAATTTAAAGTCAGAGAAACGATGGGATTGACCTTGACATGAAACTGGCAATGCAACTACAGGTAGGAAGAAAACCGAGACGACATTCATCTTTCTTGAAGCTGGGTATGAGCTATTTTTTTTTCTGAATACAACAAACTGGCTATGGCAAAAGTAAACGAGACTTATGTTTTATTATAAGGATCAATGGGTGCGAAATATATTTTCCCCTATTTTTGGGCCTGCAGTCATGATTTGTGTGCCCATGCCCAGTCAGACCAAGATGGGTATGACACAAAATTTGTCCATCCATCTCACCTGCATGTTTGTGAGGAAGATTTTGGACCTCCAGCACTGGTCTCCTCAATTCTACTATTGAGTTCGACATACAGCAGGAAGTGCCAGCATCAAAGCTACATACCATGTGCTACAGGTAACCTGCTTTTCCTTAAAGATGGATCCAGACTGACAGATGTGACATTAGGACTGCAGATGAGCATAGAGGAGAGATATCATGGTCCCACTGGGGTCACTCAAGGACCATCCCTGAGAAGGGAGTGCAAACCAGTGGCCTGTGAGGTGCAAGACTCCATCTGCTCCCTCTGATAGATGTATTAGATCTCATGGCACCATTCGAAGAAAAGCAGGAGAGTTCTCCCAAAGTCTTACTCATTTCTCCCTCAAGCAACACCACAAAAATAGTTTATCTGATCATTTATCTTGTTGCAATTCTTGGGATTTTGCTGCACACAAATTGGCTCGTGTCTACATAATTAAAGCCGTGAATAGAGTATCAAACTATTCTCACTGCTATGCTGCAGAAAACTATCTTTCAACTAAGGTGAGATGTAAAACAAACCAAAATGTCAGCTTGTGTGTTTATGGTACTGTATATCTCTTCCAGCTTCAATCAATGGTTATTTCACACTTTCTTCCCATCTCTGCTACTTTGGAACTTGTTGCTGCTGTCCCTTGCATCATTGACCACCTACTTACAATTTCCCAATAATGGCCTGCTAGACGACTGAGATATCCACTAATACTTTTATACCCAGGAACTTCCTTTTCTCCAGTAATGTTCTAGTCAACACATTCAATTAAAATACAAAAGTAAGCTATTTTAATACAGCTTTTAACCAATTTTGTTTAAAAAGTTTATAACTTTAGAGTAAAGGGTTAACTTCAGAAGCACACAATGCTGATGTAATGATCATATAACATCACATTATTGAATAACAGAGGTTTTGAGGGAGCAGAAATTCCAACCTGATGCAGAGGTCCCAACATATACATAGTAAGCTGTAAATAAAGAGCAATGGTTTGAACAAGCTATAGCCTTGAGCAGCTTATTTTGGGAGAATAGACAAGCCCCAAAGAACACTGTCTAGACCCCAAACACATTACAAAACATGGTGGCAGCAGACAGCGAGTAAAAGACCTAGAAAACTTTAAGAAGCAGCTACAGACCTGGCAAACCAAAATATCTTTGAAAGATGGATGAAAGGAACAGATCCAAAATTCAACACAAACTTAGAGCATCGCGGGTGAGCAGATGCAAGCTGAGACACAGACCCAGAGCCTGGACAGCAGTGAGCACAGACAAGCAACACCACTGAAACAGAAATAATTCCAGGGGTCAGTAGAAGCATGGAATCCACATTATCACTTCCAGAGTTATTTCAGAGCGCCAAAGGCTTACAACAGGCCCTGGACAGGGACAACTGGAGAAAGAGGTATTGAGATATGGAACCCCTTCTGGCTTACACAAAAAAGATCAAAAAGACTAGGTCAAAATAATATGCAGTTGGATCTATTGCTAAGACCATGATAGCAAGGCAGTGTTATTCACAATAACTGCTTGTCATGGAAGAATGAGTCCAAAGCTAGTCTTCTACCTCAAGCTGGTTTATTCTTAAGACAGTGTAGAAACTCTCCCAATCCCTTCCACACTGGAGTGTTACAGCTGTACTCATTCATAATTCCTTTGATAACTCTTTTGATGCACCATGTGCCATATAAATACCATGGCTACAAGAGCAGGTCAGAGACTAGGAATCGTGTGGCAAGTAACTCACCTCCTGACTCCCCAAATCCTGTCCACCATCTACAAGGCACAAGTCAGAAGTGTGATGGAATACTCCCCACTTGCCTGGATGAGTGCAGCTCCCACAACACTTAAGAAGCTCGACACCATCCAGGTCAAAGCAACTTGCTTGATTGGCATGCCATCCTTCACTATCATTGGGTCAAAATCCTGGAACACCCTTTCTAACAGCACTGTGGGTGTACCTATACTACATGGACTGCAGCAATTCAAGAAGGCAGCTCACCACCACCTTCCCAAGGGCAACTAGGGATGGGCAATAAATGCTGCCCCAGCCAGCAAAGCCCACATCCCGTGAATGAATATAAAAAAATCATTTATAGGTGAACCAATGCCCATCATCTGTTTTAACAAGCAATTGTCTTAACAGTGCTATACAATGTGATTGCCAGTTAACAAGAAGATTGTTACTAGACCTTGATGATGCAATTACTGATACATTGACAGGCAGGGAGTGGATAAAATTTCAATTTCTTATGAAGAACCCTGCAAGCATTTGATTCATATTTCAGCAACTGCAGAAACTAGAAAGGGCAAAATGTAACAAGAGAAAACAAAGACCATGAATGATGGATTCGTTCATCAATGATCTATACAGGCTGGCAGGGAATTGCAAATATGGAATCTTAAGGGATGAATTGATTCATGACAGAATCATAGTAGGGGTCCTAGATGAAGCATCATCAGATCTCTTACAGACAGAAAGGGATTTAAGACTAGTTAAGGCAGTAAAGATTGCGAAGCAGACTGAGCTTAGAAAACAAAATTGGGCGTTTGCTCACAGAGAACGCAAGATCCCAAGGAGAAGATTGAGCTAGACTGTTCAGTTTGTGAGCCATAGGAGGAAAAGTGTGCCAAAGCATAAACCTACCAAAACAGGAAAAACGTGCCAAATGCCATCTTGCAATGTTTTAGATATGGGGGAACAAACCACACAAGTGAGAAAAATGTCCAGCAGGGGGAGCAGAGTGCCACAATTGTGGAAAAATCAACCACTTCAAAATTGTTGCTCGAAAACATTGACAATCTGTAAAAAGTGGGAGGAAGTATTAAAGCAGAGCGACATTCAAAATGTGGAAGAACCACAGAGAAAGGAAGTAACCTTCCTGGGGGAGATAAATGATAATGTGAATTAAACTTGAAGTGGATGGACACCCCACAGAGTTTAAATAAACAGGAGCAGGAGTTTCTATTTTACCAGACAAAGTCAAATGGCTTAAGCAAGTTACATTGCCACCCCCATCTATCAAATTACAGGGCCCTGGTGGGAGTACATTAAAAGTCAAAGATCAACTCACGGCAAAGTTGAAATATAAAGATAGAGAAATCTTCGAATCTCCCGATGTCATTCAAAATCAAGAATCTCTCTACTAAGAAGAAAAGCATGCTTAAAATTGAAGCTAATCTATAAAGTGGATGAAGTTGCTGATGAGCATTACAGCAGTACATTTAGAAATTCCAAAATTATTTACGGGCTTAGGGAAACTAAGGACCATGTCACCTGAAGAGCTGATGCCAAACCAATTTGCCTCTTTACACCGAGGAAAGACCCTCAACCACTCTTGGGCCACGTCAAGGGTGAAATTAAGAAAATGCAATAGCAAGGAGTTACATCACCAGTCACCATGCCAACAAAATTGTGTTTAGGAATGGTCACGGTCCCAAATCCAAATGGCTCTATAAGGATGTGTGTGGATTTAATGCAGCTAGCCAAATCAATGGCAGGTGAGATCCACCCAATGGCTTCAATGTCTTGCCAAACTAGCCAAGGGTACTCTATTCACCAAATTAGATGCAAACAGTGGATCTTGGCAGTTACCTCTGGACAAAGAATCCAGATTGCTCACTACTTTTATAATACTGTTTGGTTGTTATTGTTTCAGTAGATTACCATTTGAAATTGTGTCTGCTCCAGAAATTTTCTGAGAACAATGTCTCAAACTCAAGAAGGCATGGAAGGAGTAATACGCGATATGGATGACATACTTGTACATGGCTCCATGACAGAAAAGCAGGGCTGCAGAGTTAGAGCAGTCCTAATAGTCTTACAGGATGCAGGCTGTTATGGACAGGAGGAGAGTGTTAATTTAAACAGCACTAATTTCTCCTCTCAACAGAAAGGTGTTTTTGATTTGCTTCCCCCTTTATAAGCGGTGGTGTATTTTCCAACCCCTCAGTTTTGGCGTTATCCAATTTTCTATTAATAGCCCCATAACAAACTCAAAGGGCTGGTTTATTTGCACACACTCAATGTGGGAGGAGGGTAGCAATGTTGTCTCCTTTTCACTCATACTGTAAAAGAGGGGTAGAGAAAAGAAAGATTTACATTGCAGAGACCACAGAGAAAAGAAATATTGTTTCATGTGGGCCCAGATTCCAGAATCAAAGTCCAATGAGGTATTTGTTCATGGAGGTTGCCGGTTAATTCACTTTCCCGGTGGTGTTGGCTTCACATGATGAGATAGGCACAAAGAGATGAATCAGTTTTGTGGGCGGGGGTACTGAAGTTCCAACTGAGGCAGTGTAGATGGTGCCAGGAGATCAACTTGGGCAGAGCCCCTTTTCTGTGAGGCTGCTTGTAGGATGATAAAAAGCAAACAGAGTTCTTGCAGTACTGCAAGGCAATATAACTGGTTATACAAGCTAACAGTCTATGTCATATGACACCCGCTTCTCCACATTGTCTTTGACAAGGGAAGTGTATCCCTTGTCTGGGCTCCCGAGATGGTTAAAGGTCTCAACCATTAAGATTTGAATGAAGGGTTTTTTATTTATTCATTCGTGGAATATGGGCATCGCTGGCCTTGCCAGCATTTATTGCCATCCCCAATTGCCCTTGAGAAGATGGTGGTGAGCTGCTTTCTTGAATTGCTGCAGTCCATGTGGTGTAGGTACACCCACAGTGCTATTAGGAAGGGAGTTCCAGGATTTTGACTCAGCAACAATGAAGAAAGGAGTCAGGATGGTGAGTGACTTGGAGGGGAACTTCCAGGTGGTGGTGTTCCCATCTATCTGCTGCCCCTGTCCTTCCAGGTGGTAGTGATTGTGGGTTTGGAAAGTGCTGTCTAAGGAGCTTTGGTGAATTCTGTAGTGCATCTTGTAGACGGTACACACTGCTGCTACTGTGCGTCGGTGGTGGAGGGAGTGAATGTTTGTGGAAGGTCTGCCAATCAAGCGGGTGCCAATCAAACAGGCTGTTTTGTCCTGGATGGTGTCAAGCTTCTTGAGTGTTGTTGCAGCTGCACTCATCCAGGCAAGTGCAGAATATTCCACCAAACTCCTGACTAGTATTTTGTAGATGGTGGGCAGGCTTTGGAGAGTCAGGAGATGGGTTACTCGCGGCAGTATTCCTAGCCTCTGACTGTTCTTGTAGCCACAGTATTTATTGGCTAGATCAGTTCACTTTCTGGTGAATGGTAACCCCCAGGATGTTGATAACGGGGAATTCAGAGATGGTAATGCCACTCAATGTCAAGGGGCGATGGTTAGATTCTCTCTTGTTGGAGGCGGTCATTGCCTGGTACTTATGTGGCACAAATATTACTTGTCACTTCAGCCCATTCCTGGATATTGTCCAGGTCTTGCTGCATTTGAAATGGACTGCTTCAGTATCTGAGGAGTAGCGAATGGTGCTGACATTGTGTAATAATCAGTGAACATCTGCACTTCTGTCCTTATGATGGAAGGAAGGTCATTGATGAAGTAGCTGAAGATGTTTGGGCTGAGGACACTACCTGAGAAACTCCTACAGTGATGTCCTGGAACCCAGATGATTGACCTCCAACAACCACAACCATTTTCCATTGAGCTAGGTATGAATCCAACCAGCAGAGAGTTTTCCCCCCCCAATTCCCATTGACTCCAGTTTTGCTAGGGCTCGTTGATGCCACCCCTGGTCAAATGCTGCCTTGATGTCAAGGGCAGTCACTGTCACCTCACCTTGGGAGTTCACTCTTTTGTCCATGTTTGAACCAAGGCTGTAATGAGGTCAGGAGTTGAGTGGCCCTAGCGGAACCCAACCTGAGCGTCAGTGAGCAGGTTATTGCTAAGCAAGTGCCGCTTGATTGCATTGTTGATGATCCTTTCCATCACTTTACTGATGTGGAGATACACCTTACTGATGTGGTGGAGAATAGACTGATGGGGTAGTAATTGGCTGGGTTGGATTTGTCCTGCTTTTGTTTTTCATGTACAGGACAATTTCCCACATAGCCGGATAGATGCCAGTATTGTAACTGTAATGTAACAGCTTGGTTAGGGGCACAGCAAGTTCTGGAGCACAAGTCTTCAGTACCATTGTTGGAATATTGCCAGGGTCCATAACTTTTGCAGTATCCAGTGCCTTCAGCCGTTTCTTGATATCATGTGGAGTGAATCGAATTGGCTGAAAACTGGCATCTGCGATGCTGGGGACTTCTGGACGAGAAGGAGATGGATCATCCGCTTGACATTTCTGGCTGAAGACTGCAGAAAGTGCTTCAGCCTTATCTTTTGCACTGATGTGCTGGGCTCCTCCATCATTGAGGATGGGAATATTTGTGGAGCCTCCTCCTCCAGTGAGTTGTCCACCACCATTCACGACTGGATGTGGCAGAACTGCAGAGTTTAGGTTTGATCCATTGGCTGTGAAATCACTTAGCTCTGTCTATCATTTGCTGCTTATGCTGTTTGGCATACAAGTAGTCCTGTGTTGTAGCTTCGCCAAGTTGGCGCCTCATTTTTAGGTATGCCTGGTGCTGCTCCTGGCATGCCCTCCTGCACTCTTCATGGAAGCAGGGTTGATCCCCCAGCTTAGTGGTAACAGTAGGGTTGGGGATATGCTGGGCCATAAGGTTACAGATTCTGTTTGAATACAATTCTGCTGCTGGTAATGGCCCATAGTGCCTCATGGTTGTGGGGCTCTTTGTCTCGGCAGATAAGTAGACTCTGGTTGGCCAACCTGGGTTATGAAATGTAGGTGGCCTTTGTATTGAGTTGCCTTTGTATTTGGTCTGTGCATCCCACAGGGGAATTGTTAGTGTCTCTTCAAAGATGAGAAGGTGCAAGTTTCTTCAATACTACCGCATTGCTCCATCAACAGTGGTGCTTTTGAAAAGATTAAACAACTTCTAATCTTCTCTGAAAATTTGGCACATTATGACCCAGAACTATTGACCATAGTAGCAGTAAATGCATCATCAACAGGTCTGGAAGCAGTATTATTTCAAGTGCAGAGAGACGGCAAACATAGACATGTTCACTATGCCTCAAGTTCATTATCACAAACAGAACAAAGGTACGCCACAATCGAAAAAGAAGCATTGACAGCAACATGGACGTGCAAAGCATTCTCAGACGACATTATGTGGTTGCGGTTCAAATTGAAACAGACCATAAGCCACTAGTCACTCTTCTGAACATGAAAGAAATTCCAACGATGCCGCCCAGAATAAAGTGGATAAGATTAATGTGACTCCAGAACAGAGTATTTTCAAGGGAAGTATCGAATGGCAGCAGAGACACTGTTACTGATACCATCAGGAGGAAACAACAGTAGGATTTACACTTCATCAAGGAGGTGGAAGCATATACATCCCTAATTACTTAATTAATTACTTACCAGCTACTGCAAAATAGTTACAGTGAATAAAACAAGCACATCAGCAAAATGACAAATGTCTCCAAATAAGAGAATATTGTCTGGAAGGATGTCCGGGCTATATCCCCAGCAATCCAGTACTACACCAGTACTTTGAACAACACAACCACCTCAGTGTGATTGACGATTTACTAGTCTTCATGGGAGTACAGTCATACCAAGAGCACTTCGACTTGATGTTCTTCAAAGACTTCACCAAGGTTATTTAGGGATAGCAAAACGAGAGCCCAGGATCTCGTGGTTGGCATTACTCGTTCTATCGAAGAAATTATTTCTAATTGTCTTATGCATGCAGTAAACAGCCAAGAACAAAAAGAGCCACTATCATCTTCTACTTTCAAGGCTGTGGGCGTGCCTGGGAATGGATCTATTTGATTTTCAGGGGAAAACATTCCTTATTGTCATTGATTACTACTCAAGGCAGATTGAAATGAACAGATTGCATGGTATCGTGGAGGAAGCAGTCATTCAATCACTGAAGAAAACTGATGCAATACATGGTATTCCAGACATTGTAGTGTCTGACAACGGGCTGCAATTTGCTTATGAGTTATTCCAAAATTTTGCAAAGGAATACGGATTTGTTCACGTAATCAGGTCACTTAGTTATTCTCAAGCAAATGGAGAAGCTGAGAACCATCAAAGGTATACCGACGAAGAATGAAGACCTTTATTTAGTTCTTCTGAGTTACCGAACCACACCACTACATTTTGCTGCTGTGCCTGTTTTACTTCCTACAACTATTTTTGCAGTAGCTGGTAAATGTTGAGTAATTAAGGATGTCTATACTTCCACTACAAAATGGCTTCTCACTATCAGTTATGGGAAGGAGAATGCAAACAGAATTCTATTTCTGACACAGAAACTTAAACTTTAAGGGAAGACTGTGGTGTAGTTGTAATATTGCTGGACTAGTGATCCAGAGGCCCAGGCTAATGTTCTAGGGACATGGGTTCAAATCCACTATAGCAGCTAATGGAATTTAAATTCAATTAAAAAAAAAATCTGGAATTGAAAGTTTGTCTCAGTAATGGTGACTACAAAACTATCACTGACTGTCATAAAAACCCATTTGGTTCACTAATGTCCTTTAGGGAAGGAATTCTGCCATCCTTACCTGGTCTGGTCTACAGGTGACTCCAGACCCACAGCAATGTGGTTGACTCTTAACTGGCCTCTGAAATGCTCCAGCAAGCCATCAGTTCAAGGGCAATTAGGGATGGGCAACAAATTCTGACCCTGCCAATGACGCTCACATCACAGGAAAGAATAAATAAAAAAAAAATCACCACGAATGACCATGAGAGGGTAAAACAACATGGGGAAAAACAGAAACAAATAGGCTTGTCATTTTAACCACAGGCACAGAGCATGTGAGTTACCAGTGCTGAAGCCTGGGGAATGAGTATGGGCACAATGCCAAAAGAGAAAAGGAACAATTATCAAAAGAACTCAAAACCGAGATCATACAACGGACCAGGGTACCATAAGGCGAAACCACAGTGCTTTAATATCCTTGAAATGAGTTATGAGCCTGGACCAGGTACCCCCAGCTTTTTGGTAAAATCTGGTTAGGGACCAATAAATTTTTGTTTAAAGGAGACAAAGTTTGAGATTCAAGACACGTGTTAAGAGAAGAAAGCCACAAAATTCCACAGATTTTGCACAAAAATAGACTTTTCTATACAAGATCAGAAAGACTGAACAATTTACAATATCTATCTTATACTCTAACATGTGGGCTTAATATGAGGTACATATGAATTAAAAGGCAAACTATGATCAAACACAGTGGACGGACCACCTGGCACCAACCTAGGCACCGAAAACAACAATGGCAAACCTAGCCCTGTCCACCCTGCAAAGTCGCTTTTACTAACATCAGGGAACTTGTGTCAAAATTGGGAGAGCTGTCTCACACACTAGTCAAGCAACAGCCTGATATGCTCATATTCACCCAATCATAGCTTACAGACAATGTCCCAGACACCACCGTCACCGTCCCTGGGAATGTCTGTCCCACCAGCAGGACAGAGCCAGCAGAGGGTTGCACAGTGGTAAATAGTCAGGAGGGAGTTGCCCTGGGAGTCCCATGGCATCTGGTCAAAGATAGGCAAGGAAACCTCCTGCTGAGTACCATGTACCTCCACCCCTCAGCTGATGAATCAGTGCTCCTTCATGTTGAACACCACTTGGAGGAAGCACTGAGGGTGGTAAGGGCACAGAATGTACTCTGGGTGGGAGACTTCTATATCCATTACCGAGAGGCTCCAGAGCACCACCACAGACCGAGCTGGCTGAGTCCTAAAGGACTTAACTGTTATATACTGGGTCTGCAGCAGGTGCTGAGGGAACCAACAAAAGAGAAAAACCTACTTGATCTCATCCTCACCAACTTGCCTGCTGCAGGTGCATCTGTCCATGACAGTGTCACTAGGAGTGACCACCGCACAGTCCTAGTGGAGACAAAGTCCAGTCTTCACATTGAGGATACCCTCCATTGTGTTGTGGGACATTACCACCATGCTAAATGGGATCGGTTTCGAACAGATCTAGGAACTTAAGGCTGGGCATCCATGAGGTGCTCTGGGCCATCAGCAGCAACAGAATTGTACTCAAACACAATTTGTAACCTCATGCCTGGCATATCCCCAACTTCAGCATTACCGCCAAGCTAGGGGATCAACACAGATTCAATGAAGAGTGTAGGAGGGCATGCCTGAAGCAGCACCAGGCATACCTAAAAATGAGGTGTCAACCTGGTGAAGCTACAACATAGAGCTACTTGCATGCCAAACAGCATAAGCAGCAATGGATAGACAAAGCTAAGCAATTCCACAACCAACAGATCAGATCTAAGCTCTGCAGTCCTGCCACATCCAGCTGTGAATGGTGGGGGACAATTGAACAACTCACTAGAGGAGAAGACTCCACAAATATCCCCATCCTCAATGATGGAGGAGCCCAGCACATCAGTGCAAAAGATAAGGTTGAAGCAATCCCAACAATCTTCAGCCAAAATTGTCAAGTGGATGATCCATCTCAGCCTCCTCCAAAAGTCCCCAGCATCACAGATGCCAGTCTTCAGCCAATTTGATTCATTCTACATGATATCAAGAAACGGCGGAAGGCACTGGATACTGCAAGGGCTATGGGTCCTGACAATATTCTGGCAATAATACTGAAGACTGGTGCTCCAAAACTGGCCAGAGCCCTAGCCAAGCTGTTTCAGTACAGCCACAACACTGGCATCTATCTGGTAATGTGGAAAATTGCCCAGGAATGTCCTGTAAACAAAGAAAAAGCAGAACAAATCAAACTGGCCAAAAGTGTCCCATCAGTCTACTCTCCACCATCAGTAAAGTGATGGAAGGGGTCATCAACAGCGTTATCAAGCGGCACTTACATAGCAATAACCTGCGCACAGACACTCAATTTGGGTTCCTCCAGGGTCACTCAGCTTCTGACTTCATTACAGCCTTGGTTCAAACATGGACAAAAGAGCTGGACTCCAGAGGCGAGGTGACAGTGACTGCCCCTGACATCAAGGCAGCATTTGACTAGGTGTGGCATGAAGGAGCCCTAGCAAAACTGGAGTCAATGAGAATCAGGGGAAAACTCTCTGCTGCCTAGCACAAAGGAAAATGGTTGTGGTTGTTGGAGGTCAGTCATCTCAGATCCAGGGCATCACTGCAGGAGTTCCCCAGCGTGGTGTCCTCGGCCCAACCATCTTCGGCTGCTTCATCAATGACCTTCCTTCCATCGTAAGGTCAGAAGGGGGGATGTTCACTGATTATTGCACAATGTTCAGCACCATTCGTGACTCATCAGACACTGAAGCAGTCCATGTCCAAATGCAGCAAGACCTGGACAACATCCAGGCTTGGGCTGACAAGTGTCAAGTAACATTGGTGCCACACAAGTGTCAGGCAATTTCCATCTCCAACAAGTGAGAATCCAACCATCGCCCCTTGACATTCAACCTCATTACCATCGCTGAATCCACCACTATCAACATCCTGGGGGTTACCATTGACCAGGAACTGAACTGGACTAGCCATATAAATACTATGGCTACAAGAATAGGTCAGAAGCTAGGAATTCTGCCACAAGTAACCCATCTCTTGACTCCCCAAAGCCTGTCCATCATGTACAAGGCACAGGAGTATGATGCAATATTCCCCTCATGCCTGAATGAGTGCAGCTCCAACAACACTCAAGAAGCTTGACACTGCCCAGGACAAAGCAACCCACTTGATTGGCAGCCCTTCCACAAACATTCACTCCCTGTACCACCGATGCACAGTGGCAGCTGTGTGTACCATCTACAAAATGCACTGTGGAAACTCACCAAGGCTCCTTAGGCAGCACCTTCCAAACTCACGGCCACTACCATCTAGAAGGACAAAGGCAGCAGAAACATGGGAACACCACCACCTGAACGTTCCCCTCCAAATCACTCACCATTCTGACCTGGAAATATATAACCGTTTCTTCACTGTTGCTGGGTCAAAATCCTTGAACTCCCTCCCACAGTACCATGGGTGTACCCACAGGGACTGCAGCTGCTCAAGAGGCAGCACACCACCACCTTTTCAAGGGGAATTAGCGATGGGCAATAAACAAAAACTGCACAATAAACAACAGATGTGACTAAGATAGATTCCATGGATTTCTCAGTAACCCACCCAGACATCAGTAAACTCTGTGAGTCAACCAATCTCATTGAAACTCTCTCTCTCTCATGACGGATTCCGGTTTTCCCCTTTGAAGTTCTTGCCTCGGAATCCTCTTCAAAAGTCACTCCAATTTGGACAGTGTCAATGAGAGCCCACCTCGCAGGGCCTCAGCCTTGTCTCCTGATGCTCTGTTCTGCTGGATTTCTGAGTCTGCACTCAGCACCAACTCATAAGCACAACTTCAGCTCTTCGCCACACCGAGCAGAACACAACTGCTCCAAAGTGGTACCTTTGCTGCAACAGTCTGCAGCATGAAGTCAGCAACCTTTTGCTGCTTCCTTCAATTGCCAGGGCTTCTCCTGAGCCCACACCACTTAAAGTCTGCCACCCACAGCCCTTTTTCTGCTTGGATCATCTTTCTCTGTTCTTCTTTTTTATTAATTAGGACCACTCCCTGTCCCTTGTTTGAGACTCTTCTCAACTATGGAACCCTGCTCCCCATCATCTGACTGAGATTTTCATGCCATTTCTTTTATTTTCTCTTTTGACTCTGGCACGCCTCTGTCAGGATGGTCAAGCGCTTTAACTGTCAGATTGAGCATGTGCCGCTTGCTCCCAGCCCACACATGGGCAAAACTCCCAAGGCCTGTCGGAACTTGTCGCTTCCAGCCTCCACTCCAGAATCAGGTAAGCTTGGATTTCTGAACAGAAGAAAGCCAACAGAAACTTCAACTTACTGCTCAGATCCTGAAGAGAAGGAAGAAGAAAAAAGACAAAGCTCTACAGCCATCCAGGAGAGAAGAACATCCACACTGAAAGAAGGGAGAGTACGGATTATCCTCGTCCTCAGAAAGAGATCAGAACATCATCTGGGAGTTGGTCAAGGCACCTCAGAGAGTAACCCTGTGAAATGTAAGACTAAGGGGAGATATAGGAGGATGTAAATATGACAGGGATAAAGACTTGCGGGGGGGCGGATATGTAGATTAATTGGCGATGTAAAGATGATGTACCACCACATGATTGAGTAACAGACATCTTGAGGGAGGAGGCATCCCAATCTCATGCAGAGGTCCCAGTATGTACATAGCAGCTGTAAATAAAGTGTAATGGCTTTAAGAAACTACAGCCTTGAGCAACTTACTTTGGGAGAGTAGACAAGCCCCATAGAACCCAGAACACATGAAGAAACAATAACTGTTTTAAAATTGTCTAACAGAGGAATTCTATGGGAATATATGAACCAATATGCAAGCAAAGGAAATTGCTCCCTCTCCTTCAAGTGGAATTTTTTTTCTGTTTGTGAAAATTATTTTAAACCAGTAGCCATCCGTTCCTTAGACTGAAGAAATGTTCTCCATGAGTCATATGGCTCTCAGTTCAAACCTATGTGCTGCTTAATGCTTTTTATTAAAAAGAGCACTGTTGTGTAGCATTCACAAATAAAACATTCCTGTGACAAAGGGCAACCGATTTAAACCAGAACACAATGTTCTGGTGCAGACACAAAGGGTGTAAGTTTCTAAGATTCTATTAACAAATAGCAGCAAACCTCAGGCAAAAGTGCACATCAACCTGAAAACTGTGTCCAGATGATTACCAGCACCAAAAGCAATTCAAATGGACTGCAACATTATTCAGACAGCAGAGATTTTAAATGCTAATTGTCAATCTATTATAGTCCATTTTGAATTAGTAAATTCTCTCATCTTTTGCTGTAATCTGAAGCAATGGTTTCTGAATGAGGTATTGTAGTCAGGGAACACAATACATTTACTTTGAAACTTCTGCCTTTCTGAAACTGTAAACCCCTGGACAGGTTAGACTTGATATCTTCTTTTGAAAGTGTAGAGGAAAAGATGAGATATGACAGCAGATTACCTTTTATTAATGGCTGCCCATGAAACATTAATGTTATCTGTCATCAGTTCCACCTTCCTGGTATTGTCCATTGCGTAATCCCGCAAAAGCTTGCGTGCAAGGTCGTTGGCCATGTCTACAATTATCTGCCACTGCTGCAGCTCCATCATGAATTGCTGAAAAAAATAAAAAGTATTTCTGATATTATACAGGAAACAATTCATTAAAGCTAAGGAGGGGGGAGATTTAGTGTGGGCCAAACTCATTGTTTACACTCAAATTACTGGTGAAATTTTGTGCTCCCCGATATAGTTTTCCTCCTTTGCAATGGTTGCAAGCTTACTCCTGTGCTATTGACAGTGCAATGCTAATTTTGCTCAGCTTGAAAAAAAACAGGGGTTTAACAACAGCGCTTTCCCTAATCCTTGAAATGCAGCTTTTTTGATGAACATCTATGACTAACTTACTTCAGTCTAGAAGCAGAAACTACTGAGCTAACAAATTATTCACCTCTAGTGCAGGGTTTTCTATTAATTAATTCTTCATATGTCTCACAGCACACACTACTGTTAGAATCACACTGTTCATTGTTAACAATGTATGAAATTTAATTAATATTCCCATCAGCTTTCAACATGATATAATTAATCTCTTTCTCATACCCTACCCCACCCCCCGCCCCCCAGCGTAAAATCGACCCTCCTCCTATATTTTTGACTGTACCTATTTTTATATACTGAACAAATCTTCCTTATGTTTTGCTTTCAAAGGTCTACTCCCTTGTGCAGTAACCCTGCCAGTCACACTTTTATTGTGAGACTTTTGCAGCCAGGAACAGGTTTGTGTCACCTTCAGATTCAACTATTCCAAAGCTCTCCTGCTTAGCCTCCCACTCTCCAAAAACTATTCCACACCTTGCTCATCATCCTCATTCTCATGGATAAATGCTGGCTTCCTGTTCCCAGAGGCCTCAATTTTAAAAAAATCATTCACGGGATGTGGGCATCGCTGGCTAGGCCAGCATTTATTGCCCATTCCTAATTGCCCTTAAGAATGTATTCATCATTTTTAAATCCTCCAAAGTTTTGCCCTTTCCTATCTCTGAAACCTACTCTAGTACAACAATCCCAAACTCTCCATTCTGCTGTCACCAGCCTCTCGTGCAGATTTAGTGGGGGTGAAATGCAGCCCACTTTACACTCCGCCTAATATTTTTTCCCATTCAATGGGTGATTTGCTATTGCATGTGTTGTGCTAGTGCCAAAGATCATTTCAACTCCAATGTTTGTATCATCTGTCTGAACTGTGAGTCTTTACCTCAATAGGCAGGAAAATGAATCATCTTCCTTTCTGTCCCTGCTCTAGGTGTAATTAAGTAACTCTTTCGAGTACAAACCCGTTTCCATCTGTTCCTATTCAGATAAAGTTACATTGTTTCATAGTTTGCCATTGTGAGATTTGAACTCTTGATACTCTTTTGAGTAAACCTGTTTCCATCTGTTTCAGATGAAGTTACATTGTTTCATAGTTTGCCATTGTGAGATTTGAACTCTTGATCTTGGGGTTACAAACCCAGTACCATAACCACTTGGCTATTTAGGCCAAGCTATGTTACATTGTTTCATAGTTTGCCATTGTGAGATTTGAACTCTTGATACTCTTTTGAGTAAACCTGTTTCCATCTGTTTCAGATGAAGTTACATTGTTTCAGATGAAGTTACATGTTTCATAGTTTGCCATTGTGAGATTTGAACTCTTGATACTCTTTCGAGTACAAACCTGTTTCCATCTGTTTCAGATGAAGTTACATGTTTCATAGTTTGCCATTGTGAGATTTGAACTCTTGATCTTGGGGTTACAAACCCAGTACCATAACCACTTGGCTATTTAGGCCAAGCTTAGGTGTAATTAAGTACACTAAAGAAGTAAAACAGTTCACAATTGCGCTATTTACATAGCAATGTGCCACACAAGGCTGGTGATTTGGGTTCAGCTGATTTATATTATTCCAATTAGGTAAACTGTGTCAAAGCAGCAATAAGCAAAATAGGGTAACAACCAAAATCTCATTCATAGAAACCAAAAAAAGTCTTTGATTGGAGATGACAATTCTCTCTTTCTGTCACATGCAGTTTATTTTTTTTGCCATGTAAATTGTATAGAATTTGGTCCAAGAATAGAAATTACAGAACAGCTTTCATGTCAAAATAAAAGTTTTACACATTTGACAGACTGAAATAGTTCCTGAATGACGAGCACATATGCTTTTTAACAAAGCCCTCTATTTCTCATTGCTCTACTGTTTGATTTCAGACAATGTCATTTATATGGGACTGTGTACTATGTCAGTGACCCAGTTCAGGATGACAACAATGGAACCAAAACTACAAATATATATTTTCCCAAAAGATGCATGCCATTTATTTCTAAGGGAAAAAAAAATCAGAACATAAATCACGGTGTCGGAAGTGACCTTCTGGGAAAGATACTAACATTCACAGAACTCCTAACAATGCAAAAACACAAAAGAATGCACAAGAATTAGGAGCAGGAATAGGCCATTTGACCTCTTGAGCCTGTTCCACCATTTGATAATATCATGAGTTGATTGTGGCCTGAACCCCACTTGCCTGTTTACTCCTCAGAACACTTTACCCTCTTGCTGATCAATAATCTATCTACTTTTCAGTGTAGTGTTTTAAGCACTATGTTAAATAAATAAATGAGTGTGGTATTGAACAATATTTATAACAATACGGACTAGACAATCTCAGGTTTGATCTAGGGTTTGTGCTAACTCAGGTAGAATGGCAGTGGGGTATGACAATGGCCCTTGGTATCCCTGGCTACAAAGGAAGAAGAACAATTGCTCTATTCATTGACTGAAAAGTTTGGATATGAGCAACAGATGAGAACAGAGTTTAGCTTGGCTATGATGTCTTTGATGTTGATGGTTCCTGATTTTTTCCGATTTGTCTCATGTATAAACAATGGCTATGAAGGGGAAGTACAGGAGGGTAGCTGATGCCTGTAGCTGTATGCCAACATCAAGTGCCTCTTTAAGAACGCAGGAAAATTGGGAACATTCTTTGTACAGTGTAAATATTAAAACTAGGTGGATAAATAGAGGGGAATTATACATTATTCCATGTAACAGAGATAACAGCTCAAACCACAAGAATAAAACAAAAATTTAAGCAGCTGCAAAGCTGGCAGTATCAGTGAATTGCCATCTGCAACCACTGGCACCTGGCACCTATTAACTGTCTCTATGCTTTATGCTGTGTCAGTGCCAAACAAAACATGGCTATGCTGTAGGGCTGAGAGAGTGTAACAATCGTGCAACTTCACTTTGAATTTTAATACCATCAAGCATCCCATTGCTATAGCAACTATGGTTCTACTTTTCTATTCAATACAGGAGAAGAAAGACTCCTGTGACAATTCAAAACTTAATTTTGAATTTCTAACAATGTTAATTTTCACAAAATAACTTTAAACTTAACATGTATTTGCAAACAGATAATGGAGTTGGTTGAGAACAATTCCACATCAGGTTGCCACTGAGCAATTGAGGGTTTTAATTTAGTGGAAAGTTTTTCTTAAAAGATACTCAACCTCAAAACCCATTAGCACAGGACACGATCCACCTGATTGTAAACACTCAAATGTCACAAAAAAGTGAAGGAAATGCTGTGAAAGGCAGTTCTTAATGCACTCTCACTAGATGGCAGCATGATAATACTAGAACCCAATCTCTAACTCCCACTCTTACTCTGTGCCAAGAATGGTGCCTTGAAAAATTTACTTTTGTAATAATACCATCAACAGCATTGTAGCACTTTGTTTTTCTCTCAAAACTGATTTGCAATTAAACACTTAGGCTGTATTTATACTAGAAGTGACAACTCACACTTGTACCGAATGATTGCAATGCAGTTGGCGCACCTTTGTTGTAATGCATACAACTTCAGACTTACTCTCAAGATAAGCAGAACTGTACTCTTCTCATACCACTCAATGCACTTGAATGTCAGCAAAGAGTCAGTGGTAGCACATGTTCTCTCCTAACAGTGACAACATCCCATTTAAAGTTCCTAGTAGGTCCAATGCCGCTCAGCAATTATCAAATATCACTTTTAACCTGAGTGGAGCTCTATCACTGCTGGTTTGAACACAATTAGGTGTGATGCTCTATCTCAGGGAAGGTCTCAAATGCTTGGCTTTAATGCTGTTGGAAAACAGATAGAGGCCAGTCACTCGATTTATACAGCTATCTTTCACTTGGAGTTAACAGATTTTGCTCATTTGGGCAAAATTAACTGGGTAATTCATAACCTTTTCATTTTTATCCTCCATTTATTCAATCACCATCTATGAGCATGTGGTTCCTAAACAGCTCAAATTGCCATGAAGGACCCATTTAAAGTGCCTCACACTTGTTATTGCTTGGACATGTCAGCTAGGATGATAGCAAGTTCTTGAGGCTGTTGATGTTCTGTGTGCTGCCACTGCAGCAAGTGATCTACTGAACAAGTACCCATTTCAATGGTGTAAGTGTTATAAGAGAATTCAGCTACTTGCAGATATTGCAATATTATAAGAACATGCCTGGGGGGCTAAGCTGGGTGAATTTCTCGTACAATATTTTTCAAAATTGCATTGTGCGGTCTTCAATTGAAATGGTGCACTTGAAAGTATAACATGCAGTCAACAATTGGATTTTAAAAATTCAGTCAGATTTATGGAGCAAAACACCATAGAGCTGAATAATGAATAATTACTGGATTTATAAAAATTGCCCATTATGTAAGAGAAATTCCAATTCAGCCTAGGAACATTGAGCAACAGAGGTTACCATTTTATATAAATAGATGAAAAAGCAGAGATTAAAAAAAGCTCTTGGCCCCTCAGAAATAAATTTAGGTGTCAGGAAAGGGCACTAAAATCCTACAGACAGGAAACCGGTCAAACCACAATTGAATTTCAGTCCTTTGACCTCCATGAAAAGAAATTCAGTGCTTGGAGTCAAAGGTGTTCCTGCAAGGCTAACCAAAGGGACACTGAGTTGCTATGCAGAAGACTGGACCAAATTCAAGGTTTGGATATAACAATGCGCTAGAGTGAAGCGTGAACTGCTTGCACGGTTATGGGGCTGAATAATACGGTGGTGCGCCAAGGATGGGGTTCCGCATTCGGAAGTCGCGGCGTTTCAGCTTCCAGGTCTGCCATGAATGCGCCTGATAATATAAAAATTGCTGAAAATTAATGGCAAGGGTGGGTGAGAGGTTTTCATCCAGCCCAATGAATGCTGGAGGGCGGGATGTCTGGTCTCGGAGATCGTAGGCCATGACCTGGAACAAGGTCACCGTCAGCACTTCAAAGGGCCCCCTGGAACGGGACAGTGTCAGGAGACCCAGCAGATGAATAATCTTGTGGAATCATTGTGGAAATAGAAGGCTTGTGCCGTTTCCAGTCTTGCAAGGTAAGGGCATTTAATTTTTAGGTGTTCTCTGCAAACCTTATCACTCTTCATTGGTGGCATTCTTTTTAAACATCAGCAAGTCTCCCACTTCTTGGCTTGGAGGAGTTGTACATCTGTAACATGTTTCCATGCATAGATGTCTGTGCCATTGGAGCAAGGGAGGGGCAGAGTAGAAGGACCAAACCAGCCCCTACATTCAGTGAGGACTCACCCAGAGTGTTGCTACTCCTCAATGGCAACAGAATTCCACAAAGACACAGCTGTCCTAGACCATACCATTGTGCATTTGAAGTAATGGTCCAGTTATAGGGCGGGTGATTTGCAGGATGAGCATATGAAGGCATACTGCTCCAGGAGAATAAGCAGAGATGAGATTGGAGGAAAGCCTGGATCTGGTGAGATGACAAAAGGCTCATACCAATAGAAAAGGGGAGAGGGCAAGTGGAGGTTTAATGGTGGATAGGCATTATCCAGTATGGCTGGTGAATATAGTTCACACATTGGAACTCTGATAAGCTTCATAATCTGAAGCTTGACCTGATCACTCAAGGGTACGTTTTGTCTGCTGAGTCTAATCACTCAGGCCTCTGCTTATTCTCCTGAAGGAGTATGCATCATATGCTCATCCTGCAAACCACCCGCCCTATAACTGGACCATTACTTCAAATGCACAATGGTTTGGTCTAGGTCAGCTGTGTCCTTGTGGAATTCTGTTGTAATTGAGAAGTAAGAATACTTTGAATGAGTCCTCACTGAATCTAGGGACTGGTTTAGTCCTTCTGCTCTGCCTCTCCCTTTACTCCGGTGTCACAGACATCTATGCATGGAAACATGTTACAAATGTACAACTCCTTCATGCCAAGAAGTGGGAGACTTGCTGATGATTAAAAAGAATGCCACCTGTGACGAGTGAAAAGGTTTGCAGAGAATAAATAAAAATTAAACGCTCTTACCTTGCAAATCTGGAAACTGCACAAATCTTCTAGTTCCACAATGATTCCACAAAATTATTCATCTGCTGGGTCACCTGACACTGTCCCATGCCAGGGGGCCCTTTAAAGTGCTGGCCGCGACCTTGTTCCAGATTATGGCCTATACCTCCAAGGCCAGACACCTCACCCTCCAACACTCATTGGGGGTGATGAAAGCCTCTAACTCGCCCTTGCCGAACATTGAAAAGGTTGATGAGAATCATATGATACAGCTGATAAGGCAAGGTCTTTGATAGCTCAATAACCCCCTTACTGATGTATCTCTGTTCCAGGAGAAGCCTCTTCCACTGAACCTCTGCCAGAAGCCGTGCCGCCACCAACCTCTGAGGAGGAGAAAGAACCCTCCGCAGATGTAGCATCACATCCTCTCTCAACAACCAGCGACAGTGCAGATACTGGCACCTCCATAAGACCATAATGGAGGAGCAGAAGTAGGCCATTCGGCCCATCTAATCTGCTTCACCATCCAATGAGATCATGGCTGACATGATAATCCTCAACTCCACTTTCCTACCTTTTCCCCATAACCCTTGATTCCCTTACTGACTAAACATCTGTCTATCTCAGCCTTGAATATACTTAATGACCCAACCCCCACAGCCCTCTGCAGTAAAGAATTCCACTGGTTCACTACCCTCCTCCTCATCTCTGTCTTAAATGGATGACCCCTTACCCTGAGATTATGCCCTCTGGTCCTCGACTCTCCCACAAGGGGAAACAACCTCTCACCATCTACCCTGTCAAGCCCCTTAAGAATCTTACATGTTTTAATAAAGTTGCCTCTCATTCTTCTAAACTCCATTGAGTTCAGGTCCAACCTACTCAACCTCTTCTCATAAGAAAATTTCTCCATACCGGGGATCAACCTAATGAACCTTCTCTTGGCTGCATCCAATGCCAATATATTTTTCCTTAGATAAGGGGGCCAAAACTGTTCACAGTATTCTAGGTATGGTCCACCTAGTGTCTTGTATAGTTTTAGTAAGGCTTCCCTATTTTTACACTCCATTCCCTTTGAAATAAAGGCCAACATTCCATTTGCCTTCCCTATTACCGCTGAACTTGCATGCTAGATTTGTGTGATTCATGCACAAGGACCCCCAAATCCATCTGTGCTGCAGCTTTCTGCAGTCTTTCTCCATTTAAATAATATTCAGCTCCTCTATTCTTCATGCCCAAGTGCATAACCTCACATTTTCCCATATTATATTCCATCTGCCAAGTTTCTGCCCACTCACTTAATCTGTCTATATCCCTCTGTAGACTCTTTGTGTCATCCTCACCACTTGCCTTCCCACCTATTTTTGTGTCATCCACAAACTTGGTAATAGTACATTCATTTCCCTCATCCAAGTCATTAATATATATTATAAATAATTGTGGCCCCAGCACTGGCCCCTGTGTCACTCCACTAGTTACAGGTTGCCATCCTGAAAATGCCTCCCATATCCCATTCTCCGTCTTCTATTAGTTAGCCAATCCTCTATGCATGCTAATATATTATCCGCAACATCATGGGTTTATTAAGTAGCCTTATCGAACGTCTTTTGGAAACCTAAATCTATTACATCTGCTGGTTCCCCTTTATCTATCCTGCTTTCTACCTCCTGAAAGAATTCTAATAAATTTGTCAGGCATGATTTCCCCTTCATGAAGCCATGCTGACTCTGCTTGATTATAATATGTATTATGTATTTCTAAATGCTCTGCAATTACATCCTTTACAATAGACTCTAACATTTTCCCAATGGCAGATGTTAAGCAAATTGGCCTATCGTTACCTGTTTTTTGTCTCCCTCCCTTTTTGAATAAGGGTATTACATTGGCAGTTTTCCAATCTTCTGGGACTTTTCCAGAATCTAAGGATTCTTGGAAGATTACTACCGATGCATCTACTATTTCTGTAGCTACTTCCTTTAATATTCCAGGATGCAACCCATCAGGTCCAGGGGACTTATCAGCCTTTAGCCCTTTTGGTTTTCTTAGTGATAGTTATTGTATTTACTTCTTCGCCCTCTTTTGTCTTTTGATTATTTAGCATTTTTGGAATGTTATTTGTGTCTCCTGCCATCAAGACTGATGCAAAATATTTATTCAACTCCTCTGCCATTTCATGATTCCCCATTATTTCCCCAGCCTCATTCTCTTGGGGCCTATGTTCACTTTGGCCTTTTTATATATTTAGTGAAACTCCTACTGTCCACTTTTATATCACTTGCTAGTTTACCCTCAAAGTTTATTTTCTTCCTCTTTATTATTTTTTGGGTCATCATTTGATTGCTTTTAAAACTTTCCCAATCCTCTGGCTTACCACTAATCTTTGCCACATTGTATGTTTTTTCTTTCAATTTGGTGATATCCTCAATTTCCTTGGTTAACCATGGTTTATCCCCTTCCTAGAATCCTTCTTTCTCACTGCAATGCATCTTTATTGTGAATCATGAACTATTTTCTTAAATGTCTGCCACTGTTCATCAATCGTCTTTTCTGCTAAACTCCTTTCCCAGTCCACTCCAGCTAACTCTGCCCTGATTCCTTTGTATCTACCCTTATTTAAATTTAGCACAGTTGTTTCTGATCCGGGCAAGGAATATCACATCAGATATGGGCAATGCATAGTCTGGTGAGGCCATTTTGCTTTAGCACATGCAGCTGCTAGAGAGTGTGGTGGAGCAGGCCTCATGCACTTGGAGGATTGTCCGAGATGATCCAGAGACTGATTCTGAGTTGGATGATGTGCCTCTGGAGTCATCCATAAGATGGCAGATGCTGGATGTCCAACGCTAGGTCCTAGAATATTTGGCTGGTATACCAGAAGGACTGTGTGCTCTGGCCTGGACTGTGGAGGTGTCCACCAGGGTCATGTGTACTGCAATTGCCCACTCCTTGGAACACCAAGCATCCTCCATGGACAGACTAGCGACTGGAGGGGCAAATTGAGCGCATTGCAGATGCAATCATTGGGATGCCCTTTGACCTGCACACTATCACCTTGGTTCAGAACTCAGGGTCACAGAGCCAGGGCAACAGGGAACTGGGAGCTTGGATGCCCACCCAGCTGCTGGAACCTCACTGGTTGGCAGGAGGACCAGGCGGTCCTTATGGTGGAGGATGAGCAGCAGCTGTGACCATCTGGAAGCTCTTCTCAGGGCACTTCTAATAGCAACAGCATCTCCTCCGTCCAATCGCTATTGACACAATCCTCGACCATTGCCATGGCGACTGAAGACTCACATGTCTGTCAGCAAGAGTCTCCAGCAGTAGTGGGCCACTCAAGGCCACAGCTGCTCAGAGGAAGCCCACCACGGTCATCCAGGGCAAGAGAGGTGGCAGATCAGGCGCCTCTCTCCAGTGTATCCACAAGTGAAGGGGGGGCACTGCACTGGAGCACCCATAATTGTGCAACTTATCCACATTAGTCACAAAGAGAGGCACATGGGTGAGCTATTTATTTATTGCTGTTATTAGTTCTTTGATGTTTGTTGATAAACTTACATCTCACATGCCCCTCATGCTGACATTGTGATTAAGTGCTGTGGCTGTGTGACTGGTGTCTGTAGGTTGAGGAAAGCAATAAAAGGTTGAGGAAGGCCAGGAGAAAATGTATGCTTATGTAGGAAGATGGATAGTGTTTGGATATGAGGGCAACACGACTCTCTAATAACACATGGGCAAATGGCCGCCCAGCTGGCCCCAACCACTCCAAGCAGTGGAGACACAGATTTTTGAAACCTCTGACATATTAAGGCATCCCTGGAGTCACAGCCAGCCATGAGATCATGACCAGGGCCATCAACAGGAGCACCGCTGTGGTCCCTCAACTCTTTATCGCCCTTGTCCTCAGAGGAGTGGCCCCTATCTGGCATGTCCTCATCCTCCAGGGCATCTTCTCTTTGGATTGCGAGGTTATGGAGTGCATTGCAAACCACGACCATCAGGAACACACATGAGGGGAAGTACTGCAAAACTCCTCCAGGCATCAGAATCACATCTTCAGGAGACTAAGGTATGCTCCACTATGGCCCTGGTGCTGCCGTGGCTCTCATTGTACCTCCTTTCTGCCTCATTTCTGGGTACCCTCACAGGCGTAATGTGCCATCTTTTCAGTGGATAGCCCTTGTCACCTATTAGTCACCTCTCCAAGGAATCAGGGTTGGTGAAAAGGTCTGTAACTTGTGAGTTCTGAAAGATATAGGAGTCGTGACTATTGCCCAGGTGCCTGGCACAGACCTGCATAATCCGCAAATGATGGTCGCAGCCTGGGTGAATGTTCAGTGAGTGGAAGGCTTTCTTGTTAATGGAGGTACATGGCTGTCCAGACAGAGCCTTTATGGTGACAGAAGTACAGTCACAGGCTCCCTGCACATGGGGGAAACCTGCAATCACCGCAGATCCTCGGGCTCCATCCACTGACAACGGACAATGTGTGAAGGAGATGTCATTCCCAGCCCCTTGGAACATTGCATCTGTGAAGACCTTTATGCAGTGGTGTGCAGCAGTCTGTGTAATGCCATTAAGGTCTCCACTGGCTGCCTGGAATGAGCCTGTTGCAAAAAAGTTCAGCACCACAGTGACCTTCAATGCGACGAGCACTGCATGGCCCCCTAGACAGTTGGATGAGATCTTCTCCTGCGAGCATGTCACAGAGTGATGTTACTGTGGCTCTTGAAAGCCTGACTCTTCTCCTGCATTGAGTCTCAGTCAACTACAGGTAGCCCAATCTCTGCATGTAGACTGTAGGGGCAGCATAAGACCATCTGCACCTCCGCTGAGGGTCTCTGAGTTCCTCCTGGCCCTCAGGGTCTGACGCTGTCCTGTCCCCTTCATGCAATACCACTGCATCCTCAGCCTGCCTCTGTGCCCTTCTTCCTTTCACCTTCCTCCTCTTTCCTTATCCTTCTCTCCTCCTCACTGGAGGTGTGTCTTCAACAGAGACCTCAATGCCCATTTGTCTCAGAGATTTTATAGCCCCGAAAGATGGCCAGGAAAAAAATCAAGCATTCAGAAGAGCATTCCACATCAGCGGAAAGGCCTCCAACTCAAATAATATGAAAATGGATATACTGCTCATTCGAATGAGCACTCCCTGCAGTCACTAGTATGTTAACTGCAAAGTTGAGACTCTGGTCTCAGCTGAAGCTTTTAAGCCTGCTCAAACAAGCTTGGCCATTAAAAAACGGATTCCCCACATGGTGTGATTCTCCCCCTGAAGGCCTATTATTGCCTTCAGAATGTATTATTGCTCTCAGTTTGGTCCTTAACCACCTTAATTATTTTTGCATTTGACATTTAAATAACGCAGGCGGGTTTCCAAGTTTTAGTGCCACCCACATATATTATTGCAAACCATTGTGGTGATGTCGGAAACACCGCCTGACGTCATCATGCGTGATATTATGCTCGGCGCCACGGAGAACAGTCTTGATCTGGGGCTTATTATTCAGGACATGGTGATCGAGTTCTTTGCTCCCTTCATGATTAAGTGCACTCTGTGATATAATGTCATGCAAAGTGCACCAGAATGATCCTATGTTTGATCCTACATCAAATCAGGTGAATTCAGTTGGAGGCACAGAGGGGCGAAGGCAAATTATAAATGGACTCAGTACCACTGGTAGGAAAAGAAACTTGGCCAATGTGCCTGTCTTTGTTCACTATCCAGTATATGCATAATTTGATGTGAGACCAAGATCTGTGATGACACTCATGGTAGAACAGCTCACAGCTTTATTTGGACCCAAATATTTAAAATGGTCCCTGGGATGAGGTACTGGAAAGCAGCTGAACTGAAGGAAAAAATGGGGAGGTGGAAAGGCTCTTAGCTCCTATGACAAGATAAATCAAATTTATTATGTTTCTGTGCCTTGTGTATAACTACGCAAGTATTTTCATGAATGATTTATAACTTAGTCGGTTTTCAAATTTCTAAAACTATCTTATCCCACTCCCCTCATGTGCTGCTTTTTAAAATAAATGGAAAGATCATGAAAGATGATCTTGAAAGGAAAGATCATGAAAGGTTGTGAATGAAAATGTTTCAGTTGAATGGAGTTACTTTATTATGATGACATAATAGCTAGTTATTCATGTAAACATAAAGATCGCAGCTTTAATCAATTTACTGCACCACCCATAACACACACATTTTAAAAGGAAGAACTGCATCTATATGGCACCTTATTCACATCTTCCGGACACTTCAACGTATTTAAGAATCAAAGATTGCTTTTGAGTACAAACTACTGTTATGTAGGCAGATGCAGCACCTAATTTGCATACAATAAATATCCACAAATTGCAAATTAATGAACAACCAGAAAATCGATGTTTTGGTGGATTTTGTCAAGGGAATAATGTTGGCCAACTGCCTCTGGGCAATATTGCCTCGCTGTCTTGGTTGAAGGTCCATTCCATAATGTAGGCTGCCTGCAGTACTGAAGGAGTACTGCCTGTCCAAGGTGCCATTTTTCAGATCAGGGTTACACCAAGGCCTCATCTGTCCTCTCAGGTAGATGTAAAAAAATCCATGGTACTACTTGGAGAAGAAGTGGGCTATTTGATCAGTATCTTGGCCAATACTTATTCCTGAACCAACATCATTGACACCAACTATCTGGTCATTTATCTCAAAGCAGTTTGTGGGATCTCGCTATGCAAAATTAGCCACCAAATTTCCCTCATTAAAATTCCACAAAATGCTTTTGGATATCCTGGGGTTCTGAAAGGTGCTATATCAATGCAGGTTTGTTCTCTGCTGTCACAGGGGCGGTCTGTGACAGTGGGGCACAGGATGGTCAGTGACAGTGGGGCACAGGATGGTCAGTGACAGTTGGGCACGGGACAGTCAGTGACAGTGGGACTCATCAACTCTGCTAGTTACATTCTCGAAAAATTTCAGTAGATTTGTCAAGCATGATTTCCCTTTCGTAAATCCATGCTGACTCTGTCCAATTCTGTCACTGTTTTCCAAGTGCTCAGCTATTAAATCTTGTATAATGGACTCTAGAATTTTCCTCACTACCGACGTCAGGCTGACTGGTCTATGATTCCCTGTTTTCTCTCTACCTCCCTTTTTAAATAATGGGGTTACGTTAGCTACCCGACAATCTGTAGGAACTGTTCCAGAGTCTATAGAATCTCGGAAGATGACCACCAAATGCATCCACTATTTCTAGGATGTAGATTATCAGGCCCTGGGGATTTATCGGCCTTCAATCTCATCAATTTCTCCAACGCCATTTCCCTACCAAGACTGATTTCTTTCAGTTCCTCCCTCTCACTAAACCCTGTGTTCCCCAACATGTCTGGTATGTTATTTGTGTCCTCCTTTGTGAAGACAGAACCAAAGGATGTCTTTAGTTGGTCAGCCATTTCTTTGTTCCCCACTATAAATTCCCCTGTTTCTGACTGTAAGGGATCAACATTTGTCTTCACCAATCTTTGTCTCTTCACATACCTATAGAAACTTTTACAGTCAGCTTTTATGTTCCCTGCCAGTTTACTCTCATACTCTATTATCCCCTTCTTAATCAATCTCTTGGTCCTCCTTTGCTGAATTCTAAACTGCTCCCAATCCTCAGGTCTGTTGTTTTTTCTGGCCAATTTGTATGCCTCTTCCTTGGATACTATCTCTAATTTCCCTTGTAAGCCATGGTTTGGCCACCTTTCCTGTTTTACTTTTGCGCCAGGCAGGAATAAACAATTGTTGCAGTTCACCCATGCGCTCTTTGAATGTTTGCCATTGTCCATCCACCGTCATCCCTTTAAGTAATGTTTCCCAATCCATCATAGCCAATGCATGCCTCATACCCTCATACCATCGTAGTTTCCTTTATTAAGATTCAGGACCCTAGTCTCAGAATCAGCCACGTCACTCTCCATCTTGATGAAGAATTCTATCATATTATGGTCGCTCAACCCCAAGGGATCTCGCACAACTAGATTGCCAATTATTCCTTTCTCATTACACAATACCCAGTCTAGGATGGTCTGTTCTCTAGTTCCAGAAAACCATCCTGTATGCACTCCAGGAATTCCTCCTCTACGATATTGTTACTAATTTGATTTGCCCAATCTATATGCAGATTAAAGTCACCCATAATTACAGATGTCCTTTTATTGCTTGCATCTCTAATTTCCTGTTTAATGCCATTCCCAACATCACCACTACAGTTTGGGGGTCTATAACCCCCACTAACGTTTTTTGCCCCTTGATGTGTCTCAGCTCTACCCATTCAGATTCCACATCATCAGAGCTAATACCTTTCCTCACTATTGCGTTAATTTCCTCTTTAACCAGCAATGCAACTCCACCGCCTTTTCCTTTTTGTCTGAATACCCCTGGATGTTCATTTCCCATCCCTGGTAATCCCTATTATCCCTATCTGTAATCCCGACTATATCATACCTGTTTGCACGGTTAATTAATCCACTTTATTGCAAATGCTCCTTGCGTTAAGGCACAAAATCTTAAAGATAGTCTTTTTCACATTACTTATCCCGTTCCCACTATTTTATGAGGCCCTGTTTGATTCTTCCCCTTGATTTCTCTGCCTATCACTTTTCTTATTCCCCTTTCTGTCTTTTGTTCTTGTCATTGATTCCCCCTCCTCTGACTCCTTGCATAGGTTTTCATCTCCATGCCATTTTAGTTTAAACCACAACCCCCCCCCCCCCCCCCCCCCCGCCCACCCCACACACACACACACACACAACCACTCTAGCAAATATTGCCCCTAGGACATCAGTCCTGGCCCTGCCCAGGTGTAACCTGTCCAGTTTGTACTGGTCCCACCTCTCCCAGAACCGGTCCCAATGCCCCAGGAATCTGAAACCCTCCCCCTCACACCATCTCTTCAGCCACATATTCATCTGATATAACCTGCTATTTCTACTCTGACTAGCACGTGGCACTGGTAGTAATCCTGAGATCACCACCTTTGAGGTCCTGCTTTTCAACATATTTCCTAACTCCCTATATTCTGCTTTTAGGACCTCATCCCTATTTTTACCTATGTCATTTGTACCACTATGTACCACAACCACTTCAGAATGTCCTGTAGCCACTCTGAGACATCCTTGACCCTAGCACCAGGGAGGCAACATACCATCCTGGAGTCTCGTTTGTGGCCACAGAAATGCCTATCTATTCCCCTTACAATTGAATCCCCTATAACTATTGCATTCCAACACTTTTTACTCCTCCCCTGTGCAGCAGAGCCAACCGTGGTGCAACGAATTAGGCTGTTGCTGCTTTCCCCTGAAAGGCCATTCCCCCCAACATTATCCAAAGCCATATATCTGCTTTGCAGGGAAATAGCCACAGGAGATTCCTGCATTGCCTGTCTAGTCCTTTTGCTCTGTCTGGTGGTCACCCATTCCCTTCCTGCCTGTGGACTCTTAGCCTGCTGTGTGACCACCTCTCTATACGTGCTATCCACAATACTCTCCGCCTCGCAGATGCTCCACAGTGTCCCCAGCCGCCACTCCAGCTCCAAAACCCAGGCTTCCAGGAGCTGCAGTTGGAGACACTTCCCACACACATGCTGGCTCCAGTGCCCGGCTTCCCACATAGAGCTCTCCTGCCATGACTTACCCCTTTAAATTAAACCTTTTGGAAGATACTTGATATCAAATAATATCAATTACTCTAGGACCCTTCTTCCCTGCTCCTCATTGTTATAAAAAGTAAATACCTCTAAAGGAGCCCATATAATTGAAAAGCAGTTGCAGTTCTTGCCATGCTTCCATCAGATGTAAAGCTGGAGAAATAACTGAGATGCACAATAATGCAATTTTTGAAGGTGTTGCCAAAGAAATATTTGAAGGTGGAAATGAACTATGATACTGCAAAACATATTCCTGTGGTGGGAAGGGGCAAGAATTTACCTAGAAAATGTTAATTTTTTTTGTTGCTTTTTCTGACATTTTGAAAAGTTCTTTGATTTTGAAGTATAATGCTGGTGCTGCAGAATTTATTTTTAATTGCATTCTTGGGTACACCTTACATGTAGGAATTAAGCTCCAAGGCACCTAATTTGTGGAATCGATCCAAGAGTGCAGCGAGTGTGAAGAGTTTAAGAAATATTTTTCTCCAAGTTTGCCTTCATTGCTGCTTCATTCTTGCTCAAAAACTGGGCAGTGTAAGGCCAAAAATCGCCAAACATTAAATGCAGCTGTCATGTCAAAAATGTTTAGGGGAAGCATAAGACCTGGTGTAAGAGCAGAGGTAGCAGGAGGGGGCAGGGAAGGAGAAGGAGGAAAAGGAGGAAGAATAAGACAGAAGGAAGGAAAACGTTTGGGGGATAAGAGTAGAGGGGGAGAGAGAGAGGATTAGAAGAGGGAAAGAGAGCAAGTTTTTTGGGGCAGAAACAATTCTACCAAAATTGTGAGCCAACCCAATCAGCATGAACATTTCAGTAAAATAGCGGTCGTAGGATTCATACTATAGTTAGGCGAAGGTCTACTTAAGGTGCAAAAGTTGCGGACCACTGACATCATGATAGCCTTGACATAATTTTAACTCCTACGATTGTGAAACTTGGCAAGATTCAGCTGGGTGATTGTTTAATTTATAATATTCGTTGGGAAAGCACTTAGGCCAGAATGATCAGGGAGCACTCTCTCAAGCCCTGCAAAGGGCTCTTGGGTCTCCTGATACCCAGCCTTGTCTCTCCTTTTCTGCACTGGCAGCACTCTGGAGACCCCACTCACAGTAGCAACTTGTGCTGCGATCCACTCCCAAGAGTCCTCGGTAGCCCTGGCACAATTCGCACTTCCATCTGTTGACTTGCAATCTTGTCCCCTCCACACTACACCTGATCCTATGGAGCCTATTAGAAGACAGCATCTTCAAGATAGGTGAGAAGGGGAGAACACCCAGCAATACAAGGAAATCTGTCTTCTGAATATGGATTGAATTTTAACGTTTTGACCCACTCACACAAGGAGACAGGTGACTACACGACTATGCTGGAGTGACACGGAGACTGAGAGAGCAGCCAATTAGGTTCACGTGGGAATTTGGTGTATGGGAGAAAGAGGTGTGGTATGCATAGGAATTACTCTAAGTTAATTAATTGAATAATTAAATTAAGTTAACTAAATAACATAAGTAATAATAGCAGGACAGGTGCCGCATTGCAGCTGTGAAATGTGGGAGCTATTGGATGCCAAGTCGATCCAAGACAAACACATCTGCAGAAAGTGTAAGCAGCTAGAGGAATTCCAGATCAGGATTATTGATCTGAAAGCTGAAATGCAGACACTGTGCAAAGTCAGGAAAGGGGAAAAATACCTGGGGAAAAATTGTGCCCCCATCAGGGGGGAAGTTCAGGAGCGGGCGCGCCTCCAATCGGTGCCCTGGGGATACGCTGCCATTTTACGTATACGGGCCAATTAAGGCCCATCCAGCTATGCGTTTCCTGTGAGGGCAGGGGATGGATTACCTAAGCCAGGAGTGCGCTCTTTTATGCACGCGTACGAACGAGCACACTCGTCTCCCTGTGGCTAAGTGCTGCCTCAGGGAGATCAGCACCAAATTTAAAAATGGTACATGTAGAGAAATGAAATTTCCATGACATGCCCCCTCATGTGATACTGTCACATGAGTTGGGACATGCCCATCACTTTTAAGTAAACTTTTATTAAATTTTTAAAAACATACATGAAACCTCATCCCGCCCGTGGGTGAGGTTTCTTACTTTTTCTGAAGTCCGCCAGGGCTCCCGACCTGCCCACCAACCTTAAGGTTAGATGGGCAGTTCCTTTAACTAGTCTAATTACTTTTTAAATAGGCCGTTGACAGGTTGGCGGGTGCACAGCTGATTCGGCTGCACCCCCACCGACCTGAAAATGGAAGTGATGCGGGGTGACATCGGGAGTTCTGCCCAATGTCATCCCGTGTCATTTTACATGTCAGCGAGCGGGCCCCGCCCCTCACTCGCCAACCTCAATAACCTGCCCCTGGGCATTTTGCTCTAGAAGACGGTCACACCTCTTAGAATACAGTTGTCTGTTTTGGCCAGCAGTGAGGAAGCCTCAGACTTTACAGTTGTCAAACAGGTTTGAGGTGCTCACAACCTGTGTGGATGAAAGCGAGGCCTGCAAGGTGGATGAGCAGGCTGGCCGTGTCACCAAGGTACAGGAAGCCGTTCAAGCAGGGAGAGCAAGCAGGAACGTAGTGGTAGTAGGGAACAGTATAGTGAGGGGATTGACACAGTTCTCTGCAGCAAAAAATGTGAGTCCAGAAGGCTATGTTGCTTGCCTGGGGTTCAGGACATCTGCACAGGGCTGGAGAGGAATTTGCAGTGGGAGGGGGAGGATTCAGTTGTCATGGTCCATGTAGGTACCAACAAAATAGGCAGGACAAGGAAGGAGGTTCTGCATAGTCAGTGTGAGAAGCTAGACACCAAATCAAGGAGCAGAACGTCAAAGGTACCTGAGCCACATGCAAATTGGCATAGGGCAAATAAGATTAGAGAGCTAAATGCATGGCTCAAAGACTGGTGTGGGAGAAGTGGGTTCCAGTTTGTGGGACACTGGAACCAGTATTGGGAAAAGTGGGTGCTATACCATTGGGATGGTCAACACCAGAGCCATGCTGGGTTGAGTATTCTTGTGAATTGCATAACTAGAGAAGTAGAGAGGGCTTTAAACTAAACAAGGGGATTGAGGGATCAAGCTTGGGTAGATGTGGCAAATCAGGGGATAGATTCAAGGCAGGAGACCATAATAGTAAAATGGGAAATGAGGGTCATAGAATAGCAGGAAAGGGCAGAGAGATAAAACCTAAGAATACTCCAATAGTCAAGACTAGATGTTACAAAGATAACAAAAAGACAAGACTAAAGGTTCTGTATCTGAATGTGGGCGGTATTCATAACAAAGTAAATGAATTGATGGCACACATTGAAGTCAATAAACATGATCTGATAGTTGCAGATGGCTTGATGGCTGCAGGATGACAAGGATTGGGTCCTGAATATTGAAGGGTACATGACATTCAAGAAGAATAGGAAGCTAGGTAAAGATGGAGTGGTAGCACTGTTGAACAAGGATGGCATTGGTGCAATAGTTAGAGATGACCTTGGTTCAGGAGATCAGGACATCGAATCGGCTTGAGTGGAGATGAAGAATAGTAAGGGAAAGAAGTCATTAGTGGGAGTGATCTACAGACCACCTAACAGTAACCACAATTTAGGACAAAGTATACAAGAAGACATATTGGGTGCTTGTGATAAAGGGATATTCATGGATGATTTTAATCTACATATAAACTGGAAGAATCAGATTAGCAGTAGTCTGGATGAAGAGTTCATTGAATGCTCTTGAGATAGTTTCATAGAGCAGCATGTTGTGGAACCAACCAGAGAGCAGGAAAAGGAAGGGAAGGAATTTGTAACTGCACAAGGGTAATCATGTGGGTATTTAACACTATGTTACACTGCCATTTTCCTGTTCGATGAACATAATCTTTATTTCCCTGGTCCTGTTCTCCCCATTATGCCCTGCTGCCTACCAAGTAGCCTTCAGCCCCAATGTATGCAGTGAGACGATGGCTTGTTGACTGTGGATTGCTTTGTGCTAAGGGCTGGGCTGGTCCACAATGGATTTAGCATTGATTTGCCAGATCATTGTGTTGCCTCAGTTTAGTTGAGTGCCCCTGAATGAGTCCATCCTGTGCATCTCTGGTAGCTAAGCAAGTGCTGTAGGTACCCTGCCACATCAGGCTCCTCCTACTCCTCCTCTTGTTGCGCCTCCACCTTTCTCCTCATGGAGCTTCAGCCCTTGCTGCTGTGCAATGTTGTGTGGCGCATCAGACCTCTACCATTCTGAAAACCAATCTTGGTACATACTGAAGGGAGCCCAGATCTGTCCAGGCACCTGAATCTCATCTTTAGCATCCCAATTGCCTGTTCAATGACTCTTATGTTCATGTAGCTTCAGTTCCTGGAGATCACTGATAGAGCTTGTAAGTCATCAGGTGTCATTAGCCATGTTTTTAGAGGGTAGTCCTTATCTCCAAGAAGCCATCATGTCTCTGCTTTGGAGGTGTGAAAATCTGTGGTAGACTTAATTGGTGCAGGCTGCAGGCATCACAGCAGCTTCCAGGATATCTTGGACAGACATGCAAGATGATCTTTCAGTGGTCGCATATGAGCTGAACACTAATTGGTTGATGAATGCTGCTGGTTGGTCTGAGGGTGTACAATCAATGACTCCTTGGACCTCTGGAAATCCAGTCAGAGCAGCAAATTTGAGGGCCCCTTTATTCTGATTGGACCCATCAGTACTGAAGTGGAAGTAAGTGGCATACGTTACCTCCATTACATGGACAATATGCTTATGAACAGTAGATTGAGGAGTTTTACATATGTTGCCATCAGATCCCTGAAAGGAGCTAGAGGTGCAAATATTCAGGGCTGTGGTGGCCTTGACCACCTGGTCCACTTGGCAGGCGCTCTTCTTCCAAGAGGTTGCAAATGTCTGCAATGACTTGACAGGAGAGTCTTAGCCTCCTGGGACACTGGTACTCAATCATATCCAGAAAGCTAATTTTTTGCCTGCATATTCTGTGTTGGGGGATCGCCTCTTATGAGCTGGATATCTATGCTCATCCCCTCTGTCCTGTAGAGCAGCAGGTGGTTGAAAAGAAAGCTGTTGCTGCTCCTGTTGATGTTAGCTGGGAGGTTCAGATCAATCGAAGTTAAAATACTCAAAGGTAGCACAAATGACCATCAAATTTTTGGAGATCACCTCCAAAGCACCCTTTTAGAACAAGTCCTGTGAGCAAAAGCCTTTCACTTAGGCAAAGAAGCAGCTGTCATATCTCAGTATTTAAAAGATTTTCCAGCCTGTCAATTGCTCAGCCCCATCAATTCCTCAGGTCTTGTTCAATGTGGCGTGTTCCAGGAACACGCACTCAGTTGAAGACAGAATCCAGGGCTAAAAATCCACTCAATTCCCTTTTAGCATGTGTTAATAGCAGACCTGCCTGATTCATGGAGGTCTGTGTGCTACAAACATACTCCAGTTAAATGCCGAAGTTGATGGACTCTGCCGGCTTCCCAACACGCCAGCGTGTCCTGCTGTTATAGCCTGTCTGCGCCGACATCCATCCAACCTGGCAGGTTAAGATTTCCCCCATGTCTCTAAGAAGAATGTACCTACACATCACAATTTCTTCTCAGACTTCAATGTATGCGGGTGGTTAGGGGAGGAAGGTTAAGCTTGTTCCTCCGATTTCATTTTGGCATTGCACTCACCTACATTAGAGAAACTAAAAACAAGCTAAACATTCAAATGAAACGCATTACAAGTTATAGTATAATATCGTGCCTGAATCATTTTGAATGAGATACATGAAAAAAACATGTAATTGCATTTGTTTTGAATTGAAACTAATGTCAATTTATGTCGCCTGGATTACACTACCTGGCATCTAATTTACTGCCTCCTATAGGTCGTTGTTATAGGCATTAATAACAGACTGTTGTAATGAATGTTTGATGGGTTTGCCTATTACAAGCCCATTATTTTCTTCCTTACATGACTTCATTTAATGAATTTACATAATTACGCTAATGACACATAATTTTTTTACTTTCAGGCCCCATTTGTTACCATGTTACATCTGAGTAATCAAATGCACATTCAAAGTGCTTCATTACCTTAATTTCACTTTTAAATTGGATGTAACATTCTCCAAATTTGAAACTTTTATCAAGAAGGCAGACTGGTGAAAGCATTTTCACAGAAATTATAATGCTGCTTCATTATATTTTCCCATTTTTGTTACATTAGCTAACAATAATTATGCAAAATGTCTGGAATAAATAAATAATCAAAGTCATTAACGAAAAGGTGACAGATTTGTTGCCAATATAAATATAAAATGATGCCCTGCGCCCAATACAGCTTTCCTACTACATTAATATAGTGGATAAAGAGCCAACCTAAGACTTTTGTTTTACCATCAATCAAATAATACAATGTTTAATTCTGAAGTAGCCTCTATAGAGGGCAGCAGAATGAAAAGTTGCTCAAACACCAAGATTTCATCCATGTAGTGTTCTTTCTAATCTATAATGTGCAACTGAGTACAGTCTCACTCCTTATATAGGTTTGATTTACGAAGTGCTTTTTGACCTAAGTGTCACGAACATCCTAACAGCACTAAATTTACTAATTTTTGATAGAAGATCATGTGATCTCGACATGTTGATTATTATTTTTAAGTCCCATTGCTTCTTACCCCCCAGTGATAGTGAGACTCAGAGATTGTGTGCTCATGACACTTTGAATTTTAAATTCTCATCCTTGTTTATAACTCCCTCCATTGCCTTTCCCTCTTGCATACCCTTCTCCAGCTCTAAAACCCTCTAAGATCTCTGCATTCATCCAATTCTGGTTTCTTGATCATCCTTGATTCCATGCTTTCATCTGCAAAGACTCAAAGTTCTGGAATTTCCTTCCTGAACCACTTTATCTCCCCTCCTTTAAGATGCGCCTCTGACCAAGATTTTCAACAGCTATCCTACTATCTCCTTACATGGCTCGGCATCATATTTTGTCTGATAAGGTTCCTGTGAAGTGTCATTAAGGTGCTATAAAAATGCAAGCTGTTATTCACATCACCTGCGGGGGGGGGGGGGGGGATGCAGAAAGACTGTTTTTGTTTTCTCCAATTGCCCATCCTTTTCATAAAGGCTGCAGATCTATAAAGGCATTTGATTACCTTGACATCTGCATTCTGCTTCATTAGTATCTCCACAGTATAGGACATTTCCTTCCAGGAGCTCTGCTTGCTTCTGGCTTTCTCTAGAAGTTCCTCTGCCTTTTGCTTGGGTTCAAGCCACTGGTTGGAATCCTTCAGCATTTCCTGTAGCTGTTGAGTGCGGGACTGTAACCGGTTCTGCACCTCATCCCATTGAGTTTGAACCTTTTCAACTGAAGGAAAATAGGAAAGAAAATTAAAATAAAAGGTTACATCAAAGACCAAGGTTACTTTTTTTACAGGGATGCAATCATCCAGCTATTGTGCAAAGGAAGCCCATTGCAATTAGCGTGCTGTGAAGTACTGATGGATCTTTCTGCTCCTGCACTCCGTTCATCACAAATATGAAAACAGATGGAAAGCCTGAATCTTTGCAACCTTGATATGCATCAATAAATAATGTAGGGTTGTCCTTTTAGCTGCTTCATAAGATAACATTAGTACTTAAATTTAAGAGCAAAGGCCACAAGATGTATGCAAGTGCATGCAATATAGCCATAAGCATATTTTGAAAGGAATAGCTCCATGTAGTCGAACAAGCTGAAGAGATTATTGTTTGAACATCATTTTTAAAAACTTCTTGGTTCCTGCCATGGTACACTAATAGAAGTTAATCATGTATCTGAGTTTCAAGTTTGCCTAACCCAATCACCTTGGCACTTAGGAAGAGGGGCACAGGGCTCCTAATCTTGCTTTTGTTGCCTGGATTATAAGGATTTAAGAAATGGGTTTTGCACCCAGCAAATACACACAACTGGACAGTGGGAGATTTAATGTTTGTGCGTGTGCTGTCAGCACTTGCTCTACTACTGCCTAACAATTAGAGAATTTAGCTGATTAATATTTAACTGGTGAGTAAGCTCTTAGGAACCTAATTCTTACCAAGTGAAATGTGCAAGGAGGAAACCACAACTATAGATCTACAGGTTATTTTAAATGGCATTTCAACTCTGAGGAGCATAGTGAGCAGAGTTGAATAGAACTTGGGTCCAAAATTTATGACTATCTTGGAGATTTCTAGGGGACACTTTTTAAATTGTAAAACAGAAATTGTGCTAAGGTCACCAAAATGAGCCACAGTTTCAGTTATTCTGATTTTCCAGGATCGAATTATTCAAGACAGGAAGGAAAAAGGTGCAAGGGCAAGAAAGGGAGTTGTGGCACCAGGCTTTTTTAAGCTAATCTGTTTGGCCAGTGGTTTATGTAAAATAAAAAAGACTGAAAAAGCTTTGTGCTGTAGTGGATATAGAATTACTTAAGAAAGTGCAGAGTGAGAAAAGGCCATATAACTCACCAAACTCTCTGCAGCCAGAGTTGATGTATGATTATTCTATCATTGAATCATGCACTACCTCCTATTCCCCTCATTTATGGATCACCAATTTCCTTCTTCTGAAAACAAGTCAAGATGTTGTATAATGACAGAATAATGCTGAAACTTGCTTCACACTGCTTTCAATTCCTTTAGAAAGGAGCTAGCACAGCCTAAGTCAACTACCATATCTGGAAGTTAACTCTACAGATCAACTATCCTGTGCGGTATTTTTTTCTTCCAATCTTGAAACAGCTTGAGATACTTCAATTTTCTACTGTGTCCTTTAATCCTTTGCCTAATCCAAGATAAATAGCTGCCTTACTTCCACCTCATCTATCCACATAACACATCGCCCCTCAGCCTTTTCTCCAGCAAAATTAAATTGTGTCACTTGAGCTTTTCTTCATAACTTAGTCCATGAGCACCCAAATCATCCTTGTTACTCTTCCCTGAACTCTTTTTAATTCATCTATGTTCTTTTTGAGGTTGGACAACCAAAACCACAGTGCAAACTTACTGCATAGCCAAGACAATAACGTAATGGGAAATCTGTACAGAACTATGTTCCAGCATATGAACCTGCTGAAATTTCTCTAATCTGGCAATTGTTCTTTGTGAAAGTACTTTTTATCAAGGTTCTCAATATAAAGGAATGAAACTGGAGAAGATACTGAGCAAACATGATGAGTCCTTCAAAGTAAGTTTATATTGAACATCTTTACTCCAAAACAATGCTTATGATGCTCTCTTAAAATGCTCAGGTCAATAGGCAATACTTCAACTTCCAACACCTTTTCCAGCTGCTCAGGAATTTGCTGGCCCTTTTCTCTGTTCTTTCATCATATTATCGAACTTCTCTCAGCATTGAACCCTGTCTATTCCTTTTCTGATGATTACATGCTCAACATAACATCCATTTTTTTCTCAACACAGTATTATTATATCTTGATCTCTTTCTTCCACGTTCTTTGATGGACAATAAAATCTTGTTTCAGTTTCTCAAAGAAGTTGTTGAGCATTGTGTCTGTTTTTTTGCAAAACAGAATATATCAGTTTAGTAATGAAATGGCCAGTGCCCACTCTGTGCAGGCAATGGTGACACAGTTAAGTTGATGAGGATAATTTTTTTGGTATCCCAGGTGGATTTGTTAGTGTGGGCCCCAACACCAACTGAAGGAGTCCTTTTCAAAACTAGTCCCACTGATCAGGGAAAGCTTTGGACCTGTATGTGCAAGATTCTTTAGCAGCCCTGCAGCTGTCAACCAAAGTTAAGCTTGTGTTGCCCTCTCTTCCCTCAAACACTAAATATGCCAAGTTGTTAACATTTGCCCCCCCCCCCACCCCCCAGAGGTTTGTGTTATGAAGACATTCTAATTAGTGTTGTAAAAGCTGATATTAATCATTCTACAATCGTTAAAATACATACTGCTGGCCTCTGATCTTTGCTCGTAATATTCTGCCAATCACAGAGATAATGGGGACGAGAGTGAGGAGAGAGGGACAAAAGTGAAAGTTGGGTTGACAATTGCATATATCCAGTGTTTCCAGCCTTTGTAGCAAAAGCTTGAGTATATTCTGAAGGGACGTTACTAGCAATTGTTTTCTTAACCACTGCACTTGACAATGAAAAGAGTATTTACTTTATGGATGGTTCAGCTTTAAAACTTTAAAAGAAAATCAATTTCTTTGCCATTGGGATTTATTAAATTAGCCAACAACCGCACAATGTACCTTTCAACATGCTGCTCTCTTGTAACTTATCTGACAACTGTGCAGTGACTCTGAAAATATTTAAATATTCCTAATTAAGTCGACCTCCAGTGGTAGTAAAGGGTAATTCATTTTGATTAAAATAGAGAAAAAAGGGGAGTGGGAAGGCTCTAATAGGTTTGCCCTGTTCACACAAAATGGATGAGAGAAACGGGCAGCCTATTTTCCTAGCTAAAAAATTGAGTGCTATGTAAAACGGGCTTGTTATGTTTTACTATGCGGTCACTTTGCTCACGCTTACCTATCAGCCAGTGAGTCGATTACAATATACAGCAGACACAGAGACCATTATGAAATGAAGCACATACTATTTATTTACACAAACAACAGAGCACTAACATGATGTGTGCTTCTCCAAACAGACCCTACCTCTAAACTAACATTAGCACGGTAGTCCGCGCTACACAGCTATTGGGTCTTACAGTCATGTGGTCAATCTGATCACATTCTCTTAAAGGCGTATTATACCTCAGATTACCACGGGGCTGCTCATTTGTTATCACCCATTTTGTATAATCAGTAAAGAGCAATTTGGTGCCCAAGGTGTGGTACCATTACGTGACTATTCAGCAAGAAACAATATAGTCCATAATTTAAATGTTCCTACACCAAGATTATAACCTAAGGCAGGATTTAATGCATTGTACAGTTGGCGGCATTTTAGTTTTATTGGTAATTGCTAATTATAGTGAATAAGGTAAATTTAGTAATTCTCTGTCCCAGTGAGAAGCCACGCTTGAAAGGAGCACAAATCAGAGAACAGCAGCGAGAGTATTGTAACCTATCTCCACCCACACTCTGAGAACAGTTCCTCAGCTCAAGTATCAGAATTATTTCATATTTTTAATCCTTGCCCAATAATTTATACACTAAGCATAACACATTATCATTGACATAATTGCTCACATTATGCTGCTTTCATAGTATAATTACAAAAGAGTGGAGGAAATATTTTTAATAAGGAAAAATTAAACAAACAGCCCAGTTTCTTACAAACATTAATATAAGCATAATCAAACCTGACTTCATCACTAACATATGGTTATTGCAATCTCACATTCCATTGACACACAGCCACTGTCATTAACACATAGAGAAGTTTGACTAGTGGTAAGTAGATGGAAGTTTAATTAAGGATGCAATAATATTAAAGGCATTTCTTTTCCATTTTCATCTTTTTTTCTGCCATGACTTAATAAGCCTTTATTCCAATTGTTCTGCCATGTCTTTTGTGTTGTCCCCAATGGGTTTCCAAATGGGAATCCCTATCTGAGCTCTTTGGAGGAAGATGATAAGGACCAGTAAAGGGGTGAGCAGCAGGGAAGGTTGCACTAGAACAAAAACAAAAATAGCTGGAAAAACTCAGCAGGTCTGACAGCATCAGCGGAGAGGAATACAGTTAATGTTTCGAGTCCATATGACTCTTCATCAGAACTTACGGACTCAAAACGCTAACTGTATTTCTCTCCACAGATGCTGTCAGACCTGCTGAGTTTTTCCAGCTATTTTTGTTTTTGTTTCAGATTTCCAGCATCCACAGTATTTTGCTTTTATCTTAAAGTTGCATTAGAGGTGCTTGTGGCCACCTGCTAGTACCATCACATCTATATCTCCTGGTAGGAATGTACATTCCTCTCCTTGGGACAGAATTAGTGCATCTGGAGCTTCCTGTTCCTAAAGAAAACTAGGACAGCAGACACATTGGAACAAATAAGATATGTAAATCTCTGACTGACAGTATAGTTGCATGCTTCCTGAAAGAAACCAATAACACATTATGGCTATCAATGATGTTGCATGAAATAAGTTTTCTAATTGGCTGCACTCTCAAAGATACCAGACAACCACTGTCAGACCTACCTAGCGCTATTTTTGAGAGACAGATATAGCACTGTAGCACTTGCTGCTGGAATACTGCAGTTAACATGCAGCAGGCCTCACACGACCAGTGACAGTAATGGTCACCTGTGGAATAAGGCCTTCTTCCATTTTCTCACAGGCATGCCTGTGAGAATGCTGATTAATGCTGATTAATAGGGATGGTGATCTGGCTTAACAAACAGGGTCAACCCTCCCCATATAGCATTTCTTCAGCAACCATCAATAGGGAGTTTTAGGTGTTGAGCTGCTTCATCACTTGCTACACATGCCTATGCATAGGGTTTCCTTTACTTCATTTTTCCCATTTATTCACTTCTTAGCCCTCTCCCACTACAAACTTGACAAGCCTGAAATACTTTTTTCAGACTTTCGCAAGGCTCCAAAAATTTATGTCCACCTATTCTGACACTTCCTGTAAATTGTCTGGATCCTTTTAAATTTCACTTGCATTCCATTTTCTGTGCCCCACACACATCCAAATTAGCAACTGAAGCTATGCATGTTTATGATAACAAGTTGTCCACAGAAAATCAGGATAACTCATTAAAACAATTATACATAATTATCCAAAGGTCAACTAATTATCATAACTATTTACAGCACATTGCAATGCACTTATAACCACTTCAGAGCAAATAGCACCTGTAACAGAAAATCTACCTTAGACTTAACAAACTCACACTGCCATTAACACAAAGGTAATCTTATCTAACTTTCTCACTAAAACAGAGACATTAAAATCTCTCATTGCTCCAACAGACAATCAAAATTTCCAATGACATTATCAGACAGAAGGGCTAAAATTCAACTTTGCATGGGTGCAAAACAGGAGGCAATGGTTTGGTCACTGACTATACCTTTGTCTGGATTTTCTTTTGACTGACTTCATTCAATAGAAAGTAAAATCCTGTGGGATGTAAAATGGACCCCAATCCAGTCCCATCCAGGTTTTACCCTCGTGATGTTAAATTTTATCCCAGACACTCCAATCTTCTCACTAGTTTCAATAACCAGGCACTTCAACCTGATAAAGATATCAAAATTTGAACCCAATATTGATATCATCGCACTACGATCCTCCAACCTCATATTGTTCTCCACACAGATGTCATAACACCACACAGCCATTTCCTCATACATTACAATCTCATATGGTCATTCCATATTGCCAAAATAGCCACTTAACACTTCTCATTTCCCTGCATATTTTGACAACAGCTTCAAGTAGTATAACTTCAACTTTCAAATTCTCTATGACCTCACCCTTCCCCACCTCTGTAACTGCTCTAATCCTACAGCCCTCCTAGATAATTGTGCTCCTCTAATTATGGCCTTCCGAGAATCTCTGATTTTAATCACTCCAACACCGACAACAATGCTTTCAGCTCCTAAGGTTCAAAGCTTTAGAATTCCCTCCCTCTCCGCCTCTCTTCTCTCCTTTAAGAAGCTCGTTAAAATCTACCTTTTTCACCATGTTTTTGGTCGTCAGCCTAATATCTCCTTACGTGGCTCGGTGTCAAATTTTGTACTATAACTGTTCTGTGAAGAATCTTGGGAAGTTTTACTACTTAAAGATGCTATCTAAATACAAATTGTTAACTGATTGCAAAAGACTGGATTTTCTGTTGAAGTAATCAATGACTGCTCTGAATGCAAAATCCTGAATTTGGAGCTTTTTCTCATGGCATCAGAATAATAGAAACAAGCAAGCACTGGGTTGTGTACAACAGCCACTGCACTCCAAAAGTAATTCACTACAGTTAATATAAATTGGCCTTGGTAGGTGTTAACAGGGTATTACAGGTCTCAAAATGGAATCCACAGCCTTAAAACTCCATGGACCCAAACAATGTGTTCGGTGACATTTTGAAAGAGATCTACAACCAGGTGCCCAAAGTTTCAGATAGTTGGCTCCTTTTAATAAGTGGTAAGACACTGATTGCCATTTTAGGTCAGAATTGGTTGGCTTGTATGTAGTGTACATTTCAATTAGTTTCATGGGCAACAGAGCCAAAGAGATCCAGCAAATATACTGAGGGTTTAAGGAACTGGCTGTGGGGGCAATGGAAATTTGTGGGAGTGTGAATCCCAGGGTAGGTCACAAGGGATCAGTGAGTGAGGAACTCCAGTGAAGGGTTCAGTGTATTATACTGGGATCAATGGGTGTAAATCATGAAATTTGAAGCGCAAAAATGACTTAATTCCTGCTACCCTCATATATCCAATTTGTGATTACAATCACAACCCTTCCCTCACTTGGGTACAAGTGCTAGTTGGTCGTCTAAATGTCAAAATCAACCCCACACAGAGTGAAGCACTTTGCAATATTTCAATTACATCATAGGGAACACTGTATAAATGTGAGTATTGTCACTAATTAAACATTTTTGGAGCGCATAGTATGTTAAAGAGGTGGTAACTGGAGCCTGGAGTGTCAATGGAACAGATGCCTCATGTGGCAGTGAAAGACAAAGAGTAAAACGCAGAAACAGAAAAAGCTGGAAACACTCAATATGCAAATCAATTTCTATGAGGAGAGCAGGTAACTGAATGTAAGCCATTTGGATGTAAGCCATTTGTCAGAACAGGATGAAATACCCAAGTAAAAAGGAAATGGTGCACAGATGATTCTTCTTCCCCTCCTGTGCAAGTGAGTAGGTGTGTGTTTTCACAGACCCTGCACTTCATTCATTTCTGCTGAGGGTCAGTACCTGAAATGAATCGATTTTCTTCACAGATGCAGACCGATGTGCTGAGCTTTTTGATTTTATGTTCTTTCTTTCAGATTTCCAGCATCTACAATTTTTCTTTTTGATTTTTGTTTACATGAAGACTCCAATGGCTCACCATTCTCTATGCTGTTACTGGCAATGGTTTGCAACTATCCTATTAAAAGTTAAGCTATTTCCACATCCTCAGAAATGATGAAACAACCTCTCTTTGGTTCCACTGGAGAAATGAATTTCGTGGATGCCAGACTGTAATTAAGTCTTCATTGACAAGGCCATATTTAATAAGCTTATCAAAGGCCATTTAGAACATGGCATATGCTACTCAGCAGGTCTGCTTATTTACAAAAGGTTTAATTTGTTGAAAATTTCATTTGAAAATGAAACATGAAAATAATTAATATATCATACGATTTCCCCCAAAATATAATTCAAAAGCTATTAATGTTAATGAATAGGAGAGCTGCTGTGGGTATCCTAATATTTTTGAATTTACTGATGCATTGGGCATTATGGTCACTGTGACATCCCTAATCTACAGTTATCTGGAACTCATTACTTATCTAATGAAGTGTAACATGAAAGACTATAATAGTTTTTGCAGCTTATAAAATTGCCCTGCTCAGCTTTTCAGCCAGCCATATAATTTGCTAAATAGTGCAGGTCTGTATTTCCACATTGCAGCAATATCATTATAGACTGGGAGGAGCTTGCTACCAATCATTCAAAACAGCGATAACTTGTACATCAAGCTGCATCGCACTCTCAGTCCAAACACCTTAATGATGAAGTAGAGCAGCCTCAGAGAAGGAAAATAAAGGAAGCAAATCCAGCACTCTAGATCCCACTATGCCATGGAACATTCTGCCCACATGCCCAAAGATCTGCAGGTCGAGAATCGGTCTGTTCAGTCATATGAAGACCCATGGCAGAAACGTGTGCCCTTGAAGACCAGCCAGTGACAACAATTTCCACACTTTACGAATGGTGAGGGGAATATCAATCAACCAGGGTTTAGTTTTCTGGCTGCTATCCCAAGACTGCACTGTTTTGTGGGCACAGAGCAAGGGTATGATTGGGCATTGCTTTGTTCTCACCCCTAGATACATAGCTGACTGACATTCACAGGCAAGATCCATATGGTTACTTGGCTAAGATGCCAGAGAGATGCTCTCACCTGTGGAGCTGCACCCTAGCATGAAGAGGGCAAAGGGAGGGGAGGGTTTTGATTTTTGGCAAGAAGAGTTAACTGCTAATTGGAGTCACTGGCCTCCTTTAAATGGAACCAGCAAACTGTGGAGAGCCAAACAAGCATCCCATTACAGTCATGGGTTCAGAATGGCCAATATTGGGTTGCACTGAGCATAGTAAGTACATTGAGGAGGTTATGATCATGTTGGAGTGGGTGGCGGGTTGAGGACTGTCCTGGGGCAGTACAAGCCCACATTACTTTGTGGGGCCTGAAGGATTTCACACTTTTCATGGCTGGACCTTTTCAGTTCTATCAGTTGTGAAAATGGTTCCAATGTACAGTGCACCTCTGAATATTTCCAATCTAAAATGGCATTCATGGTCTGAGACTCCTGATTTACACACTGTAATGAGCCCACTGACTGAAACAGGTGGGTGTTTTGAGTGCCCAGCAATAGGCCCCTTTAAAGTGGCACTTCATCAGAGTGAACAGGGAAATAAGGTTAGTGACCCCACTTTGAGGCCATTAACACCAGACCAACCAAGTGACAATTGACCCCAGTGTCAGAAAGAAAGGAGGGCAAAAGGGAAGAAAAATTGAATTAAACTAAATGAAGCTGGCATCAGTACTTTGCAAGAATCAGAAAAACCAGGAATCATTTTGCTGCTATTTTTGTGCTGCTATTTTTGTTGTATCCATTGGGTTTCTGACAGGAGTGGACAATTCTTGTTGTTACACAATGGTGCCAACAGCCTGATAAACAGAATTCCCTGCTCTTGGTTAGGAAGACGCATCTGGCATCAGACAGATATCCTGTGAACATTCAAGGAGAGGAGTGCAAAGCAAACACCCTATGATTGAATGGGCTCTCTGTGATGGAATTTTAAATTTCTTTTTGAGGTATCATTCAGTCCTAGCAATAGTGGACACCTGTTATATATGGATATACCTTAAATCCAGTGTGGCCATGGTAATAACAGAAAACATAGCTTATGCTGTCAGTCTATCATTAGATCTTATTTGGTTATTAAGTCTGCCCTTATTTGAGTGAGCACTTCCAACATTAGTAGAAGTGACACTGGATGAGTGATACAGGCCAGCAAATTGGACAGGAACTGGTAGGACAGATTCTGGTTCTGTTTTCCATCCCTGCTTGCCTAAGTTATACTAGAAAAGGTGTGCAATTTCAGAGGAAAATCCTATCCAATGTTGCTATTTTGAATGGATTTCAATGAACATCATGGTCTGAATTTTTAGAACTTCACACATTTTAGTTGGGCCTCATCTCCTCTATTGCCCATGGAAATGACGGGACAGCACACAGCACACCCTCTACTTCAACCATTTCCAACCCAAAATGGCAATCATGGTTAAAGAACCCTGATTTGCAGGCTGTAATGAATGCACTGCCAATATCTCAATCATCTAAAAGATTTGGGGCACAAAACTAATTTGGATTAATCAGTAAGCCAGTGGAGAAAAAAGAACACACTTGCATTCATGTGGTGTCTTCACATTAGGACCTCTCAAAGAGCTTTGCAACCAATGAATTGTTTTTAAAGTACAGTTGCTGTTGTCATCACTGCCACAAACAGCCAAAAATATGAGCCACCTGTTTCTGATGGTGTAGTGAAGGGACAAATGTGGGCCAGGGTATCAGGAGAACTTACTGTCAACTGATGTACTCTGACAGTCCTAAAGTAAAAACTGAATGCATTAAAAAAATCTGATGAAAAATTATAAGCATTGATTTGTCAGGAGCTGACTAAAATGAATACAATAGTTTAATAAACACTTTTGATGCACAGATTAGTGCCATATAAGGCAAGCAAGTTTGGCAAAACAGACAGCAGCAAACAAAACATTGTGTGTGACTCAGCTGCTCTTGCACAACAAGTGAAATACCTGACTATCCCCTGTTGTAATATGCTTTTAAGGGATATCAGCATGACATCACTAGAAGGGAAGTGTGTCATGCGGTCCAGTCTTAGTTTCACTTTTGCTCTGAGCAGTGCACCGCCGAGCTCTGGTGTCTTCAAGGTTTCTATGTTCTCATGTGCCTATTCTAAATAAATTAACCCACAACATGTTTACCCAATCCCTTCTTGTGATTGTGCCTATATCATTATAATATCACAACATCCCCAGTCTCCCAGTCTATGGAAAATATCAAAATTTTTCAAGTACCAACATTTAAGGACTAAGCGTGTGTTGTTTTAAGAGTCTGCCTCTCCAACAGATCAGCAGGACAAACATATGAACAAGGAGCAGGTGTAGGCCATTCGGCCCCTCGATCCTGCTCTGCCATTTAATAAGATCATGGCCTATCTGATAGTTTCCTCAAATCTGCATCCAGCCTACCCCTGATATATCCCCTTGCTTACCAAGAATCTATCCACTTCTGTCTTAAAAATATTTAAAGACTCTGCTTCCACCGTCTTTTCAGGAAGAGAGTTCCAAAGACTCACGACCCTCTGAGTGAAAAAATGTCACCTCACCTCTGTTTTAAATGGGCAACCCCTTATTTTTAAACAGTGACCCCTAATTCTAGATTCTCCTACAAGAGGAAACATCCTCTCCACAGCCACCCTATCTTATACTCTTCTAAACTCCTGCGGATACAAGCCTTGCCTGTCCAACCTTTCCTCATAAGACAACCATTCCAGGTACTCATCTGGTAAACCTTCTCTGAACCGCTTTCAATACATTTACATCCTTCCTTAAATAAGCAGACCAATACTGTACACAGTACTACAGATGTGGTCTCACCAGTGCTCTGTGTAACTGAAGCATAACCTCTCTACTTTTGTATTCAATTCCCATCGCAATAAATAATAACATTCTATTGGCTTTCCTAATTATAATTCAAAAACATTCTGTATGAGTTCTGAATTGGCTGGAAAGACAAGCCTAAATTTTACGTTTGGCCAAAATGCAAGCAGGTATTGGCCACAGGTGATTTGTAGTCAGCCACCTGCTGAGAAATGGGTTAAAACGCAATGCGTGAATGAGGAGGGGCACGTTAGTATGGACGATGAGGAAGAAAATGCTAACTGGAAAGTAAGGGCACACCAAACTTCCCGTGTAAAGCCTAGTGCCAGGATTTTATGGCCCTGCCACAGCATGTCTCCCCCCAGCAGATGCGGTGAGCCATTTAAATCTCCATTCAGTTCAGCGGGGCCGTAATATCCCGCCAGGTGGGAGGGGCCATAAAATCCTGGCCCAGGGATCCTTTAATAGAATACTTCTATAGCAGGTTGATGATCACATAAAGGATTCTTGCTCTATTTCTCTTTCCCACATCTGTCCACCTGAATACCACCTGAAAATCAGGTAGTAGGAAGAGGCAAGTTCAGATTACATAATCTAGACAGACTTGTAGTTTTTTTTCGCCACTTGGCAACAATTAACCCAACCTAAGTAATGTAAAAACAGGAAAACATTTGAGATGGTTGTTGCAAATTTCCAAATCTAAGCATGACAGTTTTGCAGCATTTGAACATCTCATGCAGCATCTCAACACAAGAAATTTAAGAAGCATATCTATACTTAACACAATATATTTATTTGTATTAAATGCCATTTTAGTTTGTGTTTAAAATGTCCACCCTACACTTTGAAACAGGCATTCAAGAGCCAACAACTGTTCCTGATCTGGTTGTCACTTTACTCCAAACAGTTCATTAATAGTGAATCACTGCAACAAAAAGAATGACAGAGCTTCCTACGCACAGGCGTAATCGGAAATTTTGCAAACAGATAAACAATTTTGTACTATTATTGCATCCACTTTACTGGCCTTTAGTACAGTAGACTGCTGGAGTAATCGCAGTCAATCAAGAAATCAAAGGCAGCTATAAATGGAATAAAATGCCTACTCTGAGAAAAAAGTTATATCCAATCATCTACAGCTAAAATTACACAGCGAGCAGAAATGAATACAAGTAGATCCATAATGGCTTTGAATTTCCAATTTCCTCTCTTAATAGATTGATTCACTTCATTGCTGCTGAATGTGTAGGGTCTGTGACACTTCCTGGTAACTAAGGGACAGATGGCAGGATTGAAGACATATTGCTGGGTCTCAGCTCTGTTTGCACTAGGCCTGCATTTCTTCAGGTAAACTGGACAGGGCACTGAAACACATGGCAGCTCTTAATGCCATGAAGATGATGTAGCAGGAAGGTCATAACACCTTTCACTCTCTTTTCCGAAAAATCTGCTGGGTAGGCACTTTGTAAAAACTTCCACTTATATACTTGCTGCCACGATCTCAGGATGTCCTAAAGCAACTTATAACTTAGGGAGTACTTTTGAAGTGAGTCACTTTTTTGATTTAAGAAACATGGCAGCCAATTTGTGCATGGCAAGATCCCACAGACAGCAACATAATAATAACCAGGCCATCTGTTTTAGTGATGTTGATTGAGGGGAAAAGGCTGCAAAACAGGACAATGTCAGAAAATGGGGTGTGGAATCACAATGTGTAATTAACCTGCACATGTTGCTGCTCATACTGGCAGGAAGCAAACTTAGTACTGCCTGCACATTTACATGATCTCAACACTAAATATTCTGAGCAAGGGTGCAAAATTGCAAGAGGCTAGCATAAGTTAAAGCTAGCCTGCACTATTAAGCAGAGGTGCATTTTGACTGGAGCAGGTGCTGCAAGTGGATGGAGAAGAGTGTCTGACCTGCAAAAAGAGTGACTATTGGCACAATGTGGGAGCAAGTGGGCTGCAATGCTCTCTGATGCTGCACTGAAGACCTTGGTACAGCGGGTAGAGATGAGGAGAGTATTGCTCTATCCATAGGTAACTAGGAGACCTTCTAGACAGACACTGCAAAGACAATGGGAACAGATAACCACTGTGGTCAATGCCAGCAGCCTAGCTCTGAGGACCTGGATGCAGTGTTAAAAAAAGAAGTTCAATGACCTCATGAGTGGTCACGGACAGTGAACGCACTTTCAATTACCATTTCCCACCAGTTGCATCACAGACGCTATTCAATACAGCACACCACTCATCCTCACCTACCATCAATCTTCATCAATCACAACTCATACCTGACATTCATAGTCTCACCTCGCCTTCATGTACTTAGCTCTGCTGCAAGCCGCAAACCCACATCTCACAGCTCACACACAGTCACATATTCAAGCAAGACAATTACACCATCTAAACATATGACAGTTCACTCACTGATAGACTTTCCTCTCTTTTGCAGAATGAGGTGACACACAACTGAAGGCAGCAGGAGCTAATCAGTGGGGGCAAGCACAGCTGCATGTCTTCACCCCAATGGAATAGAGGATGCCCATCATCAACGGAGCAGCCTTGACTGAGGCCATGGCCAGCGGCAGGTCTGAAAGCATTGCAGCTTATTGTGTGCTCATACTTAAACTTCTTCCTCATGTCCACTTCTCCCTCATCCCACAATCTCTTCAGATATAAAAGTTGCTGATGGGTCAAATATACAGTTCTTGGTTTCCCCACTGCCCCACGCCCCACTCCCCCATTCCCTCTTTGCAACCCTGCTCTTGTGCCTTTCTCCTTTCAAATAGCCAAGAGCTGCAACCTGGCCAGCCAATGGTAGAAGAGAAGGTTGTGGAATACCAGGAAAACAATGACAAGAAGAAACACTGTCACATGATCTCACACTTGCAGCCACCAGCTCAGATATTGACATGTCTCTTGGTTTAGAGGCAAGCTGACGGGTGGGACCTGCATGTGGTAAGATGCCAGGCATGAATGGCCTGCAGGCAGGGCAGAGAGAAAAGGTAACTTAGGTGCCAGCTCACCGGAGGATAGGGGCTGCACAACATTTTTGTTCCAGAGGATTCAGATGAGCATTTTGATGAAGTGGTGTACAGAAAAAGGCAGATGCATATGCATAGAAATACTTGGTGCATTGGCAAGCCTGGCAGAAAACCTGGGGTCACTATCAAGGAGCATGGAATCTTGCACACAGTTTTGCACAGAGCTTAGAACCCATCCTTTCCAGGGTGAAAGTGGTCAACAGTTCCATTAGCACACATACAGCGTTTGATCGATGCTTCCAATGCAGCACAAGCAAAAATTCCCCAATGTCTGGGTGCTGCAATGAAGTCATGAAGTCTCAACTTGCTGCCATCATGGCTGCAGATACCAGTGCTCACAGGGACTTCCTGGGTCTCTCAGTGGCCTAGCAATCTGTCCTCCAACATATTACTTGGATTGCTGAGTTGGTATTCTGTGGGAGTAGCAGTGACTCTCTGGAGTACTAACCTGCTGTCCTCTTGCAAGATGACAGCATTCATGTTCCCACCCCTACCTCTCTGACAATGCCCTCCTTGTTGCCTGCCTGCCAGCCAGCCCAGGCTACTGCTGTCCATGCAGAGTTCTTGTAGTGCCAACCTGGTTCTTCTGATCGAAGTCTTCTGCAGTCACCCCGCTGAAAGTCAGCAGCCTTCCATCAGCCATGCTGCAACCATTGGGGTAGCAATCCATAGGAGTACTAGCACAGGCAAAGGCACATTGAAGACAGGCACTAAGGGGATGGTTTGAAGTTGGTTTTGAATGTTTTTATTGTGTGGTGACTTTTATTTCAGCATTGTGGTCAAGAAGACTGATGGTCAATGACAGAGGGATGGTAAAGTGTGGGACTGTTGGTGAATGGGAAGTTTGGCATTGCTTTCACTGGTACCACAGTCAAATGTTGCCTGGTGGCAAAGGCTGTGTTCTCATGATAGCGAGGTTATGCATGACACAAACTATGACAAATCATGCTTTTGTAAGTACTTCAGGGCTTTGTCTTGGTAACAGAAGTGTTACATAAGCACCCTAATGGTCTATTTTGTCTGGTATCATCTCTGAATTTACCTGTTGCAACCACAAAGTGACATGTGTGCAATCCTACACCACGGGGAAGCCCACTAAGCTGGCAAAGCTGCATGCTCACTCCAGCTGCTTCTCTCTGGAGAGCCTTTCTTCTCCTCCTCTTCCTTCTTGGAGCAGCTTGTCCTCCTGTGTTGCCTCTGGTCATCATCCCTGCCATGCTGCAGGTCAGGGGGATAGAAACTACAGCACTCATGAGTTGGGGGGGAAGCGGTGTGAGCAGAAGCCTTGAAGTCAGAACCAAAACCTTCACCATGTGTCACACCACTCCCTGTAGACTTCAGCAACTTTAAATAACAGTTCAATCCTCCAAACTCTTCTACAAACTCAGCAACAGCCAGAAGATATCAATCAGTAACTAACCTGAGGGTCCTTCTTCCTGCTGAACATATGCTCAGCTGTGCGAAATTAAGAGAGGACATTAGCTGGAGCGTTGAGGCACCACGAGAGTTAAATCAACATCACACACTGATTGCCATCACAATCTGCCTACTTTGCATAGTGTGTGTGTGTGTGTGTGTGTCTGTTTTGTGTGCAGCAGGATGCTATTTTGCACCTAAAACAGAATCTACTGTGCCAAAAAATACAGGTGCCAGGCAACCAAATTTTGCAGTCAAATATTGGCTAGGACACTGGGGATAACTCCCTTGTTCTTCTTTGAAATAGTGCTATGTCAAGCTGAGGGAGCAGACCTCGGTTTAATGTCTGATCTGAAAAACAGCACCACTGACATTGCAGTATGCCCTCAGTACCGCACTGAAGTGTCAGCCTAGATTTCTTTTGTGCTTAAGATCTTGGGGTGGGACTTGAATCCACAATCTCATGACTCAGGCATCCAAGCAGACTAGACCATAGAAATAATCTGATGTCAAGGGATTCATAAAATAAGAATAAAAAATATTTTTGCATACCACTGTTGAAAATGTTGAGATGTGTTTACAACCAGAAAACAACTTTCACACAAAGTGTACTAGAATTGATAATTTTTAAATCAATAACTAACAATGCCTTGATAATCTTGAAGTGTACAGAACAAAGGTTTACATTAAACATACATATATGTCATCTAGACTGTACAATTTCTCTGTAATCTGTGTTAATATACTGCTCCTTGGCAGAAAATGGGGTCACTGTTCAGGTTATCCAGAAAGTTGGTAAACTTTGTTCATACAAAAATCGGTGCTGATCGAAAGAGGATTAAATATTCTAATGCAAGGTCATCAACCATAAATGTTAATGCTGTTTCTTTTTCGGCAGATGCTGTCTGACTTGCTGAGCGCTTCCAGCATTTTCTGTTTTTATTTCAGATTTCCAGCATCCACAGTAGTTTTCTTTTGTTAAATTGTTCTTGCTCCTACTTATACAAAGACTTTGGGCCCAACAGCTTTCTCTCTTGGATCATTTATACATAAAGAATTTGCTAACACTTGTTACTCAGGCACCGCTTGAAGGGGTTTCTCCACTTCTTTCTCCTGACATATTGGCCTGACACAAAACACATTACCTGTGCAAATCAAAGCACTGTTGCAGCCTAGAATATGAATGGATAAGGTTGAACTGCTAATTTCAATACCCGAATAACGATGACAGAGGGATAAGTGTTCCCTGAGTGTGTTCTCAACCAAAGCTTGGATCAGCATCTTGACACACTGCACTGTGATTCTCCAAGCAGTCTACCCTCAAGCAGGTATTTTCTGCCAGTTGAATTTTCAGATGGCAATCTGTGATTTTGCACTGCACTGATGTCAGAGCCAGCTGGTGCTTAATTAAACAGTCCCAGCAAGCTCTTATTTTGTGACTGATGCAAGACAATGATTCAATTTGTTGCCATGCATGCTTTATACTGCAGTGTGTCTAAACTCTGACTGTTCACATTCAATGAAATAAAAACTTATCAGATGCTATTACAGTGCAGGTTTAGCATCAGCGTGAAGCAATATTCACTATGCAGCAATTCTGAACCACCAGTGTACATTTGAAGAAATGCCTTGCCTTTTGAGCACCTGGCTTGCTATAGTCATGTGACCTCTGAAGCAATCTTTGGTCAAACAAAGGATTCAGGCAGAAGCCATTTTACACACCACATGAAACAGTATAAAACCGGCATCAGGGCTTAAGCTGACCCTTGAGCAAAATCTGACATTTCCTTGAGGTATCTCCTGGTGAGGTCCTCACTTGGTTTGACATTGCATCGAGTGCAAAGTTTTCGTCAATTCAAACGCTTAGCAAGCAGGTATTCTCCCTGATCGCTAAATGTTTAAGTGTCTAACAGTTGAGAGAGAGCTCAGCCTTTGCACGTATCCAAACATTCACAGATTTCTCTCCTAAACAAGACTATCCCAGTTGCTACCAGACAGGAGCTGAGTCATGTAGATAAGGCTGCTTCTCAGGTCCTGGAGAACTGCAACTGAGGGAGGAAGGACATGACTGAAAATTCTGATGTTTGCATGGAAAGAGAACTCTGCAGATAATAGGAAGAAAGTAAGAAAATGACATGGTTGAAGGTAGAATGGCAGGGAAAGGTTGGCAGAGGCTGGGTAAGGCTCATCCTACAGGGTCAGCCTCATATGTTTTCTCAAAGCCCTTACACTCAGCTGCTATTTCTTATAGATGAAAGGTCATTATATGCAGCTGTCTGTATTTCATATTATAGAAAAAGAAGTCTTATTTATCCAGCACTGGTCAGACCTCAGGACATCTCAAACAGCTTCACAGTTCTTGAATTACTTCTGAAAGGAAGACACTATTTTGATGTAGGCAAACATGGCAGGCAAATTTATCACTGCAAGATCCCACAAGTAGCATTCATCTGTTCTCCTTGATCTCACACGAATATAATCCCTCACTATCAAAGGCTGCTTTTTTCCTCCATAAGGCTGAAGTCTACATTTTCTCACCATGACCCAACTCCTATAAGTTGCAAGTGTATACACACAGCTCAGAACTCAGTTAGAGCTATTTCTCCCAAATTGCATCGAGTGGGAAATGCAGACTTCTGATGCAGCGAGATGGAGAGAAATCAAAGACAAACCTAGGTTTGTAAACCCCAAGTGAGCGTGTATATGTGTGCAGGGAACAATTTCTGATGTCTCAGTCAAGGAGCTTCCAATCTAGTTTCTTCCATTTCCTCATCCTTGAAACATAGGAAGAATGGGATTCCAATTTGGAAATTCACATTCCTAATCCAAAACTGAACCTTCTGCCATAAAACCAAATTTCAGCTGCAGAAAACAAAATGACCTCTTAAGTACAGTGCAGTGCCGGTATCAGGGACACTGCAGTGCTGCTCATAATGTCACTTTAAATTGGGTCAAGCAAGTTAAGAGAAATTGAGCAGAGAGGTTGGCCTAGGTGGACTCCACGTAGGAGTGCGTTTTTTTTTAATTAAAGAGTACAGAAACATAAAGGCTATGTTTTGGAATAAGAATATTTCAGAGACTGGACTAATAGTCTAGAAAACGTGAGTTCAAATCCCACCATGAGAGTTTGGGACTTCGAATTCAGTTCAGAAAATCTAGAAAATAAAATTGGTATTCGGTAAAAGTGACCATGAAGCTGTTCAATTGGTGCAAACATCCAAATGAGTTAACTAATGTCAGGACAGGCAACCTTACCCAATATGGCCGAAATGTAAACATGGCCAACATGGTCAACTTTTAACTGCCCTTGGAAGTAGCCTTGGAAGCTATTCACTTTATCAAACTGTTACCACCTTCTTAAGATTGACCAACTAGGCATAGGCAACAAATGCCAGCCTTGTAAGTGACCCTCATGTCGCGAAAATGAATAATTACAAAGAAAATGAATCAGTGGAATGGAGATGGTGTGCCTTACAAATTTGTTTTTGTTTATTTATTCTTTCACAGGATGTGACATCGCTCGTTAGGCCAGCATTTGCTGCCCATCCTTAACTGCCCTAGAGAAGATGCTGCTGAGCTGCCTTCCTGAACCACTGCAGTCCATGTGGTGTAATTACACCCACTGTGCTGTTAGGAAGGAAGTTCCAGGATTTTGAGCCAGTGACAGTGAAGGAACAGAAACATATTTTCAAATCAGGATGGCATGTAGCTTGGAGAGAATTTGAAGGTGGTAGCGTTCCCATGCATCTGCTCCCCTTGTCCTTCTAGGTGGTCGAGGTTGCAAGTTTGGAAGGCACTGTTGAAGGAGCCTTGATGAGTTGCTGCAGTGCATCTTGTGCGTCAGTGGTGGAGGGAAGGAATATTGAAGGTGGTGGATAGGGTGCCAATAAAGCGGACTGCTTTGTCCTGGCTGGTGTCCAACTCCTTGTGTGTTGCTGGAGCTGCACTCATCCAGGCAAGTGTGGAGTACTCTATCACACTCCTGACTTGTGTCTTGTAGATGGTGGACAAGCTTTGGGGAGTCAGGAGGTGAGTTACTCTCCACAGAATTCACAGTCTCTCACCTGCTTTTGTGGCCACAGCATTTTTGTGGCGATCCAGTTCAGTTTCTGGTCAATGATAATCCCCAGGATGATGACAATGGAGGATTCAGGGATTGTAATGCCACTGAATGTGAGTTAGATACTCTCATGTTGGAGGTGGTATTTGTTTGACGTGAATGTTATTTGCCACTTATCAGCCTAAGCCTGAATATTATCCAGGTCTTACTGCATATGGGCAAGGACTGCTTCAGTGTCTGAGGAATCGTGAATGGTACTGAACATTGTGCAATCATCAGCCAACATCCCAACGTCTGGCCTTATGATGGAGGGAAGGTCATTGATGAAGCAGCTGAAGATGGCTGAGCCTAGGACACTACCCTGAGGAACTCCTTCATTGATGTCTGGAACTGAGATGACTGACCTCCAACTACCACAACCATCTTCCTTTGTGCTAGGTATGACTCCAACCAGTGGAGTGCTTTCCCCCGATTCCCATTGACTCCAGTTTTGCTAGGGCTCCTTGATGCCACATTCAGCCAAATGCTGCCTTGATATCAAGGACAGTCACTCTCACCTCACCTCTTGACTTCAGATCTTTTGTCCATGTTTAGACCAAGGCTGCAATGAGGTCAGGAGCTGAGTGGCCCTGGTGGAACCCACACTGAGCATCAGTGAGCAGGTTATTGCTAAGCAAATGATAGCACTGTTGGCGACACCTTCCATCACTTTGCTGATGATCAAGAGTAGACTGATGGGGTGGTAATTGACTGGGTTGGATCTGTCCTGCTTTTTGTGGACAGGACATATCTGGGCAATTTTTACATTGATGAGTAGATACCAGTGCAGTATCTGTACTGGAACAGCTTGGCTAGAGGCACTGATAGTTCTGGAGCACAGTCTTCAATATTGCCGAAATGTTCTCAGGGCCCCTAACCTTTGCAGTATCTAGTGCCTTCAGCCATTTCTTAATATCACATGAAATGAACGAAATGGCTGAAAACAGGCATCTATGATACTGGGGACCTCATGAGGAGGCCAAGTTGGATAATTCACCCAGAACTTCTGGCTAAAGATGGTTGCAATATTTCAACCTTGTTTTTTGGAATGATGTGCTGGCCCTCCCCCCTCTTGTCTCCACAAGGATCGTGAGGTAGTCATTTCTAACAAATGGACAAATGCATGTGTGACAGGCAGGTTGGTGAGGACGAGGTCAAGCAAATTTTTCCCTCATGTTGCTTCCCTGCCTTTTGGGGATGTGGGTATGGGAAGCAGTGGTAACATAGTGGTAATGTCACTGGACTGTTAATCCAGAGACCCAGGCTAATTGTTCTTGGGACGGAGATACAAATCCCACCATGATAATTGGTGGGATTTAAATTCAATTAATAAAAAAATCTGGAAAGCTAGTCTCAGTAGCAGCAACCGTGAAACTATCATCAACTGTTGTAAAAACCCATCTGGTTCACTAATAGCCTTTAGGGAAGGAAATCTGCCATCCTTACCTAGTCAGGCCTACATGTGACTCCAGACCCACAACGATGTGATTGACTCTTAACTGCCCTCTGAAAAGGCCTAGTAAGCTATTCATTTCAAGTGCAATTAGAAATGGGCAACAAATGCTGGCCTTGCCAGTGAGGCCCACATCCCATGAAAGAATAAAAAAAAAGACAGTCTAGCAGCCACGTCCTTTAAGACTCTGCTAGCTCGGTCAGTCGTGGTGCTATTGAGCCACTCTTGGGTAATGGACATTGAAGTCCCCAGCTTATAGTACGTAGTCACACTCTCAGAGTCATGTCTTACAGGAAATGTCCCAGACATCACCATCACCTCCCTGCCCTTGCCACCCTCAGCGCTTCCTCCAATTGGTGTTCAACATGGACGGGTACTGATTCATCAGTTGAGGTGGAATCAGTAGGTGGTAATTAGCAGGAGTTCCATGCCCATGTTTGACCTAATGCCATTAGACTTCAAGGCATTTGGAGTCAATGTCGAGGACTCCTAGAGTGTATATCACTGTGCTGCCATCTCTGGTGGGTCTGTCCAGCTGGCGGTCTCCATTATTGAGATTAGCTTTCAATTCCAGATTTTTTTATTAACTGAATTTAAGTTTCACCAATTGCCATGGTGAGATTTGAACCTGCTCCCCAGAACAATTAGTCTGGGTCTCTGGAATAACAGTGCAGTGGCATTACCACTATGCTACCATGAACTAATAGGTTTTTATGACAATGGTCACCATTACTAAGACTAGTTTTTAATTCTGGATTTATCAGCTGAATTTAAATTCCACCAGCTGTCGTGGTGGGATTCAAACCCATGTTCCCAGGGCATTAGCCTGGGCTTTTGGATTATTAATCCAGTGACAATACCATATGCTGCTGCCTCCGCCTCGGTTAGTACCTGGAACTACTCAAAGACTGCCAGCAAATCCAAGGAAAATTGTATTCTGATTCTGTTTCTTGCTTTGTAGCTGGTTGGATTCTTGTTATTGAGAAGAAGCAGGGCAGTTTACAAACCTCTTCAGGGAGTTATTTACTCACTGAATGCTGACTGAGTATTGACTGCTAACAGTTTAGACAGGAGGGTCTTTGAGAAAGTGCAGTCAGAGCTGCAGGCACAAGAAGAGATACTGATTATTACTGAGTTTCACCGCCTTCTCAGGCAAATCAAACTATCTCATTTTAGATTTCCCAAATGTGATCGATTCTTTGTAAAACAACATTGTGTTATAACCTTGCAATTTTTACACTTTTGTTCTATTCAAAATATGTGGGGGATTAAGTTTCCACTTAGGCTGCAATTGGCAATTCTAACTCAAATTGCGGCCAAAATGGTGCCTGTTTCGAAAAGTGCTTTTTTCATCCTTTTGTTTCACTGAAATTCATTTGCATATTGAAGATGCAAAAGTTGCCACAAAAAAGCACAATTGGGCAGCATTTCAAAACATACATTTGTTTTGAAAAAGTTTTGCTTTAAAAATTCTCATATTTAAGAGTGGTAACTTGTTGAGGTTTGATTAAAACAGTTGAAGGCAGGTTTAATCACAGAAGAGACAAGGAGTTTTAATCACATATCTTTTGTGCCGGTGTTTCACAAGTCCCCTAGTGCCCTTTGTCCTGTACCATCAGCTAAGAGGAACAGCTTTTCTTTGTCTACCATGTCTAAATCTGTCATAATTTTTTATACCTCTATCAAATTTCTCCTCAATCTCATTTACTCCAAGGAGAGCAACCCCTTCTCCAACCTAACCTTATAGCTAAAATCCTTCATCCCTGGAACCATTCTGGTAAACCTCCTCTGCACCATCTCAAGGACTCTAACATCCTTTTTCAAGTGTGATGGCTAGAACTGGATACAAAACTTAGTTGGGGCTTAACCAAACTTTAACTCGATGCCTCTAATTATGACACCCCAAGATCTCATATGCTTGGCTAACATCTCCTTCAATATGTCCTTCCACCCTCAAGGATCTGTACAAATGCACCTCCAGCCCTTCTGTCCCTGCACACTTTTTAGAATTGGGCCTTTACGTCTATATTTCCTCTCCATAACACTTCTACAAAAATGTATCACCTCACACTTCTCTGTATTAAATTCCACCTGTCAGTTGACTGTCCATTCTGCTAGCCTATGTCCTGTTGCACTCTATGAGTACTATCCTCACTGTCTGCCACACCTCCTGATGTGGTATCATTGATAAATTTTGAAATTTTACTCTGTATTCCAAGTCATTTACATACATCAGTAAAAGCAGTGGTCCTAGCACTGCACCTTGGGGAACACCACTGTTTACCATCCCACAGTCTGACACTGGTGTTTTCTGCCCTTAAACTATTATTTTGTCCAAGCTGACACTGGCCCTTCTATTCCATGAACCTCAATTTTGTTAATGAGTCCTTTATGTGATACTTTGTCAAACACTTCAGCAATATTAGTTTTCTAGGGATGTCTGACTCGCTGACACTTTCCTCTCATGTAAATGCTGATGCAAAGTAATTATTCAACATGTTTGCCATTTCCTCATTTTGATTGATATCACCGTTACCCATTTTCCATGGTCCCACATTGCTCTTGACCACACTCTTTTTCCAATGAATAAAAGGAAAATTCTTGTTGATTTTTATATTCCTTTCAAGTTTCTTTTCATACTCCCTTTCTGTAGCTCTTCCTATCTGTTTTGTCGCCCTCTGCTGATTGCATCTTTCTCATTTGCCAGGGTCTGTGCTATTTTTGCATTTTTGTATGCATTTGCTTTTAGTTTTAATTTGTCCCAAAATTCTTTACCGTCCATGGCTTTTTATGTTTTGGCAAGTAGTGCTCTTGCCCATTAGAGTTCTCAACTTGTTCTATAACATATTAAGTTTTTTCTTGAACATCTCCCACTGATCTTCAATCATTTTACCCATTAACAGACTTGTTCAGTTTATAGTGGAGAGTTTCTGTCTTATCACATTGAAGTCAGTCTTATTTAAATCTAGAATCTTGGTAGCTGTTTTGCATTTCTCCCTTTCAACAATACATTGAACTCGATCATATTATGATCGCTCTTTGAGAAATATTCATGTGGCATTAGGATGATAAGTCTGGCCCATTGTTCAGTACTAACTCTGGTATGGGATGTCCTCTTGTTTTTAGAACATATTGTTGGAGAAAGCTATGTCGACACACTCAGGAAATCCACTACATTTCTGAAATATACTAGTCTGCTTGTCCCAATCTATATGAAATTTAAAATCTGGCCTTAAAACTGCTTTCCCGATCCTGGCTGCAGAATAAGTGTCACCAAGGTATTTTTTCTGGGCATATCACTGTTTAAACTGACCTGATGCTCATCTGACGTTCACCAGCACACAAGGCAAGCAATCAGGTGCAGGGACTTGGCTTTTCCAGCCTACTAGGTCTACATTCCCTCCTGCTGCTCCAGCTGAGATACACCAACCCAGCGAAGGGTGAAGATTGAAAGTATGAACTTCTCCTTGAATGTCTCAGCAACTCACTGTCTTAATGTGGCTAAGCTGTTTGGGGAGCTGAGAAGAGATTTGCAGCAACTCAGTCACTTTCTTTCTGGAACTTGGCAGTTCTGTGACTGTGTCAATGGTGAATCACAGTTCTGTTCTACATATTTTTTATTTACACAAGATGTGCTCATTTGAGCCATTGTTTCTTCAATCTCCAAGTCATTCAATAGTAATTGTCCAGTTACCAATAATGATTTAAACTGACCCACTTCAGTGAGGTATGCAAACATGAAGAGTTATGTAGTGCGTCCATCTATTTACTTATTCAAGTTACTTACTGCGGTCTGTAATAATTGCTCGGGCCTCCTGATTGGTTGTCTTGTTCTTCAGGTTCTGTGCTGCAGTAATGAGCTCATCCAGCTGAGGGCGCTTTTGGTCCAAATCTTGCAAAGTGGCCTAGAGAAGGGAGGGCAATCAATGTAAAGGAAAGATTCTCATGTGATGGAATTTTAAAATCCAGAAATAGAGAAAGATCATTGGTCTTCAGATTGATCGTCACTGATAATACTAATAAAATTAACAAGCATAAATGTGAAAAGTTCACAAATCCACCAGGAGCTGCAAAGTGATTGAATTTTCAAAAATGGCATTAAGTCTGTTTGTGTGTGCATTCACTTCTGCTACTCTTGGTGTATTTTCCTAACAGTATAAATTTTAATTTTAGAAGAGTCCATGTTGAACCCCAGTTCAATGGTAACTGACAATTTAAATACATTATTAAGCCAAATCCATATTGTAAATATGTGGAATAAAGGAAAGAAAACCTTGCATTTTATATATTTATATTATATATATACATCTTCCATGTGCTAAAGTGTATTAAAGGAATTCATTATTTTTGAATTACTGTTGTGTAAAATGCTGGCATAGACAATTTTCACAGATAGGTCTACAAACAACAATCAGATAAACATCTGAATGAGACCAGATCTGGTTCTTGGGAATGAGGTGGGCCAAGTAGATCAAGTGTCAGTAGGAGAATATTTAGAGGACAGTGATCTAGAGTAAGAATAATTAATTGGGGGAAAGCCAACTTCAATGGGTTAAGAATGGATCTGGCCAAACAATTTGGAGTCAAAGATTGGCAGGAAAATCAGGAGCTGAACAATGGGCAACCTTCAAAGAAGAGCTGATTTGGACACAGTCAAGGTATATTCCCTTGAAAGGGAAAGGTAGAGCAAACAAATTCAGAAATCCCTGGATGACAAAAGAGATAGAAATTAAGATAAAGGAGAAAAAGTGTACTTATGACCGGTCTCAAGTACAAAATACAACCAAGAGCCCAGCTGAATATAGAAGATTCAGAAGGGAGGTAAAAAGCAAATAAGAGAAGCAAAGAGGGAGTATGAAAAGAGACAGGCAGCCAACAGAAAAAGGGAATCCAAAAATCTTCTGTAGGCATATATATAGTAAAAAGGTGGTAAAAGGGAAAGTAGGGACAATTAGGCTCCAAAAAGGGGATTTATACGTGGTGGCAGAGGGCATAGCTGAGGTATTAAAGGTATTACCAAGGAAGATGATGCTACCCAGGCCACGGGTGAAAGAGGAGGTAATTCAAATACTAGAAAGGTTTAAAATTGATAAGGAGGAGGCATTTGATAAGGCAAAATTCAAAGTTTGCAGATGAGACAAAACTTGGAAACACTGTGGACTGTGAGGAGGATAGTGTAGAACTTTAAAAGGACATAGACAAGTTGGTGGAATTGGCAGACAGGTGGCGATGAAGTTCAATGTGGAAAAATTTGAAGTAATGCAATTTGGTAGGAAGAACATGGAGAGACAATATAAAATAAGAGGTACAACTCTAAAGGGTGTGCCGGAGCAGAGGGATCTAGGTGTATGTGTGCATAAGTCATTAAAGGTGGCAAGACAGGTTGAGAGAGTGGTTAATAAAACATACAGCATCCAGGCTATATTAATAGGATATAGAGTACACGAGCAAGAATGTTGAACTTGTATAAGACACTAGTTCAGCCTCAGCTGGAGTGTTGTGTCCAATTCTGGATTCTACACTTTAAGGAAGGATGTGAAGACATTTGAGAGAGCGCAGAAAAAATTTACAAGAATGGTTCCAGGGATGAAGAACTTCAGTTATGAGGACAGGTTGGAGAAGTTGGGCTGTTTTTCTTGGCAAAAAGTAAGATGAGAGGAGATATGATCAAGATATTCAAAATCATGAGGGGCACCCGAAGTAAGTGGGGAGAAACTGATCCCGCTCATTAAAGGATTGAGAATGAGAGGGCATGGATTTAAAATAATGGGCAAAAGAAGCAAAAGCAAGTGAGAAAAAAACATTTTCATAAAGTGAGTGGTTAAGTTCTGGAATGCACTTCCTGAGAGTAGTGGAGGCAGGTTCAACTGAAGCATTCAGCAAAAGGAAGAACGTGCACAGTTACAGGGAAAAGGCGGGAGAATGGCACTGGGTGAATTGCTCATTTAGGGAGCTGGTGCAAACATGATGGGCTGAATGGCCTGCTTCTGCACTGCAATACTGTGATCACTTTTAGCGGTTTTGATCACAGGAGATATATTGGTAACAATTCTGCTCTTCCTAGAATAACTTGGAATTTTTTTGCATCCATCAGAGTAGGTAGAGGGGCTTAAAATAATAGGGAAATCCTTTCAGCATACCTCACCCTTGGCAAGTGCAGGCTACCCATGCTGCTGCCACCCCCGCTGCACTAAATAGGTAGCAGGCTCAGAGTCCAATTTCATCAGGGATGGAGCTGAGTAATTCAAAGAATTCTACAGCAGGGGAGGGGAAAGCGATATGTGTAAAATAAATACTCAGCTAACAAACCAACCCCTCGAGACACCCAGCACTTCTCCTGAGTGCTGACTGCTATGTTCCTCACTGTCAAGGGGAATCATCTTTAAGTTCTTCAGCTAGGGAAGCATAATAATTTAATTAATCCAACAGAAGTGTATTAATGAAAGTACATGTTAAACAAAACTTTCAATTTGATGTAAAGATAGATAGATATCATTTTTATCTTGCATCCAGGGTGCATTGTTCACACTTCAGACACAGGAAGTGATCACTGACTGTGACAGGCACAGAGATGTCAAACATTTGTGTTTTTCATGGATGATTAGTGTTTTGAGTTTGCAGTTGCACTGCTTAAGTGGCAATACAAAGCCTCACTGCTACTGTTTCAGTGCATCTGAGGAAGAGTTTAATTATTGTACAATGCATCACAAATTAAGAAAACCAAGAGACAACAATCTGCTTTCTGCAAGGGCAAAAATGAAATCATATGACATTTCTCAAAATCATAATCAATTATCAATTAAGTGCACTTTGTATTTGTAGGGTCATGTTCCCTCTTTAGCTTTAAATGAAATCAGCCGCTGGAGAAGATGTTTTACCATATAAGATTTGTAACGACAGCTTCTTGGACTGGAGCATCATATCTATCAGCAATTTAGCACCAGTCTGTTCGCCAGATGCTTAGCTTTAGGCACTTCCTCATTCACCAACACACATTACAATTACTTTTATCTTAATATTTAAAGAATGTGCGAGACCATTTTAGATTTTTTTTGGCTCCAAATATTCAATCACAGTTCAAAAAGACAATGTCAAAAACCAAAACTGGAGACAGGTGATCTCATAACTCACGAAGAATTTCTTTTTGTCTTAGCAGGGCTCATTTTCTCTGTCAAAAGACAGCACATTTGTGATTTACTAGCCCCCACCCCCTCCCCACCACCATGCCACATTTGATTGAGTAGTAGGTATGGCTGCAGCTCAGTTTGCGTTTGATGTCATACACAAAACCATTGGGTTTCAGTTTTCATTAAAAAAATGCGTTCAATTGTGGAATGTTGTCCCATAACACTAAGAAAAATGTTGAAATACAACTCAATAAAAAACAATATTCATTTGCTTTGAAGCAGCTACTTTAGTTATAACCATTTGTTCAAGGCTGTTTTTCAGTTGTGCATTGTTTTTGAATTGTCAGCTATTTTGAAGCCACTTGAAGCTATTTTGAGATATTTTGTATTTTGGCATGTATGAGCATGTCAAACCATATTAAAAAGATAATATAAGCTAACATTATTCATATGATTATTAAACGTTACAGGAACTTAACTGAAATGGCCCAAGCTAGTCAGGGAGATTTCATCTGCTTGATACAATTTTTTTTGTAACAGTTTTTGCAGGATGGTGTTTCCAGGATATTATTTAACTATACAGTCTTACCTTGTTATAGAAGCTTCAATATTTAACACTTCTGAGGAAGTGCACATTAATCATAATGGAAAATATAAAGAAACTGTGTCCAGAGTGTAATCTCTAATAAACTTAGCTTATTTGAACTGCAAACATACTTTTTCTTCTCATCCATATTTACACATCTGTATAGTATGGATGTGGTGATATATTGAAATCCTCTTTGTTCAACTCATCAACATCAGCCTATGAGTAAAATATTCTGCATCAGCTTTTTACAAATGACTTTGGTCAGGTCCAAGCAAATTAAAAAATGTTCTTTAAATGCTTGCTGGATTATTTTCAGTTTAGGACCTTTTACATTTCTTTTACTTTTGTTCACAGCAACAGGATAGTTTCCTTAAGCAGGCCCATGCCTCCCACAAACTGAAACTTCAGATCTTGTGTGTGGTATGAATGGGTTTGGCCTGCCTCAGGATTAACAATTAGCTTTTACTGAGATACTTCACCTAGAAAATTTATATCTACCGAATGCTCCTATCAACAGTTATTCATACAAAGCGATGGTGGAAATCTGGAACTCTCTACCCAAAAGGTTGTGAATATTGGGTCCATTAAAACCTTCTTCATTTCTCTGCTGAAGGCAAGTACGACCCACAGCACCACAACCTCCACCATTGGTAGGACAAAGAGCTAAGTCCCAAATCTACCCCAGCTAGAACAGGGATCGAACCCCCATGTTGTTGGTACAATTTGATCCAGCCAATTGAACCAACCAGCCCCCCCAAACAGTTGATGTGGCAACATGCATTTTTACATGCATATTGTAGCCTGAAGAAATGGATAGTAACGGTAGAGCGTCCAATTTTCTTTTTCCATCACATGGCTGACCAGGAATCTTTTCTGCTCTTACTGCCTGTCATTGGTTGGGAAGATTTGCAGATTGATACTCAACCTGTTTGGCCATGCTAAGAATGCACCTTTCTTGGCCATCAAGTCCTGGAGTGGGACTTGAACCCTGAGTTCCTGGCTCACAGGCAGTGACACTACCCACTGCACCACAGGACCTCTCATTAAAATTTACAAGAAGAAAATCTATAATTTTTTGTTAGGAAAGGTTATCAAGGGATATGGAGCAAAAGCAACAAATGAGCTGTGGTGCAGATCAGCCATGATCTAACTGAATGGCCTAAGAGGCTCAAGGGAGTGGATGGCCTACTCCTGTTGCTTTGTTCCTATATAGTTTTGGTTGAAGCCTCAAAACAAACTTATTTACAAAAATCAATGTTACACAGAAGCAAAATTAATGTAGCTGAACAAAATAGGCTGCTATTCATCCACATGAGTTTATCCTGACTTGAATATCACAACGTATCTTAAGAGTCCTCCTAGAGTTTTTCAGCAAAGTCATCGAATTTTTTACTCTATGTCTCTGCCCCCAAGGACTTCTGAGTCAATACATGATAATGGAAATAAACTTTAGGTATAAGTGAACTAAAGATGAGCAGCACTGGTCGGGCATAAATGCCAAAAGAAGTCTTTCATGTCACAGGTATTAAGTCTGAAACTTAACTACTTTCTTCCCAAGATATTTCCCTAACGGTCAGACATCATAAGTAATAATAATGAATAGTAACCCTGTCTTCTCTGGCAGGAGCAAATTTACAAACATACAACGCCACAAAACTGGAGAAGTTCTTGATATTTTATAACCACTCTCTCGGAGGTCAGCTGGTCATTCCCCTCCCACCTCCTTCCTTCCCAATACTATCAGCTGCCACTGTTGTACAGCATATTGACAGTTCACTTTAAAGGCAAAAGGAAGTTCTTTCAGAAAGTAGCTAATAGCTACATTTTCAGAACACAATACATTGGACTAGCTTCAAATTCAGATAAACAAGATATGCTATGGAAATGTTTGAAAGATGGAATTTATAATAGCTTCTTGTTTATTTCATAACAGAATACTCAGATCAATGTTAAACATAAGGAACAATGTTAGGTCCTGTAGAAATTTTTTCCAGCTTTGCATTTCTTTTATTCAACTCTACTCTTTGGCAGCAATTATCAAAAGGATAAAAATAGTTTGCTAGGCGTTCATGAGGCCCGAGGAGACTCAATGTGACATTGACTGCCTACAAGAATACATGCTTCTGGAGGACAAGGCTCCACTGCAGAAATAAAAGATGTTGGATTGGTACTTGCCCCCTTCCTATTTCTCTTCTCCATGCTGCCTCTTGGCATCATCATCTGAAAACAGTCAATTTTTAGATGTATACTGTTATCTGTGTCCTCAACTCTACCTCACCACCAGCTCTCTTGACTCCTCTACCATCTCTGCAAGACCAAAGCCATTCTGTTCAGCCTCCACCACAAATTCCGTTCCCTCTGTTCTGACTCCATCTGAGATGGACCATCCCTTCCACTGGCAAATCCCTCTATGAGGTTGAAGAAGTTTAGCAACCTTGATGTCATATTTGACCCTGAGCTTCCAACTACACATCCATGCCAGCACTAAAACGGTCTACTTCCAGCTCATAACATCACCTGACTCTACCCCAGCTCAGCTCATCCACTGTTGAAATGTATATTGGTTACCTCTAGAGTTCACTATTCCAATACTTTCCTTGCCATGTTTCCAATTCCATTCTACATAAACTTGAGGGAATGCAAAATGCCAACATCCTACCGTGCATTGCCTCTCATTTACCTATTACTCCTATCTTCGTTAACATGTTGCTTCTCTATTCTGAGATGTTTCAATTTTAAAATTATCATCCTTGTTTTCAAATCCCTCTATGACCTTGCCCCTCCCCATCTCTATAAACTATTCCAGCTCCACAATCCTTCGAGACCACGTGTTCCTCAAATTTTGATATGCATCCCCAATTTTAAATGATCCACCACTGGCGGTTGTACATTCAATTGCCTAGGCCCTCAGCTCTGGAATTTTCTCAACAACAACACTAGCTGCATTTATATAGCACCTTTTACTTTTAAAACAATCCCAAGATGCTTTACAAAAGCGCCACGAAGCAAAATTAGATACTGTGCAACATAAGGAGACTTTAAGGCAGATGGCCAAAAGTTTGCTTAAAAAGGTAGCTTTTAAGAATTATCTTAAAGGAAGAAAGAGAGGTGGATAGGTGGTGTAAGGGTATTCCAGAGCTTCGTGCATAGGCAACTGAACGCATGGTCACGTATAATGAAGTAATTAAAATCAGAATCCTCAAGAGGCCAGATTTAGATGAGTGCAGGTACAGTGGAGGGTTGTGAGGCTGGGGGAGGTTACATTCATAGGATGAGGTGAGATCATGGAGGAATTTGAAAAGGATGATAATTTCAAAATTAAGGCATTGCTTGACTGAGAGCCAATGTAGGTCAGTGAGCAAAGGGGTGATGGGTAAATGGGACCTGGTGCAAATAAGGACATGGAGAGCAGAGTTTTGGATTATCTCAAATTTGTGGAGAGTAGAATATGGGAGACTGCCAGGAGTGCATTTGAATAAGGGTAACAAAGTCTAAAGGTAACAAAAGCATGAATGCGGGCTTCAGCAATAGATGAGCTGAGGCAGGGAACAAGTCTGGTGATGTTACGGAGGTGGAAATAGATGGACTCAATTATGGTGCAAATAAGTGGTCGGTAGCTCATCTTGGGGGAGCAAATACGAGCCAAGGTTTCAAATAGTCTGGTTCAGTCTCAGATAGCTAGAGGGATGCAGTTGGCAGCTGGGGAACAGAGTTTGCAGCAGGGGCCAAAGGCAATGGCTTCAGTCAATTGCAGAAAACTCATGTTCATCCAGTACTGGATGTCAAATAAGCAACCTGATAATTTAACAACAGTGGAGGAATCTAGAGAGGTGGTGGCAAAGTAATGCTGGGTGCCGTCAGCATACATGTGAAAACTAATGTTATATTTTGGCTGATGTTGTTGAGGGGCAGCATGTTGATGAGAACCAGGAGTGGGCCAAAGGTAAATCCTTTGGGGGACACCAGAGGCAACAATCCGGGAGCGGGTAGAGAAGCCATTGCAAATGATACTCTGGCTACGACTAAATAGATAATAATGGAACTAGGTGAGAGCAGTCCCACTGAGCTGAACAAAAGTGAAGAGTCTTTAGAGGAATATGGTGCATACAGTCAATTGTATCAAAGGCTGTAGATAGGTTGGGAAAGAAAGTTTACCTTTGTCACCATCATATAGGATGTCGTTTATGACTTTGATAGCTATTTTGACATTTGAACATGGAGTTCAGGACATATGGGCACAGATTTGAGAGGTAACAACACATTCAAGGATTTGGAGAGGAAAAGGAGGTTAGAGGTGGAATAGTCATGACTCGCTAAACCTCTTTGCCTCTCACTCCTCCTTTTTGATGCTTCTTAAAACCTATTGCTTCGACCAAGTTTTTTGGTGTACATAAATGATTTGGGCTTAAATGTATGGGGTATGATCAAGAAGTTCGCGGATGACACGAAAATTGGTAGGGTGGTAAATAGTGAGGAGGATAGTCGTAAACTGCAGAAGGATATCCATGGACTGGTCAGGTGGGCAGAGCAATGGCAAATGAAATTCAACCTGGAAAAGTGTGAGGTAATGCACTTGGGGAGGGCTAACAAGGCAAGGGATTACACTATGATTGGTGGGACCCTGGAAAGTATTGACGATCCAAGGGACCCTGGTATGTATATCCATAGATCTCTGAAGGTAGCAGAGCAGGTGGATAAGCTGGTTAAGAAGGCATATGGGATACTTGCCTTTATTAGCTTTATTAGAATACAAGAACAGGGAGGTTATGCTGGAACTGTATAAGATGCTGGTTAGGCCACAACTGGAGTATTGTATGCAGTTCTGGTCACCACATTATAGGAAGGGTGTAATTGCACTGGAGAGGGTGTAGAGGAGATTTACCAGGATGCTGCCTGGGCTGGAGGGTCTGAGCTATGAGGAAAGATTGAATAGGCTGGGGCTGTTTTCCTTGGAGCAACAAAGGTTGAGAGGGGACCTGGTAGAGGTATATAAGATTATGAGGTAGGGTGGATAGGAAGGCACTTTTTCCATTAGTAGAGGGGTCAATAACCAGGGGGCATAGATGTAAGGTAAGAGGTAGAAGGCTAAGAGGGAGTTGAGGAGAAATTTTTTTACTCAGAGGGTGGTGGGAGTCTGGAACTCACTGCCTGAAAGGATGGTTGAGTCAGAAACTCTCGTAACATTTAATAAGTTTTTAGATATTCACTTGTGTTGCCATAGCCTCCAAAGTGGGATTAATGTAGTCAGATCTTTGTTGCCTGGTGTGGGCATGATAGGATGAATGGCCTCCTTCTGTGCTGTAGATGTCTAAGAGTCTTTGAGATATAAGACAAAACAAAACAAAAATTCCAAGCAGGGAGCATGGAGGGTGAGATGGAGAATTCACAATATTTTTGGAGAAATCTAGAAGTTTCCGGCAGTGGTGCTACACTTCCCCATCGGATGTGCTGTTTAAGTCTTTCCAGACAGTAATAAGTAGAAATCACTGAACTGATGAGAACTTTCCCTTTTACCATATTAGTCTTCCTTAAAATCCTTGAAAAGGTTACAGAGGTGTAACTGGGTTTTTAATGGCACATTATGTTCATCATTATGGCTGAATAGCCTCACTGACCCTGAAAAACTAGTTTTATATTTGTCGAATGTCAAATTTCTCCATTATGAAAAAAAAATCACATTTATATGTTTTTTATTGTTTACAATATTTCAATTTCTACTTTAATCCCATGTATAACCCAATCATATATTTCATTCTGTAAAATGTAATTAAAAGTGAAGGATAATCTGCATTTTATTTCCTCATTTGCTGTCTGTGAGAATACTGCAATGTGATTTATTGCTCAGCTGCTTGATAAGATCACTGTTGCCAAGTGCCTGGAGAACCTCTTGACTTGGTGCCAGATTCAAACTAACGTCAGGCAAAATAAAATCTACGCCACAGAGATAACTAGATCTTTGTGGGCATCTTTCTTCAGGGTCAATGGTGAATGCCATTGCTTCTTTGCTGACCGTGAAAATCCAGGCTAATTGCCATGCCAAAAGAGAAATGGAAACATTTGCATAATTTCACAACTCAATGCACAGCACTGTGATCAAAACTCTTTTAGGGTAGTGTCCTACACTGTCACAAAGTGGGCTCACTTTGAGCCCCTAAAGGTTGTGTGAACAGGTCCCAAATACAACAGGGAGCATGATAATGCTGTGTCAGGATAACACTGACACTGGATGAACCTATTTGTACAATGTCAATAGAAAGTTCTGAGTTATGAGTAGAACAATACATCTTGGCTACTGTCTAAAACATGTCTTGATGAATGACTACCATATATACTCATATAAAAGTACAGTTTCTAAGATTTTTTTTTAAAAGTAGGGATTCAACTTTTACAGGAGTAACATTTTGGAGAGGTTGAAATCCACCTTCTCCCATCACCTCGATGTTGCAGAGTTGTCAGGTTGCAGACAGTTCCCACCAACCTCGTTCCCAAAAGTAATGCAAAAAGAGCCAAAAATATTACCTTTTTATTTATAAATAAATAATAAGCTCAATGGAGACAGACATTAATTTCTGTACACTAAATTCATCAAATTTATCAAATTCATCAAAAATGCAAGCCATATATACAAACTAATACAATTTCACTCAGTTTTTTTACAGTACAGAAAAGAGTATTACTTAGCAGCAGAGCATGCACTGAACGTGTACTAAAATCATTCAAGCCACCCCCCTCCTTGACTTCAGAACCAAATAATGTGTCCCAATCTGTTTCTTGAATGGCATCATTAAGGGTCATCAACATCATCTTCATGAGCAATCACATCGCCATCGGCCATATCATTCCACAAACAATCATCTTCTATGCCACCAAGTACTTTGAATATCCCATATCCCTTAAATGATTTGATGACAATCTCCATTCTGATTTCATCCCAGGCCTCTACAACCCATTCGCACAGGATTGCTAAGGTCGGAGCTTGTATGCTGCCTCCCTTGGTGAATGTCTTCTCTAATCTGATCACCCAGTCATTCTCTTTTATCTCATGTTATCCTTGAAGGGCTTGTTCAGAGAGCTATCCAATGGCTGATCAAGTCTGGTTAGACCACCAGGATTCACTACAATTTCACATTTTTTGCAATCTAACTTCAGCATCAACATCACCGAAAAGGTTTTATCTGAACATGTCCCAGATAAGAAGGCTTTTTCCTTTATGCTTTTCTGCTGATTGGAAACTCCAAACTTTCCTCAGCCATATTTTCAAGCCACCTTCATTTATCCATCCTTTATCATCAACGTGGATAACTTTTAGGAATTGCTGTTTTTGGAGGGTTTTTATCTTGATTTTCACCATTGGCTTAAGCTTTGTATCTTCGGACATGTATGACAGCACAATTGTGAATCTACACTTTTCATGGGCACTTGCCTTCACTAACACTTTTTTTTTCACCATTTGATTGGTTGGCATGTCAAAAGTCATGAGAGTATCATCCATGTTCCCAACACAGGCCAATCTGTATCCATTCTTTTGCTAATGTTTGATTATAAAGCACTGAAATGTGGGCGATGCTCTGAAATCTTGGCCTTCTGTCACAGTACAAAATTGTTTTTCTTCATAAACCTGGTACACTGTCCAAGGGTAGTTATAAAATCCGCAATGCCTAATTTTCTTGTTTGTTTCAGGGCGAAGATTTGGATGGATCCGTGAGGACCCGAGAGTTCATTCTGGCAATTTTCATTGATGTATTTTACAATTTTGTCTTCCAACTGTGGTCACATGCTAGACTTTCCTCTGTTGGCACATTTATTCTTAGGCATCTGCCTAAGCTGGGTAGACAGCTTCCTCCAATCTCTAACATTTTCTCCACTATCTTGAATTCTCTAGCTGCTGCACAATTATTTGTCTGCTCTGCAATCTCGACGACTTTTAGTTTGAACTTGGCTGTGTATCTGCTGTTCCTTTTTGATACCATGTCATCATATTAGAGGGTGGGATTGGTGGGAACTGAGCCTGCAGCAGTGAGGTGCCTGCCTTGACAGCATGTGTTGACATGCACAGACATGAGGAGCTGAACAGCTACCTTCAATGAAGTGCTATTCTATGGTTCTATTAAGTAGGTTTGCACCAGGCAAGTTTGATTTTGAGTGGTGACTGTGTGGTAGATGCAGAGATTTTGGATTTTTTGGCTAAAAGTTGGGGTTGACTTATATACAAGGTATATGAAAAATGAATGATTTTTGACCATAAGTCAGGGGATTGACTTTTACACAAGGTTGACCATTACTTGAGTATACATGATATTAACAGTTCATACTTAAGGAAACACCATTTATCATAATGTGATTCATTTCCATCACACTTGAAACCATATACTTCTTTCCACAGACATTTAAACGCATGCATTTGCAAAATCCTTTACATTATATTCCCAATAATGCATTCATCAATCATTAATGACTTGAAAAACACAGACATTTATACTGCCATGCGTCCAGATATCAAAATGCTGGGTAAAGTTTTAGTGCATCTTTCTCTTAATAACCATTAGCTAAGTAAGTGAAAGACAGGTGCAGCATGACAGCAATGCATCTTTTGCCAAAACCAAATAACTCGAATGAATATGTAACAATATTTAATTTAGACCAATTGGTTTATTCTGGTTGACAGAAGCAAGGTTCAATGGTTTGTTTCCTGAAATTTGCTTCTGTTGCTTCCAGAAAAGGAAAGGCTTTCATTTATATTCGCATTACTTCAGGAAGTCCCAAAATGCCATGCTGAATATTTTTGAAGCATAGTTACTGTTGCAATGTGGGAAACGTGGCAGACAATTGGTGCAGTGCAAGATCCTGCAAACAGCCATGTGATAATGACCAGATTATTAGACAGTTATCTGAGAAGGAAGAAAGTGCAGGGTTATGGGGAGAAAGCAGGGAAATGGTACTAGGTGAGTTGCTTGTTGGGAGAGCTGGTATGGACATGATGGGCCAAATGGCCTCCTTCTGTGCTGCAACAATTCTGTGATAGATGATCTGTTTTAGTGATATTGATTGAGAGTTAAATATTGGTCTTGTTATTATAACTGGATATAAATCAGATTGGAGATTAACCCTGGCCTGGATTGATCTAGGGAAGATCTCAACTGCACAGTAAAACCAACACCACAGTACATGATCCCAGTGGTTGAGCACTTCATATCACAAACCCAGAACACCAGGGGGCAAAGAAAAGACAGATAAGGCAAGAGGGAAGGTGGGGCTAGGGGTGGGGAGGGGGTGGTGGTGGAACAGGAAGGGATTGCTAATAAGTGAAATTTGAACTAGTGATGGTAAGGAGTTGGGAACGTGGAGCAGCTGGCCTTGGGGGGAGGAGATGTTGAAGGAGAAACACAGCTAGTGGGGGTAACGGGGTGGATGCTGTCTAGATGATGTTATTACAATAGAGAAAATGAAAGGCTGTATGTGAGGGCTAACTTCAGCCAGCAGATGAGTTGGAACAGTCCATGCATACAGTGAGTGGAGTGAGGCAGAAGGTAAGGGTTGGAATCCCTACCCATCTACAGAAGCAATAAATCAAGGCAAATTCATTGCTTCATATGTACTGAAATACACTGGTTTTATTTGGAGGGAAGAGAGAGAGTGAGAGGAAGAGAGAGACCAACCATAACATCAGATTATAGTGACAAACAATTATAACATTGAAAAATTACCATGAATTTGAGCCAAGAGTACAATATCTGAAGCAGTTCTGCCAGGATCAATCTCCATTCATCTTTAAGATGTAAGTTAAGCACTGCAGAGGTTGTTATAATCAGCAAGGAGAATAATATCACTTCTGACAGCATCTGCCAAGTGGCTAATGATGAGAACCAGAGTGGGGCCAGAGCCATTTCCATATGGGATTTCACAGGTAAGGGTTGCACTATGATGACAAAGGTCCATTTATGCAACCAAGTGTCTGAGGTGCAGACCTTTTTGCAGCATCTTAACATCGCCACTTAAACTAAAAAGACACCTTAAAAAGGTACCTTTCTCACCCCACTCTTCTGTGTATTATTGTACAAGGGTAACTTGTGAATCTTGATCAGCTAAAAAGATGCACACTACTATAACCATGTGCAAAGCTTGTCTATCTTTTAATGAAAAAATGACACTGGGCATCTAGAGGCTTTACAGCCGTGACAGTAACATTCAGATACATAATACACACAAGAGCCATTTAAACAGTTTGATTGCACATTCTGCCTTCACAACCATTACTGTTAGTAAATCTGATAAAAGAGTATTATTTAACATAAATGTATTTGCTGGTAGGATAAACAATACTGCAACATAGGTAGTAATGCTACAGTCCAAGACATCTTTAAATCAAACTCTGTATTGATTCCTACAGCTGTGCAGGAAAGAAGCGTTCCCTTTTAATTGATACATCATCAGGATTTAAATTTTGCCCCTACCATGCTTATGCCTTTACTCAAAATAATCAGAAAATTAATTATTATATTTTGAGAGCTGCTGGATAATTGGTTTTCTCACTTGTGCACTCCTTGTTTCAACTACCTCGTCTGACTTCTGGTAGAGTGGTAACCTAAAGACCACAGTCTGTGAATACCATCATATTGTATAACACAGGAATCGGTGTTTAGAGCCATGAATAATTTTCTGATGGTGCAGATAATAGCTGTAGGATTCTCTAGAGATTAGAGACATCTCCACTCAAAAGGCAAAGCCTTTAAAAGCTTCAGCATTTCACAACACATTTAATTTTAAAGTTTCAATTATGACAAGCCAAGTCACGAAAACCCATTTTGCAAGTAGGACTTAGACAATATCCATGTGGAGCACTGATGGCCCCAATCACAAGATCCTCCCTTAATAAAACCCAAATCTTTTTGTGTATGGTTTGATGATAGTCACAAGAGCTAGAAAGTCTGGTACTGGAGGTCTTGAGCCTGAATACCCAGAGATAGATTTTTAATTACCATCTGAAAAAGGCACAAAAGAGGCCTGAACCCAATGAAACTTTTTGAGATATCGCTAAAGGATGTCCTAAACCCCACAAACAACAACAATTACATGAATGACCAAGTAATCTGCTGGTGTTGGAATTGAGGGATAAAATGTTGTCTACTACCTACCACCGCAGGAAAACTCTTGCTCTTTGCCAATTAATGTTTTACATTCACCTGAGCAGGCAGAAGGCCCAATTGCTCGGGGGTGGGGGGGGGGTGGGGGGCGGGGATTTAGAGGGGGGAGGAGACTCATGCAGGCGGGTAGGCAGGGGAGGACTGGGAAGATGCAAATAGGCAGAGGGACCTGGGAAGGCAGAGGGAATTCCAATAATGCAGCGCTCCCTCAGTACTATCCAGGTGTTACCTTATGTGGCTGGAATCATTCGCTTATTGGTAAGGGTCAATGCATGGCATTCAATATTAATCAGTAAATGCTGACAAGTGAATCAGGCCCCAAAACTCTGACTATTGGTGTTAATGTATGTTCCTTTGATCTGTTACAGTTAAACCTACTGGAGGAGAAATTAGATAGCGCTGGTGAACTGGGTGCAGGGAACAACATCTGCATTGGAACTGGTAGGCCTCAGGCCTGATTGGAATCAGGCCTCACACCCCATCTAAATTAGACTGGGGAGCTGTAGACAGTTGCTACCCATCCCCAGGCAGCTCACCTGTGTGTGACATTAATTTTGCCTGCTGCAATGCCAGCAGTGATCCTCAGGTAGGAATGGAGGGGTTGGAGGGGAAGCAATTGGAAAAGGGAGGGCAACCATCATTATATGGTATATATATATTTTTTAAACAAAACATACCTTCTTGTGGCAGCCTCCAGTGATCCCTTTCAGGTTAGGTCATATTTAAACCTATTTACCCCTGAAACCAATCCACTGCCACTTCCATTCAAGACAGCCCAATTTCAGGAAAGGCTCCTGAAGCAGGCACCAAGGCCCCTGTTAGATTGTTTCAGGCAAGGACCTTCTATACTGGAACCTTTACCAATAGGATGCGTAGCACACATCCAGTGTGAGATGAGCACAGGCATGCCACCAGCCACATTGGGCACTTAGGTATAAGCTGTAAAATGGTGCAGTGTCACTGACTTTCACTACTCTTGTTTTGTGAAGTTTACTATATTATGGCATAATGAGATCATATATTGTGTAAATACTTGGGAAGCTTTTATTGAAAAAAAAACAAACAAAAAAACAAAACATACAGTATCAGCATTATCAAAAGATAAACTGCCAATTTTTGCAACACATTTGTGAAGTTGAGAAAATGCAAGTTAGATCACATCTCAAATATGTTTTGAGACATGAATGCCATATCCAAACAAGAATCATTCCTTACAGTGGGTGAGAATGCACATTTCAGCTAAAGGTCTTACTGAAAGCAATAACACTTTCTTTTTCAGATTTCCTCAGGAACTGGAATAAGTAGGATAGGAAAACTGTATTGCATCCTTACAGTGATTGTTAGATTAACTTAATCATTCAGCTGACACACATGTACTTATCATAGATCATGGAGTGCAAATTGAATGTTACATGACCTCTGAACTAATATTCATGTGACTTCTGGAATCATTTGCTAAATGAAGCGCACACGTTAAGTCATATAGTTTTAAATTCAGGTTAATTATATAGCAAACTTGATATCAACTAAAAACTGTTCTGTACAATGAGTATAAGATACATGTTACAACTCATTAATTCAAAAGATTATTCTTACTTTATGAAGGAACTACTTTGGTCTGAAAAGCTTTAAAAACAAAGGCTGAAATTAGAATTAATCGAAATCCGCCCTGGTCTTTTTGCATTCAGCTTTTTAAGATCAGCCCGCTGATTGGTCTAAAGTGTTGACTCTCATGGAAATCATGGGGCAGGATCTTCTGGTCGGTGTGCGGGGGCAGGCCCGACACGCCGACGCGCAATGTTTTTTTCGGCGCGCGCTCTCTGGAGTTGGCTGTGCACCTGCTGATATGTAAACAGCCTATTAAGGCTATTAAGGAAGTATTTAATGTAATTTTTAATGCTACCTGTCCAACCTTAAGGTGGAAAGGCCAGGCGGCCTTCACGTTTTTTTGGAACCCTCATCCACAGGCAGGATGAGGATTCCTTAAGCTTTTATTCATTAAATAAATATTTTTTTCAAAATATCAAAACATGTCACATGCGGGGACATGTTTAATTAAATTTTTACTTCGTTTATTTAATAATTTCAAAAGCCCTTCAATTTGCCTCAGGGAGATTGAAGTGCTTTTTGCGTGCATGCATGAACGAGCGCTGGCCCCAACTCTCTCTCCTCCCCGCACCCACACAGGTAGCGCTGAGCACTATGGCTCACATTTTACACTGGGTGGGCTTAATTGCGTAAAATGGCACGCGGAGCTGATCGCAGACAGCGATTGGCTCCGTGACCGCCCCACCCGCTCCCGCTGAGCCTGCCCGCCAACTGAAAAATCCTGGCCATGTTTACAGTATAACATCATTGTATTTTCTGTGACCTTGTTTGAGATAAAAATCATTCTGATCCTGTGTTTTTTATTCATTAAGTTGAGGTTAACATATTGGCCTGGAAATTCAAACTGGATGCAGGGAATGATCCCTGCGCCTGAATGAATGTGCCTGAGGCACACCCGATATTGAGACCAGATATCTGTGGACACTTGCTGGGCATCCCCAGGCAGCCCCTCAACAAAGAGACGTGAAATTTCAGGCTGCTACATCACAGGTAGTGGCCTCAAAGGGCTTGAAGAGGAAGGAGGGTGATTAGAAGGGGTGCAATCAGGTGCTTTATGAGGCTACATACTTGGTTGCCCTGAATGCAGAATATAGAATATATAAGATAGTCCAACATTCAAACAGTTTATCACTACCGCAGTTCAAATTGCTTCTGTTCTACACTTCACATAATTTTAAAAAAACTCCCTGAAGTACATACTTGCCAATTACTTTGAAATGTATGTGATTAATTAATACCAGTAATTGTACATGATGTGATTGGTGAGCCAGAAAAAGATCTAAATACAGTAGATTCTTTTGTAATGCTTCGGAACTGGACATAATATGGCTAGCCAGAATCGTGCAACAAAGATAAAAACAAAAAAACTGCGGATGCTGGAAATCCAAAACAAAAACAAAAACAGAATTACCTGGAAAAACTCAGCAGGTCTGGCAGCATCGGCGGAGAAGAAAAGAGTTGACGTTTCGAGTCCTCATGACCCTTCGACAGAACTTGAGTTTGAGTCCAAGAAAGAGTTGAAATATAAGCTGGTTTAAGGTGTGTGTGTGGGGGGCGGAGAGATAGAGAGAGAGAGAGGTGGAGGGGGGTTGGTGTGGTTGTAGGGACAAACAAGCAGTGATAGAAGCAGATCATCAAAAGATGTCAACAACAGTAATACAAAAGAACACATAGGTGTTAAAGTTGGTGATATTATCTAAATGAATGTGCTAATTAAGAATGGATGGTAGGGCACTCAAGGTATAGCTCTAGTGGGGGTGGGGAGAGCATAAAAGATGTAAAAAATAAATAAATATTTTTTTTTTCCTCTTTTTATAATGGAAATAGGTGGGAAAAGGGAAAATCTATATAACTTATTGGAAAAAAAAGAGAAAAGGAAGGGGGAAACAGAAAGGGGGTGGGGATAGGGGAGGGAGCTCACGACCTAAAGTTGTTGAATTCAATATTCAGTCCGGATGGCTGTAAAGTGCCTAGTCGGAAGATGAGGTGTTGTTCCTCCAGTTTGCGTTGGGCTTCACTGGAACAATGCAGCAAGCCAAGGACAGACATGTGGGCAAGAGAGCAGGGTGGAGTGTTAAAATGGCAAGCGACAGGGAGGTTTGGGTCATTCTTGCTGACAGACCGCAGGTGTTCTGCAAAGCGGTCGCCCAGTTTACGTTTGGTCTCTCCAATGTAGAGGAGACCACATTGGGAGCAACGAATGCAGTAGACTAAGTTGGGGGAAATGCAAGTGAAATGCTGCTTCACTTGAAAGGAGTGTTTGGGTCCTTGGACGGTGAGGAGAGAGGAAGTGAAGGGGCAGGTATTGCATCTTTTGCGTGGGCATGGGGTGGTGCCATAGGAGGGGGTTGAGGAGTAGGGGGTGATGGAGGAGTGGACCAGGGTGTCCCGGAGGGAGCGATCCCTACGGAATGCCGATAAGGGGGGTGAAGGGAAGATGTGTTTGGTGGTGGCATCATGCTGGAGTTGGCGGAAATGGCGGAGGATGATCCTTTGAATGCGGAGGCTGGTGGGGTGATAAGTGAGGACAAGGGGAGGGAGGAGAAGGCGTGAGGGCGGATGCGCGGGAGATGGGCCGGACACGGTTGAGGGCCCTGTCAACGACCGTGGGTGGAAAACCTCGGTTAAGGAAGAAGGAGGACATGTCAGAGGAACTGTTTTTGAAGGTAGCATCATCGGAACAGATGCGACGGAGGCCAAGGAACTGAGAGAATGGGATGGAGTCCTTACAGGAAGCGGGGTGTGAGGAGCTGTAGTCGAGATAGCTGTGGGAGTCGGTGGGTTTGTAATAGATATTGGTGAACAGTCTATCACCAGAGATTGAGACAGAGAGGTCAAGGAAGGGAAGGGAAGTGTCAGAGATGGACCACGTGAAAATGATGGAGGGGTGGAGATTGGAAGCAAAATTAATACATTTTTCCAAGTCCCGACGAGAGCATGAAGCGGCACCGAAGTAATCATTGATGTACCGGAGAAAGAGTTGTGAAAGGGGGCCGGAGTAGGACTGGAACAAGGAATGTTCCACATACCCCATAAAGAGACAGGCATAGCTGGGGCCCATGCGGGTACCCATAGCCACACCTTTTATTTGGAGGAAGTGAGAGGAGTTGAAGGAGAAATTGTTCAGCATGAGAACAAGTTCAGCCAGACGGAGGAGAGTAGTGGTGGATGGGGATTGTTCGGGCCTCTGTTCAAGAAAGAAGCTAAGGGCCCTCAGGCCATCCTGGTGGGGGATGGAGGTGTAGAGGAATTGGACGTCCATGGTGAAGAGGAAGCGGTTGGGGCCAGGGAACTGGAAATTGTTGATGTGACGTAAGGTGTCAGAGGAATCACGGATGTAGGTGGGAATGGACTGGACAAGGGGAGAGAGGAGGGAGTCAAGATAACGAGAATGAGTTCTGTGGGGCAGGAGCAAGCTGAGACGATCGGTCTACCGGGGCAGTTCTGTTTGTGGATTTTGGGTAGGAGATAGAAGCGGGCCGTCCGAGGGCCATGAGGACTCGAAACGTCCACTCTTTTCTTCTCCGCCGATGCTGCCAGACCTGCTGAGTTTTTCCAGGTAATTCTGTTTTTGTTTTTTGTTTCGGATTTCCAGCATCCGCAGTTTTTTTGTTTTTATCTCTGTGTTTAATTGACTGCCACTGCTCTTCAAGAAATGCCTACCTCCTTGAAGAAGTTCTGTTCCTCTCTGCGACAAGATTTCCGTATCTCTCTTTTGCCCTGCTCACCTTCCTTGCTTTCCATTTCCCTCCTGGTGTTTGACAAGGTGTTTACTAAAACCCGATTTCACAGCCACATCTCCTTTTTCAGTGACTGTCTCCATCTCCGACTTACCCCACGTGGATTTCAACTGAAATTCCACCCCTCATGTTTCGAATCCACCCAGGATTACAGGTATCTCCGGGACATAAAACGTTTCTCGGACTGCTGTTCCCATCACATTCTGAAATCCACACTCAGTGCCATGCGCCGCCATATGAACACACTCGACCTCTCCCTCCAGCAGCACCGCCGTACCCTTTTTCAAAGCTGCGCGTGCCCCCAGTTTCATTTTATCCTTCGGCTCATCCGACGCCTCAACAAGAAACTTTTTCTCTTTCTCTTAAGTGCTAAGGAACGCAAGCTCCAACAACTCATCGACACCAACACCCATCTAGGACCCTCCACCCCAGCCTGTCCCTCCGTCCCCACCCCATCTTCCAATCCCAACCCCAGCCGTGTATTCACTATACCCCCTGACCTTCCCCTCTCCGATGCTGAACGTTCAGTGCTCAGCAAAGGACTTAGTTTCAGACCCTTACGCCCTCACCTCAATGAATTTCGGGCTCGGCATGATGCTGAACTCTTCTTCCGCCGTCTTCGTCTCCGGGCTCACTTCTTTGGGCAGGAGTCCTCTCCCAGTTCAACGGATCCTTTTACCCATCTCCAATATTCTCCCTCCACCTGGACCCCTCCCTCTGGATTCTTACCTTCTCTTGATCTTTTCATTGAGAACTGTCGGCGCGACATTAGTCATCTCAATTTCTCTGCTCCTCTCACCCATTCTAACCTGTCTCTCTCTGAACTTACTGCACTCCATTCTCTCAGGTCCAACCCTGACATTGTCATCAAACCCGCTGACAAGGGTGGTGCTGTTGTTGTCTGGCGCACTGACCTCTACCTTGCGGAGGCTGAGCGTCAACTCGCAGACACTTCCTCCTACCTCTCCCTGGATCATGACCCCACCACTGAACATCAAGCCATTGTTTCCAGGACTGTCACTGACCTCATCTCCTCTGGGGATCTCCCTCCCACAGCTTCCAACCTGATAGTCGCCCAACCTCGGACGGCCCGCTTCTATCTCCTACCCAAAATCCACAAACAGAACTGCCCCGGTAGACCGATCGTCTCAGCTTGCTCCTGCCCCACAGAACTCATTTCTTGTTATCTTGACTCCCTCCTCTCTCCCCTTGTCCAGTCCCTTCCCACCTACATCCGTGATTCCTCTGACACCTTACGTCACATCAACAATTTCCAGTTCCCTGGTTCCAACCGCTTCCTCTTCACCATGGACGTCCAATCCCTCTACACCTCCATCCCCCACCAGGATGGTCTGAGGGCCCTTAGCCTCTACCTTGAACAGAGGCCCAAACAATCCCCATCCACCACTACTCTCCTCCATCTGGCTGAACTTGTTCTCACGCTGAACAATTTCTCCTTCAACTCCTCTCACTTCCTCCAAATAAAAGGTGTGGCTATGGGTACCCGCATGGGCCCCAGCTATGCCTGTCTCTTTATGGGGTATGTGGAACATTCCTTGTTCCAGTCCTACTCCGGCCCCCTTCCACAACTCTTTCTCCGGTACATTGATGATTACTTCGGTGTCGCTTCATGCTCTCGTCGGGACTTGGAAAAATGTATTAATTTTGCTTCCAATCTCCACCCCTCCATCATTTTTACGTGGTCCATCTCTGACACTTCCCTTCCCTTCCTTGACCTCTCTGTCTCAATCTCTGGTGATAGACTGTTCACCAATATCCATTACAAACCCACCGACTCCCACAGCTATCTCGACTACAGCTCCTCACACCCCGCTTCCTGTAAGGACTCCATCCCATTCTCTCAGTTCCTTGGCCTCCATCGCATCTGTTCCGATGATGCTACCTTCAAAAACAGTTCCTCTGACATGTCCTCCTTCTTCCTTAACCGAGGTTTTCCACCCACGGTCGTTGACAGGGCCCTCAACCGTGTCCGGCCCATCTCCCGCGCATCCGCCCTCACGCCTTCTCCTCCCTCCCAGAAACATGATAGGGTCCCCCTTGTCCTCACTTATCACCCCACCAGCCTCCGCATTCAAAGGATCATCCTCCGCCATTTCCGCCAACTCCAGCATGATGCCACCACCAAACACATCTTCCCTTCACACCCCCTATCGGCATTCCGTAGGGATCGCTCCCTCCGGGACACCCTGGTCCACTCCTCCATCATCCTCTACTCCTCAACCCCCTCCTATGGCACCACCCCATGCCCACGCAAAAGATGCAATACCTGCCCCTTCACTTCCTCTCTCCTCACCGTCCAAGGACCCAAACACTCCTTTCAAGTGAAGCAGCATTTCACTTGCATTTCCCCCAACTTAGTCTACTGCATTCGTTGCTCCCAATGTGGTCTCCTCTACATTGGAGAGACCAATCGTAAACTGGGCAACCGCTTTGCAGAACACCTGCGGTCTGTCAGCAAGAATGACCCAAACCTCCCTGTCGCTTGCCATTTTAACACTCCACCCTGCTCTCTTGCCCACATGTCTGTCCTTGGCTTGCTGCATTGTTCCAGTGAAGCCCAACGCAAACTGGAGGAACAACACCTCATCTTCCGACTAGGCACTTTACAGCCATCCGGACTGAATATTGAATTCAACAACTTTAGGTCGTGAGCTCCCTCCCCCATCCCCACCCCCTTTCTGTTTCCCCCTTCCTTTTCTCTTTTTTTTCCAATAAATTATATAGATTTTCCCTTTTCCCACCTATTTCCATTATAAAAAGAGAAAAAAAAATATATTTATTTATTTTTTACATCTTTTATGCTCTCCCCACCCCCACTAGAGCTATACCTTGAGTGCCCTACCATCCATTCTTAATTAGCACATTCGTTTAGATAATATCACCAACTTTAACACCTATGTGTTCTTTTGTATTATTGTTGTTGACATCTTTTGATGATCTGCTTCTATCACTGCTTGTTTGTCCCTACAACCACACCCCCACTCCACCTCTCTCTCAATCTCTCTCTCTCTCTCCGCCCCCCACACACACACCTTAAACCAGCTTATATTTCAACTCTTTCTTGGACTTGAACTCAAGTTCTGTCGAAGGGTCATGAGGACTCGAAACGTCAACTCTTTTCTTCTCCGCCGATGCTGCCAGACCTGCTGAGTTTTTCCAGGTAATTCTGTTTTTGTTTTTGTCATGCAACAAAGAGGCTGTTTTTTTTTACTTGCCTTATCTTTACAAGGCTCATGGACATAAGTAAAAAAATAGACTTAGGTCTCTGCCATCATGTAAGCGCCTGTACTTCTCTCTTGTTCGCTAATTCTTTGTTTTGAACTTTCTGTCTCACTTTGTCTATGTGAGGTAAAGATTTAAGAATAGGTCCCACCTAGCATAGAATAGTCTTCATTGTACTGCCCATGTAATCAATAACATTGGGTCAACGTTGCATATGCAAGTGATTTCCCAAATGCACAGTGGATTGGTTCCGGTAGCTCTGGTATGTCAGTACTGGTTCGGGTATTCTTACCTCTCAGTCACAGACTGTCAGATCAAGATCCACTCCAGAGACTTGAGTACAAAATTGTAAGCTGCCACTCCAGTGAAGTACTGAGAAAATGCTGCACTGATGGAGGTTCCACATTTCAGATGAGATGTTAGAATAAGAATATAAAAAATAGAAGCAGGAGTAGACCATATGGCCCGTCATGCCTGCTCCACCATTCAGTATTATCATGGCTGATCTTCGGCTTCAATTCCACTTTCCTGCCTGCTCCCCATATGCCTTAATTCCTTGAGAGATCAAAAATCTGTCCATCCTAGCCGTATATATATTCTATGATTTTGCTTCTACAATTTTCTAGCGTAGAGTATTCCACAGATTTACAACCCTTTGAGTGAAGCAATTTCTCCTCATCTCAGTCCTAGATGATTGCCCCCTTATTCAGAGGCTGTTATTCTCTTCTCCTAGATTCCTCAGCCAGGGGAAACAACCTCTCAATGTCCACCCTGTCAATCCCCTTCAGAATCTTGTATGTTTCAATGAGATCAGTTCACATTCTTCTGAATGTGAGTATAAATCCAATTTACTCAGCCTTTCATCATAGGAGAACCCTCTCATCCCAAGAATCAATCTAATGAACCTTCACTGTAACACCTCCCTGTTATCCCTAGTGTTCTGATCAATATTTATCCTCAATCAACATTACAAAAATATTATTGGATCTTTATCACATGGATATCTGTGGGAGATTGCTGTGCACAGACTTACTGCTGCCTTTCCTACGTTACAACAGTGACTACACTTTGGCTGCAATGTGATGTCCTGAGGTCACATATGGCACAGCATAAGTCTAAGTCTTCTTTTTCCTTCTTTAGCCTGAACACGACTCGATTCAAACTACTACATCTGGTAACTATCTATTTCCCATTGAACCTCCTGCTCAATCACTATCTTGGCATGCCAGGCTGTGGATGTGCCATCACTGAATATTTTCAAGACAGTGGTCACTCAGGGAATCAAGGTTAAGGGGAGCGGGTGGGAATAGGAGTTGAGGCAGATCATCAGCCATGATTTTGTTGAATGACAGAGTAGGCTAGAGGGGCAGTGTGGGCTACTTCTGCTCCTGTTTCTTATGTTTGTACATTCTTACACCCTGATCGCCATTCTGCAAAAGAAACTGTCTAAATTGCCCATTCACAAAAGTTTGCCCATTAATCTATGCCCCAATTCTGCAATTCTGTCATGATTAATAGTTCTATCAAGTCTCCCCCTTAGTCTTCTCTTCTCAAGAGAAAAAAGTACCAAGATGCACAATTAGCATTGTGGCTTTCTGCTAGATTTTCTGTATTAAGACAAATAGTGGAATTTAAAGTTGGTGATGGAGTTTGCGCCCAGCGGCTAGCAAACTGGAGGGAGCCCTGTGATGTTTCTGTTGGAGAAGGCCCACCGGAATTAAGTGCCTGTCCGGCACTTGAATTGTATGGCCAGCACAGCCTTCCCTGGATTTTAGGACCCTAAAGGCAGAAATCCTGCCCCGTGAGCACTGCCAGCCAATCAGAGGGAGAAATGGCTGCTGTCAGTAATACACCCACCTAGGTCTAGCATCAACAAAGGACCCAGACCACAGGTGAATGAGGGTTGGATTGGGGTAATGGGGTGGGGGTCGAAAGAAGGAGCAGGAGGGTGACTTTCAGTGGGCCATTCACTTTCCCATCAGGTTCCATATCAGGCACTTAGTGCCTTTGAGCGAGGAACCTCACAGAAGCCCACAAGAAAACCCAACAGGGTTCCCCAGCCGCCACTGGTTGAAGATCCACGAGGCTGGGTGAGGCCTTTAAGTGGGCATTAATGTCCCACAAAAGCCTTAATTAGTATCCGGACAGGAAGGCTGATTATAAGCCTTCCTGCCCTGGACTTCTTTTTTCATTATTCATTGGATATGGGCATCATTGGCTAGGCCAGCATTTATTGCCCATCCTGAAATGCCCATGTTAAGAAGGCATTTAAGAGTCAACCACATTGCTGTGGGTCTGGAGTCACATATAGCAGACCAGGTAAGCACAGCAGTTTTCCTTCCCTAAAGGACATTAGTGAACCAGATGGGTTTTTACAGCAATTGACAATGGCTTCATGGTCATCATTAGACTTTTAATTCCACATTTTTATTGAATTCAAATTCTACCATCTGCCATGGTGGGATTCAAACCCAGGTCTCCAGAGCATTATCCTGGGTCACTGGATTACTAGTCCAGTGACAATACCACTATGCCATTGCCTCCACTTAATTTGACAGAGGTGAGGAGGTGGAAAGGCAGTGGGGTCCCCACCCCACTACCTCCTGACTGATTAAATGCCCTTCCAGGGAAGTATCAAATTCCACCCAATATCTCTTGGACGTGGCGGGGACTGAAAGTGGACTCAATATTCCAGATGTGATTTCAACAAACAGCCAAAAAAATGGCCTGAATCAGCGAATTTGTAATGCTTCAGAAGATACTTGTAATTAAATATCAAAGGAGGATCAAGCATGCCTGAAGTTGTTATAGAAAGAACACAATAATCAGCAGTGCCCCCACAGATTAAACAAAGAAGATCAATATAGGCTGATTACGCCAGGTGAATATTAGTCGGCAATCTCTGTAAGATGCTCTTACTTGTGGACTCGAATATAAAAGAGAAGGAGACTCTTTCAGACTTGATGCAGAGTCACTGATGATAGAAAAGAAATGAATAGTCAGTTGGAAGTAAAGAACGACATCGTTGACACTAGGTAATCAGAAAAGATGCGAATGGAAAGAATAGTTGACATTTCTCAGCATCATCTTTATATAAATGTAGACCTGCAGCTAAAACGGGCTGTGATGTGATAATTTTCTAAGTGGTTTTAGTTGGACAGAACACACGTGATTTGGTTAGTCATATGAAATTTGATGCTTCACCAATAGAGATATAATGGGTATCATACCTTTTAGCGTGGTATCTATCTGTTGTCCCATATCTCTAGACATACCAATAGAGAGAATTAAACAGATTTTAACACAACTGTTCATTATTATTATTATTACTACTTTTTATTTAAATTAACAGTAAGATCTGGCTAATCCAATCCGCAAAGCATGCAGTCTCCAATGTAAATGTGGTAGGAAGTGAAAGAATTTTCGGGGAAACACATTTCTCCATGTAAAATAATGACATTCAGGCAACTGCAACTGATCAGAAGATCCCAAGGTGCCAATGGTTCAGCCTATTTCATTATTCAAATCAAATCACCATATTGAGTAGGTGGAAGCTAAAGCCCATGAATGTGTTGAGTTTTTAAAATTTAATGGGTTTTTTACCCCCTGTGGAAATACAGGACACAGACTTATGACAGCCAACACTCATAGAATCTGATATTGGAAAGGCTCCAAAAGAAGCCTGTTATCTATCTAGGAACAACAGACCCAGAGGAATGGGAAATTCAAAGCCTTTTGCGACACTCGGATTGTACAGATCTTTTTCTTCTATCATCTTCCACAATGCTCCATTTTACCTTTCATGATTTCACATGCTTTACTACTGAAATAAAAATGTATCACTTCTCTGTTTATCTTAGGCAATAAGACATTCAATAGGAGATTAAGTAATGTTGTACTTGAGGACAAAAATGCATCATATGTGTAACACCGGTCATGACCTTCAAACCTTCATTGGACAATGAACAAACTAATTCTCTGATTCCTCTCTAATGAACAACTAGCATGTCCGTCACACTGTATTAAATGATTTAAAAAAACTCAACATATTACTGTAATAACATCACAGCATTTCAAAGTAATCACAATCTGATTCCCCCTCAACATCTTTGAAGATAACAAAATATCTGGAAGGCTTTATTTGCCTGGCAAGATTTACATACTAAATGTCCTCATAATGTTCTGGTTTACTGCACCATTTAACATTGCTTATAAAGCTATGATTGCACAATCCAAATAGGTCTCCCTGAATATTAAATTTGTAAAATATCCTCATTAAAAACAGATCAGAAGACTGAATAAGGACTCATATTTATTCTGGAGGTATGCCACAGATTGCACTTCTGAAGTCAAAGAACAAACTTGCAAGTGAAATGATAGATCCCTTAGCTCCCTGTTGGTTTAGCTGCTTCAAGTACTGAGTAAGCAAGACATGCAGTCCAGAAGATCTCAGGATTGATTCCAAGTCGGTGTTGACTTAGCTGATTTGAACTAACTGGCAGTAGGGTTGCCCACAACTGGTCTCAGTGCCTCTGGGTTGGACAGAGGGGTATATCAACTAAGGCAGTCACTCCTGATTGGTGTTCACTAATCCCTGCTGGCAGTGTGCCTGGGTTGAGTTAGAGTGGTCAGAGAATTTGGCTTACCTGTGATACCTTGTGGGTGAACAGCTATTGTCTGAACTCATAAAGGAAGAATGGCAAATTTACTGGATAGATATAAGGCCTGTAGATCCACATTCCAATAAGAGTGAGTAGGGTTCATTTTGACAATAGATAATAGTGTAAAATATGCACTATCAGCTCAATCTCTCAAAAACCACTTCTCCTGATTTTCTGTTTCCACTGAAGTCATGATGGTGGGGATGGAGTTGAAGTGGATTATAATCCTAGTCCCTTTTTGGGATTATTCCGGATCAGGCATACTCCTCAGACAATCACCCTCGTTTAAGGTTGGGAAGGATAAGCCTCACAGACACTTACGTGGTGTCAATATATAAATAATCACACTGCATGGCAATCACCTTGTTAAAGACAACAGGTAATGGGCATTGATTATCTCATCTAAATAGAATAAAAAGAAACAGCTGGAACACTTTATTTGGAAGCTACTTGGAAGTCACTAGCACTGAGGGAGCTGTCTTGAAAATAAACCAGCTTGAACAGAAAGACCAGCCTGGATTAATTCTTCCACCACAACCTCTTATTGTGAATACCATGTGGGTCTGAAGAACTGATCTAACTTTTTAATTGTAACATTGATAATTCCAGGTCTTATCAAGTCCAGGGCTTATAATCAGCCTTCCTGCCTGGATGCTAATTATGGCTCCTGTAGGAAATTAATTTCCACTTGAGGGCCTCATCCAGCCTTGCGGGTCTTCAACCAGCGACGGCTGGGGGAGTCGCCATGCAATGAGCCTGTTAAACAAATCCTGTTGGGTTTGCTTGCAGGCTTCCATGGGGTTCCTGTTATGGCACAGCGGATGGTAAATGCTGAGCTGCTCAAATCCCAGAGGGAAATTTGAAACAAGCTGCCACAACTGTTTGCAATTTGTACTTTATTCTGAGATGCATGCATTGAATTCAGTAGTAATGAACCCACCATGACTTAGAGATTTTTTTTCACAAAACTAAATAGAACATTTATTAATAGAAGAAAAGATTTTAAGCACATACATAGGTCTACAAATTACTATTATAATAAGTCCTAAATCTCCTAATTAATCTGGCTCCCAGTTACACCTCTGTTAAGGCAACAGTAAAACAAGAGAGATTTCAACAGACCCAGGCAAGGTACTCAATACCCTGGACAGAGATATTCAGCTTTTGTTCCCGTAGACAGCAGCTTGATGCATAGAAGCTGGAGGCTTTTCTCACTTGTTAGATCTTAGGATTCCTTCTCCTTTATACAGGTTTCTCCCGTTTTAGTGTAAATTCCATTGTCCCAATATGTCTTTGCAACTTTACTCTTTCCATAATATAAATCTTCCATGGTACTTATATTATCAATAATCTTTGGGAAAATATACACATTGTTTGGCTTAATCTCTTATGGCTAGGTGTAACACCTCATTAACTCTTTGAAGGTCAAGCCACTCTGGTTTATCTAAAAATGCAAATTTTCTTTACATCTCACATTCTAAAACTTCAGCCATGTTTACGTATTTAGCATTTCAAACTGAGCTTCTCTTTTAATAACTCAAAAGCTCCAGACTATCTGTCTTCAATTCAATTAAATCCCTCCCATACACAACACAGAGAAACTAATCCAAACCCCACCAATAACCTACCTTTACAATAAATCACATAATACTATGTAAATTATTATATTTTCATGACAATTCTTCCTTTAAGCGTCACTGCAAAAGCTCACCCTGATCACCCCAGGCGCTTTATATTGTGAACACTATGGATCCAGTGATTGCAGGCGTACTGGCGTGCAAGGACCTGTCCTTGGCCACCATTCATGGCATCATCCATGATGAGGACCACAGATCACTACCTAACTCTGCAATGCAGATCATCAGCCAAACAGGCTGAATGGCACAATTTGAACAGATAAGGATAGATAAGCAAACCACCGATACATTTCAGAGTCTTGTAAATTTATTGCTCTGTGTTAAAGTACATGCCGATGCAATATTATTTTCTTTTGTTTTCATGTAAATAGTTTGATTCTTTAAAGGTAAACTTATAGTTGGAACAAAGGGGGGTGTATTAATAGGAAGTATATACACCTTTAATGATCGTATCCTAAGCTACCGTTAATCATTATACACCTTGATGGGATATGATGTATTAATCCCATGACTTGAAATCCTTCTGGAAATAGCCAGAGTGGAGAATAGATGTATAATACTTCTCCTAGTTAAATGTATCTGTATGTAGTCTTACTTTCACGTAAAGAACACACATTATTGTTTCACCAATCCTTATGTATGATTGGTATGTTTGCATTGAAGAAGGGAAGAATGTAACAGAGCTCATGGACTTCTTTGTCACCAAGTTTGAGACCATCCAATCAGCTACCTCTTCCACATCCCTCCAGTGTGCTAGTCCAATGGGCCAAACTTCCTCCAAAGTTCCCCGCTGCCTCAGCCCTGAAGTCACATCTTTCTCTAGTTTCTCTCCTATCTCAATTCATTTCTCAACCCAAGTTCATCTCCTCCACAAGACCCACCCCCCTGTTCCCTCAACTCTATTCCTACTAAACTGCTGACTACTCAACTTCCCTTCTGGGTCCCTATTATTGTTAATGATTTCTCTCTCCAGGTATATAGTCTCTCTCTCCTTTAAATCTACCATCATCACCTCTCTCGTCAAAAAAAAAATCTCAATCCCACTTCCTTGCAAACTACCTCCCCATCTCTCATTTCCCTTTCTTCTCCAGTCTTTGAACATGCCATCACCTCCTAAAGGCATCTCTATTCTTCCTGGAACTCCATGTTTGAATTCTTCCAATCAGGTTTACACCCCTATTATAGTACTGAAACAGCACTGATCAAAATCACAAATGACATCCTATGTGACCGTGACAAAAGTAAACTATCCTTCCTAATTCTTCACAAACCATCTGCAGCCATTGATGCGGTTGACCTCACTATCCATCTCCAACGACTCTCTAACATTGTCCAGGTGAGTGGGGCTGTTCTTGTCTGGTTCTATTCTCACCTATCTAATTGTAGGAGAGTAACATTTGTGATGGCTTCTCATCCTGCTCCCGTACCATTACCTCTAGTGTTCCCTAAGGAGCAATCCTTGGCGCCGCCTCCCCCCCTTCTCCTCCCACCCTTCCTATTTCTTGTCTACATGCTGCCTTAGGTGACAACATCTGGAAGCACAATGTTAATTTGCACGTGTATGTTAATGATATTCAGCTCAATTGCACCACCACCTCTCTCCACTTTTCCACTGTTGTTAAATTATCAAACTGATTATCTGAGATCCAGTACTGGATCAGCAGAAATTTCCTCCAATTAAACTTTGGGAAGACTGAAGCCATTGTTTTTGGTCCCTATTTCAACACTCAACCGCTCACTATGGACTACATTCCTCTTTGAGACAAAACCAGTCAGTTCGCAACGTCGGTGTGTTACGATTCTTGGCCAGATCTCAGGATGTGGTGGGGGTGGAAGTCTGGTTAGGGACCAATAACATTTTGTTTCAAGTAGTTAAAGGTTGAGATTCAAGACAGCTGCTTTTTGAATAAAGCCACAAGATTCCACAGGTTTTGAACAAACAAAAACAAAATTTACTATACAAATTCATAAAGAAAAAACAATTTGCAATACGTATATTATACTCTAACATTCAGGGTAAGTATGAGGTACATGTGGATTAACAGATAAACTGTGGTCGAACACACCACATTACAGGGTAAATGACAGATGAGATAGAGTCCATAGATTTCTCAAGAAATCACCCAGCTGTTACTCACATTGTGAGTCAACCAATTTCATTGAAACTTTGTCTTTCTCATGATGGCTTCCAATCTCAACCTTTGAAGATCATGTCTTGGAATTCTCTGCAAACATCCCTCCCACTCGGACAGTTTTAACAACAGCCCATCTCGCAGGATTTCAATCTCGCCTTCCGAGATTCCTTCTGCCTAGATTCCTGAGTGACTCAACACTAACTCACAAGTACACATTCAGACCTAAGGCCGTGCCAAGCAGAACACCACTGCTCCAAATGGTACCTTTGCCCCAACAGCCCACACTACGGAGTCAATCTGCTAACTGCAGCTCTTTTAATTTGGAGCCTATTTCTTTGCTCTTGTAAACTACCTAACAGGGCCTATTCCTGTCTCTATGTCTGTGACACATCTTGGCCAGCAGACTGCCTCAAACTGAGTCTGTGGAGAATTTATTGATCTTTGATCTGATCTGACAGGCCTATCAAAACACTCCCAGAGGGTCCCACTCTTGTTACCAGGCAGGAACCAATGTAACAGCATTGAAAAATCCTGTCCCTTAAATGTTACAATGTCCAAAGACTGTAAATTTAATACACACAGACACAATTAATTGAATTCATAGCAGGTGTCATAAGTCTTTGACCATATATTTGTGCCATCATTAAGACTGCCTAATGCCATCTCCATAACAATACCCAATTGTGCCCTTGTCTCAGCTCATCTGCTACTGAAACCCTTATTTGTGTCTTTGTTATTTCTAGGTTTGACTATTCCATTGAACTCCTGGCTGTCTTTCCACACTAATTTCTCCGTAAACTTGAGGTCATGCAAAGCGCTGCTGTCTATGTTCTAATTTACACTGAGAGGCCTTCACCTATAATTTCTGTGCTTGCTGGTCCACACTGGCTCCTGATCAAACAAGACCTTGATTTTAAAACTCTCATTCTTGTTTTTAAAATCCCTCCATGGACTCTTCACTCCCCATCCCAATAATCTCTTCCAGCTCCATAAGGTATCTGCGCTCATCTAATTCTAGTCTCTTAGGCATTGCTTCACCATTGATGGCTACACCTTCAGTGGCCTAGGCCTTACATCTGGAATTCCTTACGTACACTTCTCTGCCTCTCAATCTTGCTTTCCTCCTTGAACATACTCCTCAAAACCATGCTTAATATTTCCTTATGCCGCTCAGTATTGTACTTTGCTTTGTAATGCTGTTATAAGAGTCTTGGCAGGTTTCATTATGTTAAAGGCGCTATATAAACGTTTGTTGTTTTGGGATTCTGAAGGGGATTTGCTTGCTGTGCTAACCACCTTTCAGTGTGAACAGAGTGGTTTCGACAGTAGCAGTTGGTGTTCGCAAAATCCCTTCAGGGACCAGTGGCCCAAAACATCATAGCATCCATTTTAGAGAAAGAGGACATGCTTCTGAGACTAATAAATAAGTACTGGAATCTAAAAATAATACCTCAAAAGTTAAAACGACTCAAAGTTAGTCAAGTTTCAATCTTTTAATCAACCTTTTTAATGTCTCAAAAAGACAGTCATTGTAATGTAAGAGTTAATTAAATTATACCTATCTGCTCCAATGTAGAGTGCTTCAAATAAATGCAGGGTTATTAACATTCTGGTGTTTGTACAGTAGGCTCTGAAATCAAAGATTGGAAATAAAGATTCCTATCTGATCTACCACATGATGTTTGATGCAGCTGATAAAGAATCAAAATGCTGTTTGAATTAATATGAACTAATTGCATTTCAAAAACACACTGCAGAGGTGTAGTAACTTCATCACAAAGATGTACACTTTTTCAGACTTGATTTTATTTTAAGCAGAAAGTTGTCTCTTAAACAATTTTCAAGGAAGCTTGTCATGCTTATATATAAGCAGAATAGTCATCACCTCCCCGAGGAATAGATTTAGTTCCAAAATTGAGGTCCTTTTCGCCCAAAGTTTCCCCTTCTTGAAGAAGTTAACACCTGCTGGGGGTACAATTCCAGGGGCGCTAACCAAGAATGGTGACAAACATATGAGAAGATATTGGAAAGGCTACAGGCCTTGAAAACATTCTGGCACTAGCCTTGCCCCTAACCAAGCCGTCTCAGTACAGCCACAAAACTGGCATCTGCCCAGCTGTCCACAAAAAGCTGGACAAATCCAACCTAGCCAATTACCATCCCATCAGTCTATACTCGGTCATCAGCAAAGTGAAAAAGTGTTGTTGACAGAGCTATCAAACGGCACTTACACAGCAATAACCTGCTCACTTTCAGTCAGTTTGGGTTCAGATGGGGTCATTCAACTCCTTACTTCATTACAGCTTTGGTTTAAACATTTACAAAAGGGCTGACATCAAGAAGTGAGATGAGAGTGACTGTCCTTGACATCAAAGCAGCATTTGACTGAGTGTGGCATCAAAACTAGAGTCAATGAGGATCATGGGAAAACTCCCCACTGGTTGGAATCATATCTAGCACAAAGGAAGGTGGTTATGGTTGCTGATCATTTCAGTCCTGGGACATCACTGCAGGAGTTCCTCAGGGTGGTGTCCTAGGCCCAACCACCTTCAGCTGTTTCATCAATGACCTTCCCTCCATCATAGGATCAGAAGTTGGATGTTTGCAGATGATTGAACAATATTCAGCACTATTCATGACTCCTCAGATACTGAAGCAGTCTGTGGCCATATGCAGCAAGACCTGAACAATATTCAGTCTTGGGTTGATAAGTGGCAAGTAACATTCACACCACACAAATGCCTGGCAATGACCATCTCCAATAAGACAGAATTTAACCATTTCCTTTTATATTCAATGGTATGACCATCACTAAATCCCCTGCTATCAACATCCTGGGGGCTACCATTGATCAGGAACTGAACTGCACCAGCCATATAAATACTATACTTACAAGAGCAGGTCAGAGACTGGAAATTCTGTGGAGAGTAACTCACCTCCTGCCTCCCCAATACCTGTCCTTCATTACAAGGCACAAGTCAGGAGTATGATGGAATACTCTCCACTTGCCTGGATGAGTGCAACTCCAACAACACTCAATAAGCTCAATACCATCCAGGACAAAGCATTCCACTTGATTGACATCCCATCCACCAACTTCAACCTTCAAACCTTTCATTACCGATACGCACTGCAGCAGTGTGTACCATCTACAAGATGCAATGCAGGAACTCACCAAGGCTCCTTTGACAGCACCTTCCAAACCTCCGACCTCTACCAACAAAAAGGGCAAGGGCAGCAGACACATGGAAACACCACCACTTGCAAGTTCCCTTCCAAGTCACTCACCATCCTGACTTGGAACTATATCGCAATTCCTTCACTGTCACTGGGTCAAAATCCTGGAACTCCCTCCCTAACAGCACTGTGGGTGTTCTTACAACACATGGACTTCAGCAGTTCAATAAGGCAGCTCACCACCACCTTCTCAAGGACAATTGGGGATGGGCAATGAATGCTAGTCTAGTCAGCGATACCCACATCCTAATAAATTAAAGAAAAGTTATTCCACTGTGGAATCATCACACATGAACCCAGGCTGATACAGTGATCTGCACAGATCACCAAATAACCACCAGGAGGAGAAAGCCCTGGGTGATCATTTATGTTGCCCAGCCAACTAAAACCTGCTAACTCAAGCCTGAACTTTTCTAGTCTGTAAGGCTCAATGCCACATGGCTACACAGTATTTACTCAAGACCTTACTGTAAATTGAATACTTTAAATACACTATTCAATGTGCCTAAATTAATCTTCCATTTTTTTCACACTATTAGAATTTGCCAAGCAAAAGTTTATTGTTCCATTGTTATTGTAGTGGTTTTTAAATGTGCTTAACTTAATCAGAAGTTTGCATAAAACATTAACTATATAGTCTGTGACACTAATCAGCAAGGTTAATTCAATAAAACAGTCAGGTGTAATAATGCAACTTCTTTCTCACCTACGGATCGAAGTGCTATTCTCATTAAACTACGAATGAGTGCCTTTGTCTTTGCAATCGTGACAACTTGAAATTTTAGTGACTAGATTTTATAAATTCTTTTCTTTCTCCAGTGATTTTTGCTGGTGTTCCACTTATGTTGGACAGCTAATTCTTGAAGGGGTTCTCCAAAAACCAGCTAGCATTCTGATTGCCGTATAACATATGGCCTTTTTTATGGCAGTGGGATAATAATATAAAGGTATTTGTAAGTTATGACTTGGTGCAGCTTGTGTTCTCAGTGAATGAGGTCAAAACAACCTCATCATATCTTTTACTGCAGGAGGACTAAATTAGATCAATATGATTTATACTGATAAGCATTGTTGACGGTGCAAAATCCATGTCTTGGGAACCTCCAAGTGTCATAAAAAAAAGCAGTTTAAAACAATAACAAATTAGATGGGGTTCAGTGCCTTTCCCAATGGCTGCAGAAAGTCCATGTAAGCCAGGAGCGCTGAAATCAATTACTGCCCCGTGCAGGCCCATTAGAAGTACTTTTGCTTCAGCCTACAGGCCTTTGTGTTTTTGGCAGTTTTGGGGCAAGATTTTCAACTGCTATTCAGTCCATTTACAAAGCACCTGGCAGTTGAACATGAAAGGGAACAGCGGACACTTCAGGAGCACTCAAGGCCATCTTGATGTTGCTTCTCCGCAGATCTCACAGTTGACAATTACTGAGGAGGAATGCTGGACATCAGTGGCATTTTAACCTCCCAGCTACCTGGTGACATAATTAAATATCAGTGAACAAATGCCAACACACTCAGTCATACTGACTTGATTTCAATAATGAGTGGAATATGATGATATTTATCTTAACTTGCAACAAACTTACCCTGCCAGTACTAATTCATATCTTCCCTAATCGTCGAGGTCTTTATGCATGCAGAAGTCCATGAACCTTGCGGACAACAAATTCTCAGAGGAGCTGATTCCTCCTGAAGATGCACTGTCACAGGACTCATGCATAGCATGCACTAGCATTGATACTCGCATTGGTGGGACCAGTTAAATACAGAGTTGGGGCTTCACCGTAACTCACAATTCGCAAGTGAACAAGTACAATCATAATCTAATGGTGGCCAGAGAATCACTTGCAATAGCTTTTCTTTCTGCTCCTGCATCAATGCCTCTGGTGTCCCCCAAGGATCAATCCTTTACCGCCTCCAATATCTAATCTACATGATGCCCCTCAGTGGCATCATCCAAAGGCACAGTGTTAGTTTTCACATGTACGTTGTTGACACCCAGCTATGCTACACCACCACTTCTCTGGACTCCTCTGCTGTTGCTAAATTATCTGTCATTCGGTACTGGATGAGAAGAAATTCCCTCCAATTAAATATTAGAAAGACTGAAGCCATTGTTTCCAGTCTCCACTCCATCCCCTAGCAACTGACTTCATTCCTCTCCTTGGCAATAATCTGAGATTGGATGAACATCTGTTCACAATCTTGGTGGTACACTTGATCCTGAGATGAGCTTCAACCTCAAACATGCCACTACTAAGACCACCTATTTTGATTTCTTATGCATTTCCCCTGTCTCAGCTCATCTGCTTCGGAAACCTTCATTCGTGCCTTCATTACCTCTTGACTGAACTACTCCAATGCACACTTTGCCGGTCTCCCACATTCTACTCTCCATAAACTTAAGGTCATCCAAAACTCTGCTGCACATGTCTTAAGTCTCAGGAAGTCCCATTTTGCTATCCCTTCTGTGCTTGCTGACTTGCATTGGCCCCCGGTCAAGCAACGCCTTGATTTTAAAATTTTCATCTTTGTTTTCAAATCCCTCCATGGCCTCGCCCCCTCCCTATCTTTGTAATCTCCTCCAGTTCCTCCAACATATCTGTGCTCCTCTAATTCTGGCCTCTTATGTATCTCCAATTTTTACTGCTCCACCATTGGCGGCCATGCCTCCAATTGGTAGGTCCTAAGCACTGGAATAACTCCCTACACCTCTGTCTTTCTACCTCATTTTCCTCCTTTAAGGCACTCCTTAAAACCTGCTTCTGGCCAAGCTTTTGTTCATCTGATCTGATATCTCCTTATGTGGCTCTTTGTTTAATAATGCTTCTGTGAAGTGCCTCAGGATATTTCATTAAGTTAAATGCACTATATAAATATAAGTTGTTGTCATTGGTGCTGCTGGCAGGGACAATGGAGAATCTATGTCGGAAAGTGCAGACCTCTTCAAGCTATCCTCAGCTGGATACAGATGTTGTACCCTGGGGTGACTGATGACGAAGAGAAAACGAAGGCCCTGGAGGGAATGCGTATTGCACTGACAGGCCTTCTGAGCACACTGAGCAAAGAGAATAGAGCAATCCACCTCAGGCACAAGTGAGGTGATACCACAGTCTTATTCCTTGGATAGAGTGATCAAATCCGTAGAACAAATATTCCAATCAAATTAGTCCATGGCTAGTTTTTAATTCCGGATTTATTAACTAAATTTAAATTCCACCAGCTGCCATGGTGGGATTTGAACCCATGTCCCCGGAACATTAGCCTGGGCCTCTGGATTCCTAGCCCAGTGTCACTACAGCTATGCCACCACCTCCCAATGCCACAGATTGGATGAAGGGTCATCATTGACTTGAAATGTCAAATCTGTTTCTCTCCACAGATGCTGCCTGATCTACTGAGTATTTTCAATATTTTCTGTTTTTAGTTCAGGTTCCAGCATTTGCAATATTTTCCTTTTGTTTTGGTGTAATGTGCTTGTGAGGGCCCATATCCTCTCCATCACAAGGGCTGCTTACTTCCAACTCTGCAACATCACCTGTGCCTACCCCTGCAGATGCACTGCAGCAGCCATCTACTGCTGAAATCCTCATCCATACTTTTCTGCTATGTCCAAATGTTCATATCCGAATTTCTGCAGAGTTAACAATCTATGAAGCAAATGTTTCTGCGAACTATTGTTACAGAAATGGCATGGACTTGTTCATTGGAATATACAGACAGATTCTTGCATTTCGTATAAATCTTAATTGGCATAATGGAATGCTTTGAAAAGGTCTAAGAGCTATAAAACAAGACTATGTAAGATTATACAGGTACTAGGGAATGTTCTTTGATTTAACTTTGGGTCAGAGCAAGATCACTAAACCTTTCTCGGAACATCAAATTAGCTGGGTGCTCCAAGCACCCTGAAGAAAGATGCCTTTAGATGATAAAATAATTCTGATGGTGAGCTGACAGCTGTGTGATCGTGTTGGAGACAAATGTATGAGAACACAGGTTGATACATCCAGAACAAAAATAAGTAAAAATAGAAAAGAGGTGAAATAAAAGCTGGTTAAAGGGGTGGGTGGGACAGGTAGAGCTAGATAGAGGGCCAGCACTCTTTTCTATTTTTCCTTAGTTCTGTTGAAGAGTCATACAGACTCAAAACGTTAACTGTGTTCCTCTCCACAGATGCTGCCAGACCTGCTGAGTTTTTCCAGGTATTTTTATTTTTGTTTTGGATTTCCAGCATCCGTAGTTTTTTGCTTTGATACATCCAGAAATAGGTAACTGGAGCTTAAACACTTCCAACACGTGGAGCTTGTTTCATGGATACATTCCATATTCATGGTGCTGTGATTAGGAAGATGACAGCAATGCATTCACACTTGACATGTATGTATTGTGCTGCTTACTGTATTACTTGTATAGAGCCTCTGGTGCCTGCTGCCCACCTATAAAGAGCTTAACACTGTTAGGAAGTTGTCTAATAGCCAATTAGTGACTATGCTTCTGGAAGAAACAGGAACAGGAATAGACCATTCATTCCCTCGAGCCTGTGCTACCATTCCTTTACATTATGGTTGATCTGCACCTTAATTCCATCTATCAACTTTAGTTCTGTAAGTTTTAAGAAGCTAGCCTAACAAAAACCTATCAACTTAGTTTTGAAATTTTCAATTGCATAGCTTCAGCTGCATTTGGGAGTAAGAGAGATCCAGATTTCTAATGCACTTTTGTGTGAACAAGTGCTTTATGACAGCACCCCTAAAGGCTCAGCTCCAATGGCCAGGATTTTCCCCTTGGCAATTTGGGGGCAGGGCCCGCTTGCCGAGGGGAAAATGACACGGGATGACGTCGGGAGGAACCCCCGACGTCATCCTGGTCCCTTTAAATTTTTAGGAAGGCGGGTGGACAGCGAAATCAGCTGTCTGCCTGCTGACCTGTCAATGACCAGTTAAGATCCAAGCTTAAGGCTGGTGGGCAGGCCAGGAGCCCCCGCAGGCTCCAGATTATTCATGAAACTTCATCCACTGGTGGGATGAAGTTTCATGTCCTTTTTTTAAAAAATTTAATAAACTTTATGTGTTTCTTGTTAACATGTCCCATCTCGTGTGACATTGTCACATGAGGGGGGCATGTTAATAATTTTAATATTTCTCTATTTTTTGACTTTTCTTACCTGTCAGTAAATTTCCTGAGACAGCACTTTGCCTCAGGGAGCAATTTGCTCTTTCGTGTGCATGTGCGAAAGAGAGCACTTTGACAGATAGGGAATCCTCCACCCCTCGCACAGGAAGTGCCAAAATGGCGGCAGGCCCTGTTTCAGTGGTGGGGGTCGGCTGTACGCCTGCTGCTGAGCCGGTGAGGCCCGCCCGCCAGCTGAGGGCAAAATTCTGCCCTTATACCCTTTATATACCCTTTTGTTCCAGACTCCCCCACCAAAGGAAATAAGTTCTCACTATCAACCTCTTTAAGCACCTTTTTTGGGTCACCCCTAAGCCTTCTATCCTCAAGGGAATACAAATCTATGCAGCATGTCCTTATAATTCAATTCTTGTTGGCCATCCATGCTAGTGAATTTGCCCGGCACTCTCTCCAAGGCCTCCCTGAGGGACAATGCCCAGAACCGAATGCAATACTCCAGATGGGGTCTAATGGAGCTCTGCACAGCTGTACCATAACTTCAATCCCTTTGTTTTCCTGCCCTTTTGAGATAAAGGCCAACATTCAATTAGCTGTTTAATTATTTTCTGTATCTGTTCATGAGCTTTTAGTGATTTCTGTACTTGATCTCCTTGTCCTCCACAGTTCCTAGATTCTCACCATTTAGAAGGTACTATGATCCATCTTCCAAAATGGATGACCTCACAGTTCCCCATACTGAATTCCATCTGCCACAATTTTGGCCAATCACTTAATATATTAGCTTGCCTTTGCAACTTTCTTTTTTCATCTAAACTATTAATTTTGCCAATTAACTTGATGCTGTCAGCAAATTTCAATACAAAGCTCTCTCTTTCTTCATCTAAGTCATTTATAAAGATAGTGAAAAGCTGAGGCAACTGTACAGATCCCTGGAAGATACCACTCATCATATCCTGCCAATGTGAGTACTCAGCTATTATGCCTATTCTCTGTTTCTGATCTCTGAACCAATTTCCTACCCATGTCAATACCTTGTTTCCAGTTCCATGTGTTCTCCTTTTTATTAATAGTCACTTGTGGATCCTTATTGAAAGTCTTTTAGAAGTCTGTACAGTAAATTCCAATTTCAAATTGCTTCATTCAATGTTGTTTTGCTTTAATGTCATGGATATAATGGGTTTAGAATGCACACTTAGCGTTGAGACTTTCGCTTTAGTGTCATTTCATGCCGGGGTTTAGGCAGGATGGGTGACCTGAATGGTACCATTTTGGAGAGGCCTCATCACTTCCCCCACAACTCTCTCTCACACCTCCCCTCCCCCGCTTCACCCCCGGAGGCTCTCTGCCCGCTCATTGCTTTCTTGTCCAACACTCCTGGTCGCCCTTTCCCTCCCCAATCTTCCCACTCACAGCCCCTCTCACTCCCTCGCTCACTTCCTCTAACTCTCTGCCCCTCTCCAGAGGCCTTCCTGTTCAGGAGAGGAAGTGGCAAGAATGATAGTCAGACAGGGAAGTGGCAAATGGGAGAATCGGGCAAGGAAGCAGTGAGTGGGAAAGACTCGGTGAAAGGGAAATAGTGGGACTGTGGGAGAGAGTGGGCTTACAGGAGAGAGTGAGCCTGTGGGAGTGGAGAGTCAGTTTTTGGGAGCGTGTGGGCCTGTGGGAGAATGTGAGCCTGCGGGAGAGATTGGGCCTGTGAGACAGTGGGCCTGCATGTGAAGCAGCGAGCAGCAGGTTATTAGAAAGAGTTAGCATATTTCTTTTATATTTTCAATTTAAAGTTATTTCATTTACAAATACAGGAATTCAGGAATGTAGTGTTTCAATTTACAGGCTACATAATGTTTTAATTTCTTTTTCTGATGAGAAAGGTCCTGCAGAACCTAACCAGAGTTTTAACATTGGTTGTTTTAAAAAAATCGGATTCACTTAAAGTTGCTTCACTTAAAGTTACTCTCCTCAGGAATGCTACTACAACTTTAAGTGAGGAGTTAACATCCACAGTCAGTCCTTTGGGAGTGGGCAGGCAGAATCTCTCTTGGGTTACACTGACTTGAAGATAACATAGGGCCAACTTCTCCACGAAAAAACAGGAGGGTGGCGGGGGACAGAGTGGGTAGTGTAAGTGAAATTTTGGGGAAAAGAAACAGCCCTGACCATTGGACAGTTAGCTTTTGAATGGTTAATTAGCAGTAACAAACTTTAACAGATAAGGTGCTTTTATCTAGCAGTTCTGGGCAATCTGAGAGAGTGATAATTTGCAATCTGCCTGAAAATATTCTCTCATTTCTTTTATATTTAGAGTCTGCCACCAGATTCCTGCAGGCCAACTGAATCCATGACCTCTAATTGAGGTCAACGACCCATGGGGTTCCACTGGCACCAGAACAAAGTAGATCAGCCAATGTCACTGAGGAGCACTGCCAACTGCACATGGCCCACACACTGAGAGATCATGTCACCAAAGTAATATAAGAATGTCCTAAATCCATAATGTTCTGCATTATGAAAAGGTTGACACAGACTTACCAAAGATGAAGATGGGCACCGGAAAATTTACAAAATAAGTTTTATATTTTGAATTGCTACATTCTATGAAGTAAGCCTTTGTAAAATGGATGATTAGATGAGTGTACATCTTCCTGTTTCTCATCTGTATTTTGCATGTTTTAATATATAAGTATCCTTCCACAGTGCTCTGTTGCAGTGGTTGCTCTACCCATTGCTTGGCATGGCTGTACGTCTGCATTACAGATGTCAGAAATATCAATTTAAAAATAAAAGTCACATGAAAATAGCATTGCATTCAGCAGACAAATCCTTTAGAAAGTTGCACATGAAATTACCATTCTTTTACATAAATAAATAAATTACCAATGGATTTGTAAACTATACTCCAAATTCCATCAGGTTAAATATGATTATTCCTTCACATGCAAATTAGGATTAAAGCAGCCAGCCAATTCCCATTCATGTGAATGGAAACAACCGCAAAAAACGTTCAAGTTTGAAAGGTTGACCACCACCTTTCAGGAACTCAGTCATTGCCTACCCTGAATCCACAGCGGTCAAGTCTTACGTGCTCGAAAATGGGCAGCTGAAATCACAGACTGGCTAGGGGTGTGCTGATTCTGCATACAAAAGCATTTTCCAGTGTGTTTGGGACTAAAGGCAGTTGTTGTGTCTTGCACCAAGACTAACATATGTTCAGCTGCAGGCAGCCATTATTGAACTAACGTTATTAACACCTCCCCAGCATGCAGAGAGGGCAGTATAACAAAATCCTCAGACCTTGCAATACACAACAGCAGTTAAAAAGTGCCCATCTCAAACAGGCAGGTCCGTTTGTCAGCATGTCATTCTTACGTGCTGTTTTCTGCTATCCTGGACAGTGAGACGACAGGAGGCTGATTTTCATGACAGTACCACCTCATATATACATGTAATTGGGACTGTAATGAGGTGAAATTTGGATTGAAAAAAAACACAACCTACCACTTAATTTTCAGGGTCACCTTGCTTTAGGTGGCCTTCCCTCCTACTGGAAACTGACAGGCTGCTAATCAGAATATTCAAACAGGTAAACAGCCGTTGCCAGTCCTACCAATACCATTATTGTGTCAATCAACGTTGCTGCTGCTTTTTCCTCAACCCACCCACAAATTGCAAGTAGTACAGGTTAGGAGGCAGTCATTACAATTGTAGTTAAAGAGATCATTAGCAGAGAAAGGCGAAAACAGCTCTGACACTCATTCTTTTCTTCAGTCTCCTGTCCATGCAGCTCAGTGTGACATAAGACTTCCCTGCCACTGAAAAACGCTGCACCATTTAATCCCTGATCCATCCAAACCTCCTTCACTACATAGGCTACTGACCACCAATTTTAATTGAGTCCTTCAGCAACATCATTAGGCTGCAGGGCTGTGGGGTAGTGGGGAGAGATGGACACCCTGCCCACTGATCGGCATCATAAACCCAAATGTTAACAGCACCCACCTTAAATGGGTGCCAGAGTTGCTTGGCAGCATAAGTATTCTGAAAGGGACACAACAATTTTAGCCATTGTGCACCTTCGCGCCCCCCCCCCCCCCCCCCCAACCCCCCCAAAAGCCCAATCCCCCCACCCCAATCCCTGTTGGCACTTTGGTTCTCAAGCATTTTGTGCCAATTGTAAATTATTTATATATTCCTATCATCATTACTGTACCACGCGATTTTCCACACAAATCCCTCTATCTTATGAGCAGGATTTTCCGGTCATCGGGCAGGCACGGCGGGTGGGCCCATGAGCGGCCTGGGAGCGGCCAATTGTCAGCCAGCCAGGGTGAAACATCGCTGATAGGCTCAGCACTACTGGGGTGGGGGCGGGAGGAGGATGAGCGCTGAAGTCAGCACAGGTACTGGGCTGCGCGGAATGAAAGCTACCTGAAGGCAGAGAGCTGCCTCAGGGAGCTGAAGAATTTTAAAAGCAAAACTAAAGATTTGGAAAATCTGAAAAAAACATCCCACATGGGACTCACTCACATGAACATATATATATATATATATATATAAAAACTATGTCAAAACATTTTAATTTTTTTTCATTGATGTCAGAAACCTCATCCCGCCTTTGGAATACAAAGGCTACCTGGCCGATTCGCCCGTCCGCCAACCATAAGGTTGGACGGGCAGCAAACAATCTCTCTTAATTAACATTTAGTGGCCTTACTAGGCCTTAATTGTCAGCGAGCACGCTGCCGACTCCTGTGCATGCCCACCGAGCGAAATATCGTGCATGTGCGTGATGATGTCAGGACGCTCGCCTGATGTCATCGCGTGCTATTTTACACCCGATTGGGTTGGGCGTGCACCCGCCCTTGGGACGTAAAATTCTGCCCGATGTGTTTGGAAGAGGAGGGTTTCCAGGCTTAAAGGCTGCATGAGAAAATCTCTGTGGTCACCTGCCAAGCTTCAGAGGAGAACAGAGGTCAGCTTGGCATAGGAGACACGTGGTAGAAGCAAACCCCTGGCAGCATCAGTGATATATATGTAAAGATCTGATGGACTGTATCATTGAATGTTTCCTCAGGAGCACTCAATCATAGTACAGCATACATTCCGTAGTACTGCATTAAAGAATGCATACTTGGCCAATGAACAGCCAGTGTTTCCTGAATGGCTAGACTACCAAGGTGACACCAACCAGTTCTGTATTCCCTGCATGAATTCAGCAGAAAGGCAGGTGCAGAGCATTGCCATCTGCTGCAAGGACATTCGCTGCTATCATGAGGCAGCCAGTTGTCACATTCAACAACAGTCAGCTACACCTCATTGCAGGCATACTGTGCTGCTAAATTATGAGGATCAGTTGTGGTGAGCTACAGAGGGCAACCCTCTTCATGAAGTATCAACTCTATGTGAAATAGAAATAGAGGAATGAATGCTGGAATGCTCTTATTGCTTTTCTACACACTTGTGCCTGCTTCTTGGTTTCATTTTCCTTCACCTTCTTAGCTCCTTCATAAGCAGCCTGTAATTTTTTCAGAGTTTTTGCTCATTTTTTTTCTTTGGGCAAAAAATTTTGGGCTATGAGTATTGAAGATGTGTATTAATATTAGACAGGCTTGTCCATGGGATGCCACAGTCTATTCCAAATTCATACAATGAAGAAAAATGGTCCCATCCTAGGGCTATGAGCTAGTATGGCTCCATTTATTTTGAAAATAGAAGGAGGTGTTCTCTTTAATTCCACACACAACCACTGTGGGGGTGGGGTGGCAGTGGTGGAAGGTATAGGATAAATACCAGTTTTATCACAGGGCTACTGGCAAATCATTTATTAAATCATAATCACTTCCCTTGTCTACTTATAAGTACAAAGAGAAGAGGTACATGGGCAGGGCAGTGATGGACATTGAGCCACATTCCTACTGGAGCTGGAAGCTAAAATGCAGAAGTTCAGTTACTTTAGTTAGAAGCTGGCTAAGCAAGAAAGCCAATGCCAAAATCTAATGTCAGCTCACAAAAGGTACACAGGGTACAGTTTATTATTTTTCAAGGAGAGAAGTGAGATTCTGTTAACCAAGTGGAATTTGTTTTAACTGATTCTCTGTATGCTCACTGGCTGTATGTAAAATAAAGCCGCTTAATAAATCAGAGCTAGCTCTATTTCACCAAATTTTCCATATCACCCATTGCAATATGGGTGGAACACATGTGAAAGTCCCAGGGCGATTTTCAATTGCTTCCCGCTCAGGTTTTACTCGATAGCTGGATTGCAGGCCATTGTGAGTTGGAATTTAAAAAACGGCAAGCCCATTCACAAGCCGATGCAATTTTTGCATGGGCCTGGGAATGGCTGGTTGGCGCTCCTGCCCAAAACGGCTGGGGGATTCACTGGAAAATATTAAAATCAAAGCCTTATACCAGTTGTAGAGTTGCATTTCCAAGTACCAATGGGGGAAGCATATTCTATACAGGGGGGATGGGATTGGAGGAATACAGGTAAGCAGGGATGTGGGTTGATTCAACCAATGCAGCTGAAGAGTAAAATATTTGTTGGTGTCTGTACACTGAGTGAAACTTGCAGCATCTTGAGTATCCCAGCAACCCTGACAGCAAAGGTGACATGATAATGAGGGTTGGGTGGAGCATGTGGAGGGAATATCTTCCCATATCAGGTCAGGGTGGCTCAGAGAGGGATACAAGCCCAGTGGAAACAGGTTCCCTCCCAAATTCATGCCCCCACCCCCCCGCTCAGACAGCCTCAGTTACACACTCAAAATAATCTGGATTTCAAGGCTAAGGTAATTATAGGAGATAGCATGTTCAACAACCCATAGGAAAAGATACTGTTCAACTTATGAGTGTTTAAAATTAATTTATTTGCCAGTATAATTACCTGCCAAAAAATAAATTTCAGCTTTTGAGAAAAAAATAAACTGCAAGAGATGCCCACTGAATGATTTTTTTTTTGTATTTAAGGTGGAGAACAACAGTGGTGTTCTGAAATAAATAGAAGAACACTACAGCGATCCCTATTCCTAACTTGGAAAAAACCCAATGAGCTTAATGTTTTTGTTTCCAAATTGCTCGTCAGTCACTGCATTTCCAAGAAGACATTCCCCACCCAATGCTCTAATAATAGTACAGTGCCATTGTGAAATGATAACCACTTTTACTGCATGACCTACCCCTACCCTTTTCCCTTTTCTCTTCCACTGTCTTTTTTCTGTGGTCCCCTTCATGACAATACACTCTCATAGTCCTTAACTGTCCCATTGCAGTCACCACATCTTAAATGGTTTCTCCTCCAATGCCGTACATGGTTGCTTTCTGGGTGTCAGAGGACATTATTCTCTATCCCCTCTGGTTCATCATTTGCATGCTCCCCATTTATGACAACATTCAGTTTCCATGGCCAACTATCCAATTCTATGTCTCTAATACAGCTACAGAATTCCAGGATGCCCTGATACAATCTGAATACGTGCCTGCAGAGTGGCTGCAATTGCACTTCCCAACCTTCAATCTGTGAATGTGGATTGCTGCTTTCCCCTTCCCTTTGTTGTAGCATTAAGACTATGAACATTTAGCCACTGATCTTCTGCCGTCTGCAACTCTTTCCCAAAATTACTTTGCAGTGGACCTCTTTTGCAACCCTTAAATGTCTTCAAAAGACATCTCATTGACCACATGCATGGTATCCATTACTTCCCCATAAGAAAAATGGTGAATAATATCTATATTGCGATTTCCCCTATTATTATCAGTGTATATATTGAGTTTCCCATTTTCAAGTCATCCATTTTTCAATCTCAGGTCTTCTTTTAATCAACTAAAAATCATCCAGAATACTTGTGTAATATTTTATATTTTATTTTTAGCTTGCATTAAGTCCTGTTTACCTATCGCCCCTGTGTTCGCTGACTTACATTGGCTCCCAGTCAAGCAATGTCTTGATTTTAAAATTCTCATCCTTGGTTTCAAATCTCTCCATGGCTTTGTTCCTCCCTATCTCTGTAATCTCCTCTAGTTCCACAACCCTCCAAGTTATCTGTCCTCCTTTAATTCCAGCACCTTGAGCATCCCAATGTTAATCGCTCCACTACTGGTAGTCATGCCTTCAGCTGCCAAGATCCTGAGCTCTGAAATTTCCTTCCTACACCTCCGTACCTCTCTACCTCATTTCTCTTCTTTATGATTTGTTTTTAAATCTACTTCTTTGACCAAGCTTTTGGACACCTGACCTAATAGGCTGCATTATCATTTGCGAGTCCAAATGCAGCACTGGAAATGTCAACAGCGGGAACCTGAAGGAGATTTTGGAGGAACTTCTCCACAAGATGGCCTGCGCCGGCAGCCCTCTGCTAATCATGGCTGTGAGGGGGGATAGTGAGGGGAGAAATTAAATCAGGAATTACGACTCCCTCCACCCCAGTCTGACATCAGGAGGCTGCTTCCATACATTGACTGGGTTTTAGTCTCAACAGTGGGCCTGTCTGCTGTCTGGAAGATTCCAGAAGGTATCTGATGCATACCGTGTAGGCACTTTAATTGAGCTAAGTGGCTACCTAACTGATGGGTGGATAGCAGTCACCCTTCCTCCCCACCCCCAACCCCCCACCCCCAGCCCCCCAGCCCCCACCCAAGGCAACCTCCATGAAAATATACAGGAATTGGGAACATGCCATCAGACTGGCACACTGGCTGGGTGCGCAAAATTGCAGACATACCCACCTCTGGTCCTGCCTCCTCAGCCCAAAAGGAAATTCAGCCTAATATTTCCTTCTGTGGCTCAGCATCATATTTTGTTTTATAATGCTCCTGTGAAGCACCTTGGGACGTTTTATTGCGTCAAAGGTTTTATATAAATATAAGTTATTGTTTCTTAAAGCACAGCATTAGCAATTTTGCAAAAAGGAAAAAGCTTTTGACAGGTGCTGCACAAAAAAAACAAGCACCCTTAAATATAGCTCACCACCAACTTCTTCAAGGGCAATTAGGGATGGGCAATAAATGCTGGCCTAGCCAGCGACACCCCATGAACAAATGAAAAAACAGTTATAGGAACTTCCAATTCTCCGAGTATATTATCAAATCTACTGTTCAGTTCTCATGATATCACCTTTACAGCACCTACAGTGCGCTGAATCCTCAGATATTTTAAACCTACATTTTCCACAAAGCAGTAACGCACAGGCTAATACACTTTGCAAATCATTATATTTGCAACTGAATGGAGTAAAATAAAAGGCTTTGAGAGATTTAGCTCACTCAATTTAATTACACCCAGACATTTAAACTAAAAATTAAAACTGCACTCTGGAGTATTTTCTTTATATGCAGCATGAAATTATTGCAAAGCTACTTGTTTGTTTGTTCTTGCTCAAACTAGATACTTGTGCAGGGATGAAAAGGAAAGTTACAAATGGAAAAAAGATCTGGAGGCAAAAGTCCCAGTTATTATTGGAAATGCACAACAATTCAACAAGAGAAAGCTAGGATAACACTTCAAACTGGTCAAAGCTCTGAAGAGTTACCCTCCCAAAAAATAATTACCTTTTGGTTTCAAATTTGATTGACCTATTGAGCACTTGCAGTAATTTCCGTTACTGTAAGTGGTTGCATATCATATTATAAGGCTGGAAACCTTAAATATTAAAGAGGCATTTTGCTTGTTTAGAGAGATCAATGCAATAATCACACAACTCAATACCTCTTTAGTTTAGATTTACTGGAAGTTGACTGTAATTAGCCAATTTATTTTTAAAATAGTATAAATTTCACAGAAGAATTTACATTTCATCTGATCTTTTCTTCCAGTAGTGACCCCGAGTGGAACATGTAGGTACAGATTCTATTATGTATACCAAAAGTACATTTACTTTTGCATGCCTTGACTGATTATGCCAGTCTGTGGAAGTGCAGGTAAACAAGATGTGTCACTGCTTCAAAGAGATTCAAGGTCCATAAAAAAGAGAAGTCTGCCAATTGAAGGTGCCTTCAAACAATGCGAACCCCAAAAATAATACAAGCATTGCTATCAGAGATAGAAGCAGGCATATTTTATGGCATTGTAAGGATAAGCAGCCAGAAATAAAGTCAATAATAATCACTTACAATCAATTTAATATCCCACCAGCTGTGGGATCCAGCTTGCAATACAAGCAGGGCATTTCCATAAAGATGAACCTCAAGGCACTATTGCAGAGACATTTCTTGAAGTACTTGTACTTCAAGTACTTCTCGGAGCATGCCATTGATGCCTTTAAAAGGCTTCTCTCCCCCAATTATCCAAGTCAAACTTGGATGTCAAGTGCCAAAAACACTTCAACCTATCTGGTGCTTCAGGGGCTGTTGTATTAATGTGCTCAGTACATTCACTTCTACTTTATTTCCATGCAAATTGTTCACTCAGCTTTTAAATTACTTTTCTATTGATTAAACAGCAACCTATTAACATGTGCTATGCTGACGGGAAATGTAAGAGTAAAGGTTTGTGTTTGTACCTTCTGTTTTATGATCATGTCATTGATTTCCTCAACATCTCCCACTGTCACGAGTTGAGACTTGATCACACGATCCAGCAATGAGAGCCAGTCTGTCAATTCCACCCAGGCCTTGTTGAAGTCAGCCAAAGCTGGAACATCCATGAGTAAAGAAGATGGCATGTCTGACTTGGTGACAGAGGTTTCCGTAGTAACAAGGGTCTGAGTCACCACAGTAACTGTTTGCTGTCTGGTTGAAGCTGAAAAGAAAGGATTACTGATGTTAGTCAATGCGAGACTTTTTATAAGATCTCTAAGCACAAATCATAATGATTTGTAATTATTCCATATATAGGGTTACATTAGTAGCAATTTGGATGAAACACATTTGTTGTAATGGTTGGACATTATAAAGAGGCAAATACAACCATTATGAATCAGATATTCATCAAAGGTTTTCACATCCGTTTTTGTGCACTTGACAACTTTAATAACTCAATATTATCAACTGAAAGTAGAATAAAGTGAATCTGGAAGAAATCAGAACAGTACTGAATGAAAAATGGCAAAGCATTAGGGAGGGATGGGATACCAGCAGAAGTACGGACCTGCCAAGGTGAATATGGGGTCCGGGTCCTGAACAAGCTGTTCAATTGTGTTATGATAAGAGACAAAATCCCAAGGTTATGGAGCCAAAGTATTTTGGTACCAATACTCAAAGGAGAGGGAGACATTCAAGATTGCAAAAAAACACAGAGGAATTAAACTCCTACCACACATCTTTAAGATATGGGAGAGAGTTGTGGACCACAGACTGAGAAAGACAGTGGAAATCCATGAAGGTCAATTCAGAGTCATGTCCAGAAGAAGCACCAGTGATGCCATTTTTATTTTGAGACATGATGGAGAAATATCAGGGAGGCCAATGAAACATAACAATTGTATTCATCAATCTAGAGAAGGCATATGACTGGCCTAGGAAGGAAGTCTGGGGATATAATAGAATTCATGAAGTCCCTGAGAAGTACGTACAACTAATACAGGAGATGTACAAGTAGTGCCAAGCAAGAGTAAGAGGCTGTGTGGGAAGAATGAGAACATCAAAACCAAAGTTGGACAGCACTGAGCCCCTTCCTCTTCCTAATTGTCAGGGATGTTCTAACTGGGTGAGATAAGAAGTACCCTGCTCAATGACATTTGCCAATGACATTGAGTTATTCCGCTGGGATGGTGAGAACATGGCTGAATATCTGAAGAAAAATGATGGTAGACAGAGGTATGAAGTTTAGTAGACCAAAGACCCAATTTATAGACTGTCAGTTTGAGTCTAGGGAAGAAGATCAGAGTGAAGGTGTAAAGATCATGGATGAAGACTTGGAGAAAGTGAGTAGTTTCAAGTGCCTGTGGTCAGTGGTGGCAGAAGATGGGAGTATGGAAATGGAAATTAAGCAACAGATTAACTCTGGTTGGAGTAACTGGAAGAAGTGCAGTTGAGTGTTATATGATAGAAAAATATAGCTGAAACTGAAAGGAAGAACCTACAAGGCAACTGTGAGGCTGGCCTTGTTATATTGTGCAGAAGCTTGGGCAACATCAAGAACGGAGGAATAAAGACTGGATACTAATGAGATATAGATGCTGAGATGAATGTGTAGAAAGGACAAAATCAGGAACCAGCACATCAGGGGTCAGTGATGACTGTAGGGGCATTGAAGAAAGTAGCTGAAATGAAATTGAAATGCTCATCTGTCGCAGAGAGAGAATGGAAATGAGATGAGACCAGGAAAAAAAGAGGAAGGCCTAAGACCAGAAGGAAAGATGCAGTGGCAGGAGGCTTAAAACACAATGACATTGGAAGGGGAATAGGTACTGACAGGAGAAGATGGGGAAGAGTGATCATCTAGCGTTGTGGTGAACCCAAGTAAAATTTGCAAAGAGAAAGAAGAGGAAGGAGGAGGAGGAAGAGGAAGGACGAGGAGGAAGAAGGAGGAGGAAGATTATGGAGGAAAAGGAAGGAGGAGGAGGGAAGAGGAGGAAGAAGGAGGAGGAGAAAGAACATACAAACAAAGGGCAGTAGGCCATTCAGCCCCTCAAGCCTGCTCCACCAATTAATAAGGTCATGGCTGGTCTAATGGTAACCTCAAATCTGCATCCCACCTACAGCCAATCAGCTATCACCCCTTGCTTACCAAGAATCTATCCACCTCTGTCTTAAAAATATTCAAAGACTTTGCTTCCACTGCCTTTCAGGAATAGAGTTCCAAAGACTTACTACCCTCTGAATGAAAACATTTTGCCTCATCTTTTTTTAATGGGGTGACCCCTTATTTTTAAACACTGACCCCTAGTTCTAGATTCTACCACAAGAGGAAACATCCTATCCACATCCAACCTGTCAAGACCCCTTAGAATCTTATATGTTTCAATCAAGTCGCATCTTACTCTTCTAAACTCCAATGGATACAAGCCTAGTCTGTCCAACCTTTCCTCATAAGACAACCCACTCATTCCAGGTATTAGTCTGGTAACCTTCTCTGAACTGCTTTGAATGCATTTACACCCTTCCTTAAATAAGGTGACCAAGAAGAAGGAAGCGGAAGAAGGAGGAGGAGGAAAGGAAAGAGGAGGAAGGAGAAAAATGTGAATTCTGAAATAAAATCAGGAAAATTAACCAATTACCTGTCATAAAGAAATATTTTAACAGCAGTTTTTTGTAATGCCTCATAGCAGGAGCAGCCCATTACTCATGATGTCCATATGGCCTGGCTATATATAGAATAGCAGCTGCTCTTGAGTATTTTACAGATTACATTGGAACATAACCATACTGAGATGGAAGACGTGCTTTCAGTCCTCAAGTTCCACAACAATCAAGCTATCCTATTCTAAATCAGGAACTGAATCTTAAACAAAGGTAGAAAATGCTGGAAATTCTCATCAGGTCTGACAATGTCACCGACCAGAAACGTTAACTCTGCTTCTCTCTCCACAAATGCTGCCAGGCCTACTTTCCAGAATTTTTTTTGCCTTATTTCAGATTTCCAGCATATCAGTATTTTCTCTTGTAACAGGGTCTTAAGTATGTGTTGTCAGTTAGCAATACCCTAGGATTTTGTTACTGCCCATAACTCACTAGAGACATTTTAAAATGGTGCTTATGTTACTATGTATTGGCAAGAGGGAATTTGGCTGGGTGAGGACCACCAACATTCATAATTTCCAGAATCGAAGGTTGGGGAAGCCACATGACAGGATGAGGAGTATGAATTCAGAAAACCATTAATAAGCCTAAAGAGTTGGTACAATTACCAGTGATCTCAATGATACACTATTTACAAAATTACCAATTTACTTCAGACCAGCATAATCTATTAATATTCCTGAATCGACAACAATGTATTAATTCGCAGGTTCAAAGCAGCAGTTCTTCCAATGACATGTTCTCCATCATAGGCATGATATGAAGTGAAGGAACCAGGAGAAAAGCATAAAGAGGATGGGGAGTCAAAGGGACGAACACTGCCTAATTTTGTGCATCTCCTTGCAACCTGACTTGGGGCCAGATTTCTTATTCCCTGACTATAGTGAGTTTACTTTGGTAACATTTGACTTTTGTCGACATTGGCTCAATATCTGAACCTTGATCTGGAGCTCTTGATGAGGATTGATATTTGCATGAATACTAGTAAGGCACTTGCAGGCACACAGTGTCAGTTGCTCCATCCAGTTAAATTAATGGATGGCAAATTAGGACCTTTGGGCTCATAACTTAGTGTAAGTTGTAATCTTTGCCAGGATTGTCCAGTCACAGAATCAACCTTTTACGGACTAATGCCCGCCTGATTTTTTCATACTTGGTCCCCTCCACTTTCACACCTATAAGCTGCTCTTGCTGACGCCTTGCACAGTCTTGCTGTCAGCATCCACATGTACGCTGACAATACTCAACTCCACATCACCAACACCTCTCAACTCTCCCACTGCCTCCATGTTGCCAGATTGCTTGTCCAGTCTTAGATGAACTGCAACTTTCTCCAAGAAACTGCAAGTCTTGCCATGCTCTTGGCACAATTCCATCCATCTCTGTCCACTGTCCACAGGCTGAGCCAGCTGCCTGCAGTCACCGGCTCCTACTTGGTCCCAAGCTGAATTTATAATCCAATATGCTCTTCATTGACAAAGATAATTGACTTGGATATCTGTAACACTTATTTTAGTTTGTTAATAAACACATGAGCTGAGTCCTTCTGAATATGAATTCTTTTTTCCAGTCAGCAGCTCAGTGGAAACTGTTTAATGTGTATTTTTTTAAAACGCCAAAGATGCTGAATATGGAGGGCTATTGGCAGATGTGGGACCATTCCCCAGTTTTTAGTGAAATGAGGGGAACATTGGAAAATATAAGTAAATGCTGCCTTTTTAACATGAGTTAATGTTCAGACTCACTGCACAAAAGAGCTACATTCAATCACAAGATACCTATCAGAATGTTAAAAGAACATTTATTTAAATCAATACCAAGAACCATTCTTGACTTTTGCTTACCAACTAATTAAAAATATTTTCACTTTTCAAACCCTTAAAGTCAGCTCAGTTGCAGTTTCTACCGTTCATCTCTGTGTAAATGGGTATTTCTGACAAGTGCATAAACAGTGTATTGATGGAGGACCAAGAGATTTTTTGCAAATTGTCATATCCTGGCTTTCGCTGACCTCAACAGTTTAATGTTACAGGCATGAAAAAGCTCTACGAATGTGCTATTCTGCTTTACAGAGAAGTCTTGCGTGTTTTTTTTATTCGTTTATGGGAAGAGGGCATTGCTGGCTAGCTCAGCATTTAATGCCCATCCCTAATTGCCCTTGTGTTCAGAAGGCATTTAAGTCAACCACATTGCTGTGGGTCTGGAGTCACATATAGGCCAGACCAGGTAAGGACAGCAGATTTCATTCCCTAAAGGACATTAGTGAACCAGATGGGTTTTTACAACAATTGACAATGGTTTCGTGGTCATCATTCGAATTTTTAATTTCAGATTTTTATTGGATTCAAATTTCACCATCTGCCTTGGCATTACACTGGGTCTCTGGATTACTAGTCCAATGACAATGCCACTATGCCACTGCCTCCCCTAATCTAATGAGTTTAAAGAAAAACAGATGATGCTTTGACACATTTACTCAATAGCATTAAAAAGTCAAGAGTATGTTTTTATAAATTTCCTGATTAGGGGTAATGAAGGTGTAGGGGTAATCCAGAGGCACTGGCTAATGATCTGAAGACATAGGTTCAAATCTCACTGCGGCAACTGAATTTAAATTCAATTACTAAATCTGGAATACAAATCTAACCTCAGTAATGGTGACCATGACAACTGTCAGCGACTGTTCATTAATGCCCTTTAGGGAAGGAAATCTGCTGCCATTAGGTCTGGCCTACATGTGACTCCAGACCCACAACAACGTGGTTGATTCTTAACTGCCCTCTACATGGCCCAGCAAGCCACTTAGTTCAAGGGCAATTAGGGATGGATGGCACCCACATCCCCTGAGAGAATAACAAAAAATGTATCACGGAAGATCCTGGGTCAGTTATGCCTTCCACAGATTCCCAGAGTTATCAGCAAACATCCCAAATGTGCTACTGTGGAGTAAGGTTTTGCTTGCCATATTGGAATTTGGGAGCTAGAACAGGTCAACCTCTGGTTGAATTTTCTGTGCATTTTGTTCCTTTAAATAGCATTAGTATCGTGATTGAAGATACCAAGGACATTGACGTTCTCATTAATATGGTATGGGTAGTTTTGGAAAATTGTGTTTTTTTTAATGCCAATGCATGAGCCATAGCCTTGTAACAACTTGAGGTTGTTATCAGGACAGCATTACTTCAATGTTTGGCTATCCTAACTTGGAAAATCAAAGAGGACTTCTGGCATACAAGTCCTCACAGCATTATTGCATTATTGGCTATTACTTTTGATGATAGGCTTAAGCTCTAATTGAGGGGGGAAGTTGTGGGTCGGAGTGCGGTGGGGCATTGGTGGGGGAGTGGTGCTATTCCTGCCTGGAAGTAGAAAGAACTGTTCTGGATTAAGATCATAGCAGAATATGCAATTTGGGAAATAAATATTTCAGTAGCATACTTTGGATGTGCCAAGCAATAAGACAAGTTTAGAACACAGTGAGTCCAACAGTGACCTCAATATTGGCTGTAATGTGGACTCTAATGGCAGGAATAAAATTCTGCCCAAGGTCTAAAACTTCTGTGTAAGTAAAGTGTCACAGATCATTGATTTCTGATAGTTTTAAGATCCAGTCGGTGTAGGCTAATAACAGCAATAAGAACAGAAAGACTGCACTTCCCTCCCCTACAATCATAGCACAGTGGTAAATTGCACACTTCATATCAAACCATTCTCCGTGCCATTCTTATGAAATAAAATGAAGTTTTAGCCTGAGTCCTTTTCATTAACAATCCTGTTCTATTCCACAGTGCACATTCTCAATGACCTCAGGAGAGTGCTCATGTATTTTGCAGGTAGAAAATTGAAACTGAAAGCTTTATTACATAAGTTTGCCTTTCACCTTGTGCCTCAAGTTGGTGGAATTGAGAAAAAAAAATCCTCACTAAACTGGGCCTTGACCTTGAAAGAATCTTTAATCAAATGCAAATGATTTAACTCTAAGTCTCGCTATTGGATGCTAAAAGGCATACTGTAGCAAACCAAAAATTCAGCTGGGGTTAAAGGGAATTTTTTACCCTGTTCTTCCAAGTCAGATATAATAAATTCCAATTATTCCCACTGTTTTTATTCTCGATGACTTTAATGATGATGCTCATCAAAAGTCCTAATACTCTTGAGTGGATTCCACATTCCAGTCATACTTCATAATTTTCAGAAAAGTGTTCTGCACTTTATTAAATGCATCACACAAACTATTCATTCATAGGTGTTGGGGTTATTATTGTTTGAACACAGTACAGCCTGTAACACACTCCTGCTCCTGTGTTACTTTCACATAATGAACCATTGCATTTTCAAGATAAAGCTAATTGTAAAATGATCTTTAGCCACCAGTATTGATTTGTCTGTGGTGCATCTGTACGCTGCTATTTGTTTCTGTCACTTTCATTTAGCCAAAATGCATATAAAACCATTTAACAATATTGCATGCAATTATTTCTTTACAAAATAACTACTGCTAGTAATGGAGTCAGGATACATTCAATGCACAGATGGTTCTATTTTAGTTTGCCATTTGAAGTAAATATCAACTCTGTAAATCTACAGCATCCAGATTTGAAGCGACACCATTTTTTTCATTAAACTCCATACCTAGAAAGTACTAAGTACTGCCTATGCTAAAATAACAGACAAAAGGTGTGTCATATAAGTGGATTAAGCATTCATTTAAATGTGTCTATATGACATTTCTGTGCCTGCTATTTTGATATTGGTGCTAACCCATTTAAAACAAAAAGATTACGATAAGCAAAAGGAATCTCACACAAATAAGTCAAGCATTTGTCTGCCCATGTCAGCAACACCCTTTTTTAAGATTATATCTAACCCAATTTCAAATGCTTTCTTGAAAGCAATTATCTTAAAATTACTGTAATATAGTTTTTAAAATGTTATCCTGCAACACTTATCTAATTTTCTAACTTGATGCCCTGCCCATTCCATATTTATTCCAGTCAATTCATTGATGTAACATGAATATTAAAACAATGATTAGTCCATCTGGACATCTGTGATCAGTTGCATTGGAAACAGCTGGAATACTGAAGCCTTTAATAAACAAGAAAAATGGTACAGAATTCCCTTTCTCCTATCGGCGTGAAGTTTCATCTCCTTATGTGGCAGACATAATCTCCTAACTTTAATTATTTCACACATCAGAAACTGCTGGATTTCAAAATGTGATATAAAATGACTTTGCAATTACTCACAGACTATTCTAACTATTCTGCTATGCTTGAAACCTCCTGGGTACCACCATGAAGAGTAGAAATCTGATGAGCACTTCAACCCATGTGCTCTCCTAGTATCTGGTTCAAGCTTAGAACCCAGGAAAGGGTTGCCTCATCCAGGAGAAGAAAGATACGCATAATGCATTGAAACTTTAAAAAGAATAAATGTTGTGCCAACTTTCTTTTAAATGGAAGGAAAAGTTCATGGACATCAATGAAAATTGAATTCAAGTTTGAAGATAAACACCTACAAGGTTTTGTGATGAAAATGATTAATGTTAAGAGGATTTCAAACCTTTGAAATATTGAATAGCAGAAATCCAAATCAAAGTGAGTCAAAAATGTAAACAATGAAAAGAAAGACTTGCATTTAGATGACCACAGCATATCCTAAAGCGCTTTACTGCCAATGGAGTATTTCTGAAGCGTAGTCACTGTTGTAATGTGGGGAACATGGTTAATTGTGCACAGCTAGCTCCCACATAAAACACAATGATAGCGACCAGATAATAATTTTTTTGTGATGTTGATTTAGGGATAAATATTGTCAAGACACTCGAGATAATTCCACTGCTTTTTAAAATAATGGTGCTATGGGATCTTTTGCATCCTTCTGACCTCCGTTGGTCTGCTAAAGTGGAAAGGCCCTTCCCATTCACTGTATCCAGGCCCCTCACAATTTTGTAAATTTCAATCAAATAGCCCCTCAGCCTCCTCTGTACCAAGCAGAACAACCCTAGTCCATCCAATCTTTCCTCATAGCTGCAATTTACCAGTCCTGGCAACATCCTTGTAAATCTCCTCCGTACCCTCTCTAATGCAATTACATCTGTTCTGTAATGAGATGACCAGAACTTCACACAGTATTCAATCTGTGGTCTAACTAATGTTTTATATAGTTCCAGCATAATCTCCCTGCTCCTATATTCTATGTCTCAGCTAAAAAATGAAAGGATTCCATTTGTTTTCTTAACCACCTTATTAACTGTCCTCCTACCTTCAGGGATCTGTGGACATTCACTGGAAAGTCTCTCACTTCCTCTAAACATCTCAGTATTCTCCCATTTATTTTGTAATCCTCTGCCTTGTTTGACCTCCCCAAATGCATCATCTCACACTTGTCTGGATTGAATTCCATTTGCCACTTTTCTGCCTACCTGATCCATCCATTGCTATCTTGCTGTAGTCTACAGCAATCCTCCTCACCAGCTACCGCGTGCCAATTTTTGAGTCATATGCAAATTCCTTGATCTCTCCTCTTACCACTCACTTTTCCAGAACCACCTTATCCAATTCAGGGTCACAAGGAGTCGGAGCCTATCCCGACAGGCAATGGATGCTAGGCAGGGTACACCCAGCATGGGACACCAGTCCATCACAGGGCACAGGCTCAAACGCACACACACACTAAGGGGCAATTTAACCATAGCCAATCCACCTAACCAGCACATCTTTGGACAGTGAGAGGAAACCGGAGCCCCCAGAGGAAACCCATGCAGAGTCGGGGAGAACATGCAAATTCCACACAGATACCCAAAGTCAGAATCGAACCAGGGTCCCTGGAGCTGTAAGGCAGCAGCATTAACCACTGTGCCACTGTGCTGCCCCTTTCCCCTTATCTTTAAGGCCTAATTATTAATATACACTACAAAAAGTAGAGGACCTAGTGCTGAGTCCTGTGGAACCCCGCTGGAACCAGACTTCCAGTCACATAAATATCCATCAACAATTATCTTTTGTTTCCTGCCACTGAGCTAATTTTGTATCCAGTTTACTACATTCCCTGGATTCCATAGACTTTTATTTTTTTAACCAGTCCACCATGTGGGACCTGGCCAAAAGCCTTGCTAAAATCTATGCAGACCACATCAACTGCACTACCCTCATCAATCCTCCTTGTTACTTCCTCAAAAAATTCAATCAAATTAGTCAGACATGACTTTCCCTTAACAAATCCGTGCTGATTGTTCTTGATTAATCCATGCCTTTCTAAGTGACAGTTTATCCTGTCCCTCAGAATTGATTCCAGTAATTTGCCCACGACTGAGGTCAGACGGACTGGCCTGTAATTAGTTGGTCTATTCCTTTTTGAAGAAAGATAAGATATTAGCAGACTTCCAATCCTTCAAACTTTTAGAAACAATAATTCTGGACAAAATTAATAATCAAACGGAGAAATGTGGGTTAATTAAGGAAAGCCAGCATGGATTTCTTAAGGGAAGATCATGTTTAACTATGTGCTGGAATTTTTTGAATAGGGTTGATGAGAGCAATGCTGTTGATGTGGTGTACATGGACTTCCAAAAGGCATTTGATACGATGTCACACAACAGACTGGTGAGCAAAATTATAGCTCGTGGAATTAAAAGGGACAGTAACAACATGGATACAAAATTGGATGAATGACAGGAAATAGAGTAGTGGTTAATGGACGCTTTTAGGTTGGAGGAAGGTTTTTAGTGGAGTTCCCCAGTGTTGGGACGCTTGCTTTTCCTTATCTATTTAATGACTATATCTTGGTGCACAGGGCAGCACAATTTCAAAATCTGCAGATAACATGAAACTTGGAAGCATTGTGAACTGCAAGAGGGATAATGTAGAACTGCAAAAGGACATAGATACATTGTTGCAATGGACAGATAGGTGGCCATTGCAGTTCAGTGCGGAGAAATGTAAAGTGATTTGTTTTGATCGGAAGAACATAGAGAGACAATATAAAATAAAGTGTACAACTATAAAAGGGGGTGCAGGAGCAGAGGGACCTGGGTGTATATGTCTATGAGTCATTTAAGGTGGCAGGTTGAGAGAGTGGCGAATTAAGTATACAGTATCCTAGGCTTTATTAATAGGGACAAAGGGCCAGAACTTCTGTGGATTGGCAATCAGAGTCGGATTGCCATTCTGTTCCTAGTTACTTAGACTGAAATGCAGCCGCACCCATCGCCCAAAGCTCTGCTCGGGCCGTGTGAGAAAAGTGCAGTGCTGTGGCTTCCCAATTTCTTCTGAGAATAAAGGAAGCCATGCCCCTTTTTTTTTTACAGCACCAGCTGCCGTAAAGCAGGTAAGTTTAAAGGTTCAGCCATTTTGAGAAGCCAGGGAGAAGAGGTGCGAGGAGCGGTATAAAAGTGGTCAGTAGGGGGGAGGGGGACTTGGGTAGTCAATAGGGGTAGGCTGTGTGGTCAGTGGGGAGCATTAGGTGATCAGCAGGGGGAGACGGGTGGTTCTTGGGCGGTGATCAGTGTCGGCGGGGGGGGGCGGAATTGCTCAGTTGCCGGGTTTGGGTGGTCATGGAGAGTGTCGGGTGGTCAGTGTGGGTGCAGGGTACAGGTTAGGTGGTCAGTGGGGGGTGTTGGCTGGTCAGTGAGCCATGTGTGCTGGTCAGTGGTGGGGGAGGGATCGGGTGGTCAGTGGAGGGTGTTGATCAGTGAGGGCGTGCCTGGTGGAGAGTGGGTGGGGGCAGGTGGTCCCGGGGAGTGGGTGTTTAGGTGGTCAGTGGGGAGGGTAATTGGGGGATGGGAGGGGGTAGTCAGAGGATTGGGAGGGTAGTTGGGGGGTATGGGGGTTAGTCGGGCAGAAGGGAGGATGGTCAGGGTGTAGAGGGTAACTGGGGAGATTGTGGGGTAGTCGAGGAAGTTGAGAGGGTAGTTGGGCAGGTGGAGGGGGTAGTTGCGGTGGTGGTGGAGTATTTGGGGGTCAGGAGGGTAGTCGGGTGTGGTGGGAGGCAGTGGGGGGATGTGGGGGTTCTTTGCGGGTTCTGGGGTTGGGATTGGGGGGGGCGTAGTACTATAGAAGTGGTTTTAATTCTTCTAACTTTTCCTGGTTAACTATTCCTGTAAGACAATAGGAACTATCCGGTCTGCGACTTAAATCGGAGTATCAAATGGTTGTCAATGCAGGGTAATTGCCCAATGGGAGTTTGAACTTCCTGGGCAATTGCTGTGCAATCCTATTGTGGGAACCTCCAGGGGCTCCCCCAGCACAGCTTTGGGGTACCTCCTGGTATGACTTTACGGAGATCAGAATTTATGGGCCGTAGGGTACAAGAGTAAGGATGTCATGTCAAACTTGTATAAGACACTAGTTCGATCTCAGCTGGAGCATTGCACGCAGTGCCGGGTGTTTCATTTTAGGGAGGATGTGAAGGCATTAGAGAGCAAAGGTTCATGAGCATGATTCTAGGGATGAGGGACTTCAGTTATGAAGATAGATTGGAGGAATTAGGACTATTTCTCTTGGCAAAAAGAAGGCTGAGAGGAGATTTGATCAATTCAAAATTTATGGACAGAGCAAGTAGGGAGAAACGGTTGTCACTCGTGCAAGGATTGAGAACAAGAAGGCACAGATTTAAAGTAATTTACAAAAGAAACAAAAGCGATATGGATAAAAGTTTTTTCACGCGGTGAATGGTTAAGGTCTGGAATGCACTGCCTACGAGTGCAATGGAGGCAGGTTCAATCAAAGCGTTCAGAACAAAAGGGAATTAGACTGTTATCTGGAAGGGAAGAATATGCAGGGTTATGAGAAGAAGGTAGGGGCATGGTACTTGGTGAATTGTCATTTAGAGAGCCAGTACAGACATGATGGGCTGAATGGCCTCCTCCTATGCTGTAACAACCCTGTGGTTTAATAGGACCATCATAAGACTTACATTGATTACATACATTGGTAATGCAGAAATGTGATCAGGCCATGCTGAGCGTGCCTTAATTTGAGCATTTTGATTAGAAACAGGTAGAGAACTGAAGTATAAAATGTGTAATATCTTAAGATGGATTTGGATTTGGAGGGTTGATCAATCTGGAGACTGGGCTCAGAATTGTAACCCATTTGCTTTTCCAATCATCTGGCATGATTATAAGTAAAATATTCTTAATAAACCTAGGAGCACTTGAGCTCAATGCAAACCTGAATGATTATGAGGAATTAAAAGATCATCTAATTATTAATAAGTACCATCTTAGAACACAAATATTTCATTCCACTTACGAACACCAGGTTGATGCCTTTGTTTTAGGTCGTTCAGTAAGGTGTTAATCTTCTTCCAGTCAGAATTTAGGTCTTCAATTTTTCCCTAAAATAAATTAAGTAAAAACAAAAACCTGAATAAGCCTAGTGTTTTTATGCTCCTTTATTTGCAAGCTAACACTGTAATTAGCAAGTTAAAATGGACAGGTCGCTTGTTTTTATCTTAACTTGAATTATTGAAACTAATTAATTATGAAATAATTAAAAATTAATTATTAAAAAATCTAAGCATTGCAAATGTATCTAGTGAGATAACCACTAACTCAGCAGTTGTAAGAGCTCAGGTTTTGCCAAAGATCCACTCAACACCACAGGGTAAATTTTACGGCTTCCCCGCCTAGATGGAGCAGACAAAATTCTACCATCACCTCCCCCATATCACAATAAGACTAACAACACCGTTGTCTTTCAATCATCATCTGAAGTGATGGTAAGTGGCAGACAATTATTGACCCCTTGTTTTCTTGTCCATAATAATTACTCCATGAGGTATTCTGCCTCTAAATGCTAAAAATCAAAAAAGGGCCGATTTCAATTAAGGTCTTTTGTAATAAAGCACCAGCATCATCTTGCTGAGCAGTTTGGGTACAGATGTGCACCCTGGGACAGTACAAACTGCTCTAAGTAATGATTGTGTCTGTAAGACATCATCAGCCATATGAATGTACTGCTGGCTGCACAGAGATCATTGGGAAATGTTAACAGGTGCTCCATGGTTACTCATGTAATTTTATCAGATTATTCACTGTTGTCTATTTTTTTTGCTGGCAGGAAAATAGATGGTATTGTGACTTGAAATCAGCTGAACACCAAAATAACAATAGCAACATTGCAATCACTCAAGTCAGGCAACTTATTTTTTACCTTAAGGAATATTTGACCAATAAGACTAGTCTTAATACCAGACCAGTACTCATGCTGATACATTACATACCAATGCTAACTCTCCATGGACAATGGATTAGGACGACTAGAAGCTTGACCTGAAGGCTACATGTCCGAAATATTATAACCTGTTTTTTTTGGTAATGTCCTCCTCTTGTACACGAGGGCTCTACTCAGCAATTTAGTTAATTACCATCAACATACTGATAAACATATTGATGTGGTTATGATAAATCATAAAAGCTTTGACTCATTATAACCCTTCAGCCTTTGCACAATAAAAGGATATATTAATTCCATTGTTATTTCTCGAATTTTCACTTTTTATTTTCAGATTTCCATCATTTGCAGTTTTCCCTTTATTTTGCGCTTTCAGCTTGCACAGTATCACAGTGAATTTCAAGGTAGGAGATCCTTTTCACCACAGAATGGGTCAGTATGCTTTAAAAATGTTATCCTCCTAGTTATTTCAAGATCTTTTCTTCCTAAAATCAAATGTACTTGTGGAAATATTTATAAGGTGAGCTCTAACATTTTCCAAATGGTAAAACACCAGAATAGCTATCTTGAGGTATGCTATGCCTTAGAGATGGTGAAAAGTAGGGTAGACCAAAGCTCTAGTGCCTTGTCAAGGGAGAAAACAGTGACGGAAATCTGAAAGAGGAATTAATATATCCTTTTATTGTGCAAAGGCTGAAGGGTTATAATGAGTCAAAGCTTTTATGATTTATCATAACCACATCATTATATTTATCAGTATGTTGATGGTAATTAACTAAATTTCTGAGTAGAGCCCTCATGTACAAGAGGAGGACTTTACCATAACTGTAGACATTTTATCCATTATTCCTTGCTTACTTTTTTATTTTCAGTTAGAGGCTTTTGAATGGTATTTGTGAAATACTAATTTTTAAAATTAATTGAATTCTCTGTTCCTGATAGAAGTAGCAGTTGGCATAATCTGTTGCAGCTGTTAGAGAACAACTGTGAAGCATCTCTATAGGAAAATGGCAACAAACAGATGCTTCCAATTGGTTGGAGGTGACAGGGTGATTAATTTACCTAATAACAAGCTGATCTACCACTGATTTATAGTGAGGCATGCATGATGATCTCAAAGTAGATGCTATATAGGAAGGAACAATCACCTTTGATCATAGGTGATAAGTAAGGCATTAGAGTCAGGAAACACTCCATAATACAGATCCTCCTAGATTCCTAGAAGGTCCCAGCAGATTGGAAAATTGTAAATGTAATATCACTATTCAAAAAAGGAGAGATACAGAAAGCAGGAACCCACAGACCAGTTAGTCTACCATCTGTAATTGGGGAAAATGCTTGAATCTAGGAGGTAGTAGCAGGATATTTAGAAAATCATAATACAATCAAGCAGCGTCAATGTGATTTTACGAAAGCGAACGAGTGTTGAGCAAATAAATTAAAGTTCATTGAGAATATAACAAACAGGGTGGATAAAGGGAAGCAGTTGATACAGTGTATTTGGATTTCCAAAAGGCATTCAGTAAGGTCCCACACAAAAGAGAATGTTGAATGTCTAATTTTTGTTTTGGCTCCCAACTCAAGACTGTGGTTCACAGCTCCTCTGAGGTACTGTGAACCATGTCTCCAAACAAAACACCCAAAATAAGAGCTCATGATATTGGGGTAATATATTAGCAAGGAAAGAGGATTAGCTATCTAACAGGAAACAAAGATTCAAGATAAATAGGTTATTTTCAAGATGTCAAACTGTAACCCTTGGAGTAGCACAGGGATTAGTGCTGGAGTCTCAACTATTTATGATCTACATTAATGACCTGGATGAAGGGAACTAGAGTAATGTATCCATATTTGCTGACCATACAAAGATAGGTAGGAAAGCAATCTGTGCTAAAGACCCAGATTTTCAAGAAATCTAGCCAAGTCACGAGGCCTTTAAAAATAGCTGGTCAGGATTGATTCTAGGATTCCCACCCCTGTTCTTATTTCCAGAAATATTTGCCAGTGTGGGATGTGAGTAGCAAGCCCACATGCAGCACTCCCACACTTGCCTACTCCATTGTGGCATCAGCATTAACCCATTAACCACCCCCCGCCAAACAATTTTGATGGAGTTGGACCTGTTTTGTTTGCAGACATGGTTCACGGCACCTCCGAGGAGCTAAGAGTCGTAGGAGAACCCTAATCTCGAGTCGGGAACCAAAACAAAAATTAGACATTCAACATTCCCTTTGAAAAACATTGCCCTCTTCCTTTCTCACAAAGCTGTCAATCAGTCACATATAAAGAAAATTCCATTTAACACACCTTTCATCCACTTCACACCTCTTATTTGTCCAAATAAACATACAAGCAGTGAAAAAGCTCTTCAAAGAAAGATAACTTTATTACATTTCTTAGAATATTAGAAGTTAATAAATATGTCAATCACACAAACAGACCTCTGCTAAGCTGAGTCAATTATCCAGCTCAGTCAAGCATTCAGAATGAGGCCATCTAGAAAAATCACATGTCTGGTCATCGGTTTCTGTTAATAGTTGATAGTGTTAATAATGCCTTACTACAACTGCACGGGGAATTAGTGAGACCACACCCAGAGTACTGTGTACAAATTTGGTCTCTTTACTTGAGGGATATACTTACATTGGAAGCAGTTTAGAGAAGGTTCACTAGGCTGATTCCTGGGATGAAGGTGTTGCTTGTGAAGAAAGGTTGAGCAGGTTAGGCCTATATTTATTGGTGTTTAGAAGAGTGAAAGGTGATCTTATTTGAACATATAAGATTCTGAAGAGGCTTGACAGGGTAGATGCTGGGAGGATGTTTTTCCTCATTGGGGAATCTTGAACTCGGGGGAAATCTAAAAATAGCGGGTCTCCCATTTAAGATGGAGATGAGGAGGAATTTCATCTCCTAGAGGGTTGTTAGTCTCTCAAATTCTCTTCATCAGAGAGCAGTGGAGGATAAGTCATTGAATATATTCATACATGAGTTAGACAGATTTTTGATCTACACAGGAGTCAAGGGATATGGGGAAGGGGGATGGAGAGGGATGGGGATGGTGGCAGGAATCTGAAGTTAAGACCACAACGAGATAAACCATGATCTTACTGAATGGTGAGATAGGCTCAAGGAGCCAAATGGCCTACTCCTGCTCCTATTTCTTGGGATCTTATGAACATGTATTTTAACCATATCTAAGTACAGATTCTCGAAGTAGGTATCCTGAAATTTAATGATATTGTTTGGGATAATTAATCACTGAGTTTTTGTAAAAGAAAAGTTTTAACTCATGCATATGAATTATAGCATGAACAGGTTTTTGTCACCTAATATCAGATTACACCTTTTGTTGCAACATAGTCTTTACTAAAGAAAAACAACATTCATTTGTACAGTGACTTTCACATTCTTGCAGCATTTCAATGTCTCAACAGCCAATTAAGGACTTTTGAAGTGTTGTCACTATTGTAACACAGGGAAACATGACAGTCAATTTGTGCATAGTATGATCCCTCAAACAGCAAAGAGAAAAATGGCCAGATAATTTGTTTTTGTGGCACTAGAGGGATAAATGTTACCTACCATTCTGCCATCCTACCAGTAGGATTGTAACAAGGCAAATTATTTGAATATTTGAATTATTGAAGTAAAATAGCTTAATATAATGTACTTTGAAATTATTTTTGTGAAGACTGCTTAATTTGAGCAATGTATTCATGGCATTTGAAAGTACTGTTCCTGCTATGACTGGCAATTAGCATAATCTGTAGTATGATAAACATCTTTTAAGGCTGACATCATGGTTTCAAAAGTTCAGTTCTAATAGATGCAGGTTAAGACTGACAGACGGTCTTGAATCACAATACTGCTAAATATATAAATGTGGTTCCTTACTTAATGACTCCATGTTGTCACCAAGTCTATATATCTGCTCTTTAGTGGTGGGCATGCAGCACATTGAAACATTACTTTATCACAGCCATTTTTTGTTTTAGTAATCAATTGAGCTACGTTTTTACATCAATGCATTTTGTTTGTTTCTTGGACTGATAATCTGATAATAATTAATGGCTTCAAATTGTAAATTGATAATGAATTTAACATCAATTTATGTTTTCCTGTAAAATGCTGTGTCTAACATTTCTCTGTTAATTTATGTAGATGAAATGAAACAACACTTTTAATGCAGACACACAAAAATTACAAGTATATCATCAGGTCATTTATTCATTGCTGTAGGAGCTTACTGTGCACTAATTGGCTGCCGTATTTCACACATTACAACAGTGAATACACTTCAAAAATACTCCACTGGTGTGAAGCACTTTGAAAGGCATATATAAATCCAAGCTCTTTCTTTGTTCTTTATTGTACCAGTGAATTCATCCTGCAGCCCTCATAAAACTGAAGTAAAACATAGTGCTGCTTTAAAGCAGGAGATTGATAAGAAGCCCCACATAGCTGCATAATGGAAACATAAGAAAAAAGAGCAAAAGCAGGCCATTCAGCCCCTCGAACCGGCTCGGCCATTCAAGTAGATCATGGATGATCTTCTACCTCAACACCATTTTCCCACACTATCCCCATATCCCTTGATGTCTTCAGTATCTAGAAATCTATTGATCTCTGTCTAGAGCATACTCAATGACTGAGCCTCCACAGTCCTCTGGGGCGCAGATTTCCAAAGATTCACTACCCTCAGTGAAGAGATTCATCCTCATCTTAGTCCTAAATGGCCTACATCTTATTCTGAGACTATGTCCCCTGGTTCTAGATGGCCCAGCCAGGGAAAACCTCCTTTCTACATCTGCCCTGTCGAGCCCTGTAAGAATTTTTCATGTTTCAATGAGACCACCTCTCATTCTTCGAAACTCTTCAGAATACAGGCTGAGTGTCCTCAATCCTTCCTCATAGGACAATCCCACCATCCCAGGAATTAGTCTGGTGAAACTATGTTGCACTCCCTCCAAGGCAAGTATACCCTTCCTTAGGTAAGGAGACCAAAGCTTTATGTAATATTCCAAGTGCGGTCTCACCAAGACTCTAAACAATTGCAGCAAGACATCTTTACCCCTGTACTAGAATCCTCTTGTAATAAAGGCTAAAATACCATTTGCCTTCCTAATTGCTTGCTGCACCTATATGTTAGCTTCCAGTGACTCATGAACAAGGATACCCAAGTTCCTTTGAACATCAATATTCCCCTATCTCTCACCATTTAAGAAATACTCTGCATTTCTGTTTTTCCTACCCCTAAGGTGGATAACTTCACATTATAGTCCATCTGCCATGTTCTTGCCCACTCACTTGGTCAAAATCCCCTTGAAGCCTCTTTGCACACTCCTCACAACTCACATTTCCACCTAGATTTGTGTCATCAGCAAACGTGGAAATATTGCATTTGGTCCCCATGTATAAATCATTGACATAGATTAGGAATAGCTGGGGCCCATGCACTTAGGACTCCACTAGTCACAGCCTGTCGAACTGAGAATGACTTTACTCTCTGTTTTCTGTCTGTCAACAAGTTCTCAATCCATGCCAGTAGATTATTATTACCAATCCCGTGCACTTTAATATTGTTTACTAGCCTCTTGCGTAGTACCTTATTGAAGGCCTTCTGAAAATCCAAATACACCATATTCACTGGTTCCTCTTATCTAGCTGCTAGTTACATCCCCAAAAAACTCCAAAGGTTTGTCAAACATGATTTCCCTCCATAAATCCATGTTGACTCTACCCAATCTTGTCATAATTTTCTAAGTGTTTAGCTATCACAACCTTTATAATAGACTTTAACATTTTCCCTATTACTGATGGCAGGCTAAGAGGTACGTAGCTTCCCATTTTCTATCTCCTTCCTTTCTTAAATAGTGGGATTACATTTTCTAGCTTCCAATCTGCAGGAGCAGCTGTAGAATCAATAGAATTTTGGAAGATGATCTCACAGTACATCCACTATCTCTAGGGACACCTCTTTCAACACTCTGGGATGTAGCTCATCAGGTCCAGGGGATTTATCAACTTGAAGTTCTATTAATTACTCCAGAATTACTTTTTTATTAATTCTTTGAATTCCTCATTCCCACCAAACCTTGTCTCTCCAGTTTTCTGGAAGGTTTTTTGTACCTTCCTCCATGAAGACAGACCCAAAGTATTTGTTAAGTTTCTCTGCCATTTCCTTATCTTCCATTACAAATTCTCCTGTCCATTCCTGCAATAGGCCCAAATTTGCCTTTGCTAATCTTTTCATTTTTACATATTTATAGAAACTTTTACAGTCCATTTTTATGTTTCTCATTAGTTTACTCTCATATTCTATTTTATCTTTCTTTATCAGTTTCTTGGTCCCCCTTTGCTGAATTCTTAAAAGTTCCCAATCCTCAGGCTTACTATTTTTTAGGCAACATTGCAAGCCTCTTCCTTTGAACCAATACAATCTTTAACTTCTCTTGTTGGCCATGGTTGGATCAGTTTTCCTGTTAGGTTTTTGTGCCTCAAAAGAATGTATATTTGTTGTAAACCATGTATTATTTCTTTAAAGCTATCCATTGCCCATCTACCGTCATCCCTTTTAATGTAGTTTCCCAATCTACCACAGCCAACTTGCCCCTCATACCTGTGTAGCTTCCTTTGTTTAAATTTAAGTCCCTAGTTTTAGATTGAGCTACATCACTTCAAACTTAATACAAAATTCTATCATGTTATGGTCACTTTTCCCTAAAGGCTCCTTTACAACAAGATTATTAATTAGCCCTTTCTCATTGCACAACTCAAGATCTCAAATTGCCCATTCCTTAGTTTATTCCTCAACAAACTGCCCTAGAAAATCATCTTCTGGGAATTTGTTCTCCACAGCATTAGTGCTAAATAGGTCCACCCAGTCTACATGTAGACTGAAGTCCCCCATGATTATTGTTACATGCATTTTTAATTTCCATAGATGTCCACATACCATTCCACAGATAATCTATAGATATACAATGTACCCTACTGAGCATTCTACTTTTCCCATTTAATCTCCTGAGAGAATGTTCTGTATGATAACTTATTGATCTCTATTCAACTGTAGCCTACATCCCTCCAAACAGCATTTCTTTCCTGCCCCAGCAGTATTTAGCCCATGCAGTACTTGATCACCTTCAAGAGAGAACTGGACCTGTTTTCTAGCTGGGGTAGAGATCGTATTGTACAGTAGATATAGGCACTATATAACATTAATCTAGGCCAGAGTAACCTTCTAGACTAACTTGGATCATCTAAGAGGTCATGGAAGAATGTTCCAGATTCCTCCCTCCCCTCAATTGGTCTGAATTTTACCTGGTTTCTCACTTCTCCAAGAGATCACATAGCTTTTGAATGGGGTGGGAAATGTCTTTATCATGATGCACAATGCATTGCTATTGTGTATGACAGCTGGGTGGATCAGACGATCTTTTCCAGTCTCAGTGTTTACTGCAGTCTGTGCAAATCCAACTCCCAACCAGATACTTATCCAGCTTCTTCTCTTAAAAAAAATCATCTGAACTGCTTTTTCTGTTTTTTCTATCCTAAGTATTCACTCAAACCAATTATAATTTGTGTCTGACATTTTCCTGCAGGCTGTTAAAAGCAATAACAACTTGAGTTTTGTTAACAATTGAAAGAAAAACAATATAAACTTCTCCAGAAATAAGAAAAATTGAATATTTTGTTTTATAAGCACCTCAACCTACATTATTGTTGATCCCCAGTTCATTTTCGCCTTATGTACCTCATTGGAAAATGTACTTATTCATCAAGTAGTTACTGGTTTTATTCCCAACACTAAATTATTTCCCCAAAGACAACATATATATTATTAAAGTACTGAATTCAAATTAAATTTGAATTATTCATCTTTATTGCAGTTATTATGATTATGATCTGATTGTTCTATCTTACTTCAATTTATAAAATCTTGCTGTCCAAGTTGCACAATTAAAATAAATTATTGGAAGTTACCAAATCTCTAATACTGTAAGAGAGTGTTACCTTCAATGGTTGAGGGATGGGCTTTTCCTTACAGAAGTGCTGCGCCTTGAACAATATGCCTTCCACATCAGCCTGTTTGGCTAGTACTCCTTCTTCTGTCTCCTTAAAACAGAAATAGATTAAAAATATACATCATTCTAAAATGATCAATAAAGCCATTTATAGGTACTAGCTCTTCTACAGATCGCAAAAGTCATTCCACACTGATTATGTCCCAACAACTTGCTTATGCTGACTTACTAACCAGTGTATGTAGAATTTTCTGATTCACAAACCTCTGCAAATGTATTGTCAACAAATCTTGAATGTTCCATTGTTGCTATAAATGTGCGTTTTACTTTCTTATCACCTCTTAGCAGAAACAGGAAAAAACAGGCAGGAGTTTCAAATTCAATTATGCTTCATTATGATCGGAATTACACATTTTGAGCAGGTTTTCAAATTCAACTCTCACCTAAAATTCACCAACTTAAAGATGAAAAGATCACATAATGAAAGGCAGAATGAAAAAGGCTATTCATCCAATGAAGTCAATTCCTTCCACAGAATATAAACAATATGTTCTATGCCAATTATACTCCCTAGCCCTCAAAGATAGTTCACCAAAAGCATAGAAAATTGATCTAAACTACACTCTTATTAGTCCAGCCCAGTTAATTGCTTTCCCCAGATGATATTCCTATGGTCTTACAAGCACAGAAACCATCCCGTTTAATGCTGTACTTGATGAACTTAGTCTTTAAGTTCTATCCTTAGCCAGTTTTTTTTCATCACCGAAGGAATTAATTAACCGCTTTTGTTGCAAATTTGTTTCAAATAAGCATTACTGTTGTCATTGGATAGAAATTCTGTTAATCTCTAGTCCCACTTGAGGCATGTTAATTTTAAACCTATGTCCTCTACTGCTGTAGACACACTGCTAAATGAAACAACCTGCTTATATCTATATTATCCATGCCTCTCAGCATTTTAAGGCCTGGATCAGTTTTGCACTTCTGTCATCTTTTCTCTGCTAAAAATAAATTAACTTTGGTGTGAATCTCTTCATAAGTTGGACTTAATGAAAATACTACATCACATTGAGCCCATCTGTCACCGTCCGATGCACCAAAAGATCTAAGAAACCTCTGATGATCTGGTCATCCTCGATACAGGAAATAGGCATATGTGTTGAGTATCTAAAATCACATATAATGTACCAATGAAGAACCCACCAATGATATATACATTAGCTTGACATGTTTTGACTTATAACCAAATACTATTAAGATACATCCTTGATTTGGTTCATTATCAAAAGCTTTAAACAACTTTCACTGAATGTGTATTAATCATTCTATATCCTATTGCATTTGTACCTTGCTAATGGATATGTACGTCACATTACCTTTTCCATATACCTTATCATACCATTATCCACAATAAAATCGACTTGGCATTCCTTAGCTACTTCACGTCATTGCTCGAGATTTATTTAGCAATGTTTCCTAACAACAGAAACTCATGTCCATAGTAAATTTTATATGACAATTGGAAATTCCTTGTTCCATATGTGGTTGATGAATAACATCCTACTCTTGTTTGTTAGGGTTTACACGTAAAATACATTTTTATCACTTTTGGTTTACTTCTGATTATACCATGGAGGATAATTGCTGCTGGTTTGTCAATCACAATTAAAAAAGATTTTGGCTGAAATTATAACAAAGCGAAAGGACCTTGTTTAGCCTAAGGTGAAATCTTAATATGAGTTATTTATTGAATCCCAGTTCATAATTCTACACAATTTCAAATCCAGTTTCCTATCATCGTCCTAATTTCATACCCCTTAATCTCCTTTAGTAATATTCCATGTGGTACCTTGTCAAAGGCTTCCCCACTATCTGTGTAAACAACGTATTCTGTAATTTCCCCATCTATCATGTGTGTTCCCTCTCCAAACAATTCTATAACGTTTGTCAAGCATAAACATTCCTTTTGAAATCCATGCTGGCTACTTCTAATCATCTTTTTTTCTGGATATGATGCTAATTTCATCCTAAAGATCAAGATAAAGAAACCAAAATTACATTTGAAACTGGTGGCAAGTCAGTGGAGCGATCACTCAGTGTTCTGGGTCTGTGTTTTGTGAAGCCAGAGTAGCATTTCAGACTCCACAAGTATTTGGGCTTTATTGCACTGGCCTCTAGCTGGTTAAGCTCTTTAGGCACCATTAGCTGCAAATTTCCCAATTTATACATCATCCTGACTTGGAAATATATTGTCATTCCTTCATTGCTGCTGGGTGTAAATTCTGGAGCTCTCTACCTAATAGCACCGTGCAAATACCTCTACCATATGGACTGCAGCAGATCAAGCAGGCAGCACACCACCACTTTCTCAAGAACAATTAGGGATGGGCAATAAATGCTGGTCTTGCCAGCAACTCTCAAAACCCATGAATGAATTAAAATACAGACCCTAAAGAACTAAAGGAATAGTTGTTGTCTAATTATACATCAGAGTCCTGCAAACATTTCAGGGCCCTGATTATACTAACAATATCAGCTTGCTGCTTACCACAGTCTGGGTAATTGAAATCACTTGATACAATTTCACATGAAATGTGGGTCAATCTGGCATTGAGATTGTGACTTGATTTTGGACTCCCATTTCACATCTGGAAAATGGGTATATCAATGTTCAATCTCTCTCCTTAAAACCTTTTCTCTGTAAAATTTTCATTATCACCATATGTTCAGTTATTTGGTCTGTAAATACCCAAATTAGCTCTGCAGCCCATTTTAAAAATGGGTACTACTCTGGTCACTTTCCAATCCTCACTCAATAAAGATCTGAAATAATCTTGTTGAAGTTAAAAATGTCTCAACAAAATGTCTCAAGAGAAAAGCATTAAGAATACACTTTGTTGATGACATCTTATAGCATTCTGTTTGCTTCTTGAAAAAGTCTCATCTTAAGTATGTGAAATAGTTCAATGTATAATTGTACGAGGAACTGTGGTTCTAAGTTCGCCGGTCTACTCAAGCACCCCATAAGACCTTAGAAATTATCCTTATCATATAAAGTATGCGTGGAATCATTCAAGTGAATGTTTGATGGAATAATATCTAACATTTCATTCCAATTTTGGTTCTAACTCTTTTACAAAATCTTTTCCATTAGCAGTCAGAAAATTCTGTACAAATTGTCAAACTTAAATGTGTCTCTAATATGACATTATAACTACCTGTTAAGTTAAGAATGTATCATTTTACCAATATTTAATGCTGGATAGTTGTGACCGCAGCTGAGGACTGAGCAAATTTGTTCTATTATGGAAAGTGCTAGGGAAAAGGCACTTAACTGACAAAGCCCTTCAGTCACTTATGGATGCAGTTACGGAGCAGAGAACAGATTAATTCATGGTGAACAATCATATGACACTTGCGCAGTGAAGGTGACACTCAAACTCTGTATCCTTACCATTCAATCCATCCCCCTCTCCAACAACTGTCTGGGGTTGAATTCAATAGTTCACAGCCTCAGCCTCCTACTCAAATCCAAACTGAGATTCTGACTCCATAAACTCTCCATCACAAAGACTACTAATTTGCACTTCCAGAACATCACAACTTCTGCTTCTACCTCAGCCCTTCTCCCACATTCACACTTTGGTCACCTGCAGACTTGATTATTCCGATGCTCTTCCTGCTGGTCTCCCAGCTTTCATCCTCCGTAAACATCAATTCAGCCAAAGCTCTGCTACCCATATCCTACTCTGCGTCAAGTCCAGCTCTATGATTTCTTTTCTCAGCATCTCCATCTCTGTGCTTCTTTACAATCTCCTCAAAATCTCCTTCTTTGGCTAAGCCTTTGGTAAACCCCTCCCAATAACTCCTCCTTTGGCTCAGTGTCCACTGCTTTTGTTCTCCCCTGTGGAATACCTAGGGGGATTTTGCAACATTAAAAGTCTACAGAAATACAACCTGTATAAGACACATAAATATAGGCCATTATCATTAATGCATGTAGCCAGATTTTGCATATATTGCATTAATAATGTGAAATATTAACAAGATCAGGAATGATTTCTTAAACTCAAAAGTCATTTTCTAGTACAGAAACCTTAGTCAGGGCTGGACACAAGTGTATCAAGTGTGTAGCTAGTATCCGTTGGCAAAGCATGCAAATTTCCACAGAGCTCTGCAAACATCGAGCAGCTATCATAGCCTCATGGACAGACTGTACTGTCCTTGCAAAATTGCCAAGCTACAATTATGCAATTTTAGATCTATAGAAGAAAGGAAAACTAGAATGGCTCTGATGGTAGAGTTTCGGGGGAGGGAGGGGTGGAAATAAGTGAAGAAAATCATATACACGCAGTAATATTGGAACAGACATGAGATTGAAGTAATCCATATCTATGGTATGCGTGCTTGTGCATGCATATGTGTACAAAACAATCATTTGCTCTTTCTCTTTGCAAGAAACTATCTTTCACTATGTGTTGAAACACATGACACACTTTTCTCATTTGTCTTGAACAATTTGAACATATGAACATTTATTAGTCATCAACATGTTAGAAATGGAACATGAAGGCAGTTTGAACATTCAGGGCAGTTGAAGATGGGAGGGGAGGTTATATAATGAAGCTCTAACAATAAATTGAATCAGATTTGGTATCCTTACGTGATGAAACTATAGCATACATTTCAGGTGCTGAGGCTGTGAATGAACTGAGAAAAGCAGAAATTTGCAGCCAGCATTGAGGGTTTGGATTAGGCTGTTTTGCACATATTGGGCAGAATTTTGCCCTTGTCAGGTGGGCAGGCCCGGGAAAGGTCTTGCAGCTGACCACCGCCCGCAATCGGTCCCCACGCAGTGCTTAGCGCTACCGGTGTGGGCGTGAAAGGAGCACAAGCGCGGAACTGTGCACATGAGTGGGGGTGCACACAGTAAAAGCTCCCTGAGGCACAGAGCTGCCTCAGGGAGCTGAAGATTTTTAACAGTATCAATAAAGATATTAAAAATAATGAAAACATGTTCCCTCATGTGACATTTTCACATGAGCAGGGACATGTTAAATATGAGTATTAAAAGTTTTAAATTTTTTTTAAATCACTGGTCAAAACCTCATCCGTGGATGAGCTTTTGTCAAAAGTGCAAAGGCCTCTTGGCCTTTTCGTCTGCCCGCCAACCGAATGAAAGCGAAAAGTTTAAGTCAGTGAATTGATTAAGGGCCTTTATAGGCCACTTAATTGTTGACGGGCGCGCTGCCGACTCTCGCACACATCCGCTGATCAAAATATCGCGCGAGTGCGCGATGCCGTTGGGACGCTCACCCGACATCATCGCGCGTCACTTTACACTCGTTCAGGTTGGGCCCACGCTCGCCCAACAAGCGAAAAATTCTGCCCATTGGGAATTCACAACTGGCAGGCACAAAAGCTTAATAAGAGTGGTCATGATTCCAGCACTGGTTAAGCTGCAACTGTTTAGATAAGAAGGAAACTAATTTATATTTCAATGTGCCTTTCATATCCATAGTATATCCTAAAAGACTTTACAGTCAATTAATTGCTTTTTTTTTTGAAGTGTGGTCATTTTGTTTTGGAGATATACGCAACAACCAATTTGGCACAAAGGAAGGTTCCACAAACAGCATTAAACTAAATGACAAGCTTAATAATTTTTGGTGCTGTTGGATGGACACCAGAAAAACTCCCTGTTCTTCTTCAAATAGTGTCATGGGATCACCTATAGAATCATAGAATGGATGCACTCCAGGAGGAGACCATTTGGTCTGTCATGTCTGTGCCATCTCTCAGCAAGAGCAAATCACCTAGCTCTATTTCCCTGTTTTTCCCCGTAGTTCTGCAATTTTTATTCTTCAGTTAACTATCTAAATTTCTTTTGAAGGCCTTGATTGAATCTGTCCCCATCACACTGCCAGACAGTGCATTCCAGATCCTAACCAATTGTTGCATGGAAACAATTTTCCTCATGTTAACATTGCTTCTTTTGCCAATCACCTTAAATCAGTGCCCTCCGGTTCTTAACCTTCCAGTAATGGGAAAAGTTTCTCTCTATCTGTCTCAATCCCTCATGAATTTGAACACCTCTCTCAAATCACCTCAACCTTCTCTTCTGCAAGCAGAACAGCCCCAGATTCTCCAATCTATCCATGTAACTAATGTTCCTCAACTCTGGAACCATTCTTGAAAATCTTTTCTGTATCCTCTCTAATGCCTTCATATCTTTCCTAAAGTGTGGTGCCAAAAATGGACAAAATACTCGAGTTGAGGCTGAACCAGGGTTTTATACAGATTTATCATGACTTTGGTTTCGTACTCTATGCCCCAATGTATAAAGCCGAGGATCCCGTTGGCTTTATTGATTGCTTTCTCAACCTGCTCTGCCACCTTCAATGATTTGTACATATATATCCCCTGATATTTCTGTTCCTGCACCCTTTTTAGAATTGGACCCTTTATTTTACATTGCTTCTCGTTATTCCTATTAAAATGAGTGCTTTGCACTTCTCTGCGTTAGGTTTCATCAGCCACTTGTCTGCCATTCCACCAGCCTGTCTAACACTATCCTTCTTGGCTGTTCAAGCTTCAAAGTTTTTAAGTTTTGTGTCTACCTAACTTTGAAAATTGGATCTTAATTTGACATCTCATCCAAGAGATGGCATCGCTGACAATGCAATACTCACTCAGTGCTGCACTGAATGCTTGCAACGGGGTTTGGACTTATACACTTCTGACTCAGGAGAGAGTGTGTTACTACTGAGCCAACTGTCACCTAATTCATGCCTACGGGTTCATTCTGTGCTTCACTTTCTTTGTACATGGATGTTATGATGAGACCTATCAATGAAGAGGCAGCATGGCACTACATCCTGCAAGCATTAGCACAGAGGAATACACCCCTGAATCTATAGGGTGATGCACCGAATATGGGCGAAGTAGACAACTATGCAAAAACATATCCTATCTGAAAGAACTTTTCAGGTTTCAATTACTCGTAGCATGAAGATGAGCTGTTTGACATAAGTGCTGGATTTACCTCTCACCAGTTGTACGAATCCCCTTGTTCTACATTCATGATTTATCTTGAAATAGTTCTCCTAGGAAAAAATTCTTTCTTGCCCTTATTAACAAGCCCCAACAGCAACTCTTTTTATTAGATAACCAGTGTTTCAGCTGGATGCATTTTTTACTATTTGTGTCCTGTGAATACACCCAATCATGATGAATGATAGTTACTGACAACTGAAAACAAACGGTTACTCTTCCAAACGGAATTGTGAAAAAGAAATTCAACACACTACTGCAGTGTGATGTTGAGAGTTTCTTTATTCAATGTACAGTAATGATATGGATCTATACACACACAAACAAATACACATTCTTCTTCATCTTGTTGCTAGAACACTTCTATTACCACAGGAAATCTGTCAAAGCACCAATAAGCACTGCAACTGATCAGCCTGGGCTACATGTAACAATGCCTCTGCCATACATTTCAATTATTCCGAATATCTCAATGCTGAATACAACTAAGGATTTCCAGTACAACAACAGCAGATGACATAAGGTAAACAAGATGATGATGGGAACTTACTCCCCATTTTTTTTAATATATGGATTGTGCCTGCTGCTTTTCCTGCTACAAATTTCAGAATTCTCCAGTGCCCCCTCACAATTCTTTATACCTAACTGTGCCTCTGCTGTGGTTAGAACGTGTTGGGTTGATACATCTTCTAAACTGGTAGGTGATTCAGGTGGTGTTGCAAACTGTTACTATCGTGACTGAAATGCCTCTTAGCCAAGATTGTATGGGGCCTAGGGAAGCTGCCGGGAGGTGGGGAGCAGAGGGGTGTATGGTGGCGATGAGGTTGGTGGTGTAAAATCGGATAGGATGGCAGAGGGTGGCATGTCTGTCGTTTTCCTGCCATTGCTAGCATTTTACCAGTGGTAACTATGGTGGTCAAAGGACCTTCTGCCCTTAAGCCAACTGAAGTCCTTAAGGGCTTCTTTCCATCACTGCTGCCAGCTTATCAGCTAGGGGTGGGAACTTCACGTGGGGAGACTGCCAGGTATGCCCTAGTGGCCTCCCTGCAGGTTCCAGCTGAGGGGGAGGGCGAGAGTGGGAAGAGTTGGGAGCATTCTGTAGCCTACAGAGGACCCCGCCTCAGTGGCTAGGACCATCCCCTCTGAAAGACATCCTCCCACTCTCACGAACAAATCCCATCCTGTCTTGACAGAGCCTGCCCAACCTAAATTACCTCCAATTCCAGGGCAGACTCTGGCCTCCTCCATCTTGTCTGCTCCATGTTGGGGACTGGAGGCAGTGTCAGCAATGGCCACCACTCCTGGGGCTGAAGAGCTGCCAGTCAGCAGCTCTTCATGATGGGACCTCTTATCTTAAAAGAATGGAAGCTCTGGTTGCAGGCAGTTAACGGCCTGATGAACATAAAGTACAGTCAGGGTTTCCATGACCGACTGAGGTGGGTTGCCCCCAACTTTCCAGCTGGCGGACAGGGCCACCATCACCCTGTTAAATCCTGGCCGATGATTCTAACTGAAAGAAAATGGTGATAGCAAGCAGAGTAGCCGCTTTACATCCCGTCCTCCTTACATCTTGCCTGATTTTCTTTTCGATGGAAAACAAAATTGAGTGAGGTAAACCAGGCAAGTGATTCACCGTAACCCTTTTTTTTTACCTAATGTTTCAAGTTAAAATTACCCCTGTTAACCTCAACTTTTGTTCTCTGCTTTTCATTTCCTCTCCCTCTTTACTAAATGTGCCACCTCATACTAGGAAGTACTTCCACAGATGTCAGCAGTCTTCTGTGCACATCCTAAAGTATAGTTCAAAGAGAGGCTGAACAATCTATTAGTTTGCAACATGTGCATGAGATTTATCTTACAAAACAAGATTTATATGGAAACTGCAGAGGCTAAGGATTCCATGAGAAGTATGGGCATTGCAAGAGGAACAGCAACCTGACTAAAATGCAGAGGACAACCTATTCTTGGTTACAAAAGGCATTCCAGCAAACCTGAATTAACTATGCCATAACTGAACTTCCCTCTTCCCACTACAAATGTGTCATCATCTATGAAGCCTTCTGCGTGTAGTAGGTTACACATTTTTCAATCATGCCATCTTATCGAAGTCACTTCCACCAATTTTAATGCCACATAATTTTATTCACAGCCTATAATATGTGCATACATTTGCATGCCCATTTCTTCCTACCACTGTGCTTCCCCTTGATGCCTGTGCCTACTGTATAGACTCTTAAACCTAATTCAGTGCTTCTCCTATGTTCTACCTCAGGGATAGGAATGTCATTGTGTCAGTGTAGGAGCCGCTTATGACCAAGACAGCCTTGCCCTATCGCAGCTAAATCTGAGAAAAATCTGCTGCAGGCTGCACCCATTGTAAGACTATATGGGCAACTGGGGCCTTGCATTCTTGCAGCCATATGTATAGATATGTGAAGGGACTGACAAGAAGATCTGCAGGTGCTGCCATCCTAAATGAAAGAGAGAGAGAGTAGCATCTTGTATGTCCATCCATGCTTTGCTACTATTAGGCACTTTGTCTACATGGTACCTAGATAGTAAGCTGTTCCAACAGGAAATCAACTGTGCCTTTGTCACTGTGAGATAAATGGTAGCCCATTCAGCAAAAGTCATAAAGGCGAATAGCAAAACAGGTGGCAAAGGGGAAATAAACTAAGAAAAATATCCTTAAAATAACAGAATAAAAAGGTGTTAATAACAGTAACTAAACAAGTATATCCCATCAAACTTATTTCTGCTCTCAAGCTAGTGCCTAAAAACCCTGACATCATTTTAATATTCAACCTACCACAAAGGAAAGAGTGGAAAATGGGATGTATTTAGGTTAGAAAATAAGGCAGTTGGAAAGTGAGTGGTGACCCAGTGTAACTGACTCTCAATCCAGGCTGCTCAATTACCATCTCAGTGCCAGACCAAATGCAGTGGCAAACCTAGGCTCAAGTGCCAGCAGCACAATCAATTATCGGGGCATCACAGCCAAACCTGATCTCTTTCTACACCTGACACCTATTCGTAGCTTGGCTGAGGTTATCCAAGTCAACACAGATCAGAGATTAAACAGGGTGTCCTGCTCTTCAGATGCAGTATTGCACTCCATGGGGTACTTATCCTCTGAACTATTCGAGTAGGTTGCAAAATAGCACTTCCATAGATGCTAAAAGATCAGTCCACTGGAAACAGTCTGAAAAGGGAAATACTGACAATGACGTCCACATCCATTTCCGGTTTGTTGGAACTTTATTTTGTGCCATGCTCCTGAATGCTGTTCCTTCTAATTGCCCATTACATTGCACAAAATAATATTGAAACTCTGGGAAGAAATTAATTTAAAGAGAATTTTCTTTCTTTAGATTGTGAAAATACTTTAGTGAATGCTAAAAGCTTTGTGCAATCCTCAATCTTGAATCCACTGATGAATAGAATTTGTGGTAGTGCTATCCATTAAATTGTAGGTCATTACAGAATTCACGTGATATGTCAAAGTGCTTTCACATTTTTAAATGTTGTAGTTATCAACAATTAAATGGTTGTGAATACTTTGAGAATGTCTTTTGTGAACTGAGTCAACTTACAAATGAATTGTCAAAAATGCATAGATAAAAGCAAATACTGTGGAAACTGGGAATCTGAAATAAAAGCAGAAAATGCTGGAAAACTCAGCAGGTCTGGCAGCACCTGTGGAGAGAGAAAAACGGATTCAACGTTTTGAGTCCGTATGACTTTTCTTCAGAGCTTTATCTTCCCAATCTCCTTTCTTTGATAACCAATCAAAAGTTAGAACATGTCCTTTCCTATCGTTGTAAAATCTAATTTCATAATTCTTATGTTTCAGAATATTACATTTAACACTTTAATTCCTAAAAATAAAAGTAAGATAAATAGAAGCATCTGACTGAGAAACTGATAAACAACCCCATTGTGAATGCAAATCAAACATGCTTGGAGCTAATTACAGATAAAAGGTAACTTATATTTATCTTACAGGTAAAAGTGTGAAGGCATTGAACAATGAATGACCCATCTTTAAGCTTGCAATGGAACCAGAAGATCTACCCTTACTTCAATAAAAGATTTAAATTGTTTATGTAGTTTCCAGATGAAAAGAAGTTGAAAGCCAGTTGTAAGCAAGAGAGTTCCTTAACAAGGCCAGCAATTCTGGGCATTGTAAAACTCTAATGGAGATATAAATTATTTGTGTTGGTTACAGAATCAAAGAGTTGGGTTGAAGCTCAAAATAATTCATTCGTAGTTTTGTGTAGGCTGCCACACAGTGAGTTGGGAGAGCCAAAGGAGATCAATGTTAGTCAGTCCACCACCTTAAGCAGAGAAAATACTAACTTTATCTTTCGCCATGCAGAATGTGGGTGAGGCTCAAAGTCAGTTGGAATTTGTGAGGGGGAAATAATCTGGAAGATATGCCAAGTTTGAAGCTGGAAGAAGGAACAGTCTTTCTCATATATCCTTGTGGCAGAAAGCAGTCAGCAGAGTTAGTTTGGAAGGCAGTGTGATTTCCAGGAAGACAGTTTGGTATCTGTCAGCAGCAAGGCCAAGAAGCTGAGGAGTCCACAGTCATGAGATCTTTAAGGGAAAGTTGAAGAGTTGCTTAGCCAAAAACTAATGGAAGGAACCCCAGAAATCCTGTATCTTGGAGAAAGCTGGAATACTGAGGAGAATTAAACTGAATTCCAGAGGCCTGTGGCATACCTTTGGTTTTGTCTCCAAAGAAGTGAATGAACCGTCAAGGTTTTGTAAGGTGGGAACTACTGGGAGGAAGTAACAAGTAGAACTCAGTTCATAGCATAAATCTTTATAAACTATAGCATTAAGTTAGTGATGCTTGCTTAATTTAAATGTTTCTTGCATGCAGTAACATTTGTTATTGTTTAAAAATGTGAAATCTTGTACATATTTTTGTTAGTTAATTACAGGGCATTTGGATTTCATTTTAAACATTAACAGTCTCCAACACGACCTTAACAATCAGTCCTAAAAGGATCTTCTTTCTATACGCTATGGGTGCAAATTTGGCTTTGGGTGATGGTGTCTACTGGGAGTTATTGGGCTGGAATTTACATTTTCAAATTAGGCGCTGACTACCGCCACCCCGCCCCCCCACCCACCCCCTCCCAACACCATCTTCCCCCCACTGCCACACACTTGACTGATATAAAATTCAGTGTGAAGGTGTTGTGTCATCAACTTGATGTCATCATGCCAGTCTTAGCTAATATGGAAGGTGCGCAGACATGAAATTGGCAGCATGTCTGCCATATTGAAACTGTAAATTAATTAAATCATTAATGAAAAATTACGGATGATTAAATTGTTAACAATTAACTTGTTAACAACCCAATCATCTATAATTTTTCATTTCACTGCACATTTTGCATTTTTTGTGGGTCAGAGGTAAAAAAAAGTGTGGGGGTCTTTTACATCAGCTGTAACAAAGTGCCAAATGGACAGTAGAAAATGCCTGTCTCCGGGACCATGGTTGAATATACTAGCAGATTCTGCTGGGGAAGGGGGCAGTGTCTGTATGTTTTTAATGACAATGAAAAAAATCTTCTTTGCACTTTTGGTGAATAAGAAAGGCTGATTCAGAGAGCAGCTTGCCTTTACAATTCTAGCTGTGACCATGGCATTTTCCCCTCTGCCACATGACCTCCCAGCCTACAATAGCAATTCTCATAACCCACAAGTTATGTATTCACAACAAGGTGTGATTCATATTCCACTATGAATATAGTTGCAACAAAAATTCAATACAATATTATTTTTAATATCAAACCTAAGTCAAAAGAGCTGACTATATTGTGGCATCTAAAAACTGACATGAAGAACCGGTTCTGGCAATAACTGCTCAGTAGGCAAGCTACCTTGCACCTATAATAGGCCTCCTTCCTGCAGATGACCACTATTGACCATCTGATGCTGATTGGATGTGCAGAGATGGCAGGGGCGGGAATGAGCAAACTCCTCAGTTTCCTGATTTAACAGATTTAATGTAATTTCCTTTCTTTGGCACTCTTTGCCTCTAATTACAAAGCCCAGAATCCCATACACTTTGTTTTACTGCCTTCTCAACCTATCTTGCCACCTTCAAGAAGTTGTGAGCACATATTCCAAGGTCTCTTCATTCCTACACCCACTTTAGAATTATATCCTTTATTTTAAATTGCCTCTCCTTTTCCTTCTGACCAAAGCATATTACTTCGCACCTCTCTGCATTTAATTCCATCTGTCATGTGTCTGCCAACTCTTTCAGCCTGTCTATCTCCTTTTGAAGTCTTTCACTATCAGTTTTACAATTCACTGCATTTCTAAGTCTTGTGTCAACTGCAAATTTTGAAATTGTGCCCTGTACACCCTTGTCCAAGCCAAAATTTTATGCCCCCCACCCCCTGGAATGGGCTGGCAGTTGTGACGGGAAGCATAAAATTGGTTGGGATGGTGGGCTTGGGGCTCCATGCTCATTGCCTATCTGAATGCTGGTATGTTACCAGAGCTGGCCCTTAAGTGGCAAATTAATGGCCACTTAATGGTCTCTTACTGCCACTGTTGGTATTTTACTAGTGGGGGTACCCACGCCACATGGTAAGGCCGTGAGGGCAGTGGACTTGTTGTGAGTCCCTCCTGTTCATGCACCCTGTGACCAAAGGAGGGCCCCTTAACAGAAAACACTGCCCCCCCTTCAACCATCACCCTCTAACCTCCTGACCACTGTCCCACACCCCTCACTGGTGCCTGCTTTACTGATAGTGGCCAGGCCACACTGCTTAACTTGAAGTCTAGCCTCCAGCGACGCTCCCTCTTGGGACTGACTGCAGTCCCAGTAGTGGCCACCACTCCTGGAGAGCGGCTGACCCTCTGATTGGCCAGCAACTCTTGGAGGTGGAACTTTCTCCCTTATGGGAGTAGAAATCATGACCTCAGGCAATTGTTTGAGCCACTCCAAATTGCAGTGGCTTCTCAGTCAGAAGAGGTGGGTTGACCCCCAACTTTCCAGCCAATGGGTGAGGCCACTGCCTCCGCTTAAAATTCAGTCCATTAAGTTACAGCAGCAGTAGCCTTAATGCCACATCCTGTTCCCATATCTCTTTATACCCTTTTTCTAAAACCATTTCTCTAACAGATTTTGTGTGTCAATCACTAAATTCGACTTGTGTGTTCCATATCCTTGTATATGTATGTGCTAAAAAAATAGTTTCTCCTGCTCACAGTTCTAAATTTATTGGCCTAGATATTCTGCCTTTGGTGCAATTGCTGATACAGGATTGAGAAGTGATTTCTTTTTCCCTTGAATTTCTGCTCAAATTTATTTCATATCAGCGAATGTAAAGTCTGCCATGAATTAGCACCATCAGGAAAAGTTCTGGAATGTAGTTTAAAAAAAAAATGCTTTATAATTTTTGCCCTCTTGTTCATGACATCTTTGTCAATCCCTCCTTTATCCCCACCTATCGCTGGCCTTCTATCCAGCTCTACCTGCCCCACCCCCCTGAAGCAGTATAAATTTCATCACATTTCCACTTCTCTTCAGCTCTGAAGAAGGGTCATAAGGACTCAAAACGTTAACTTTGTTTTTTTTTCTCTCTCCACAGATGCTGTCAGACCTGCTGAGTTTTTCCAGCATTTTCTGTTTTCGTTTCAGCTTTTAAAAAAAATGGCTTTATCCGTTTGAAGTGCTGCTTTTAATGTCTTGTGAATGTGAACCACCAAATCCTGCTCTTGCACATCTTCCAGCTTTTCTGTGTCCCAAGCAGAACACCAGGCAGGAAGTAAAAATAATTTTGGGGTCTGAATAACATCAACAGGACTATCAAACAACAATCTTCTTTTCTGAATTATGTGTTGGCTGCTTCTAATTATTTTCTCTTCACCTAGATATTTAGTAATTCCATATTTAATTAAAGATTTCAAACTGTTACCTACCACAGATATTAGCCTAGTGACCCTCAATTCCTGAGTGAAAATGAGCATTACATTGACCACTCTTCAGTCCGCTGCACATATCCACTCAAATAACCCCCTAAAATCTTGGCACTGAATTTCCTATAATGATGTAAACAATGACATACGCCATTAATTATACAATTTTGTAGAATGATCTTCCTGTTATGAACTTATGTCAAAATTTCCTGGAAAAGTAACATTCTGCTACAAACAGTGGTGAATCCTCAGAAGCAATGCAGCCAATGGCTCCCCCTACCCACGTCAATAATCAAATAGGCAAATCAATATTGGCATAACTAGAGTGATGGAAATCTGAATATCAAATTCTTTCACTGTGTTGAACTTGGTCACTTACAGAATATTGTTTTGTGTTACAGAAACACAGCTGTAATCTGTTTTCAGCAACATTTTAAATTATATACTTTTAAGCCATATATTTAGAAAATATTAGTTATTTACACCACCTAAAAAGTCTCAGATTAAACAAATTTATAATAAAATTGGTACTTTTTTTACCTGTTTCCCGGGTGCCAAACTATGCAGCCAAGTCTTGTATCTTAAATGCCTCTGAAATACTGATGCCATATGTGGACATTGCTGATATATTTTCTGACAGCCACTTTGAATAGACATTAAACCACTTTTATTTATGAATGAGGGGCATAATGGCTGTTGAAGGATCATTTTCCAAAATTCATCCGAAATTGAGTGAAGCATGTGCTAGTTATTGAAAACTGTTGTCAGGCTGCTTCTGATCTAATCTCTCCCTTCTTGCTTTCTCTACTTGTGAACAGTCACCACTCCTTCCTTTATGACTGATAGCTTATCTCTCAGACTAGTCAATGAAACCCTTGCTCCAAAAGCCTTAATTGCTCCACACTATTGTGCTGGATTGTCTCCACTACCTTGAGCTCAAGTAGCCATAGTTAGAGTCGCTTCTTGCAGAAGTGTTTATCCAAGTTGACTTCTGCTTCTTGAAACTCCCATATCCTGCAAGTGCAGCACATCTTTGTCCCTTTCTGTGCTGCTATTCTTACTAGAAGTGTTTATTAGCATATAATTAAAATTATATTTTTATCTATCTAAATTTCAGTTAAACTATTCTGCTCCTTCTTACCCCTCTGCTCCTAATCCCCAATCCAGCCAAATTTCCATTATGGAAGTATTTTTCTCACTCTATCACAAGCTCACTCCTTACTCTGCTCTTCACCATAACAACTTCTCCTATACATTTGTATTATATTGTATAAGGAAACACAACTTCCATTTTAACCCAAGCTATTTTAGAGCTCTATCAAATGGCACATATGAATCTTCCACTTTTGTCAGGGAGATTTCTATTTTGTCCTTACCAGGTAATTATTGACATTACCAGGTCTCTAGATCTTACCAAATTGCACTGGTATGTGGTTGGCACCTAACTCTCACATAAGACAAGTGGTCAGGTTTATATACATGCCAAAGCCAAATAATAAAATGGCTTTCACACCAATCCCCACAACAGCGCGATGCACGTAAACAGTCTTTAATTACTTCTCAACTTACACTCCATGGTCCAGCAATTCTTAATTGCAAACACTTTTATGGTCATTTGCAATGCCCTTCTCTTATCCTTGTTCATTCTCAGTCTTCAACATTTAAATATCGTGGTTCCAGCTTCTTTCTCGCCCATATTGTGGTACTAGTGTTTGAGTCTTATGTAGAGCCATTTTGCTTTCCAAACTCCATTCTCGGACCTCTAGTCCAGCAAAAACCTGCTGGGAGACACTGTGCTGCCTCACTACTATTTTTTAGCAACCATCACTGCAAATGTCTATTTCTGTTCAAGACTTTAGACTGAGAAATGCCATTCTAGAGAGCTACAATAATGATATGTATGGTCATTAGAATCATTTTTACCTTAATATCAAAGACTTCTGGTATTGGTGCTTGCTTGTATAACTCCAACTGATCCTTTGTAGAAGAGGCCCACAGTGTTAGTAGATTTAGCTGCTGTTGTAATCGTGTAAAGTCCTTCAATAACTCTTCTATTTCGTTCTGTTTATCAGGCAGATTTTTTGACACCTATAAAATAAAAGCACAAGAAAATTGAAGCTGATTCAGATCAGTATTTTTAACTCTTTCTATAATTTAATGGAACATTTACTTTGCAGTTGCATTTCAGAACTTAAAGGACTTTTTGTTGAAAATTTATGTTGCATTGAAATAATCAGTTCCTCCCCATTTCATTTATATGCATGTTCCAGCTTGCATTAATGGGATATTACTTTCAGCCTGTTTGAGTACAACATATTAATGATAAATCCAGCCATCCTAATCTCTGATGATGAGCCATTTACAGGAGACAATAAATCTAAAACCACAGGAGGAGACCTCAGAAATAACTGTTTCCATGACAACAGCTGCTGAGGTGCAGCAAGATTTGACAGACTGGTGACGTTTAACTGGCTGAATGCTTATGAGACCCTACATTATGAGCTGCTTTATTTGAACATAGCACTCCCACGCAAACATACAATGCTTGCTGGCAAGTGTGGCCCTTTTCAGTTTAAAATCCTGTGACAGTGGGAAGAATTTTTTGCTCGGCGTGCAGGCATGTGCCTGACACGCTCGAGCGTGAAATGGCACGCAATGACATTGACGAGCATCCCGACGTCATCACACACTCGAACGATATTTCGGTCGGCAGGCGCGGACGGGAGCTGACAGCAAGCCCACCAACAATTAAGAGGCCTATCAAGGCCATTAACACATTAATCAACCATGACTTTTCACTGCCTGTCCAACGTTGATTGGCGGGTGGGCGAATTGGCCAGGTGGCCTTTGCCTTTTTAAGGAAACCTCATCCAAGGGCGGGATGAGGTTTCCGATATATATTTTTAAAAAAATGTTTGCACAGAATTTTCATCTGGTATATGTTCCGGCGATTGATTCTGATGCATGGACATTTTCTCCCAGTTTTTAAAGTCTTTATTTTTGGCATTTAAATTCTTCAGCTCCCTGACGCAGCTCTCTGCCTTCAGGGAGCTTTCATTCTGCGCTCCCCAGTGCCTGTGCTAACTTCAGCACTTGCCCTCCTCCCACCCCCACCCCGGCGGCGCTGAGCCTTTCAGCGCGCTTTTCAGGGGTCAGGGGCAGATCGCGGTCAGGGGTCCGTTTACCCAACCGCTCCTGGCCTACTGATCACCGGCACCCGCCAAACTAAAAATCCTGCCCAGTGGGTTCTACCCTGGATAGCCATGGCTCAGTTAACAACATCCACCCCTCAGCCAGAGGGTTGTTAGTTCAAATCCCACTCCAGAGATTTGAGCACAGAATCTCCAATGCAATACTGTAAGAGAGTGCTGTATTGTCAGATGAAATGTTAAACCAAAGTCCCAGCTGCCCTCTCAGGTGGATGTATCTTCTCATCCTGTTTGCAGCCTTTTACTGATTGACTACACCATCTGCCTTCAATGCTTTTCCACCATTATCCAGCTGGGTGATGTAGTATAATACATGAACAGACTAGATATGCTAACGTGTGATGTAAACTATGATGCATCTGTGACATCAGCAGTCATGTTCTGGAGACTCTAACAGCAGGCAGGCAGCACTCAGGGGAGATGTGCCTACTCAGCAACCCACCTTGTATATATTGTACTTAGTGTAAACAAATCAGTTTGGAGCAACTAGCTGAGTCTAGCTAAAATCCTTCTTCATAAGATACATGACCTAAGACATCCATGAAACATGGTAGCAGTGGCGATAACATCAACCTAAACAAGAGTTCATGCCATTGACAGGACATCTACAGCCCACAACGGCAGCGAACCCTCGTCAGACCAACATCCGCAAGTATGCCTAAGCAGGAGGCCAACTGAAAAGGGTACTGTTGGTGGCACTAGACAAGCAATCACTGCCTCTACTCTGCCTGTTTGAAAGTTTTAAGGGCCTGCATGGAGGCTGCGATGGAAAACATGGCGTGACAACTTTTTGAGGTACCGTCCCACCTCAGATCTCCTTACCAAGCAGCAGAAACTGCAGGTCAATTTGTTCCTTTACATTGTAGGGCCTGTCGCTGACCAGATCCATCTCAGCCTGGGGGTTGAGGAGACTCCCGCAGATTTTGACTCTGTTTTAAAAACCCTTGACATTTTTTTACTTCACTCAAATGCCACTACTGGGCGAATGCTCTTCAAAAATAGGTCCCACAAACCAAGTGAATCAGTCGAATCACCTCTCCCTACCTCATTCACGGTAGCTAGTTCTCACAAACAGGAACCCATGACAGATGTTCGTGTTCTTGCTCGACCACTTCATGGCACTAATCAAATCAGCTAAAGTACGTAAATTTGGCATCGAGGTGGCGGGAAGGTCCATTCGCCATTTAGTCCAAACGCGGTAGTTCCACTCACGCAGGAGCTCACCAAACCGGCCAAAAAGGTGGGAAATCGTACAGCAGCCATCTTGAAATATTTACACTGCAGCACAAAGAGACAACACAGATGGCAAGGCTGCCAAGCAGGGGGCGCAGAGTGCTTCCAATGTGGGAGGACAGAGCATTTCCAATGGGTCTGTTCATTTAAAACCTTTAATAAGTGGAGAAAACAACAGAATAGCCGCAGCTCATAGTTCACCCAGAACACAGACCACAAACAGACAAATGCAACCTCAGTCTTCCTGAGGGAAATACAAGACCATTGCCCAGACTTCCGATCTGTCAAAGTTTTTAAAACTCACTTTAAGCTCAATATGGTGTATCCATACTGGCTGATCATTTAGCATGATTCAACACAGTTCCTGTCCACCCATCAAATATTAAACTCCAAGGTCCAGGGGGAATTAACCTGCACATCAAGAGTCAGGTTATAACCACTCTATGCCATAAAGGGATGACAGATAACAGAGACCCTCTATATTCCATGTAATCAAAGCATCTCTTTACTCAGCAGGAATGTGTGTATACAACTGGGCATCCTACAGAAAGTGGATGAACTCCTTCAGCCAGACAACAGGGCTGAATTTTGCCAGGAATTCCCGTGATTGTTTCAAGGTTGGGCTAGATAAAAAAACGAATATCACAGTTCACTACTCCCAGGCATCATGCCGGTGTGTCTATTCACCCTCAGTAGGGTACCACATCCTCGACTACCGGAGGTCAAAGAGGAACTTGACCGCATGCTGCACAGAGATGCTACTTCACCAGTCACACAACCAACCTGGTGGTGTTCTGGACTGGTGACAGTTTCCAAACCAAACAGTCAACTCAGGCTCTGAGTGGACCACACACAATTGAACAAAACAGTCTAGAGGGAAGTCCACCCAATGGTGTCCATGGATGACAGCCTGGTGAAGCGTGTCAACAGAGTCCTCTTCGCCAATCTAAACGCTAAGAGTGGGTTTTGGCAAATACTTCTTGCTCAGGAGTCCAGCTTGTTAACAACTTTTATTACAATGTTTGGCTTTTTTTTAACCACCTTCCTTTTGGCATATCATCAGTCTTGGAGGTATTATAGCACCTCATGTCCACAATCCTATAAGGCAAACAAAAAGTCATCTGCCACATGGTTAACGCCCTTATCCATGGCTCCATAAGAGAAAAGCATGACCACAGAGTCCGAAAAGTTCTTAAGGCTCACCAGGAAGCATTAAATGACAAGTGTGAATTTGCCAAGACGACTGTGGGAAGGTTGTTTGGTGTTTCACTAAGAGGTCTGGAGGTTTGTATGGTTGAACATAAGTTGTCTATTGGTAACCCATAACTGTATGCATCTCCAAAGTACAGCCCTGAATGGGTGCTGTCTCCTTGCTGGCTCCTTCCAGACTCTACCACACGCAGCCCATTATCATGTGTTTCTCTACATCACACTGTGGGTGGTACTGTTCCCTAGACCCATGTTAAACCTTGCTCTGCCTGAACACCCTTAAACTACAACCACCATCAAACTTCTGGGCAATATCATCCAAAGACAGGGTATCAAGGTGGACCCTCACAAAACAAAGACCATTACTGACTTTCCCCAACCATAGTGTATCACAGGCATCCAGAGGTTTCCACGGATGGTAAACCAGGTGGGCATGTTTATCCCACAGAACCTCTATGGGATCTCATTTGGAAAGGCCAGCAATGGTTCTGTGGCATTGAACAACGCAATGGGTGGAATTTTCCATTCCAGGACCAAGTCCCATGGCAGAGGTGAGGTCGGGGTGTGTTTCGTGCCACGGAGGCCGCTGGGAATTCACGCCGCATTTCGTGACCCCGGCCTCACTAATAATGCATTCAAGGGTTTCCTGGCGTGTTGGAGCAGATAGCAGGCACCCAACCGTCTTACCTGGGCGCCATGTTTAAAAGGCGCCCAGACAGCAAGCTACCCAGCATTGAAGGAGGAGATGGTCCGAACAGGACAGGGAGCTCCAGTGCCCAAATTCAGTGATGCCTCCCTGGCCCTGCTCAACAAGGTGGAGGACAGGAAGGATGTCCTCTATCTGGAGGATGGGAGAAGGAGACCAAGCAGGGAGATGAGCCTAGCATGGGAGGAAGTCTCCAGGGCAGTCAGTGCCCACAGCGTCCACCAGAGGACTGTCCTGCAGTACAGGAAGTGACTGAATGACCTCTTCCGCTCCGCCAGGGTAACTGAACCCTCAACTGCTCACACTCACCTCACTGAATGGTATAGTGGCAATGTGGTAAGGTGATGCCTCATTGCCCCACTGCAGTCCTTCTACTCTGCAGGTGGAGAGGCCACTGTGGGTCCCTGACCCTTCCACACAGAGAGCTCACATGCTGCCTGGGAAGGGGGTCAGGCATTGAGGCCACCTGCAAGCACCACTAATGACATGCTTTAACCTTCTACCTGCATGTTGTACCACCTCTGGAGGGTACTGCCCAGAACACTTCTGGGTAATCTGCAATGCATCAATCACATGGCAACAATCCAGTGGGTTATTTGTAAGACTGGAAGCATGAGAAAGATACATGAAACCCAACTGCTCTCAATCCTATCTTCACTCTTTGTGCAGATTACATTAACACATAATAGGAGAGAGAGGGAAAAGGCAGGAGGGGGCTGCCCACACTTCAAAGATCTCATCAACTTCATGGACCAGGCAGCCCAGCTGGCAGGGGTGGAACGGAACACAGACTGGGAGTGTAGAGAGATTGGCGAGTGGCCTCCATCCATTAAGGATCCATGCATGTCACATTGAAACCCAAAGGTCACGTGTTCCTCCATGTTGAAGGCAGCTCATGCAGTCACTCGTTCTCTTCTCTCACTTACAGGTGTCACCAGGAAGAGGACAAGGCCCTTAACAGACAAAGTCCTGTCCACCACTTATACAAGCCGCTAAGGACCAGGTACATTGCAGAGGAAGAAAGTGCACCGGTAGAAGCATCACAGCAGTTACCTGGTACCTCCACCAACCCAGAGACACACACCTTGGTGGGTATTAGATCTAGTTTAGGAAGGGTCTTACATTCCAGTGGTCACTGCACAGACATGTGTCTGCAGCAGAAGCAAGCAAGATCAGCCAAGCTCACTAGCATTTGGAGAAGTTCTGGGGAAGAGGCATCTGCAATGTCCAAGTCAGATGAGGCACCTATGGAATCGGTGGCCCACAAGATGCTGGTCAGGTAGCAAGAGGCCGCAGAACATCAGGCAGAGGTGGCGGAGGCCCTCAACAGGGTGAAACGCATGGCGGAGGAATCCATCTGCCTGCTCTCTGATGAAATGGTGTTGACCTGTGCACACGTGGAGGTCTCCGTGGGGAGGGTGGCGGGCTCCATGGAGAAGCTCATCCAACAGATTCTGCTGGAGATGCGCACAGATCTGCGCTCCATCACTGCAGCAATGGGTGAGCTTTCACAGTGGCTACACAAGAGAGGGAAAGGGTCCCCTCCCCTCAAGGAGTCAGACAGGGGGCAGAATTTTGCAGGCGATCGCCACCGCTGAAACGGGCCCCGCCGCCATTTTAAGTGGGCGGGCCAATTAAGGCCCGCCCAGCCGGCTGTCCAACAGGAAGCGCTATGCGCTCCCCTATGCGGGCGGGTGGGTGGATTCCCCAACTATCAGAGTGCACACATCTCCCTGAGACTAAGTGCTGCCTCAGGGAGAGCGCTGAAAGTGTCTAAAAGTTTAAAAATAGAAAAATAAAAAAATTATTAACATGTCCCCCTCATGTGACAATGTCACACGAGATGGGACATGTTAATAAATATCACAGAAACTTTATTAAAATTTTTTAAAACCGACATGAAACCTCATCCCACCAGTGGATGAGGGTTCATGTTTTTTCGGAAGCCCGCTGGGGCTCCTGGCCTGCCCACCAGCCTTAAGGTTAGACAGGCAGGGCCTTTAATTGAGTTAACTACCCTGTCAATGGCCTCAATTGGCCATTGACAGGTCGGCGGGTGGACAGCTGATCGTGCTGCCCTGCCTTCCTGAATATTTAAATGGGGCGGGATGATGTCAGGGTTCCCCCGATGTCATCCCGCGTCATTTTCGCGTCAGCGAACGGGCCCCGCCCCCTGCTTGACAACGGAAAAATTCTGCCCAGGGGCTCTTGGGCATCCAAAGGAAGGATGAGCGACAGTTGGGACTTTCTGAGGGTGTCTGGCTCTTCCAAATGCCCTTTGCCTGTGACTCCTTCAACCTTGTCTTTTGTGACTGCAGAGTGAGCAGCTGCCCTACAGTAGGACAACCAAAGTTAGCTGGGACCCTCCAGGCCTCAGGTCTCCAGAGGACGGCTGCCAAAGTAACCAAAGATAACAGGGAAACTGGTCACAGGCTGCCTCACCCTCTGCTGCATATGTCAGGGGAGCACTTAGAAGAAATGATAAGGAAAGAAAACTTAAGAAGTTTTGATTTTACATGCGGCTGCATGGGTGCACTATGATTGCTAAACTTATCACACTTCTGTAAATATAGTTCATTTGCAACTTAATCACATCTGATGTGGTTTAATTACGATAGTCCTTAAGCCTGTGCGAGATACTCCGCTCCAACACCTTCTGAGGGACACCTCATGTTCCACCGGAATCAGGCATGTACAGGGAGGCAAAGGTCTTTGCCAGGATCCTGGTGAGCCATGTGCAAGAAGTCTCCTGCACAGACTGTGCCTTTGCCCTTCACACTCTTATCTGTCCTAAGGTCATAGCATTGTAAATACTACATGCTGGGGTTCCTCTTCAGTTGTCCAGTTGAGCTGACCTGCATCTCCGCCTACCCCCAATGACCCAACCCACATGCTGCATTTTGAGATCTCCACTACAAGGCGCTGCATGGTTGCGAACAGCCATGATGCTAGTAACATTCCAAGGTGGGTTGAACACCTTTTCCTCTCCCCCTGTCACCCACATCCTCCCCCCACACAAACATTGACCCCCCCCACAGGATTTACTTTTGACCTCCCCATGTTTAACCTACAACCCTCCCCCATCACCCTCTGTCCCGTGCAGGTTAATGCTGAAGTCTCCTACCTTCACAGTAGATCTGCACCTACCTGCCACCTCCCCCCCCAGCCATTCTTCTGACGCCCAGAATCTGTTCTCATTCCGTCTCCCCTTCAACAACCACCAGCGCCCTTTCACCTGACATCGCAGGACTTTCACCTTCCCACTCTACTGGCTCCTACTGCCCCCTTTACTCCTCACTGTCCCTTTCTATTACAGATTCCCTGAGCTTCCCCCACCAGGGCATGTCTATTGACAGCATGGACCTGCTCCCTCTGAACCCTTTTCCCTTCTTCCCGCCCCACCACCAACCCGAGATGCCCGTTCACATCTGAACACTGCCCCTTATGCTCAATTACAACTGCACACTCCTCCCCCATGCCCGTTCACACTTGTACACCCCCCCATGCCCTTTCGCACCTGCACTCCCCCCCGCCCCTGTCTCCCCCTCCCCCATGCCCTTTCGCACCTGCACCCCCCCGCCCCTGTGCCCCCTCCCCCCATGCCCTTTCGCACCTGCACCCACCACCCCACACACCATGTCTGTTCACACCTGGAAATCACTCCGCCACCCACACTCCAGCACGGCCATTCTCTCCACTTCATACCACCTCGCTGATTTCATGACTTCCGCAGCATCCCTCTCTTTCCCCTGCCACCCCAACCTCCCACCCCCCTCTAGGCCTCACACTCACATAACCTCTTCATTCCTCTCCTCCTCGTCTAATCCCCAACAGCGCTCCCTCCCCCCCCAGCACAGACCATTGCCGCCCACCAGTACCTCTTGCAGCCTTCCACCTGCAGCTTAAAGATCAACCTCCTGAGAGATATTGCTGTGAGAAGATTTACCTCCTGGAAACTGTTGCAGCTTGAAGATCGACGTGGCTGATGCTCCAGGTTCCGGTAACTCCATCTTCTCTTCCGACCTCTCCAAGCTGCCCCAGGCCTACTTGAGGTAAATGCCACATTGGTCCAGGCATGTTCTGGGCTGGCGTGATTCCCCGCTAATGGTGAGGCAATTGGGTGGGGGGGTGGGAGGTGGGCGACTCTGGTCCGGCCGTCATCTGCATCTCATTAATGGCATGAAAATTGGTTTCACGCCGGCCTCTGACATGAATGGCGACCCACCATGCTGGGCAGGAACGCAAGAACCCGTCAGCATTTTACGCTGGCAGGAAACCAATTTTTCAGCTTCTGCCACATTTTCCTCCGTCGCCGCCCGCCATTAAACCTGCCGTGGGGAGGACTGGAGAATTCCAATGCCTTTCAATGTATTAAAGACAGGCTAGTCTCTTCGGATGTGCTGGCACATTACAATCCAACATTGCACACCGTAGTGTCTGCTGATGCTTCCTCCACTGGTCTTCATGCCATTCTTATCCAATTCTAGAAGTATGGCTACAGGAAGCCGGTATACTTTGCCTCCAAAGCATTAACCGAAACAGAATGATGCTACATCGCCATTGAGAAGAAAGCCCTTGCTGTCACATAGGCTGTTGAGAGATTCTCAGACTACCGGATGGTCTTGCTCTTCCACGTAGAGACAGACTCCTCATTACCCCCTTGAAATCCATAGTTATCATTAAAAAGCCTCTATGCATTCAACGGTTACACCTTCACTTGATGCATTATCAATACATGGCTGTCTACGTTTCACGAAAGTCCCAATCCATGGCTCTCTCCAGAGCTACAGTAGACAAAGCCATTGTCTTGGATCTCATACTTGTCTTAGAGGTGGAAGCATCCTCTTCGAATGTAATGAACTTACTGCTCATCTCTACCTCGAATCTCCAAGATGTCCAAAGAAAACAAATAGAGGACATGGACTGTACCCAAGTACGAGATTTCTTCCTGCAAGGCTGGTCTAAGTATAGTCCTGCAACTCAGCTCCACCATAAATAGCACAAGCATCGCATGTGCTTAACCATAGTGGATGGCTTCTTAGCTTTTGATCACCACCTTGTCATTCCTAAGTTCATGTGAGCTGAGATCCTTCACAGGCTCCATGGATTGCAAAGTGCAGAACACGTGCACTGCAATCTTTATGGCAGCCGGGAATCACCCAGGCTGTTCAAAATATCATCGTATCCTGTCACACCTGCCACATTAACCACCAGCCACCCATAGAACTCTTAGTACCATCCAGCTTTCCACAGTGGCCTTGGCAGAAATTGGGGCTTGACCTCTTTGATCATCAAGGCAAGACATACCTCAGTGTTGTAGATTCCTACTCTAGATGGCTGGAAGTAGTCAGATGCCACACTACTACAGCGGGGTCAGTGATTAGGGCGCTGCAGACCATCTTCTATACAAATGGCTTCCCCGATTAAATCATCTCAGATAACAGTTTACAATTCGCTAATAACCACTGTAGGAAAATCACTGCCGACAGTGGGATCACCCATATCACCAGCTCCTCTCTTCATCCACAAGCTAACAGGGAGTTTGAGCAAGCAATCAGGACCTGCAAGACCCTAATGTCTAAGAATCTTAATTGGCATTCAGACCCCAGGCCATACCTCTAGCTAATGAATTCTCTCCAGCCGTATTGCTCATGGTCTGTCATCTAAAGACGCAAATTTCTCTACTGCCAAGGAACCTCCAACCTAATGTTACCCCTACTGACCATAAGAAGGTGAGAAATAGGGAGACAGGCCTCCAGGAGAAACAATAACAGTGATAGAACTCCAGACGTACCAACATACATATAAGCACATGAAATAGGAGCAGAAGTAGGCCATTCGGCCTCTGAGCCTGCTCTGCCATTCAATAAGATCATGGCTGATACGTTTGAGTTTAAAGTTCCACATTCCCATATACCCCCAATTAATCTTTGATTCCCTTGCCTAACAGGAATATATCTACCTCTGCCTTAAAAACATTCAATGACCCAGTTCCACTGTCTTCTGAGGCAGAGAGTTCTAAAGTTGCACAATGCTTTGAGAGAAAAAAATTCTCCTCAATTCTGGTGACCCCTAATTTTAAAAGAATGCGCCCTAATTCTGGATTCCCCCACAAGAGGAAACATCCTTTCCATTTCCCCCTTGTCAAGACGATTCAGGGTCTTATAAACTTCAATCAAGTCACCTCTCACTCTTCTAAACTCCAGTGGAAACAAGCCCAGCCTGTCCCACCAATCCTCATAAGACAACCTGCCTATTCCAAGTATCAATCTAATAAACCTCCTCTGAACCACTTACATGGCATTTATATCCATCCTTAAATAAAGAAACCAAAACTACACACAATAGTTGAGACATGGTCTCACCAATACCCTGTCTAACTGAATCCTAATGTCCTTACTTTTATGTTTATTTCCTCTCATAATAAAGGATAGTATTCCATCCTTCTTGACTAAGTGCTGTACCTGCATTGTAACAACTTGTGGCTCATGCACTAGAACACCCAGATCCCTCTGCAACTCAGAATTCTGCAGTCATTCTCCATTTACATAATACTCTGCTTTTCATTCTTCCTGCCAACGTGAACAACTTCACATTTTCCCACATTATACTCCATCTGCCAGGTTTTTGCCATTTATTCAACTTACCTCTGTCTGCAAACTCCTTATGTCTTCTTCGCAACATACTTTCCTACCTATCTTTGTGTCATCTGCAAATTTAGCTACCATGCTGTCACTCCCCTTATGTAAGTCATTAATATAAATTATAGAAAGTTGAGGTCCTAGCGCAGACCCCTCCCTGTGGGACTCCACTGAGCACAATCATACAAAGACCCATTTATGCATACTCTCTGTTTTCTGCCATCCATCTTTAATTCATGTTAATATGTTACCCCCTACCCCATGAGCTTTTATTTTCTATAATAACCTTTGATGTGGCTCCTCATCAAATGCCTTCTGGAATTCCAAGTACAGTGTGTCTACAGGTCCCCTTTATCTACAGCGCATGTTACTCCTTCAAAGAACTCTAATAAATTGGCTAAACATGATTTCCCTTTCACAAAACCATGCTGACTCATCCCAATTACCCTAAAGTTTTCTAAGTGCCCAGCTATAATCTCTTTAATGATCGATTCTAATAACTTCCCCACAACAGACATCAAACTAACTGGCCTATAATTTCCCATTTTCTGCTTCCCCACCTTCTTGAATAGAGAGGTTATATTTGCTACTTTCCAGTCTGATGAAACCTTTCCAGGATCGAGGGAATTTTGGAAAATTAACACCAACGCATCAACTACCTCATTAACAACCTCTTTTCAGACCCTAGGATGAAGACCATCAGGACCCAGAGACTTGTCAGCTCCATCAGTTTGTTCAGTACTGCTTCCCTAGTGATTGTAATTTCATCAAGTTCTCCTCTTCCTTCCATCTCCTGATTTACAGCTATTGCTGGAATGTTTTTGTACCCTCTTTAGTGAAGACAGAAGCAAAATATTTGTTAATTTATTCCAGCATTTCCTTATGATCTGCTAATAACTCCCCACAATCATCCTCGAGAGGACTAACACTCACTTTACTTACACTTTTCCTTTTTAATTACCGGTAGATACCTTTGCAATCCATCTTTACATTTCTAGCTAACTCCCTCTCATACTCTAATTTCTTTCTCCTGATTAAACTTTTAGTTGTTCTCTGCTGTATTTTGTATTCTGACCAATGATCTGACCTGCCACTCACCTTTGCACAGTTACATGCTTTTTCCTTAAATTTGATGCTTTCCCTAACTTCTTTAGTTAACCACGGATGGTAGGTCCTCCCCTTCATAGTAGAATACACTTATTCTGAGTAATCTAATGTATCCCCTTAAATGTCTGCCATTGCTTCTCTATTGATCTATCCCCTAGGCTAATATCCCAGTTCAGTTCAGCTAGCTCAGCTTTCATGCCCACATAGTTGCCCTTTTTAAAGTTTAAAATGCTAGTCTTAGACCCACTCTTCTCCCTTTCAAACTGGATATAAAATTCAATCATATTATGTCACTGCTACCTTAAGGGCTATCACTTCAAACTTATTTACTTCAATGTGTGCTATCAATTTGTTTACTTTGTTATCAATGCTACATGCATTCAGATACAAAACCTTTAGTTTTGTCTTTTTGATATCTCTGTAACATTTAGTCTTGATTGTTGGTGCATTCTTTGGTTTTTTTCTCTCTGATCCTTCCTGCCATTCTCTGACCCTCATTTCCCATATTACTACTTTCCTCTTTTACCTTGTCTCTACTCTTTGATATAATTACTACATTAGAACCCTTGTCCCCATTATTTAGTTTAAAACCATCTTCACTTCCCTAGTTATACAGTTCACAGGTGTAGACCATCCCAACGGTAGAGTACTTTCCCCAGTACTGGTGCCAGTGCCCCACAAGCTGTAAACCACATCAGTCTTTGAGCCATGCATTCATCTCTCTAATTTTATGTACCCCGTGCCAATTTGCACATCACTCAGGTAATAATCCAGAGATTGTTTGAGATTCTGTTTTTTAATTTGGTGTCTAGCTCCTCATACTCTCTATGCAGAGCTTCTTTCCTAGTTCTACCAATGTCATTGGTAGCTGCATGGGCCATGACAACTGGAACCTCCCCTTCCCACTGCAAGTTCCTCTCCAGCACTGAGCAGATGCCCTGAACCTTGCCACTGGGCCAGAGAGTATGGATCCATGATTGTAAGTTAGCAAGAGTGGTCCTTACAACAATGGAGCACCCAGGATCATACCTGGTCCAAACACCATCTAGTACTTTCTGAAGCAACAGGAGAGCCCTGATTTCACTGGTACCAATGAGGCCACAAGCCTTTGATTACCATACGATCTGGGAAGAAGACACCAAAAATACTTTGAGTGGCTTGTGAGATGCTGACCCAGCCCAGGATCCAATTTCAGCCCACTGGCCCCACGGGGGTCACAACAACGTGGTCCGGCAGAACGGTAAATCCACCACAGAGACTTAATCTCTGACTGGCGCACTCTCGGAGGGGAGGAGCTGCCAGACCCAATGTAATGTAAATAGTTTAAAGGAAATGTGGCGTAAATAGTTTGGACATAGTTAACACTGTCATTAAACAGGTAGACAGTATACTTGGGGGAAAGTGTAATGTAATGTGTTAATATAATAGATAAGCTAATGGCCAGAATTTTTGCTCAGTGTGCAGGTGTGCGCCCGACACACTTGAGCGTAAAATGATGTGTGATGATATCGAGCGAGCATCCCAACGTCATCGCGCACTCACGTGATATTTCAGTTGGTGGGCCTGCACAGGAGTTGGCAGCTCGTCCCCCGACAATCACGTTGGCCTATTAAGGACCTTAATCAATTAACTGAGTACAGCTTTTCACTGCCTGTCCAAAGGCGGGCGGGTGAAAGGGCCAAGAGACCTTTGCATTTTTGGCTAAAGCTCATCCACGGGTTGAGGTTTCGGCCAGTGATTAAAACAAAATATTTTGTACTCTTATTTAGCATGTCCCCGCTCATGTGACAGCGTCATGAGGGGTCGTAATTTCATTATTTTTAATTTCTTTATTCTGAGTGCTGAAAATCTTCAGCTCCCTGGGGCAGCTCTGTGCCACAGGGAGCTTTTACTCCACAAGCCCACGCGCATGTGTGAACTTCAGCACTCGTGCTTCTCCCGCCCCCACCCCGGCAGCACTGAGAGCTGCAGCACGCATTTCACATTGGCTGGCCGTTAATTGGCGAGCCAGCATGAAATCGTGGTCAGGGCCCGAATGCGGGCGGCGGTCGGCTTCCCGACCGCTCCCAGACCCACCCACTTTTCCTGCCCGACGAGGTGATGTGGACTATGATATAACTGTGACATCAGCAGTCATGTGCTACAGACACTGTACGGTAGGCGTACAGCACTCAGGAGATGTGCCTACTCTGTATCCCACCTTGTATATATTGTACTTAGTGTAAATAAACCAGTTTGGAGCAACTACTTGAGTCAGGCTATAGTCCCTCATCATAAGATAAATGATCTAGTATGTCCATGAAACAGGCGGGACTGCATTAGTCTGGTTCTATTTTTATCCATCCAGTCATAGGCAAAGAATCAACTGCAATGGTTTCTCTTCAGGCTCCTGCACATCTGGTGCCTACCCCACACCCCCCCAAGTATCTATCCTATTTCTAATCATCCAAAAACACAGCGCTGATTTCCATGCATATGCTGAAAATACCTAGCTTTACCTCACCACCAGCTCTTTTGATTCCTGCACTGTCTATGAATTCCCACCCTAAACCTCTCTGCCTGTCTACCTCTCTTTCCTGCTTTCAGACATTCTTTAAAACCATGCTTTTTTGGCCAAGCTTTTGGTTACCTGCCCTAATATCTTCTTATGTGGCTTGATGTCAAATTTTGTTTGGTAACATTCCTTTCTCGGGGTGTTTTTCTGCAGTAAAGGCACTAAATAAATACAAGCAGTTGTTGATGATTTAAAAGATCCCATCAAACCATCTCAAAGTTCTCCCTTTTGTGCTGCCCAACTGTAATCTCTTGACCAAAATGATTACAGCAGACTAGCTGGTCATTATCTCATTGCTGGTTGCAGCATCTTGCTGTTGACAAATTTGTTGATACATTTCCCACATTGCAATAAAGTACTTCATTGGCTGTAAAGTGCTTTGCAACTTTCTGAGGCCTCGATAGGCACAATATATTTGCAACTCTTTCCCTATTATTCTGATGGGCTCATTTTTTTTCTTTCTCTGCAAGAATTCACAAAAGTACACACCCAGCTAAAGTTGCATTATGTAAATTCTATACAGTAGGTTGACAATGGTAGAACCACTCATTACTGGGAAGCATTGGAGACATCCATCAATTATTATTAGGAAGGCTTTATCATTAAACAGTTGGACGATGCCTCTCTTAGCCTCAAATTAGAAGTCACAGCTGTGAAAGTGCATTCACTAGTAAAAACCTGGGCAAAATTACTTGCTTTGTTTCAGTACTCCAGTCACTATGGATAAGGTTCAAATAGTAAAATCCAGTCAATGTTCTTACTTGATTTCATAGAATTCTATTAATATCTATGAACATTATTTAATAAAAATTAGGTTCAAATGGCTTGTCTTAATTACTGTTTGAAACCATAACCATATTGACATGCAATATGGTAGGGGGGGAGGTGCAGTGTAATGCATTAATAGAATAGATAAGCTTTTGGGTGATGTGGGCTATGATGTAACTGTGACATCAGCAGTCATGTGCGAGAGACACTCAGAGGAGATGTGCCGACTCAGAATCCCACCTTGTATAATATTGTACTTAGTATAAATAAACCACTTTGGTTGGATGGATGTAATGCATAAAGAAAAATTGGTCATTGTAACTGTATACTTTAGGAGAGAAAAGTTCTCATTGGATTTGACAAAAGGAATTGAATTAGCTGTATTGTGGGCTGCCAATTACAATCATGCTTTCTAAATAATCTACACAATTAGGATAAACTTGTAATAGGAAATACAGTTTTTTCAAAATGATACAATGAAATAAAAAAACATGAAACTCAAAGTGTTGTGTTCATCCCCTCAGAGGCCAAGGATATTCTGACCAGAGACAACATCCAAGTGGTATTTTGGAGTTCTCAGCTGAAAAACTTTTCTTCTTCTTCAGTTCACTGCCAAAGATAGGCCTAACCCACAGTGCCAGATAGGGCAAGGAGACAAGGATTGAATCCATCCAGCCAGAATGGGAATTGAACCTCATGCTGTTGGCACCAGTCTGATCCACATTGGTCATTCAGACAAATAAGCCAATTGGCCACCAAGGAGTCCAAGTTGCCGTGGCAGCATTTATCTTTACCATGTTGTGGTCCGGAGCTATGAATAGTGCTGATGGAGGCTCCAATTTCCTTTCCATCACTTGGCTGACCAGGAGCCTCTCCCACTCTTACTGCCTGCCACTGGCAAATGTTGGAAGGATATGCAGATTGATTGTCGATCTGTTTAGCCACGTTATGAGCATACTTTCTTGGGACTTGAACCGAGAGCTCCTGGCTCAGAGGCAGGACACTACCGCCACATAACTTCCACAAAGAAAATGATCATGGGAAAACCAATGGAGGACTAAGGCACTATTACACCTATATTTAGTTTTTATTGGCAAAGTTACAAGTACCAACTTGATTTTAAAGATGGCTCCTGTGCAAACAGCATCCTACAAGGCTGTGGATATCCACTTCTATCCCTGTCTCTTTCTCTTGTAGTTTCTTCTACACATTGTTTTAGGCCTTCTGTTCCTAACATTGGGTATATGCTAGGTTACACTACAAGTTAAAGCTACGTGTCCCATTTCACATCCTTCACCATTACTGTTCCAAGCTAAAATGACATAAAGACATAAATGCTAGACTGGGTCTGCGGCAGGTGGTGAGGGAACCAACAAGAAGGAAAAACATACTTGATCTCATCCTCACCAACCTGCCTGCCGCAGATGCATCTGTCCAAAACAATATCGGTAAGAGTGACCACCACACAGTCATTGTGGAGATGAAGTCCCACCTTTACATTGAGGATACCCTCCATCGTGTTGTGTAGCATTACCACCGTGCTAAATAGGATAGATTTCAAACAGATGTAGCAACTCAAGGCTGGGCATCCATGAGATGCTGTGGGCCATTAGAAGTAGCAGAATTGTACTCAAACACAATCTGTAACCTCATGGCCTGGCATATCCCCAACTCTAACATTACCATCAAGCCAGGGGATCAACCCTGGTTCAATGAAGAGTGGAGGAGGGCATGCCAGGAGAAACACCAGGCATATTTAAAAATGTGGCGTCAACCTGGTGAAGCTATAACACAGGACTACTGCATGCCAAACAGCATAAGCAGCAAGTGATAGACAGGGCTAAGTGATCCCACAACCGACGGATCAGATCTAAGCTCTGCAGTCCCATCACACCCAGTCGTGAATGGTGGTGGACAATTAAACAACTCACTAGAGAAGGAGGCTCCACAAATATCCCCATCCTCAATGAGGGAGAAGCCCAGCACATCAGTGCAAAAGATAAGGTGGAAGCATTTGCTACAATCTTCAGCCAAAAGTGCTGAATGGACGATCCATCTTGGCCTCCTCTGGAGGTCCCCAACATCACAGGTGCCAGCCTTCAGCTAATTCAATTCACTCCACATGATATCAAGAAATGGCCGAAGACACTGGATACTGCAAAGGTTATGGGCCCTGATAATATTCCTGCAATAGTACTGAAGACTTGTGCTTCAGAACTTGCCGCGCCCCTAGCCAAACTATTCCAGTACAGCTACAACACTGGCATCTACCCAGCTATGTGGAAAATTGCCCAGCCATGTTCTGTACAGAAAAGGCAGGACAAATGCAACCCGGCCAATTAACGCCCCATCAGTATACTCTCCATCATCAGTAAAGTAATGGAAGGGGTCATCAACAGTGCTATCAAGCGGCACTTGCTTAGCAATAATCTGCTCACTGACATTCTGGGTTCTGCCAGGGCCACTCAATTCTTGACCTCATTACAGCCTTGGTTCAAACATGGACAAAATAGCTGAGCTCCCAAGGTGAGGTGAGAGTGACTGCCCTTGACATTGAGGCCGCATTTGACTGAGTGTGGCATCAAGTAGCCCAGCAAAACTGGAGTCAATGGGAATCAGGGGCAAAAATCTGTGCTGGTTGAAGTCATACCTAGCACAAAGGAAAGCAATTATGATTGTTGAAGGTCAGTCATCTCAGCTCCAGGACATCAGGAATTCCTCAGGGCAGCGTCCTCAGCCAACCACCTTCAGCTGCTTCATCAATGACCTTCCTTACATCATAAGGTCAGAAATGGGGATTTCTCCCTCCCAGAAACATGATAGGGTCCCCCTTGTCCTCACTTATCACCCCAGCAGCCTCCGCATTCAAGGATCATCCTCCGCAATTTCCGCCAATTCCAGCATGATGCCACCACCAAACACATCTGCCCTTCACCCCCCCGGCGGCATTCCGTAGGGATCGTTCCTTCCGTGACACCCTGGTCCACTCCTCCATCACCCCCTACTCCTCAACCCCCTCCTATGGCACCTCCCCATGCGAATGCAGAATATGCAACACCTCCCCCTTCACTTCCTCTCTCCTCACCATCCAAGGGCCCAAACACTCCTTTCAAGTGAAGCAACATTTCACTTGCACTTCCCTCAACTTAGTCTACTGCATTTGTTGCTCCCAATGCGGTTTCCTCTACAATGGAGAGACCAAACGCAGACTGGGTGACTGCTTTGCAGAACACCTTCGGTCTGTCCGCAAGCATGACCCAGACCTCCCTGTCGCTTGTCATTTTAACACTTCACCCTGCTCTCTTGCCCACATGTCTGTCCTTGGCTTGCTGCATTGTTCCAGTGAAGCTCAACGCAAACTGGAGGAACAGCACCTCATCTTCCGACTAGGCACTTTACAGCCTTCCGGACTGAATATTGAGTTCAACAATTTTAGATCTTGAACTCCCTCCTCCATCTCCACCCCCTTTCTGTTTCTTCCCCTTCCTTTTTGTTTTTTCCAATAATTTATATAGATTTTTCTTTTCCCACCTATTTCCATTATTTTTAAATGTATTCCACCCATCGTTTATTTCACCCCACCCCCACTAGAGCTACCTTGCTTGTCCTGCTCTTCACTCTTAATTAGAACATTCTTTTAGATAATATCACCACCTTCAACACCTCTTTGTTCTTTTGTCTGTGACATCTTTTGGTTATCTCCTCCTATCACTGCTTGCTTGTCCCAACAACGCCCCCCCACCTTCTCCCCCACCCCTCCCCTCCAGCCCCCACCTCCCCCTTAAACCAGCTTATATTTCACCCCTTTCCTATTTTTACTTAGTTCTGTTGAAGGGTCATGAGGACTCGAAAAGCCAACTTTGCTCTTCTCCACCGATGCTGCCAGACCTGCTGAGTTTTTCCAGGTATTTCTGTTTTTGTTTTGGATTTCCAGCATCCCCAGTTTTTTGTTTTTATCAGAAATGGGGATGTTCGCTGATTATTGCACAATGTTCAACACCATTCGCAACTCCTCAGATACTGAAGCAGTCCATGTCCAAATGCAGCAAGACCTGGACAATATCCAGGCTTGGGCTGACAAGTGGCAAGTAACATTTGCGCCACGTAAGAGTCAGGCAATGACCATCTCCAATAAGAATGAATCCAACCATCACCCCTTGATGTTCAATGGGATTACCATCACTGAATCCCCAACTACCAACATCCTGGGGGTTACCATTGGTCAGAAACTGAACTGGACTAGCCATATAAATACTGTGGCTACAACAACAGGTCAGATGCTAGGAACTATATGATGAGTAGCCCACCTCCTGACTACCCAAAGCCTATCCACCATCTGCAAGGCACAAATCAGGAGTGTGATGGAATACTCCGCACTTGCCTGGATGTGTGCAGCTCCCACAGCACTCAAGAAGCTTGAAACCGTCCAGGTCAAAACAGCCTACTTGATTGGCATCACATCCACAAACATTCACTCCCTCCACCACCTATACACGGTAGCAGCAGTGTGTACCATCTACAAGATGCAATACAGGAATTCACCAAGGCTCCTTCGACAGCACCTTCAAACCCACGACCAATACCATCTAGAATGACAAGGGCAGTAGATAGATGGGAACACCACCAACTGGAAGTTCCCTTCCAAGTCACACACCATCCTGACTTGGAAATATATCGCTGTTCCTTTACTGTGACTGGGTCAAAATCCTGGAACTCCCGTCCTAACAGCATTGTGGGTATACCTACACCAAATGGACTGCAGCAGTTCAAGAAGGCAGCTCATCACCACCTACTCAAAGGCAGTTAGGAATGGGCAATAAATGCTGGCCTAGCCAACAAAGCCCACATCCTGTGAATGAATTAAAAAAATGGCTGTATTATGTGTTTGCTGCATCAGGGCCATGCTGCTCTGCATGATGTTATGCTACTGTTTAGCTGCCATAACTGTTCTATCATATAATTTTTCAGATTGAAGGTAAGAGGCAATAGTCTATATTGGTTTTCTCCCTTCCTTCTGTTACTTCATTGGCTCTTGGACTGAAATACACTGCTATGTTTAATCTTAATTAATGCTTAAAATTTGAACTCACACAGAACTCTGCTGTCCACTTCCTATGCAACACTACCAATGTTATTATCAAAGTCCTTGCTGATCTGCATTGGTTCTTGTTTGCACAGTGCTTCAGATTTTAAAATCTCAATTTTGTGTTTAAATAGCATCATGACCTTGCTGGTCCTTCTCACTGTAACCCATCCCCCACCCACGCTTATTATCAGCTCCTCCAATTCCAAATTATTGTTCATCCTCTCTTCATCCCAACTTTCACAGCTGTGCCTTCATCAACCTAGGTCCAATTCTCATTTCCTCTTTAAATCCCGCTACCTCCACTCCCTCTTTAAGATCCTCCTACAATCCATCTCTGACCAGGATTTAGGTTACTCTCCTAATTTTTCCTTCTTTGGCAAAATGTCCAATTTCTTAATCTTAAAACATTGTTCTGTGCTAAATAAAGCAAACCATCTGTATGCGTATTGATGTCTTTCAGGTGGCCCTTGTTAAAAAAGGTCCTCATTGGTGACTTACTTTTTGTAAACATTTTGCATAGAACTCTACTTCTTTCGGTCCAGTAACATCATGAGTAAGAGGGTGTTCGGTATCCATCTATTTTTAGACCTGCACATTAATGTCTGCTTCTCGAATGCTTTAACCAATAGTTTTAAAGTCAAGTCATGAACAAAGACAGTTAAGAAGTACTCATGAGCATGCAGATAGCTTGCAATATAATTCTGAGAATATCACTCCTGCTCAACTGAATATACAATTTAACTTAATATTGCACACCCAACTACCCATCTGGCAGAATTTTTATCTCGTCCGGTAAGCGCAGCAGGTGGGCCCAGGAGCCGCCGTGCAACGGATCGCCGCCTACAATAGGGTCCCGACCTATTTCATGCTGGCTGGCCAATTATCAGCCAGGCAGAGTGAAACACATGCTGATAAACTCAGTGCTGCCAGGGCGGGGTCAGGAGCAGCACGTGTGCTGAAGTGTGTGCATGCGCAAGAGTGTGCTCTGTGAAAGCTCCCTGAAGGCACGAAGCTGCCTCAGGGAGCTGAAGAATTTTAACATTAAAAATAAAGATTTCAAAAATAAGGAAACCATGTCCCCTCATGTGACTCTTTCACACGAGCAGGGACATGTTAAAAAGGAGTTTTAAAATTTTTTATTGTTTTTTTAATCACTGTTTGAAACCTCATCCCGCCCATGGATGACGTTTCGCAAAATATGCAAAGGCTGCTTGGCCTATTCGCCCACCTGCCAACCGTAAGGTTGGATGGGCAGGGAAAATTTCACTTTAATTAATTGGTTAAGGAGTTTAACAGCCCTCATAATTGTCAGTGAGTGCGCTGTCAACTCTTGCACACACCCGCCGACCGAAATATTGTGCAAGCCCGACATCATTGTGTGCTATTTCACGCTCGTGTATTGGGTATGTAGGCAACGTAGAGGAAACATTCTTCTGCAAAAATAACTTGAAAGCCAAATGGACAGGTCAGACAGAAAGAAAGGAAAAACTTGCAAAAAATGTCTGTCCATTCCAAATATTACAGTATTAGATTTATTATCACCCTCAAGGTTGATCATAATTATCTATTACAGGCACTTGTCCAGGCAACAGCAGGTTGTCAATTAGGCTTCATTGGTACTGCTTTTGCTTCTGTGTCAATAGGTTAAAACCCATCTCTGGATCTCTTACATGAAAACCAGACCAACAGTGCAGTACTGAGTAAGTGCCATATTGCCTGAGATGTTGTCCATTGGATAAAACATTAATTTAAGCCTCTCACTACGTTTATGGTGGTTCAAAATGTACTAAGATGCTATTTAAAAAGCAGTGAGGAGTTTTCTCTCATGATTCCTCTTTCAATCACCACAATCAAAAGTAGATTGTCATATAATTAATTAGTGTTTGTGAAATCTTAAATAAAAACAAAATATGGTGGAAATACGCAGCAGGTAGTATCCGTGGAGAGAAATATTGTCTTGAGCAACATAGTATCTATATTCCCCCACACTACCACAATGATTGATTATATCTTAAGTTCTGAAATGTTTGTCAGAAATGTGATATTGTGCTATATAAATGCAAGTCATTTTATAAGTGGCTGCTTTGAAAGGACTATATAGTCTTTGGGCTGTAACTAAATTTTCCAAATGTCAGTGCTGTTATTGGTTTGGCTTTAACTTTTCAGGCTAAATTAAACATGGGCCTAGTACACCAGGATAGGCAAAAATGGTGCCGATGATTACATGCATATGAGTCTGTGCACTAGGTGTTGGAAGAAGAGGAAGAATGAAGATTGGCATTTCACAAGTGTCACTCTTTGACCATAAAACACCACTTATAATCACTCTGAACAAGTATGTGAAATAGAACAAGTATGCTTGAAGGAAGTTACATGGAAATCAAAGTAATTTTGAGGAGACATAATTGGGGAAAGTGACAGGAAGAAGCCAGTCTAATCAAAGCAAATTTCAATAAGAACTTAACTCACAAGCTGCGGCCATACTGAAAACATTTCAATCAGTAGTCATCATGTACTCAGGAATCTAAAAATCTCTCTAAATTTTGTAGCTGCTTAATTCATGCTAAGTTCCACTTGAAAATAGATTGCATGTGACATAAGTAGTGCACATTATCAGATTTTAAGTGGCTTGACCAGCAAAAAAAAAATGGTTTTATTCGTACTCACTCAAGAAAGAAATGTTAATAAAATGTGTTTTAAAACCCTCAGAAACAGTCCAAATGCATTGAATAGATATTTGATTGTCACAGTAAACAACAAAGAGAAAGGTGATTTAGAACTCAGAATTGATTCAGGAAGTTGGCAGGTTGGTTAAAGGTCATGAGGTACAGATTTAGTGGAGAAAAGTGAGGGATCGTTTAAAGGTGCTTGGTTCAGGCAAATATGAGACAGATGAGCTAGTTAAATTAGGACCTTTAACTGTAAAGCGTTCTGTAACACTACTCTAATAATAGCTACTGTGCTTGATCATAAGGAGCTGTGTCTTAATGATGTCACTCAGATAGAGATGAGTGAGGAGAACCTAAGAGAGGAGCAGCTGCTCTGTCTTGATGTTCTGTAATCTTGTATATAGTTACTTCTGTAAATAAAAATACTTTGAAGGAATGATCTTTGACTCCAGCCAGATCTCTTACTAGAACAGGACATCCACTGTCTTCTGAGAAAATCCAACAACAATAGTTGAACCTTCCACAAGTAGGAATTGGGACCAGATACAAATTGGGAAGTGAAGGCAACTGTTTCCCAGCGAATGAACTTTAGGTTTGGCATTTCTAGGGACAACATTAAAGATAACCAGTTTGAGAAATGTCTCATGTTAAATTACATTGACCTAACTAATGATCGATTTTTATGTTTTGCATAATTTTCCTTATACTCTTCTAGTTAAAGACCATAAGAGTGTTGAACAATCCACCATTGTTGCCAGCATAAATAGACTAATTATTTTAGTAGCCCTAGTGGACGATATTAGCATTATCTTGTTTGCACTCCATAACCATCATTTAAAGGGTGACTCATGTATCAGGCATTATTGAGCTTGTAATGTAAGACATATTGGGCTGGATTTTCATCCTTGAGGTGAGAGTTGTGAAAATTCCTAGCTCAGCCTGCCCACCTTGGGAGAAAGTGTCTGCAAAGATGGAATTTCTGTTGTTGGAGGCTGGGAAGGGAAGGGGAGGGGAGGGGAGGGGAGGGGATTGGGGGGGAGGGGAGGGGATTGGGGGGGGGGGGGCGGGGTGGTTGCAGCAAGCCAACCCAGAAAAAAGTTCAGAAGCAGCCTCATGGACTGCCTGGCAAGGCATGGAGATGGGCTGTTTCCACTTTGGTGCTATGGGACTCTGTCCCAGTTTTAATAAAAACAGAAAAGCCTTCCAGCCTTCACCCACCCCTCCATGCCCCATCCATGCTATTTCATGGACCCCCACTCAGTCCCTTCATGCTCCCCCATGCCAAGATATCCCCTCAAATAACCCCTATGGCTCCTCATTCCAAGTCATGGCACCTTCATGCACATTCAACCGCTATACACTCTATAGTGACAATGGGATGTGTAAAAGAAGCTTCAAAAAAGCCATTCATTAACTTTCCACTTTCTTAAAAAAACTTCCTTTTACTACAGCCCAATAAAGTGTCAATTATCCCGACCCTTAAAAGTTTCACCAGGAAAACCTGCAAGCACTTAAAACCTCGTTATTTTGTTCAAATGAACATGGCTAAATTGACAGCATAGATCAGACAGCCACAGTTGTCAATCAAGCAATGATTTTTCTGGGGCTAAGGTGTTTCGACAGGCTAATGGATTTCTGGGCTCTCAGCCAAGAATAAAATAATGAAGCTTGGCTTGGCTTGGGCTGTAGTAAAAAGTGAAAAGTTATTATTAATTACTGTTTCTTTAAAGCTTTTTTGCACATCCTACTGTTACTATAGGGTTCATTTCTTCTACACACTGTATAATAAATGGCATAAAAATACCATAGCTTATCATGCGGGGTGGGGGGGGGGGCATGAGGGGCCATAAGCATTGTTTCTGGGGGCATACTATGGCATGGGGGCGTGAGGAGCCATTGACAGATGGTGGGGGACATACCTTTCAAAAGGTTCCCTCACGCAGACTGTGCTTCACAACATGTCTGAGGTGCTGTGAACCACGACTCTTTGAAAAGCTAGTCCGACTCCATGAAAATTGCTGAGGACTAGAACATGCTTAGCCTTGCAATGGAACTGGCCAGAGTGGGAGTGCAGGGTGCGTACTCACAGCCTGAACCTGAAGACACTCCCAAAAATTGGAAACATCAGGGATGGGGTCAGGAAACCTGGAATCGGAACCCGCCCATAATTTTCAAAGGGCTCGAAAGCCATTCAGACCCAGCAAAAATCCAACCCATATTTTCCTCTCTACAAAGGAGAAGGGAGATTTCTAAGGAGAATGACTTTGTGCGTTGACTTAAAAACGCTTTCAAAATGTAATTCCAGCTTAAAGATGGCAACAAATTGGATGTTAGCTGTTAAACTGACTGCTGGGGAATTGAAACTAATTAAAATTATAGAAGTCTCTAGAGCAAATTAAGCCAGAAAGGTTTGTGCGTATGAATAAAACATTCCTTACTAGCCACAGAATGTCCATTATGAAGGTCCGAGTCCAGGTATAGCTCATCAGTAGGTCATGAAGAAGTTGGACTTATCTTGTGTCAGAAAATATGTTAAAGAAAAGACTGTGGAATGGGAGACTAAAACTCTTGATATGCCAAGTATCCACATCTCATTAACTTGGAGGTCCTTCCAAGGGCAATTACTTGACTATTAGAAGTTCCCAACGCCAAAAGAGGTGACCCCTTATGGCACATGTAAACCAGATTGCTCAATTAAATGGAGAGTTTTCTTTGCATAAGATCTTTGGCATACACTTCAGAAGATACAGATTATTTTTGTTTATCTAGTCTTCTACTGTAGTGATCATTCCCTAGCAGATGTAGAAGGATATAAGGTATGTCCAGGACAGAATGTTAGGGATGCCAGCCATTAACGGGCTGAGGGTAAGTGTATTGTCTGATTAAACAAGTTGCTGGAGATCAAGGAAGGTGAGAGGTTAAGCAAACTATTTCACATATATTCACATGTACATGAGGTAGATTCATTTAGAGTAGAATATCGAAGCAGAACAGATAGTCTTGCAACCAAAAAGGTGGGTTCATCGACTCGGCAGTCGAGAAGCTTATGCGCCCATCCAAGGGAAAGAACTAGGCTAGCCCAGTGATACTTCACAAAGAGCATGGTTGTATAAATTCTGGAAACATTTCTAAACACCAACACATACGCCCTGAAATAAACAGGGAGGTGGAAAGGTTGTGGGTGTGTTTGGGTGTTGGGAATTGCCCAGTACTGGACAATTGGGCAATGAAGCAGGCAAGACCAGGGATGTAGAGGCCTCGATAATCTTAAAGGGCAGGGTCTTATTTAAATAAAACTACGCATTGTCCAACCTGACATCTGACCAAAAAGACTTCTTGGACAATGGCTGAGATTGGACATTTTGCTACAGGAGGCTGAAGCCAAAAGAGGATTGATACATCAACTGGCAGAGGGCAGGAGATAGTCAGCAGCAGCAGCTTTCCCTACCACGTCTGACCTGAGTTCTTGTTCAAGTTCTGTGATTTTTGTTTTAACCAATATCCTGCTTTGCTTAAAAATTTATAAATGCTTCCATTACAATTAGTCCCCAGCAATTTTGCAGACAGTATTTCTTCATTTTTGTTTTCATATCAACAATCTAAATTGATTTCAATGCCAAAAAAATCAGAGCAAAAAAAATGAATACAATGAAAATCACAGAAAATAATAAAACTAATTGAAAATACCTACTTAAAAAAATAGCATAAAAGCTTATGTCCCTTTAAAATCAAGCAGGCAATTGATGGCTAGGTTTATGTCACATGAGTAGGCTGTATGCACAGTGCAATCCTCTCATAAATGATGCAAAAACTAAACACTCAGATTTACATGTATCTTGCACTGATTAAATTATTCAAATGGTGTATAACCTACATGGGCATTATGAAAATGTGGGAGGTTTGTTGCAGGCTCAATTTCCAGCTCCTGCACCTTATGCCTAATTTGCACCAGTGGGACTGTGGCTTCCAACTGGGAAATATAGCCCCATAAACCAATTGGCCTAATTACAGATGGATGCAATCACAGACTATAATGACAAAATACCTTCAGAATTGCATCATCCCATGCAATAAAACATAATTTGATTCCCTTGCTGTAAAACAGTGGGCCTAATCATGATTAAGACACATATGCTTAGCCTGACTGCATTATGGAATTAATCTAGTCTGATCATGGTAATAATCAGGATATGGATTGACAATGATTAAAAATAATTACTGCTATTAACTAAAAAAATCTGTAAGTTAGGTAAATTGCCTTGGTTTGCTTCATGTATTTGTGGGCCAACTGTTTTAATGAGCAATTGATTTGAAATCATGTTTTCATAGATCTCCCCTCAGCATCACATTGATCTGCTAATAAACACAAAGTAAGGTATTTATGCCATCCCACAATTCAGGTACTCAGACTAATCTACATCAAAAATATCTTATTTGATTTAAGTCAATTTCCCTGTAAAATGTAATATCAGAGGGGAAAAAAGGGTTCAACCATAACTTGATTCATGTTACAAAAACAGAATTACCTGGAAAAACTCAGCAGGTCTGGCAGCATCGGCGGAGAAGAAAAGAGTTGACCTTTTGAGTCCTCATGACCCTTCAACAGAAGTTCTGTAGAAGGGTCATGAGGACTCAAAATGTCAACTCTTTTCTTCTCTGCCAATGCTGCCAGACCTGCTGAGTTTTTCCAGGTAATTCTGTTTTTGTTTTGGATTTCCAGCATCTGCAGCTTTTTTGTTTTTATCACTTGATTCAAGTTGTCATTTTACAACCTTTACCTGAAGAATAAGGTAAACGCAATATATTCCTTTTGTCGAGAAAAAAATGAATGAAATTAATGTGGAAAGATTTTTCAGCAAGGCTTTCAACGAAATAATATTCATTATCACACAACAATTCACTTTTCAGATCAGTGGACACATGGTTACAGCTAGACGATCAAAGCTAACAATCTAATGCACATAAATAACTGTTGAAAAATACTGTCACCTCAAGGTGGCTCTGAAATATTATGTAATTTATTGCTTTTGAAAAACAAAGATCCTAGAATCATGAAGATACATTATGCCATTTCTTTTCAGCAATAGCCCAATTTTAACTCAAGGCACAGGCCCAGCATTAGAGTTGCACTGGCTCATCAACAAGGTGTCCAAACCATTTACCTTCTGGGCCTCACTTAAATAAGTAAGGCAACCAAACATCAGTGAGGCAACATCAGCAAGCAGATAGTCTAGGTTGGTGTCAACAGTAATGGCGGGAAGCCTAGGGTAAGGGAATCATGAGGACTCCTTTTGGGATCTGAGGGACAATTCTGCTTCTTCTGGTCCACAAGGAAACTTCTCCAGGAGTTTATCCTTTCAGCCCTCTTCTGGGCCTGCAACACTGAATTCCATTGGCCTATTCAGTCTGCTGGAGGTGAAAATGTTTTCAGGGCCTAAATGATGTCAGCAAACCCCGCCTTTTGAATCTCAATGATGCCATCACGAGGAACCCGAAATATGCCTGTTAAAATGGCATCTGGCACTCCACGTTGCCTATAATTTAACCTTCCATTTGCATTGGGCATGAGGGGTTAAAATTAGGCATGTGTATCTCAAGTGATTTCCCAAACTAAGACTGTCCCACAATGCTGCTTTAGCTGTTTCGTGTTGGAAGTACGTTTTGGTCTAAATATTCCACCCATTCACTGTCAATGGGCAGAAAATCTAGGCCACCGTGCCTCTTCCTTCCTTAGTGTCAGATCAACTGGCTAACCCAATTGTCAGTAAGCCAGACCACAAGCATAATAATCACAATAAATACCATAGCAGCACTGTGAATTATGGTATTCCAAAAGTTTGAACTTCATTCTTTAGGATATTTAATCTTCAAGAGGTGACAAATCTAAAAAATTGGATTGGTTACCACTGAGCAATTGTGGTATTTCTTGACTTTCTGTTTCAATAAGACAATCCATAATAAATTGAACATGAATCAAGAAACTGAAAATGAGAGAGACTCATAACCCCAACTCATCCAACTTCTCTTCACTCCCCTCTTAGTGAAGATTAAATTTTCTTCACCGGAATACCATGATTTGTACTTTAATCTTTTTTCCTGTCTCTTGCTCTCAGCGTTTGCAAAGATTGCTGGTTTGAACCAAAGAAATGAGTGTTTTGCAAGTCAAAGTATCAACAATGGTGCCTACAAACCTAGAAAAACATTTGCCATAATTTGCAGGGGGCAGAAAAAGAAGCCACTGCCCAATATCCACCCAGCTATGTGAAAAATTGCCCAGGTATGTCCTCTACACAAAAAGCAGGACAATTCCAAGCCAGCCAATTACCTCCACATCAGTCTACTCTCAATCATCAGTAAAGTAATGGAAGGGTTATAGAAAAAGTGCTATCAAGCAACACTTACTTAGCAATAACCCACTCGTTGGCGCCCAGTTTGGATTCTGCCAGGGCCACTCAACTCCTGACCTCATTACAGACTTGGTTTAAACATGGACAAAAGAACTGAACTCCCGAGGTGAGGTGAGAGTGACTGCCCTTGACATCAAGGCAGTATTTGACCAAGTGTGGCATCAAGGAGCCCTAGCAAAACTGGAGTCAATGGGAATCAGGGGCAAAACTTTCCAGTGATTGGAGTCATACCTAGCACAAAGAAAGATGGCTGTGGTTGTTGGAGGTCAGTCATCTCAGCTCCAGGGCATCACTGCAGGAGTTCCTCAGGGTAGTGTCCTCAACCCAACCATCTTCAGCTGCATCAATGACCTTCCTTCTATCATAAAGTCAGAAGTGGGGATGTTGGCTGTTGATTGCACAATGTTCAGCATCATTCGCGACTCCCCAGATACTGAAGCAGTCCATTTCCAAATGCAGCAAGACCTGGACAATATCCAGGCTTGGGCTGACAAGTGGCAAGTAACATTGGCACCACACAAGAGTTAGGTAATGACTATCTCCAACAAAAGTGAATCCAACCACCACTCCTTGATGCTCAATGGCATTACCATCACCGAATCCCCAACTATCAACATCCTGGGGGTTACCATTCACCAGAAACTGAACTGAACTAGCCATATACATATTGTGGCTACAAGAGCAAGTCAGAGGCTAGGAATCCTGCAACAAATAATTCACCTCCTGACTCCCCAAATCCTGTCCACCATCGACAAGGCACAAGTCAGGAGTGTGATGGAATACTCTCCACTTGCCTGGAGGAGTGCAGCTCCCACAACACTTAAGAAGCTTAATACTGTCCAGGACAAAGCAGCCCGCTTGATTGGCACCACATCCACAAACATTCACTCCCTCCGCCAACGAACAGTGACAGCAGTGTGTACCATCTACAAGATGCACTGCATGAATTCACCAAGGCTCCTTAGGCAGCACCTTCCAAACCCACGGCCACTAGCATCTAGAAGTTCTCTTGAACATTCCTCTTTCAGTTAATACCAGATTAACCTCTCATTCTTGTTACTGGTCATTTGTTGGATCATGTGAACAAAACAGCTGCTGCCTCTGCCTACATTATAAGTGACTTCACTTTATAACATTGAATGTTAGGTAGCTTGAAACAATGACTATTTTGTTATAAAAGCAAGCCTTTTTCAATTAATATATATCTATAAACCTCCAGGCAAACAAAGCAACAATAAATATAGCCCAATATAAGACGCTTTAAGATTGAATATAACAGATTCATAACTAGCTGACATACTGGCTTGCACAAAAGCTTTTGTACCCTATTTATTGGAATTAAATTTGCAGCAAAAAGTGATGCTAGACAATTTTGGTTATTGCGAAACTTCATTTATATAGAAAACTGTGTCCTAATTGGACTGACACATGATCACTTTACTCTGGTGTCAGCTGTGGCTCAGTTGATAGCACTATCATCTCTGAATCACAAGTTTCTGGTTTCAAATTGCACTCTAGGGTTTCAGCTCAAAAATCAAGGCTACCACTCCAGTGCAGTGCTGAGGGAGTGCTGCATTGCTGGAGTGGTTGTCTTTTGGATGAGACATTTAACCGAAACCCCACCTGCCTGCTCAGGTGGATGTAAAAGACCCCATGACACTATTTCAAAGAAGAGCAGGGGAGTTACCCTTGTGGCCTGGCTAATATTTATCCATCAATCAACATCACAAAAACAGATTATTTGGTAATTATCATATTGCTGTGTGTGGGAGTTTGCTGAGTACAAATTGGCTGCCACAATCCCTACATTAAAACACTGACTACATTTCAAAAAGTACTTCAAAAGCACTTTGAGGTGCCTGGTGGTAATGAAAAGCACCATAAAAATGCAAGTCTTTCTTTCAATTTTCTCTGTCACTACTGTGAAATCAATACTTCTCTGAAGTAGTTGTAGCCAGTGGAAACCAAATCAATTTGCATTGATTGGAACAATAATTTTCAGTAACATTGGTTATCTACCTCATGCCCAATCCCTCTGAATACCATAGTTTAACTGTGTGCATAAATGTGAATTAAAACATTACTGTGTATGAAAACCACATGGCAAGAAGACATGCAGGATTATAGACACTTCTGCTTTATATCTACAATGATTACCAATATTCTATCACTTTAAGATGATGTCAGGATTATCCCTGTGCCAAAATGACCCTTTAATGCTGTTATTGTAAATCACAGAATAAGGCTATAGTTACTCTGTAAGCCGCTCCTGGATGAATGAGATTTCACTTTGATTGAATATCTTAGTCAACATCTTGACAAGGATAAGAGGCACTTGGGAACTGCAAGTTCCTATTCAAGTTGCATACTATTCAAACTTGGAAATATAAATGCCATTCCTGGTTCTTGGGAATGAGATGGGCCAAGTGGATCAACCAAGCGGTCAGCGGGGACAGTGATCATTACATTATAAGGTTTTGTCTGGCTGTGGAAAAGGACAAGGAACAATCCAGAGTAGGAATAATTAACTGGGGGAAAGCCAACTTCAGTGGGGTAAGTATGGATCTGACTCAGATAAATTGGAATCAAAGGTTGGCAGACAAAACTGTCACTGAACAATGGGCTGCCTTGAAAGAAGAGGCTAGTTTGGTACAGTCAAATTATATTCCCACAAAGGAGAATGGGAGGGCAGACAAATCTAGAGTTCCCTAGGGATGACAAAAGAGATAGAGATTAAGATGAAGAAGAAAAAGTGTGCTTATGACAGATTTCAGGTGGCCAATTCAACTGAGATCCAGGCTGACTAGAGAAGTTTCAGAGGGGATTTGAAAAATTAAATAAGAGAAGCAAAGAGACACTATGAAAAGAGACCAATTGCTAACAGAAAAAGGAATTCAAAAGTCTTCTATAGGCATATAAATAGCAAAAAAGTGGTAAAAGTAAGAGTGGGACTCATTAGGGACCAACAAGGGAATTTACGCATGGAGGCAGGAGGCATTACTGAGGTATTAAATGATCACTTTGCATCTATCTTTACCAAGAAATAAGATGCTGCCCAGGTCATGATGAAAGAGGAAACAATTCAGACACTTAAAGGGTTTAAAATTGATAAGGAGGAGGTGATTGAATAGGTTGACTGTACTTAAAGTTGAAATGGCACCAGGACCTGTATGAGATACATCCAAGGTTACTGAGGGAAGTAAAAGGTGAAAATTGCGAAGCCATAATTGGCCATAATTTTCCAATCTTCCCTAGACTCAAGGGTGGTGCCAGATGGCTGGAGAGCTGTGAATGTTACACCCTTGTTCAAAATAGGTGTAAAGATAAGCCCAAAATCTACAACCCAGTCAGTTTAACCTTAGTGTGGGGAAGCTTCTAGAAATGATAATTGAGGATAAAATTAATAATCACTTGGGCAAGTGCAGGTTATTAAGGAAAGCCAGCATGCATTTGTTAAGGGTTGATGAGTGTAATGTAGTAAACAAAAATTTCCAAAAGGCATTTAATAAAATGGTGCACAACAGGCATGTGAGCAAAGTCATTGCTCATGGAATAAAAGTAACAACACCAATACAAGAATTGGCTGAGTGATACAGAACATTCGTTAGTGGATGTTTTCAGACTGAATCAAGGTTTAGAACAAAACTCCATAGGGGTCGGTATTAGGACTCTTGCTATTTTGAACATATATAAGTGTAATAAATGACATAACTGACTTTGGTGTGCAGGGCACAATTTCAAATTTGCAGGCAATTCAAAATGTGGAAGTATCGTGAGGTGTGAGGAGGACAATGTGGAACTTCAAAAGGGCATAAACAGATGGAATGGGCGGACAAATGGCAGATGAAATTTCATGCAGAGGCGTGTGAAGTGATTTATTTTGGTAGAAGGAACGCAGTGAAACAATGTTAAATAAAGGGCACAATTCTAAAGGGAATGCAGGAACAGAGGGACCTGGGTGTATAAATGTATAAATCATTGAATAATTGAGGATAAAATTAATAATCATTTGGGCAAGTGCAGGTTATTAAGGAAAGCCAGCATGCATTTGTTAAGGGTTGATGAGTGTAATGTGGTAAACAAAAATTTCCAAAAGGCATTTAATAAAATGGTGCACAACAGGCATGTGAGCAAAGTCATTGCTCATGGAATAAAAGGGACAGTAACAACACCAATACAAGAATTGGCTGAGTGATACAGAACATTGGTTAATGGATGTTTTCAGACATTTGATAGGTTGAGAGCACAGTTAAAAAGCATAATGCTTTATTAATAAGAGCATTGAGCACAAAAGAAATGAAGTTATGTTAAACTGGTATAAAGCACTGATTCAGCCTCAACTGGAGTATTGCATCCATTTCTGGACATGGCACTTTAGGAAGAATGTGAAGACATTAGAGAGAGTGGAGAAAAGATTCATGAGAATGGTTCCAGGTATGAGGAATTCAGTTACTTCAGTATGTGGACTGGAGAAGTTGGGCCTGCTTTCCTTGGAGAAGAGAAGGTTGGGAGGAGATTTGATAGAGCTACTGAAAATCATGAAGGGTCTAGACAGAGTAGATAGGGAAAAACTATTCCGATCGGTGGCAGGATTGAGACCAAGAGGGCACAGATTTAAGGTAATTGGCAAATGAAGCAAAAGCGACATGAGGAAAAACTTTTTAATGCAGCAAGTGGTTAGAATCTGGAATGTACTGCCTGTGAGTGGGCTAGAGGCAGGTTCAGTCGAGGTATTCAAGAGGGAATTGGATTATTATCTGAAAAGGAAGAATGTGCAGGGCTAAGGGGAGAAGGCAGGAGAAGTGGCTCTAGGTAAATTGCTCCTTCAGAGACCAAGCACAGGAGCGATGGCCTCCTTCTGTGCTGTAACCATTCTGCAAATCTGTTATTCTGATCATTGCAGAAACTCCCCACCTAACAGCAATGTCAGTGTACCTATAACACATGGACTGCAGTGAATCAAGAAGGGTATTCATCACCACCTTCTAGGGAAATTAGGTATAGGCAATAAATGCTGCCATTGTCAGCAATGCCCACAACCCATAAATGAATAAAAACAAATTATAGTGATTTTTGAAAGCAGGCTCAAAGGCCGGAATTTTCCAGTCTCTTTGGCGGCATGCGTCATGGTGGGTGGGTGGGTGGGTGGGTGGGTGGTGGGGGGGGGGGGGGTGGTGGTGGGGAGGTGCAGTGACAATATGGCAAGAAGGCCAAAAATTGGTTTTATGCCATTGTGAAACCAGTTTGCGATCATCCACTCCATTGGTCAATGGTGGGCCATGTTTCCCGCTGCCGCACATGGCGAACGTCATTTTAATACATTTGCATCTAATTATAAGCCTGCTTGGTGGAATCATCCCCGCAAGTCAAATTTATCACCCATATCTGCATGACTTCAGAATGGCGTGATTCACGACCTTTAAAAGGCATGCACCTGGAAACCTGAATTTCCCGGATGGAACTCGGAGATGGGTGTACATAACCTTAAGCAGCGCCTTAAAGAATCTCCCATTGGACATCAAGGAAGAGGCACCATGCAGTCGCAGGGGACACAGGTAAGTCGCTTTTTCCCGGTTGCTTTCAGTGTGATGCCAGGGCAAGGGCTCCAGTGTGGGTCAGCCCGGAGAGAGGGGCGGGGGGGAAAGGGTCAAGGCACCACAGACGGACTGAACAAAATACTCAAGTACATGCCAGGGGTTGTGTGGGGAGGTGGAGGTGAGGGGCTGGGGGGTGGTGGGGGATGATGAGAGAAATGACCACACACTTAGAAAAGCTTGTCAGAAGTGAGCAATCTTATGCAGCTGAGGCTGTTCCGCCATTGTCCTTTCCGGTGCCTAGGTCGACACCAGGTGGTCCATCCAGTTTAATTCCCTTTTTGTGACTTTGTAGCAGTTTGTTACAACTGAGTCGCTTGCTAGGTCATTTCAGAGGGTATTTAAGAGTCAACCACATTGCTGTGGATCCGGAGTCACGTGTAGGCCAGACCAGGTAAGGACGACAGATTTCCTTCCCTAAAAGACATTAGAGAATCAGATGGGTTTTTACAACAATCGACAATGGTTTCATGGTCATCATTAGACTTGAATTCCAGATTTTTACTGAATTCAAATTCCACCATCTGCTGTGGCAGAGTTGAAGCTGGGTCCCGAGGGTATTACCCAGGGTCTCTGGATTACTAGCTGAGCAACAATACCACTGGCTTGATGGTAATGGCCATCGCCTCCCCCATTCCTGTGAAGCGCCTTGGAATGTAGTACTATGCAAAAGATGCTATAAAAATACAAATTGTTGCTTTGTGTACATTTGACCTATTCATTTTAACAAGTTTCCAAGTTGAAACAATTATTTGACTTTGTGATTCTTTGGGTTGTATTTTCCTGGCCCTGGGGAGACGGGTTTGGAGACAGCCTGCGCACCCTGTAAAGCGGATGCAGCTCCACGGAACTGGAATCAGGATAACAGCATTCAAGTTCCCACCCCTGTCACTCTGCCAATATCCTTGCTGTTGCCTGTCAGCCAGTCTTAATAGGGCAGTGATCATGCAGGAAGGCCAATTAGGGCCAACAGAGGGCGCTGGTGAAAGGTGACTGAAGCATTCTGGGAGAAGTCAGCACAGTCACCACGACTCAGGAGGGAATCGAGGAGAAGGACTCTTGCACTCAACATTTGAAAAAGACTGCAGATCTTGAAGGCAGTCAGTTGAAAAAGAGTGCGGAGATTGAAAATAAAAGGAGGGGAAGCTGAAGAGGAGCAGCCAGCCTGTGAGCGGCCAGCGTGTGAGTGGTCCAGTGAAGGAGTGGAGCTTTGAGGCTTTGGCTCGAGAGGTTTCGGCGAGCAGAGGCTGAGGACGAGCTTGCTCCCAGTGGGCTAGGGTCGGGTAAAGTCCTTTAATGAAATTAGGAGTAGGTAATGGAGGCAGCAGTTGGGGCAGTCGAGTGCTCCGAATGCAGGATGTGGGAAGTCATGGACAGTACAATTGTCCCTGATGACTACACCTGCAAAAGGTGCATTCAGCTGCAGCTCCTGAGAATCTGAGTTAGGGAACTGGAACTGGAGCTGGATGAACTTCGGATCATACGGGAGCCAGATGCAGTAATAGACAGGAGTTTCAGGGAGACAGTCACCCCTAAAAGTCAGGAGACAGGCAGCTGGGTGAATGTCAGGAGAGGAAAGGGGAATAGACAGAAAGAGCAGAGCACCCCTGTGGCCGTTCCCATCAACCATAGGTATACCGTTTTGGATACTGTTGGTGGGGATGTCCTACCAGGGACAAGTTGTAGTGGTCGCATCTCTGGCACCGAGGCTGGACCCTCAGCTCAGAAAGGAGGGAGGGAAAAGAGGAGAGCAGTAGTGATAGGAGATTCGATAGTTAGGGGACAAATAGGAGATTCTGTGGGATAGATTGAGAATCCCGGATGGTCTGTTGCGTCCCTGGTGCTAGGGTCCGCGATATCTCGGATCGAGTTCTCAGTATTCTCAGGAGGGAGGATGAGCAGCCAGATGTCGTGGTCCATGTAGGGACCAATTAGGTGGATAGGAAGGAGGAGGAGGTCCTGGAAAGAGAGTTTAGGGAGTTAGGTGCTAATTTGAAGGACAGGACCTCCAGGGTTACGATCTCAGAAGTGCTACCCATGCCACGTGCTAGTGAGGCTAGAAATGGGAGGATAATGCAGCTAAATACATGGCTAAGGAGATGGTGCAGGAGGGAGGGCTTCATGTTTCTTGACAATTGGGCTCTGTTCCAGGGAAGGTGGGACTTATTCTTCTGGGATGGTTTGCACCTGAACTGGAGGGGGACTAACATCCTTGCGGGTAGGTTTGCTAGTGCTGCTCTGGGGCGTTTAAACTAGATTTGTGGGGGGGGGAACCAGAGTGTTAGAGCAGATAGTGAGGTGGAGGAGGATAAAGGTCAAGCGAGGAATGCATGCATAGACAGAAATCAAAGGTTTGTACGGGATAGAAATGTACTCAGGTGCATCTATTTCAATGCAAGGAGTATTGTCGGAAAGGCAGATGAGCTTAGGACGTGGATTGGCATGTGGGATTACGACATTATTGCTATTAGTGAGACTTGGTTGCAGGTGGGGCAGGACTGGCAGCTCAATATTCCGGGATTCCGTTGTTTCAGACGTGATAGAGGGAGAGGGATGAAAGGGGGAGGAGTGACAGTACTAGTCAGGGAAAATATCACAGCTGTGCATAAGCAGGACAGCGTGGAGGGCTCATCTAAGAGGCCATATGGGTGGAGCTGAGGAATAGGAAAGGTGTGACCACACTAATAGGGTTGTATTATAGACTGCCCAATAGTCAAGAGAGAATTGGAGGAGCAAATCTGTAGAGAGATAGCAGACCGATGTAAGAAACAGAAAGTTGTGAAAGTAGGAGATTTTAACTTTCCACATATTGAATGGGATTCCAATACTGTAAAAGGGCTGGACAGCTTGGAGTTTGTCAAATGTGTTCAGGAAAGTTTTCTAAATCAATATATAGAGGTACCAATGAGAGAGGATGCAATACTTGATCTCCTATTAGGGAACCAGACAGGACAGGTGACAGAAGTATGTGTAGGCAAACATTTTGGGTCCAGTGACCACAATGTCATTAGTTTTAAGCTAATTATGGATAAGGATAGGTCTGGTCCTCGAGTTGAGATTCTAAATTGGAGAAAGGCTAATTTTGTGGAAATGAGAAAGGATCTAGGAAGAGTGGTTGGCAAAAGTTGTTTTCTGGCAAGGATGTGTTCAGTAAGTGGAAGGCATTCAAAGGCGAAATTTTGAGAGTGCAGAGTTTGCATGTTCCTGTCAAGATTAAAGGCAAAGTTAACAGGCATAGGGAACCTTGGTTTTCAAGGGATATTGGCAATCTGGTTAAGAAGAAGAGAGAGAGGTATAGGCAACAAGAAGCAAATGATGTACTTGTAGAGTATAGAAAATGTAAGAAAATACTAAAAAAGGAAATCAGGAAGGCAAAAAGAAGACATGAGGTTACTTTGGCAGATAATGTGATGGTAAACCCGAAGGGTTTCTACAAGTATATTAAGAGTAAAAGGATAGTAAGGGACACCATTAGTCCCCTTGAAGATCAGAGTGGTTGTCTATGTGTGGAGCCTCACGAGATGGGGGAGATCTTAAACAGTTTTTTTGCATCAGTATTTACTCAGGAAACTGGCATAGTGTATAAGGAAGGAAGGGAAACAAGCAGTAGTTTCATGGAACATATAGAGATTAAAGAGGAGGAGGTGCTTGCTGTCTTACAGCGAATAAAGGTAGATAAATCCCCCGGGCCTGATATGATATTCCCTCGGACCTTGAGGGAGACTAGTGTAGAAATTGCAGGGGCCCAGGCACAAATATTTAAAATGTCCTTAGCCACGGGTGAGGAGCCAGAGGATTGGAGGGTAGCTCATCTTGTTCCGTTGTTTATAAAAAAAGGCTCCAAAAGTAAAGCAGGTAATTACAGGCCAGTGAGCCTGACGTCAATAGTAGGTAAATTATTGGAAGGTGTTCTGAGAGATCGGATATATAATTATTTGGACAGCCAAGGGCTGATTAAGGATAGTCAGATTGGCTTTGTGCATGGTAGGTTGTGTTTAACGAACCTTGTAGAGTTTTTTGAGAAGGTTACCAAGAAAGTAGATGAAGGAAAGGCTGTGGATGTTGTGTACATGGAATTTAGTAAGGCCTTTGACAAGGTCCCACATGGGAGGTTAGTTCAGAAGGTTCAGGCACTTGGTATCCATGGAGAGGTTGTAAACTGGATTTGAAATTGGCTGTGTGGGAGAAGACAGAGAGTGGATGATTGCTTCTCAGACTGGAGGTCTGTGACTAGTGGTGTGCCTCAGGGATCTATGCTGGGACCATTGTTGTTTGTTGTCTATATCAATGATTTGGATGATAATGTGGTAAATTGGATCAGCAAGTTTGCTGATGACACTAAGATTGGAGGCGTTGTGGACAGCGAGGAAGGCTTTCAAAGCTTGCAAAGAGATCTGGACCAACTGGAAAAATGGGCCAGAAAATGGCAGATGGAATTTAATGCGGAAAAGTGTGAGGTGTTGCATTTTGGAAGGTCAAACCAAGGTAGGACATACACAGTAAATGGCAGGGCACTGAGGAATGCAGAGGAACAAAGGGATCTGGGAGTTCAGAAACATAGTTCCCTGAAAGTGGTGTCACAGGTAGACAAGTTGTAAAGAAAGCTTTTGGCATACTGGCCTTCATAAATCAAAGTATTGAGTATAGGAGTTGGGATGTTATGGTGAGGTTGTACAAGACATTGGTGAGGCCAACTTTGGAGTATTGTGTGTAGTTCTGGTAGCCTAACTACAGGAAGGATATCAGTAAGATTGAGAGAGTGCAGAGAAGATTTACTAGGATGTTGCCGGGTCTTAAGGAGTTGAGTTACAGGGAAAGATTAAGCAGGTTAGGACTTTATTCCTTGGAGCGTAGAAGAATGAGGGGAGATGTGATAGAAGTTTACAAAATTATGAGGGGTATAGACAGAGTAAATGCGAGTAGGCTCTTTCCACTTAGATTAGGAGAAATAAACACGAGAGGACATGGCTTTAGGGTGAAAGGGGAAAGGTTTAAGGGGAACATTAGGGGCAACTTCTTCACTCAGAGTGGTGAGAGTGTGGAACGAGCTACCATCTGACGTGGTAAATGCGGGCTCACTCTTACGTTTTAAGAATAAATTAGATACATGGATGGGAGAGGTCTGGAGGGTTATGGACTAGGTGCAGGTCAATGGGACTAGTAGAATAATATTTTGGCACAGACTAGAAGGGCCGAATGGCCTGTTTTCTGTGCTGTAGTGTGCTATGGTTCTAGGGGACTGCCTCCCAGAAGATTGGGCGAGAGGGTGTGCTAACAACATGGGTGGCCTAGGGACTCTGCCAGAAAATTCAGTCCTTCAATTTACTTCACAATCCATCACCCTAATTAACACGTTGCTCTGTAAGTGTTCCTGTCTGACTTAATTTAATGTTCAACTCAAAGCACCATGTGCCTTCAACAACTAGCTCATCATTTTATCAATTTAAAACTGTGTCATGCTAAACAAGAAATTTAAAAGAAAAAAGACACAATTTTCCATAAACTATTTTATTGTACTTGATAGGATTAATCTACAATAAAACTGTTGGAAGGTAGTCAAAATTAAGACATCTCCATGAAGTGGAGTACGAAGTGGACGCCAGAGTTAATATGATATTGACAAATGCAGGAAATTTAACTCCAAATTATGTTCGTAGAAACATGCTTTCAAAAATCCCTACATGGACGAGTGTCTGTGGAAATGTCAGATTTACTCATCACTAATACTTGCTGTCAAGGGGTTTACCAATGCTGAAACAGTTTATTTTCCTTCTTGCAAAATAGTTGGACATGAGGAAATCCCTCAGCAGGTGATTAACATGTGAATGGCTCATGCTGGACACTTCTGATTATTAATTGTTGAAAAATTACTATTAGAATCTAAAAGGTCGACAAACCTGGGAAATGAGAAAAAGTAAGTCAGTGTATCTTGCTTACAGAGATAAAAACAAAAAAACTGCGGATGCTGGAAATCCAAAACAAAAACAAAAACAGAATTACCTGGAAAAACTCAGCAGGTCTGGCAGCATCGGCGGAGAAGAAAAGAGTTGACGTTTCGAGTCCTCATGAAGTTCTGTCGAAGGGTCATGAGGACTCGAAACGTTAACTCTTTTCTTCTCCGCTGATGCTGCCAGACCTGCTGAGTTTTTCCAGGTAATTCTGTTTTTGTTTTTATCTTGCTTTCAGCACAGTTTGTGACTAAGTCTGTGAATTGTTCCCTAGTCACTGCTTTGTACCAAAAAAAAATGTTTTTGAAGAAGTACTTTTGAAGGCAGATCGAACATGGACCTGAATCAGGAAAAGATGTAAGTCCTTTATGATTGACTTTGCTGCCAATATTTCAATCAGATCCATTCTTGTGTTATCAGCCTCACTTGGAGATGTATTATTTTCCGTTAAACTGAAATGTACAAAACACCCAAGGCTGCATTCATTATTAGGAATTGAACTAGACAACTTATTGAAAAATAACCAAAATCAAAATCCTATGTGGGTGAGACCCTCAGAATATTTGATGGTACAGGTTCCAAAATTGGTCTGGAGGTGGAGATAAGGCTATGTAGCTCATTGTCAGTGCAAAGAAAAAGGAACAGGGGAAGGGGTTTCAATTTGAAAATCACCATAAGTACTCTAGGCTTTGGTGCAAGATATGGAGTGAAAGAAGGATATCCTGTATCTCTGGGGGGTGGGGGAGGGTGGCAGGATGTTCTTCAGACATAGGTAGCAGTGGGAAGAAGCTACTAAGGAAGTCAATGCCGAAAGTATTGCTTCAGGAACATGGATGGAGTACTGGAAGAAGCTCAGTGATCTAAAAATAGTTGTTAAGGTGAGTGAGTTCGATCTTCAAATACCATTTCGACAGCGCCATTAGCCTCACCCACTGCTCAATTCACTAGACCACCATCACTCGTCGATTAATAATCACCATCAGTTAGAACTTAGTCCTTAGCACTGTTGTAAGCCTCACACTCAACTAACAACCACATCAACCAAACATACCGCAGGACACTCACTGACGCAATTACTTCCTTCTTGCTGAAGGTGATACATAATATGAGACAGCAGGAAATAACTTTCCACCATAAAAGAGACAGTGCTGGCTATCATGGGAAGGGATCTTGGCTGAAGAAGGCACTGAATGGATCAATTATGAAGGTATTCACATACCTACATCTCCTTCTCCCTTCCCACTTCTCCCTTAAATCCCTTTTGGCTCACAAGCTATAGATAGTGAAAGCACACATTTCTTTACTTTCTCTTAGAACCATCTTCTCCCCTCATTACAAACCAACCCTTGTACCTTTTCCAATTCAGATACACAAGAACTGGGACATTCCCAGTCAGTGGGGGAAGAAGATGATGGTCGTGAAGATGAAGAGCCATCGTCAGTCAATTTCTACACTTGTAGCGTTCAGCTTAGAAGGTGACATTGAAACATTTTAGAAACTAGGATACAGGAGAAATCGGCACATGGTGAGACATTGTGCCTAAGCACAGAGGAGTCGGGCAGGAGAATAAAAGACTGCAAGTGTCAGCTCATCGGAAGTTGAGGTGTCACAGGAGTTCTGCTACAAAGGAGTCAGATGAGGACACATCATTGATCCAATGGGTGCACACACCAATGCTTTGTGCACTGGAAAGACTCTCAAAAACCCTATGCAAAAAGGCAAGTGGCTATGGTTCCATGGAACAAGAACCTGCTGTCCTCTCTCAGCATTCGTGCTCCCACCCCACCAAATCCTTGCAGTTGCCTAGGCTGTTACAAGTGATGCAATCTGAACCAGGGCCCCTTTCTTTAATTCATTCCTGGGACATGAGCATCATTGGCAAGGGCGGTATTTGTTGCCCGTTCCTAAATGGCGGTGTTGAGCCACCTTCTTGAACTGCTGCACTCTATCTGATACACCCATAGTGCCATTAGGGGGGAAATCACAGGATTTTGACCCAGAGAAATCAAAGGAATGTTGATATGGTTCCAAGTCAGGAAGGTGTGTGGCTTGGAGGGCAACATGTTGGTGATGGCAAGCTTTGGGAAGTCAGGAAGTGAGTTACTAGCTACTGAAATCGCTATATGTTGATTGTGGGAGATTCCGTGATGGAAAGGCTGTTGAACATCAAGGGGAGATGATTAAAATCTCTCATGCTGGAGATGGTCATTGCCTGGTACTTGTGTGGCACAGATGTTACTTGCCTCTTGTCAGCTTCAGGTTGTCCAGGTCTTGCTACCTATGGACAGAGTCTGCTTCAGTATCTGAAGAGTCATGAATGGTACTGAACAGGGTGCAATCATCAGCGAGCATCCCCTGCTGAGCTTTTTTGGAGGGATGGTTATTGATGAAGCCACTGAAGATGGTTGGGCCCAAGACACTACCCTGATAACCTGCTGCAATGATGTCCTGGGGTGATTGGCTTCCAACAACCACAACCATCTTCCTTTGTCTAAGGTATGACTCCAACCAGTGGAGAGTTTTCCCTCTGTTTCCCACTGGCTTCAATTTTGCTAGGGCTTCTTGATGCAACGCAATCAAATACTGCATGTGACTGGCCATCATTAGGTGTATGCACAAAGCTCTTTACCAAGATGGTGCCCTGCGCATTTCATGTTAGAAGTGTGCATGCTTCTCAGATCCCATTTTGGTGATTTAGATGGCTGCCTTGTACCTACAAAACGGGCACTGTATGGCCCAATTTTGTCCCCCAATTACTAATATGGCACCATTCACAACTTTGTATGATTTCCTATGTTTCACAACCAATGATATACTTTTGAAGTATAATTACCATTATCATAGGGAGAAAAATAGCAGCCAATAGGTGCACATTAAGTCCCACAACCAGCAATCAGATAAATGACCAGAACTGCTTTTTCTCCACTGATGTTGGTTGAGAGATATACGTTCATCATGCCTTTTCCATTTTACAAGATAGGCTGCCCTAGAGCTTTGTCATCTACTGTACAATGATCTGAACATGACATAGGAACATAGGAAATAGAAGCAGGAGTAGGCCACTTGGCCCTTGAGCCTGCTCCGCCCTTCAAACAGATCATGGCTGATCATCTACCTCTGCGCCACTTTTCTTTACTATCCCTGTATCATGATGTCATTAGTATTCTGAAATCTGTCAACTTCTGTCTTGAACATGTTCAATGATTGAGCTTCCACAGCCCTTTGGGATAGAGAATTCCAAAGATTCACCGCCTATTGGATATCAGACAGTTCTTTCCATAGACATGAATGGGCAGAATTTCAGTCATGTCGGGCAGGCTCCGCAGGGGTGGGCAAGGGCGGTCAGGAAGCCAACCGCCACCCACGGTCGGGGCCAGATGGCAATTTCACCCTGGCGGGCCAATTAACGTGAGCAGCTGAGTGCTGTCAATGTGGGAAGGGGGGGGCGGGGTGATGGTGCGAGCTAGGCAAGCACGTCATCACACATGCGCTTGAGTACGCACTTCATAATTTCCCCGAGGTACAGAGCTGACTCAGGGAGATGAAGAGATATGAAAAAAAGTTTTAAAACTAAAACTGTAATGAAACATGTCCCCTCACGAGCAGGGACATGTTATTAATGAAAAATAAAAGTTTTCATTTTATTTTTATTTGCTTTTGGAAACCTCATCCTGCCCATGGATGAGGTTTCTAAAAAAAGTGCAAAAGCCACTTGGCCTTCAACCAGCGAAAAATTTATTTTAGTTAACTTTTTAATAGGCCTTTGAATTGTCAGCGAGTGCACTGCCGACTCCGGCGCTCGCCCACCAACCGAAATATTGCACATGTGCACGATCACGTCGGGACACTCACCCAACGTCATCGCGCATCATTTTATGTTCCGTCAGGTTGGGCACGCGCCCGCCTGCCGAGCTAAAAATTTTACCCAATGTTTCAAAGAAGTGAAAGCATGAACTTTCATGCAGACAGATCCTTTCAAGCCAGCTTATGATGCATTTTTCAGATTGGACAGTTTGGAGTGTGTACATATATCAGAGAAATGACAACCAATGTGTTTGCAAAGGACAACATCTCTATTACTGTGGAAGGGATATATCAGCTGAACAAGACTCAAAGCTTTCACCAAATAGCTAGATTTGCACATGGAACATATATGGATATTGTAGTTCTTCATATCAACTTCACAGCCTTCATCAAAGTAAAGGGTTTTGCACTCGATTAATGTACAGGCTGCATATGACCATCAGAACTTTGTTCCCACATCAGAACCTCTTATTGGGAGGCAGGCATGATGGTCTTGGTAAGTGATGGAGCTCACGTTATTTGAAGCAGAAGGAGCATTGGGGGTATGGAACTGAGGAGAATGGACCATCCTTTCTGTAGCTGTTGGTCCCACTGAAAAACCCTCAAAAAAACCAATGCATACATTGGGATAGACGTATCACCATCTGTTTGCTGTTCCCCAGCTGCCACCCCCACTTGCAAGAAAAGAGTACAATATTGTGTCAGTACAATGTGATTGTGGGCAAAAAGAAAAATAGTTGTATACAGTGTTTCAACCAGTAACTGCCAAAGGCTGAGACAATTCTTGGCATCAGCCTGAACCAAACTTGATATGTCCCATGTGCAAAATTGAGGGTAAAATTCACCTTTATATTGTGCCCACGACCAGCATACTTTGTCCTCACTTTTAACAAGGTACGGAGAAACAGAGTAATCACATTGATTTGATGGGCAATTCTGTACATTTAAGCTGGTTTTCACTAGAAGGTGGCATTCTGCCCCCAAAAGGAAAGCCCTGCTTCAGCTGAACCTCCAACCCTATAGCATCAAAGGGGCCCGTAGTGAACAATAATCAGCTTTTCTTTCACCACAACACCTTTCCCATTTTTGGGGAGCTTCAGCCTCTAGAAGCTATTAGCTTCTTGGATTATGCAGTCCCTGTTATGTATGTTGAATCCTCAGCCTCCTGGGCAAGATTTACCTGTAAATCTGGCATATTCAAAACAGGGGGCAGGCTTTACATCACAAATTTTAGGAAGCCTGTCCGTTCCCTGTATGCCAGTGTGTTAAGCCACCATAACCCAACTTCTGCCTATCTCTCAAAATCAGGCCTTATGAAATTCTCTGAATGCATGGGATTTTATTGGAAAGGCAATAAAGAAATTATGACTGCATATTATGGCAGAAATTCAACAGATTGAAAAAATGTATCTTTGTGCAATATGTCCTCCCACATGTTATTTTCTTGAATACTAGAACTATTACATCTTATTATAATGAACATTGGAAAAACATTTTACCTGTATTTTAATTTTAATAATATTGTTATTGGTAGGGGAGAGAGAGATAGACTGAAACTCCCAATTCCCTTTCCCTTTTGTCCGTAATCAGTGAAATTTTGATCAAGCTGATGCGTATTCTCAAACCTGTCATTAGTATGTGGACAATTTAAAAGTCTCCAGCAGCAGACTTTCATGGATTTAAACAAGGAGCATTATTCATTCACACACTCATCCCAGAAAAGCCTAGCATTATGCCAATCACAGAACAAACAACCAAGAAAAATACAATTAAATACAGTAGTGCACTTCTACAAATATTAAAACCAAATCGAATAATTAGCAGTTCATGTACCTTTAAGAGATCAATGAAGGATGGAGGTTTTTCCCACTCTGGAATTGAAGTTCATTAAGTTCAGATGGCTGGGTTCAAACCCAGATTAACTGCAGGGTTCCTTTGAAGCAAAGACTGTATACCGTGCAGACAGGCCCTGACGGCTGTTGCAACAGGGGGTCACATTTCTTACAGCCGAACTCAGAGCTGTTCAAAACAATTTGAAGGAGGCTTTTAAAACACTCCAATCTTCACAGTCTTGAAAAGGCATGATGACACAGCCTTTATTTGAAAATGGGATGTAGTTGCTGGTGTTCTGCAGACTGCCCAGTCTCTCTCTCAGTTTTTGGATAACAGAATTTCAAAATCAGAGGACAGTTTTGATCACATGACAAATAGACATTGATACACAATGGAAGGTAAATGATGGTCTTTCATAGTGAAGAAATCATTTCAATCACATGGTCAAAAGCCATTGATGTACATAGAAGGCTAGCTAGCAGTCTTCAGCACTTTATTGTGGATATTCAGTCTTGATAGCCCTCCTTTGTTACATGGCATACCAGGAGTCAGAGAGTATGGGAGTTTATTGTCTCTGAATTTTGGTGTAAACCTTGACAATAAGAGGTGTGAAAACCCACAAAAGAGTGATGTTTGGGCATGTCCATTCAAGGGAGACCCGTGCCTATTACAATCCAATTTGTAACTTTCCAGAAAGCTTGCTAGACTGCTGAAGTTGCAAAAGACATGTGATCCCTTGGCAGCCATCATATAGTTCACCAGAGACTATTTTAAAAGGAATACAATTTTCAAAATATATTGTAAATCTTTCATGCTTCAATGGCATGACATTATAAATAAAAATTGTGATTAAATACTATGTAGTAAAGATTACAAAAGTAAGGATGGTTAGCTATAGTTGAGTGAGCCAACGTAGCACATATACGCTGATGTGGCTTCCAAAGATTCTGTAGACTTATGATTCAAAATATGTCAGCCTGAAAAGCAATCCAGCACAACTAGAATTGAAATAAGGATTGTTTCATAACTTTGATGAGCCCGAAAGTATTAGTGTCAGTGAAATTTGAACTAACATTATCGAAACAAGCTGCTTAATATGAACTATGACCTTGCCATGACTTTGGTATGTTGCAGTTCTTATACATCCATCTGTCACACACTCCTCATGAGCAGTCAAACCATGCATCTGTTAAAGGCCTCTCTCAGTGGCTGACATTAAAAAAAACTTTGATTCAATTTAACCTGCATTGTCTTTTTTTCAGCCTCTCTGTTACAAACATGCAAAAATTGGCAGTGAAACCAATCAATGTGTACTTCGAACTACAGTGGATTGGCTTGCTTGGTTACATATATTTAACTCCATTGTTGAATATCTATATTTACAAACAACACTAGATGAGGCCACCATCAGCATTCTGCAACAGTGCTCATCACATGCAGTGTAGGACTCTGAAAGGCTCTGCTGGATGAATGAGGCAGATGGGAATCCTGGCACCCTGCTTACTCTCTAATAATCTGGCTCATCTCCTTCCACTGACAACGGTCCAGGAATAACTTTAAAGTGTGTTAAATTCCTACAGCAAACCTCCAAAGCCTTGGTTCATTGACTTTGAACCTAGTCTATCAATCCATTTACTGCACAATAAAATGTAAGAAGCCGATTACAGAATTGTCATGTCAAGCATGTCCTATAGAACAAGCACTGGAAATACTGGCAAGCACAGTTCCCCAATACCTCTTTTTAGAGTTCAAAAGCAATCTCCAGCCATCCTCCTTAAATATTCTTATTGGCAAGAAGGTTAATGTGCATACTTCCCTCCCAAAAAGGAAATGGAAATTTCAATAAAAATTGTTAACAAACCATGCAAAACTATTAAATTACAATTCAGATCATTCAGAAACCTGTACAAATAATGAAATGGGACAGGCAATTGACATACAAGGAAAAGGCTTAACATCCACCCTGAACAGTTTAAGGTTATTTTGGAAGGACTCAATGTAATTTGACTCGGTGTTCTTTGTATTGTATGCAACAATTATAGGGGTGGTTTTGTACCTCATTGAACTTGATTTTCGGCATGAAATGGGGACAAAAAGATCCAATTTTGCTCGGTGTATCTGACTGTCCAGTGGCGCCCATAAATAAATCTGCTGCCATTTTGGATCAGACGATATTCATGCATCCTTGGCTTTAGGCGCCAAGAATGTGCCAGTGAGGAGTCTATTGCTTGTTTAAGGGCCCTGATCTTAAATTAGTCAAAACTAATTGGAGCTTGCATTGAGCAAGGTCTGACTAGTTTTTCCAGGTCTACAGAAGATGAACATATGGTAGCATGGTGGCTATTTTAGTGATCCAGAGACCTGGACTAATGATCAAGAGACATGTGTTCAAGTCTCTCTGCAGGTGGGAAATTTAATTGAAGTTAATTAAATAAATCCATAGTAAAAAATCTAGTCTCATAGTAACAATGAATACCATCTGGTTCGCTAATGCCCCTTCAGGAAGGAAATCTGCTGTCATTGGCCTACATGTGAATCCAGACCCACGGTGCTGAAGTCAGCTCAAAATTTCTCTCTGAAATGGCCTATCAAGCCATTAAACAGCACCAGACCGTTAAGAAAAACAATAATAGAACTGAATGGAACAATCGACATCAACATAGGCACCAGACACAACGAAGGCACACCCAGCCTAGTCAACCTACCATCTCTTCATCAATAACATCCGGAAACTTGTGCCAAAATTTGAAGAGCAGTCCCGTGGACTAGCCAAACAACAGCCTCACATACTCATAGGATCATATCTTTCAGCCAATGTCCCAAGTCCTCTATCACCATTCCTTTGTATGTCCTATCTCATCAGCAGAACAAACCCAACAAAGGTAGTGGCACAGTGATATGCAGCAGGAAATGAATGGCCCTGGGAGTCCTCAACATAACGCTGGACGTCTTGAAGTCTTATGGCATCAGATTAAATATGGGCAAGGAAACATCCTGCTGATGACTATCCAGTACCCTCCATTAGCTGATGAATCATTGTGTTGAACATCACTCTGAAAAAGTACTGAGGGAAAGGCACATAATGTACTCTGGGTGGAGAACTTTAACGCTCAACACCAAGTTGTTCTATGGCACTACTATTTGTTGTAACATGCCTTTAAGGGGTAGAAGAGAAGTGTGCAATCCAGTTTTAGTTGCACTTCTACCTTTGAGCAAAGCACACACGTACATAGTTCTTCTGCTGATGTCTTCAAGCTTTCTACCTATGTATAAATATTCTCATGGGCCTGGTCTAAATAAATGAACCCACAATGTATTTACATAATCTCCTATGAGCAACTGACGTTTATATCAGTATATCACCACAACGTGGTGCTCAGGGGTGATCATACAGCCTGGCAGCAAGATTAAGTACAATTATGGCATGACGAACAGCCCTAGATCATGCTGCTTGACATGAGATGACTCTTGACATTCTGCTCAGACCACAATGGCGTTGCAGCGTTGGAGTGTGTTGAAATGGCATCATGGTGGCACCACAGCACAGAGATAGGGCTCAAATAAAGAGCTGGTAAGCAGACAGATCCCTCGTGGAGATATTGCCTGTCAGTTCAGTGAGTGGGATAGCGCATTGAGAGGACCAGCGTTGGGTTAGCTCAGTCAGGAAAGGCAAGTGACCAGGATGTGAGCCAGAGCGATAGCGAGGGAGAGTCCAACAAAATAAAAAGTAACAAAAAAAGTCATAAAAATTGGGCCAGAAAAGATTGCGATTATAAAAGGCGGAGCTTCAGAAAAGCATGCGAAAGTGACTATAGCGACACTCATCCCAGGTATTCTTGGAGAAAGAAGGTAAAAGGAATATTGTCAGAATGTCCATATAATTCCCCAGTTTGAATTGGGATGCAGCTGAGCCGCTATCCAAATTCAAAGTTTTGAAACAGCTAACAGATCTATGGTTTCTTGATTCAGGTGTGTCTGAACCAGATAAGCAAGCCATAAAAAATTGCTTAGCAATTGGAATGAAGGCCTACACAGGTTGAACACGTCAGGATTAACAACAGAGCTAAACAATCCCCAAAATATATGGACTACATTGGAAGACCGGTTCAGAATCAAGTTAAACCTCTGTATTCAGCAATTAGAGTTCATGTCATTTCAACAACAGCCTACAGAATCCATTGACCACTTCATCAGTAGATGTAGAAAAAAGGCTATGTTCTATGGTTTTTCAAATGCAGAGTTAGCAGTCAGAATTGTTGACACAAAAACAAAAAATGCTGGAAAAACTCAGCAAGTCTAACAGCATCTGTGGAGTGTTGTCAGACCTGCTGAGTTTTTCCAGCATTTTTTGTTTTTGTTTCAGATTTACAGCATCCACAGTATTTTGCCTTTATCTTAGACAGAATTGTTGTGTTGGTGCTCATCCACACTCATGGAAGCATTCCAGAAAGATCTGTTAGACAAGTTCAAAAAGTATGGCATCGAAGAACTGCTCAAGGATAGGCAAAGCGATATTTGCATGTGAATGAAGCATATAGGACCTAAGTCCCGCCCCCAATGTTGACTCACTTACTAGAACACCCAAACCTAGCAAGACATGTAGAAGGTGTGGCCTTCTGCGTGCACCAAGGGAATGCCCAGCTTTCCAGCAATTCTGCAAGGCATGTGGCAGGAAGGACCATTGGCAGCAGCAGTGCACTAGGCCAAAGGCTGATGTGGCTACAAAGAGCCGTGCACTGATCCAAACAGATTGTACACAGCGGATACCTTCAAGCAAAAGAGCTGGCCATCCAGTAGCCAATGGGAAACATATAGATGAAGTGGCTGACAAACCATAAAATGATGTTGCACAAGAGACGATGTGCGATGAAAACAGGTTTCACACTGCCAATCTCGTGGAAAACGCAGATGCCATCACATGGTCTGAAGTGTATGACAGGATTCAAATTATCTGTCTTAAGGAAGTTGAAACTATTTGCTTATGGCCAAGGTTGACACAGGGGCATGCCGTGACCTCATGCTAGTGACAATCCATGGAATCAGTCAGATCTCAAAAAGCAGGTCAACCTCAGAAACTACTCCTAGCTCCTCAGCTCACAACTTAATATTGAAATACCCAGAATGTTTCTTCAAAATTGGCAGCTACAAGGGAGCTACAACATTACACTTGCAGCCGTCTGTCAATTGATCCACCTCTTAAGTGCAGCATCCACTAACAAGACAAATTGAAGGGTGAACTTGGCAAAATGGAGAAAGATGGAATCATTAGAAGAGTACAAGAGCACACCCATTTGTGCAATTCAATCACGTGTCATAAAGAAAGACAGATCATTGAGAGTGTGCCTCGATCCACGATGTTTAAACGCAGCTTTGAAACGTTGTTCTTGCAAAATACCCACATTAGAAGAGTTGAATTGGATATTTGCTGGTACAAAATTCTTTTTGAAGCTTGCTGCCTAGCATGGTTACTAGTCAGTGTACCTCTGGGAGTATGCATGCTACAAAAAGGCAAACCGATTGCATTTGCTTCAAAATCCCATTTGTAACACAATCCAACTACTCCAAAAACAAGTGGGAAAAATTAGCTTTAGTGTTTGGAATCATGTGTTTTCACACCTATCTATGTGGCAAAAGATTTGTGGTACAGACCGACCACAAACCACTGGCGATGATTTGGCAAAAACCACTTACCAGTGCATCACCAAGATTGCTGCATCTCTTGATAAAGATTCAAGGTCACGATTGTGAGATTAGGTACAAGCCAGATAACTTGATAGTCACATCGGATACACTTAGCAGATTGCCTAACCTAGTGCACTACAAATGCCAGCAGCTACAAGAAATGGCAAAAGGTTCTACACTACAGAAACTGTGGAAAACCATCATCAAAGAATGGTTCCACATGAAATTCCTACCCATCCTTGGTCCAAAATTGCATCCGACCCCTTCCATGTCCATGGCACTGACTTTATCGTCAACTACTTTACCAAGTACCCCATTATTCAACAATTGCACAATACGTCAAGCACACTCTGGGTGCTATTTTCAATTTATTTGGTGCAACTAGAGAGATCATTATAGACAATAGTCCAAAATTTTTGGTAAGCCATTTCAGGATATGTGAAGTAAGTGGAATATTGATCACACTACTTTTACTCCTCATTATCCTTATCTAACTAAACAAATGATTCACATGGTGAAATCCCTAATTTTCAAAAGTAGACAGACCATGCAAGATTTACATATTGTAATGTCACATCTGAGAGTGACAGCTTTAAGTGCAACTATTCCATCACCCGCACAGCTCATGCTGTCAGGCCAATGTGTACCAATTTTCCTACTCTTACCCATTCTACTCGCTCAGAAACTAGAGAACAACTTTTAAAACTGCAAGAGCAGATGATCAATTTGCATGATAAAAATACATGTACAGAACTGCCATGTTTACAGTTGGGACAAAAAATTTGCATCCAGGATCCCACAGAAGGTATGTGGCAACCAGCTGAGTTGACAAGGATTTGTTTGGACCCAAAGTTCTATGAAGTCATTACAAGGAGAAATCAGGTCCATTCCAGCTTCTCAACCACCATGCAATCCTATTGCATTGAGGACATGATCCCAAGTGCAACCAGGAATAACATCTAAGTATGATAATCCCACGGATCACTGTGAGCAACTGAAGAAACCTCAAGACAAGGTTACCATTACAAGGTCTGGGCTACCAGCAGATTACCTCGATGCTTTAGAAACCCATAGATTCATGAATTCTATACATTTGTGTAATGGTAACTAAACATGGACATGCATTGTAAATAGTTGTATTTCTTTGGCAGGGGGAAAAGTATCTTTAAAAATAAAGGGGGATGTTGTAGTGTGCCTTTAAGGGATAGCAGGGATAGAAGGGAAGTTTGTCATGAGATTGAGTCATAGTTTCACTTTTGCCTTTAAGCAGAGCACACATACACACAGCTTTTCTGATGATGTCTTCAAGATTTCCACCTGTGTACAAATGTTCCCATGTGCCTAGTCTAAAAAAAGAAACTCACCATGTGTTTACACAATCCCTTATGAGCTTATATCAGTACAACATCATGAAACTACTGACTGAACTGGCCAAGTCCTGAAGGGCATATCTGCCAGACTGGCCTGTGGTAGGTGGTGAGAGAACTAACATGAGGGAAAGACCTACTTGACCTCATCTTTACCAATCTACCTGTTGCAGACGCACCTGTCCATGATAATATTGGCTAGTGACTACTGCACAGGCTTGTGGAGGCAAAATCATGTCTTCACAGTGAGGGCACTCTCTCTTGTGTTGTGAGGCACCACCACTGTTCTAGTGACTCAAATCAGGTCCAACAGCTCAAATCTGTGCATCCATGAGGTGCTGTAGGTCATTTGCAACAGCAGAATTGTGTTCCAACACAGGCAATAATCTCATGGGCAAGCATTTCCCTCACTCTACCATTATCATTAAGCCAGGGGACCAACCCTGGTTCAATGAGAATCATTTTCTTCATCTATAGAATCAACACTGATGTATCCTTTTAATTCAACTGACAGCTTTTCTAAAAGTGTTCTAATTCAAATCTAATTAATCTTCATTTTTAGCACAAAGAAGAGCTTTCAAATAATAAGTTATCAAATAATTGTCCCCGCCATTTTGCCACCTTTGACCAATTCTATTATCTCGTCCGATCCTTCTATTCTATCCCTCCCCCTTTCATCCCTTCCCCTCCATGAATTCCCTCTCATGACATCCTCATTCCATTCCTCCTAGACTATCTCCCTCTTGCCATTCCCATCCATTTCATCAATCCCATCCCAATCCTCACAGAAGTAATCTCTCCAGCCAGCAGAGCTTTGTCACTGGGCTCCCCTTACCTTCTGCTGTTCATGTTCTCACCAAACCCCAACCCTGCCACCATTATTGCCGCTGCCACCAAACGTTCACAGTTGGATATGCATTAAGCACTCCAGTCCTCCACATATCCCATGTACCTCCGCATTTGTCAGACTCTATCCACCAAATAAACCTACCAATAGACATGCCCCTTAACTGACCAATTAAAACAGTCTAGACAGACAAAAACTTATTATTATAGATTCCGATTATCATCAGATGACATAACTTGTTCTCCACCTTCCTGACCACTAAATTAAGTAATTAATAAATGAGAGAGAAAGTTATTGTCTTAAATTGTCTATATGATTGAAGGAAGATTGAAGTCACTGGTCCTGTGGAGAGAAAGCACAAAAAAAAGGGACAAGTAACAAATGCAATGGATCTTGATGCGAAATTCTGTCTTAATTCATGGAAAGATGAAGTACATTGTCCTCCTGCAAATGAGTTGAGCAACCTCTTTTTTTGGTGAGAAAGATGTGCTATTTTCATCAAAGGTATGAGATACACAGGTAAAATGATGATATAATTCACGCAACATATGTCATTTGTGTCATCTGTTTGGAAAAAGTTAAGACAAAAATTTTCCAAAATCTTCGAACAAAAGCTTCTGGTTGAATTGAATCAATAACCTAGAAACTAAATTCTTGTGGCTATTGCAGAATCGTAAATAGAATGAACTTTGTTTTCTGAAATTAAGCCCATCAGGAACACTAATTCATAACAAAGGCTTCTAGCAAAGGAATAGATTAAACAAAGAGATCTCCAGCGAACAAACTGTATTAGAAAATGTTGAATTTTTAAAAATTCTATTCACTCCTCCTACATTGATAAATTAACTTAGACATTATTATCCCCACCACTTTATTTAAGTTTCCTATTCTCCGAAAGGTGTAACTTTTACGCTTATTCATACCTTGGTCCAACGATTATTAGCCTGCAAGAGCCCAGTTTCCAGATTAAAGCGTTGTTCTGGGACCAGACTGGTGCTTTTGAGTGCCACTCCTCCACTCTCATTTATACGTTTCAATATCCCTTTCCGTGGAGGAAATTCATCCACTCGAAACTGAAAAAAATGAAAGACATGCATTTTCTATATGTGGATTATTATTCCCCAAATTAAATTATGTAATATCCAATATATTTCTAAACTGGCAATATTAGTGTTCAAAGAAAGGTGAGACTGAAGGTTAAAGAGCACTATGGGCTGGATTTTCCTCCAGGAATCCATTGGTTTTCAGCTGGTCCTAAAGCTTTGTCCAGAGGAAAATGGGCCAGGAAGATCTAACATTGATTTCCTGTTGTTAAAACTGACAGCATACATTTTTCTATCCTGTCTCCAACCTGCACAATCTATTGCCCATCTACTATATTTGAATGACCAGGAAAACGAGCTGTGGTTACAGCGGGATTGAAACAGCGGGAAGACATTCTGCTCCAACCCATTTTTGGGGAAATGAAAATGTCACTCTTCCTCAATACACCAGTTAATGTTGCAACCATAGTAAAGTTGTCACTAGAGCAGAACTGACCAGGGTTGAATAACCCTGGAGATTGTGCCCTGGAGTTTTTACTTTATTGGCTTCAGGATCTATGAGAAATTTTAGTGGACGACCTTACTGGAAGTTTTACTGCTGACGATTCACTTTTCTTGATTAAGTAAATGGCTAGATTAAGTTTATGTGGCTTGTTGAAAGGAACCTCTTGAATGGGCTAAGGGGCCTTACCTTGTTCTACATTTTATTGTGTTTTCATACCTGTAACAAACACCTCAATTGGATTGAATCAATATATAACATATGAGTAGTTCAGGAAACAGCAGAAATGTCTAATACTACAAAAATGTAATAGCAAAATCAAAAGCATACTTACAACAAACTGAAGTAGTTACATTTTGATTTTGGAATATTTTGTGCCACATTCAAGACATAAACGATTCTTTGGTGAAGAGATTATTACAAATCTCTTTTTTTAAAAAATGCATGCACAGTAGGCACTGCAGCGTAAATATCTTGGATGTGAGATTTTAGAACCCTGAAGGATATATTTATTATTTCAGACTGGCAATTTACTATCAGTTTGATGATGTGGTGATCTTAGCAAAATTATTTGCATTTAATTAAGCATTAAAAATACATGGAGGAGGGGCACCAGATGTCCATCTGAGGCCTTCTGCAACCGACAGGCAACACATGGACTGCAGTGCATGGAGGATGATGTAAATAATACCATCATTCTACAATATTTCATTTCGTGCTAAAGAAAAACACTTTAAAGAGACTGGCAAACTGCAACAGATTTAACTCATAGGCCTGAATTTTCAGTGAGAAGGAAGGGCTTCATGCCTTAGTCAAAATGGCGATGGAGCCCCGATTCTGGAAATACCACTCCCATATCCAGCGCTGACGATTTTCACCCACAGTGGGGATGGGAGGGTGGGGGGTAGGCAGTGCAGAATGGGGGAAACTTGTACTTTGCAGACCCTGTGAGGCTGCATTCAAACAGATCCATGTTTTGTTACTGGGATTTCCAAAACATGACTTGTGGGCTTTAGACATTTGAGAAAAAGGTCCAAAGCTACCAGGTCAGGTGCCTCTTCAGAAGAAGTCAGGTGACTCCTTGAAATTGTTAAGAGTAGACATGAATGTGCGTAAAAAGTGAAAAAGCTCTGTGGAAATATCAAGCTGCAAAGTAATTTAAATCCCCAGGCTTTTCAAATGTTTTGAAACAAAGCATCCAGCCTGCAGTTGAAAAAAATCAGTGTTTGCTAGTTTATTGTTTGTTGACTTCACATCCGTCTTCAACCAAGAGAATGAGAATGAAGGTATCGAACTCGGGAAGAGAGACTGCGAGGTTCTTGAGCAAATTGATATAGGGAGTGACCAAGTATTAGAGGTGTTGGCAGGCTTAAAAGTGGACAAATCTCCAGGTCCCGATGATTTGTGTCCTAGACTGCTGAGGGAGGCAAAGGAGGAGATCACAGGGGCTCTGACCCAAATTTTTAATTCCTCTCTGGCAATGGGGGAGGTGCCAGAGGACTGGAGAACAGCTAAAGTGGTTCCGCTATTTAAGAAGGGTTGTAGAGATAAGCCAGGGAACTAAGGCCAGTGAGTCTCACGTCAATGGTAGGGAAACTACTGGAGAAAATTCTGAAGGAGAGAAACTATCTCCACTTGGAGAGGCAAGGTTTGATCAAGGATAGTCAGCATGGCATTGCCAGGGGGAGGTCATGCCTAACAAATTTGATTGATTTTTTTGAGGAGGTGACCAGGTGTGTAGATGAGGGTAGTGCAGTTGATGTAGTTTATAGGGATTTCAGCAATGCCTTTGACATGGGAGACTTATAAAGAAGGCAAATGCACATGGGATACAGGGTAATTTGATAAGGTGGATTCAAAATTGGCTTAGTTTTAGGAGACAGAGGGTGATGACAGAAGGATGCTTTAGTGACTGGAAGCCAGTGTACAGTGGCGTACCACAGGGATCTGTGCTGGGTCACCTATTATTTATCATTTATATAAACGACATAGATGACTATGTGGGGGGTAGGATTAGTAAGTTAGTGGATGACACAAAGATTGGCTGGGTGGTTAACAGTAAGGTTGAGTGTCTTAGATGGGATGGTCAAATGGGCAGATAAGTGGCGGATGGAATTTAACCCTGAAAAGTGTGAGGTGATACACTTTGGAAGGAGTAATTTGACAAGCAAGTATTTAATGAATGGCATGACACTAGGAAGTTCTGAGGAACAAAAGGACCTTGGTATGCGTGTCCATAGATCTCTGAAGGCAGAGGGGCATGTCAGTGGGTGGTGAAAAAGGCATAAGGGGCACTTGCCTTCATCAATCGAGGCATAGATTACAAAAGTAGGGAAGTCAAGTTGGAGTTGTATAGAACCTTGGTGAGGCCACAGCTGGAGTGCTGTGTGCAGTTCTGGTCACCATTATAGGAAGGATGTGATTGCACTGGAGGGGGTGCAGATGAGATTCACCAGGATGTTGCCTAGAATGAAACATTTAAGTTATGAAGAGAGGTTGGATAGACTTGGGTTGTTTTCATTGGAGCAGAGAAGAATGAGGGGCGACCTGATCGAGGTGTGCAAGATTATGAGGGGCATGGACAGGGTGGATAGGGAGCAGCTGTTCCCCTCAGTTGAAGGGTCAGTCACAAGGGGGCATAAGATCAAGGTGGGGGGCAGGAAGTTTAGGGGAGATGTGAGGAAAAACTTTTTTACCCAGAGGGTGGTGACGATCTGGAATGCACTGCCTGGGAGGGTGGTAGAGCCGGATTGCCTCACATCCTTTAAAAAGTACCTGGATGAGCACTTAGCACATCATAACATTCAAGGCTAAGGGCCAAGTGCTGGTAAATGGGATTAGGTAGGTAGGTCAGATGTTTCTCGCGTGTCGGTGCAGACTCGATGGGCTGAAGGACCTCTTCTGCACTGAGATTCTGTGATTCTGTGACATAAGGATTAGTGCTGCTTGACTGCTTCCACAAACTATCTCACAATGGGGGCCATTAAGTTCACAGTTTGATTGACAGCTCCAAGTGGTTATAAGTAGATTAGCTATCTTTGATGTGGGGCTTTGCATACAAATATATGTTTTTGTAAGGGATTGAGTATTTGAAGCAAATGTTTACTTTTAATAAGAGATTGAGTACTTGAAGGGATTTAAATGTTATCAGAGATAGTTTTCTTAAATAGAATGAAGTCTGCAATAGACACCTTGAACTTTATCTTATTTCATCTTACCATGGCTCCCGAGGTCTGCACATGATCCAGTAGCTGCATGGGGCAGTGGTCAAATTTGGGTCCTTCTTGAATGGTGTTGTTCAATATCACATTACTGACTACCACCATTCTATAATCCGTTGGACCATTGCAGGGAATTTTGGTGATTTTATAATTTTAACCTAATAATGCATAGTTTTAAAAACTTTGATAGACTTTTATAATGGGTACAGTGCTTTTCAAAAGAATTTTCTAAGTTTGCATTTGTACATATTTATAGTGAACTGATTTTTATGCGAATTACTTGACCTACTGGGGGTATTGCATCATTTTAGCAATACTGGCCTATTACCTTGACTCTCTCCAGCGAATTTCTTAGCTGCTGCTCATTTCCAGGGTCAAGTTCTACTCCCACAAGGCTCTCTGCTTCTTCTAACCAGCAGAAATATTCATTCAGGTCTTCCTGTAATTCTGAAATATTCTTCTCCTCCTCTAACCTGTCATGGGTATAATAATAGAGGTTACTGGCATGAATGGTATTTGGGAATTACAATTGTCTGCAATTTGATTTCCACAGCCAGTCCTTCGGCCTCTATTTGCATTGTTAGAAAATTTACTATATTTTTAATAAAGTCAGACAAGCAACCATCATGGGCCTTTGCTAAACACTAAGGACTAATCATGTGGCAAAAAATATTCATACAACAGTGGTTATTTAAGCTACTGTTGACATAATTTATTACAGTGCTTTCTCACTCTGTCAGGAAGGAGTTGTATCACACTAATATGTACAGCAAACTATATTTTGCTGACTTTGTATTTTGCTTTTCCTGATGTCAGAATTGCCCCAGCATTAATCTGTACTTTGCACCAACACATCATACATCAATATTCTCTCATTACACCTGTGTAATCCACTCACAGGTAAACATTTGGCAGGCATAAAATAGTATAACAAACAAATATTTGGTTGCTAATACGTAAAAAAAAAAGTGCTAATTTTGAGCTTAAATATGAATTAGTGATGGAAATAGAATTCAGCATTTATAAATACATTGACATTTGTTTATCAAACTGTGGCTTAGACTGGTGACTATTGTAGATGATGACTGACATCTCATCAAGTTCCCCGAGTGTATTATCTATTCCTACATGGCAAATCAATCATGATATTTTTATTATGTTCAATTACATTCAAGCTTTAGTAATACTGAACATCCAGTAGAACGTTGACAATAAAGTTGTCTTCATAATTTCTCAGGTAAAAGATTAAATCCAAACACTCTTTGACATTAAATTTGTCAGTCTTAGTTCCTAGCCTGACCCCACTTCCAATAAGATCTCACTCACTTAGCCAAAGCCCATTCAGTCCCTTGGGATGCACAATCGGCACAATTTCCATACTGTATGCACCAATCTTGTCTGGTACTGAGCCTTGCTTTTTCCTCCTCCCATCTTATCCTGGCCTCATGGCCTGGAGTTTGTGTGTTTTTGATGGTGAACACCATTACCTCTCTGAATCTGACGTAACTTCAGGATTTAGCGCAGAAGCAGATTAATGCAGAAATCCTGAAGTTGTGGTCTATCATTCACTGTTCCACTATAGGCTACATTGTGCACCCCTATAATGATTAATTATTAGATTTTTTAAACTAGATTTTTAGCAACTTACATCTTTAAAAGTTGTTCATGATATTTCAGCTTTAACCCCATGCGTATTTCACAAACTCTATCTTGCTCTCTGTAAAAAATTTTAAATGTATGATTGTAGCACCTTTCATTTCCTGTTTGGTGCCTGTGAAAATTCTTTAACGTGAGTGGCTGCTTGGACAACTTTATGATGCTGGGAACAACATGACAATTAATTGTACATCGATTGAATTAAAATTCTCACAGTAAGGATTGCAAGATCTTCAGCACAGTTTTCTTTGAGGTCAGTGGTGAGCACTGTCACTTCACTGCTGACTGCAAATTACGGACCATTGACCACATCTGGCAGGCCTTCAGTATACATGCCAACCTACAGGATTTGGAAGTTCTGGTATGATAGCCAAGTGGTTATGGTAATGGGCTTGTAACCCCAAGATCAAGAGTTCAAATCTCACCATGGCAAATTATGAAACAATGTAATTTCATCTGAATAGGAATAGATGGAAACGTGTTTGTACTCGAAAGAGTTACAGGATTTGGAAGAGGTGACAGCTTCCAAAAATATTGTGGTAATTTAAAAATAAACCAGACAACTCAAAAATAATGCGCAGTTGAAAACCAGCACTGAACAAAGGGCTATGACCAACTTCATGAATTCAAGGCAACTAAAAAAATTACCTTCAATTTGATTACTTTGGACTTAAATATTTTATTATTGTTTTTGGAACCCAATTCAGAATTCCGTTTCTATCCCTGCAAAATCCAATTACTTCACGGATGACACATGAAAAAATTATTTACTATGGGATTGCATTGGAAATGAGCTTTTCATGTGTAAAATTGTAGTTATACCCAATATCATTTGTTTGTATTAAATAGAGAAAAGAAGTGAATAGGTGGATTTTATAGGTAGTGGGGGGAGATGTCACTGCTGATAAGTAGAGGGCTCTGTTTTGAAACCAAATATCAGCAGTCAGCACTCAGCAAAAGCATAAGCTAATTATGAAGTGGCACTTCCTGTGACTTAGGATATATTTATACTGCAGCTATTGTTGGTGTGGGGTAATTTTGCTTTGTACTGATGCTGCTGGTATAATGCAAATACAACCTTAATCTGGATAAAAGTCTGGCCTGAGAGAAAAACAGGGTCAGAATCCCTGTAGGGTCTTATCACTTGATTTACAATGCACAAGTTTACTATTATTGCAGAATCAAACTGCTTTGCACCATTGGCAAACTTGCAGGATAGCGTAAAAGTGCATTTTGTTTGCAGTGGCGTATTTATAAATTCTGGAAGGGCAAAGAGAGCTGTGTTCCATTTTTCGGCTCCCTAAGCATCCTATGGATATGTTTCTGCATCTCATCCCAGTGAAGTTCTCTCCCAAGGTCCATGTCCTTGAAGAAGCTTTGAGCCACCCTCCTAATTGGTCCCTTCCAAATTTAAGTTAATTATTTTTAAGTCTATTTATGAAGCACTGTGGGATATTTCTTACCTCAAAGTAATTATATAAATGCAAGTTGTTGTTGACTTTGAATCTGGCATAGATTGCTGGGATCAAATTCTGCTCTCTGTTAATTGTTGTGGCTCTACATGGAAGGATTCTGCATAGTCTTAAATTACTTTCCAATGAGTGCAGATCCACAGTACAATTTAACAGCAATTTAGCAACTCCTCTGAGGGGGTACATTTACATTACAGCCAGGGTTTTGTGCTTCTGCACTTGCCAGCCCATAACTTTAGTGAACGGAACGTAAATCATGGGCTGCTGGGCATAGGAACAGAAAACACTATCCTACAAGTTTGCCAATGGTGCAAAGCAGATTGATTCTGCAATAATAGTAAACTTGTGCAGTGTAAATCAAGTGATAAGACCCTGCAGGGATTCTCACCCTGTTTTTCTCTCAGGCCAGACTTTTATCCAGATTAAGGTTGCACTTGCATTATACCAGCAGCATCAGTACAAAGCAAAATTACTCCACACCAACAATAGTTGCAGTATAAATATACCCTAAGTCACAATACTAAGGTTGTGCACAGTAAGTGCCACTTCATAGTTAGCTTATGCTTTCGCTGAGTGCTGATTGCTAATATTTGGTTTCAAACAGAGCCCTCTATTTATCAGTGGTGACATCTCCCCCCCAATACCTATATATGCCACCTATAAATGGAGAAAAGTAATACATAAAAATACTTATAAGGTACAACCACCTTATCGGGATCAAATTAAGTAATAAAGCAAGTGAGAGACTTGAGGCCAGATTTTCCTGTCCTGACGAGAGGCAAACCCACGTCAGGTAGGGGGAATAAGAGGTGAGCGGGATGCGATTCCAGGATTCCTGGCCCCATTCTCAACATGGGGTATTTTTAAGGGCTTGAGATAAAGGTGTGGGTCACGAGGCCACACAGAGCAATTGCAAAGCTGGCAGATTCATTGTGGAAGTGGTGATTTCAGGTCCCTTGAAATTTTCCAAAGGAGCCAGGGCAGCTTTTGAAGGCTCACACCAGGTCAGCGGGGTCTGAACAATTGGCGAAGCCCACTCTGGAGTCAGGATTCTTTTGGCAGGCTAATTTAAAAGGTGTTGCTAACTTCACATGCCATAATGTAATGTTGCATGCTAAGTTAAGTATGTTTTTAATGGAGTGATTGATGGTTAAGAAAGGCAAGTGACCATTAAATTGACCAACATTATGAAAGTGGAGAAATCTTCAGGTGCATTAATTTATCCAATGGATAAAGGACTCGTCTGCCTGGAACAGTATTGAAAATCAGATTATACTGTGTCAATTACACCTTATGCTTTGATCTTTTCATTGATTGACAGGTCAGCCATCTGTTCAGCCTTTGAAGTAGTACAACAGATGGCTGAGTTCTTTGACTGATATGTCAGCCATCTGTCCAGTCTTTGAATCATACATCGAAGGCTTTATGTAGTTATCTCTGGAGGCTTTATTATGCAATAGTATGACATTATGAGGTCTTGGCTGAGCTCCAACCCCCAATAATGGATTCATGTCAGCAGGGGTTGTTGATATAGCTGTCAAGGGGACTCTTGAGCTATGTTTAGATTTACAGTTTTATGAACTCTTAGGAATATTTTTTTAAAAATGTCTTTGAAAGTTTTTCTTGTTCATCTTGACACTTTTTTTGAGCACCTGAAATATTTATGAATATTATTAAAAGGCCCATGAGTTCTGTCCATAGCAGCCCTGGGCTAATGGGTAGGGGGGACATATGGTGTGAATATGGCTGCAGTGGGGGAACGTGGGGGTTTGGAGGGAACAGGGAGGTGTATGGAAGGGCAGGGGGAATATGAGTGGGAATTGGGTGGTGAGAGAGGTGGGTTTGGGGGCTGAGGCTTGAGGGCTAGGGTGCCTGACATTTGTGTACAGAACTGGGACGATGTCCCAGAAGGCCTTCTAACCTGCCCACCTCAGCATTCACCTGCCTCCTTTTCTACCTCAGACATGCTTCGGGAGGTGGTGGCCCAACTCTAGCCCATCCCCGCCACCATGTTGTGAAAATAGTGTGGAGAGCACTGCTGAGCAGAAGGCCGGATCGTGATGTTGAAAAATTGCCTGACTTGTGATTCCTGCCTGAAAGGGGAAAATCTGGCCCACGGTTTTCACTGCTTGTTATTGCAAAGACTTTTAATGTAACAAGCTATTTTGATTATTATTAACCTGAGTTATTTTACATTTGCTAAATTAAGACAAGCTTTCCCAGTTACTGAGAACTTTCAAGAGAGCATTAAATTAAATAGTTATTTTGATGGTAAAAGTAAAAACCATATTGATGTTTCTTTTACTGAGCATGGCAAGATCAAGTCTCTCAGAAATACCTCAAAGTCCTTCACAGGTAATGAATTACTTGAAAGTGTAGTCAATGTTCTTGTGCAAACAAAACACAGCAGCAATACTTCACAGATATGAGTATTATTAGTGAAAAATTATAATTTATTTCTTGGTGGTGTGTGATGAAGCAACACAATTGTTAATTTTCACTATGGCATATCAGGACTTGGTTTAACATAGTATCTATAGCCATACAGACTCAAAACATTAACTCTGTCTTTCTCTCCTTGGATGCTATTAGACCTGCTGAGTTTTTCTAGAATTTTCTGTTTTTGTTTCAGATTTCCAGCATCCGCAGTATTCTGCTTTTATCTATAGCCATAGTTAAGTACTGACAATTGAAATTGGGTATTAAAAACCATTATGACATTCATTTTGCTTGTGAGGTTCAAAATGAACCTGTCCCTTGAATTGAAAGAGAGAAAGAAAACTTTCAGTTTGGAGTGCATATGCCACTTATGTGGTAATTTTTGAGTAGTGTGTAAGGTTAGAGGTTCAATTATAAGGATATGGCATTTAATAATACATTCATTGACCTTGACCACTTGAGCGAGGTCATTAAATTTTTTCCTGCGCTGCAACTAGGTCCTGGAGCTAACATTGCTGGCATTGACCATGCTAGTTATCTGGTCCCACTGCTTTTGGAGTCAGGAGAGCCTCCTGGATTTCTGTGGTTAGAGGACCTCTCGCTTTCTGTCCACTTCCTGTATCAAGATCTCCAATGCAGATTCAGAGAACCTTGGAGCATTCTTGGTGCCCTGATGCATTATATTCATTCTTCTTTCTGCTCAGAGACTCCACCTTAGTCACTTCCAGTACTTGCTGCAGCCAGAATGCACCTTCCCTTTAAGAGCTGTAAATTGGTTTTAAGAAGCGCAGATTTTAAGTGGTGCTAGCCTCGTATAAACATGAGCCATTGCTCAGCTGTGCAACCAGTGAACAGCACTGAATTTAATGCTGGGCTCAATGCCAACACTATTATAATGAGCAGGCAGCATGAAATTTCCAAGTGCCCATATCACAATGAGTGTGCACAGGTTAGTCATGCATTGTGATCCCTTGCCCATTTTCGAGCCTTACCCAATATTTCACTCACAGGGTGGAATTTTCCCATGAAACTAAGCGCAGTGGCAGGCGGTTTTGGCAGCTCCCAGCCCACTGTCCGTAATGGCGGCAACTTGTGCCCGATTCTGTGCTTGGAGCCTCGTTAATTATGCAGAGGCACATATTGGTCCAAATGACCTGGTGGGTCGCGAGCTGATTCATCCGCCCGCCATCAGCTGGTGGGTTCAAAGGTCCAGGGGCCACATTTAAACACCAGCCCAACACACAATCTCACTCTTCCCAGCACACCAGAGATGCCTGGCAGGCAAAGAGAAGGACTAAGAGCCTGAACAGGAAGGCAGCACCCGTTTCACACATCAGGCCGTCCAGGTATTGATCAGAGGGGTGCAGGTATACAGGCAAGTGCTCCATCCCAGGGATGGCTGCAGGAAGCACAGTAGCCTCAACTCTCCGGCCTGGGAGACCATCACGGAGCAAATCAGCACGGCTGGTACCCAAAATGCCATCTAATGCAGGGAGAGGATGAATGATCTCATCCGCTCCACCAGAGTAAGTTATCCTTCGACTCCCTCCAATATCAAACTCTCATCATGGCATCATGCACTCAAATGGCTACTCTCTTCAGGGATCTCACACAACATATCAACACTTGCTCTTTCACCGAGACTTTCACATCACCACCATCCCACCTGTCATGTTTCTCACACTCTATTCTCTGGCCCTTCTGGGGAGGGCTCACCACACACATGGGACATGCCTCTCATCCAGCGTCTGCACCTTCTCATCAAATGCCATTCTTTCTTCTTCCTACAGGCCAAGCTGGCAAACAACAGGCGCGAAACATTGCAGACCCGGGGAAGGGATGGCCAACATCATTGCCCTCACTGAATTCAAGGAGGCTGCAGCTGAGCTGGCTGGGAGGACAGGGATCTCTCCTGTGGGTAAGAGGAGATCGGCCTCTCCAACCAACCCAGTACAGATCACAGCTCCATCACGTCATCAAATCCTGACATTCACAGTGAGTCACATGCAGTCTTATCTAGCACACGTTCATGAACTGAAACTCTCTTTTCTATTTTCTGGGCACCAGCAGGTCAAGGCCCCCAAGCCAGTGCAGCACCAGTGCAAGCCCCTAGGCTTCATGTGAAGAGGAAGCTCCGGCAGAACCGTGATGGTGCTCACACGCACCCTCCACCAGCTCAGAGACACACGTTGGTGGGGCACAGCTGTAGATTAGGCTCAGGCTCATTTTCTAGGGAACAGCTCACTGAAACATCCCTGCAGCAGTCGGAGGCAGCGACAGCCCAGGCCTCTGGCACTCAGAGGGCTGCTGGAGCCCAGCCACCCACTCAGTCCAAGTCAAATGATAAGTCCCTGGAAGTGGCCGCCAAATCTATGCTGGATATGCAATAACAGGAGGAAGAACATCAGGCAGAGATTCGACAGTCACTCAGCAGATGAGAGCGAATGATGGAGGAGTCTGTCCGCGTTCTGTCTGATGTCGTGGCTCCAACATGAGAGTGCCTCAAGGTCACCATAGGAAGGCTGGTGACCACCATGGAGACCTTGGTACAGTAAGGCTTGCCGGATTTGTGCTTGGCCCCGCACTCCATGGCCACAGACCCTGGTGGACACCATCAAGATGTAGGTGACATGGGGACAAGGCACCTTGACCTCCCTCCAGGTGCACCATCTCCTGTAGGAGTCAGGACGGGGCCCTTGGGCACTCACAAGGAGGATGCGCATCAGCTAGACACCCTGGGGGCCTCGTCTCAGGACGCTCCAAAGGTGTGCAGCTGGTTACAGCTCCCCCTGCCTGTGACCCCATCCAGTCCAGCTTCTCAGGCCGCCAAGGGCACTTCTGCCACTGAGCAGGTGACCCTGATCAGGCCGGGCTTCTCCAGGCCATGGTCACCAGAGGGCATCCGCCAATGTCATCAGTACGTAGTAGTCAGCTGCCCTCTGTTCCGGATGTCAGGGCTGCACCCAGGCATAGTGCTAGAGTTAGAAAAGTTAAGAAAAATTTATCCCACTTTTGGTGCGCTATACATGTAAATACATTGCACTTCTGCTAATACATTTGATGGTTATGTGAATGTCCCTGTTAACTGAAGGCATGTGATTTTGTACTTTGGAATCCTCTTATTTCAAGGTTTAGCCTTCCTCCCAGTCAGTGATAGTGTCCCACTATGAGATTAACATTCATTTGATGTCAACCTCAGTTGAACTAGTATCTGCATTCCTTGTGAGCTGTCAGGGAGATGTGTTTAAATCTTTGTTAGAAGTGTATGATGTATGCGTTTCTAACCCTTCTTCCTCAAGAGAATCTCTCCTAGCCCTCAATGTCTTTTCCTTTCAATTCAGGGGATGTCCACCCACTTGCAGCAAGAACGCATCCTGCATTCACACTTGCCTCATGAATTGCCAGGCCATGGCGTTTGCTTTGGTTCATGGGGCCCTGTGAGTGAGCTCACTTTGGGAACTGAGAGTCCACTGAGGAACAAGAGCAATGTGAGAGAAGGCTTGAAGTGTTCGCCACCACCTAATGATGTAAACACTGTTGTGACTGAGATGTGGACACGCCTAAGGATCTCCTCTTCCCATGCATGTCTTTTCTTTTGCCACTATCACTGACGAGACACAAATGTTGCTAGATTATCAATGCTGATGAGCTTCCCTCACTCAATGGTGTTAGAGCCATAAGCTTGAGTGAGGGAAGCTCACTCTTTCTGGAAGCTGTCAGTGATTGATATGTCATGGGCACGTCTCCTACATCTTCCTTCCTCCATGGTGTGATTGCACTCAGACTGACCCTCAGCAGTTTCCTAAGGTTCTTGGGCCTCTGGATCTTAATCCTCTGATGAGTTCTCCACCAGGATCATGCTTTGGCAGGGGCAGGGAGGTCACCTCTTTGCATTGCCAGATTGTGAAGGGTGCAACACACTGCGCTGATGCAGGAAACCCTGTCAGCTGTCCAAGCATTTGAAATGCATCTTCAGGAGACCTATGTCTGCTCTGTAAGGGAGCATGTGGAGCTGTAAGCAATGTTGTACCTCTCCTCGGAATGACTCTGAGAGCAACGCACTAGTGTCATCAGCCAGCATTTCAGTGGGTACCCCTTATCCCCAAGCAGCCACCCCTACAGATTACAGATGTAATGGCCCCTCGAAAATCTCAGGTACCTGGGAGTGACTCAGGATCTAGGAGTCATGGCAACTCCCAGGGTACCGTTCACGAACGTGCAGTATGCGCTTCCAGTGATCACACATCAGTTGCATGTTGATGGAATGATAGCCCTTGTGGTTTATAAACATTAGGGCCTGCTGCCATGGGGGCCATATAGCTCCATTGGTGCAGTCTATTGCACCCTCACACTTGGGAAGCCTGAGATGGAGACAAAGTCGTTGAATCTCACAGCCTGGCTATCTTTGTCCAGAGCAAACCTGACACCATGATAGACCTTCAAGTAAAGGGCATCTGTGGCCTCCTTTATGCATTGATGTGATGTAGACTAAGAGATGCCGCAAAGGTCGTCTGTTGATCCTTAGAAAGAACCAAAGGCTAAGAAATTGACCTTCAAAGCCACTGGCAGGGGATACTCTCCAACTCCACATGGCGTCAGATCTTCATGAAGAATTTGGCATATGTGATGTACCAGAGCTCAGGACAAGTGCAGGCGTGCATGGCATTGCCTCTCACTCATTTGTAAATAGGAGACTATTGGGTGATAAACCCTAGGTCTGGTGAGTTACCCCCATTGTCTGGGTCTCTCCTCCTGACCCTCCTGTTCATGCTGTGGCTCTACTTGACCATGTCCCTCTTGGTGGAGCTGCATGCGGAATCGCTCTCCCCCCTTCACCTGCTCCACTGCATTAGGACCCTGGCAAAGGCAGCATTGATCCTGGGATCCATATATGCTTTATTGCCTTCTCTTTGAAAGGAAACATTGGAGACATTAATGATTCAAGGAGCAAGAAAGCAAAGCTCAGAAGATGACATGTTTGGAAGCCGCAAGTGTCCATCGTTTTTCCGGCCCTACTTGCATGGTGGCTGATGCCGCCTTGTCCAAGACACACTAGCACACACATCGGGATGACCAAGATAGCATTGCAGGTATGTAACATCTTGAGCCCTGCATGGGATGCTAAAGTTTCAGTGAGATGAGTAACCCAACCTAGCTCTGTGCTCCAATCTCTGATGTGGCATATTAATGACCAATCAGTTGCTCATGGTCAATGAGTGGATGCCCTTTGGCCCATTAAGAATGTCACATCTGCTGAACAGGTGACAGGTCTTTACTGACGGAATGCCATATATGATACAGCTGTGCCTCCTTCACTATTGTCTGCATTCCCAAATTCTACATTCCTGTGTGTTACTTCTGAGGTCCAGCGACTGTAATGTGAAGCCACTGAGTTCTGAGTAGCCCTTTAACAGTGCTAATGAAGCCATTGGCTTTCAGTGGCTTTCATAGCAAGGAGCTCTTCCTCCCTTCTTTCTAAACAGACTCAGGCTCAATCTTGTGGCAAACAAGAGGTTAGAGAGTGACCCCAGAAAGGCCCCCATCGTGCTTACCCTTCCCTCTCATTGCCATTCCAATGCCTTCCCTCCCTGTTGCCCCCATTGCGTTTGTCAATCTCACCCTTGTCTCACAGCCCATCCCAGTTGAAATGCTAGTTTCTGAAAGTGGAGGCCTGCATGAATACGACAGCACAGTGATGCTCCTCAGGACAATGAAAGCAAAGAGAAGGAGCAGTCCAGCCCTACAGCCCCAACAGAGTGGTGTTCATCGCAACAAGACCGGCACAGCGCTATGGCAGGTATGTTCCACCCATCTCAAACTTACCAATGAACTGAGGTCTGACTTGCGCACGCCACCATTTTTCAAACGGGCCTGAGGCTGATGTAATTTCCTGCTGGCATGACAGGAGATTGGAAGGTGTGGCAAGATTCCAGCGAGCAGCTATTTTAATGAGCAGTCATGACATACTAATGAATGCGAATAGCGTTCACATTACTAGTTGGCAGGATAGCTGAGCCGCCAAGAATACACCGTCAGAAGAATTACGACTTGTTTTTATGATGGCGGATTTGCAACTTTTTGCCTGATGCTGGATTCTCCACTCCCGCCCGCCATGAAGCCCACTGCAGCAGGATGGGAAAATTCCGGCCACAGAGCCTGAACCAGGAAGTTTAAGTTAGAATGGTTATTTCAATGCCTGATCATTCATAGCAAGTGAAATAGGGAGAGAAATTTGGGTCTGAGAGAGATATAAAAGAGTCAGAAAGAAAAAAAGTAAATAAAAATCGCCAACAATAATTAAAATCTGAAGGAACAAGATTCGAGATTTGTAAATGTTGATTTTCAATGTTAGAGAGATTGCTTAGCAGTAATTAAGATTTATCCTGCTGTTAAAAAAAACACCTACACTTGAATGGACAGCCTTAACATTTTCTGATGTGTTTAGCAGGCATCTAAGCAAAATACACCAGCTTCACGATACTGCATGTACTCAATTTCAAATCTCTCAGCAAGATACCAATATAGCAAAACTCCTGTAGTGGTCGGGCAACTCTGACAACTTCCTGATTTCTGCATTTTACTGGGCATGTGCAGCTGCTGGAAGTTGCTGTTCCATTTACACTGTTAGTCGCAACATTTTTTCTACTTTAAAATCAGAGCCAGTGGATCTAAACTTTTAACCAATGAGCAAAAAGAATAGCAATCACTTCTCGATAACACTGGGCAGAATATTGCCATCGGTGTGCGGGGGCGGGCCTGACACTCTGACGTGTAAAATGACGTGCGATGATGTCGGGCGTCACTTTGAAATGTTGTTTGGCAGGCGCGCGCCGCCGAACTGTCAACAACCTATTAAGGCCATTAAAAAAGTAATTAAAATTGTTAACAATGCTGCCCTTAAGGTTGGCGGGCAGGCGAAGAGCCCAAGCAGCTTTCAGGTTTTTCAGGGAACCTCATCCATGGGCAGGATGAAGTTTCCTTAAGCTTTTACAAAATAAATAAATATTTTTTCTTAACTTCACAAACGTGTCCCAGCTCGTGTGACACTGTCACATGATGGGACAGGTTTAAATAAATGTTTACATTATTTATTAAAAAGCTTTGTCACTCATTCAATCTCCCCGAGGCAGCTCCATGCCTCAGGGAGATTGCACAGGCCCCAAATCGCCCTCGTCCCCCCACCCGCACAGGTAGTGCTGAGTGCTACTGGCCACGCATTATGCTGGGCGGGCCTTAATTGGCCCACCCTCGTAAAATGACGGCGCGCAGCCGATCACGGGTGGCGATCAGCTCCACGCCCGCCCTTGCCCGCCATAGGAAAAATTCTCCCCACTGAGCTTCTAAAGCACCTTTCCATATGTCAAAAGTTTTTCTTTTCAAATGTTTTCTAACTTAACAGCCTTGTTTAAACTTTGAGATCTATGAATGTATGTACATAGTATTGTTAGGGACTTATGCTGTATTGTGAACTGATATATTCCTCATGCAGAACAGCAACAGAATCGCACAAAGTCACAGTCCTGGAATTTGACACTAAAATGAACTTATTCCAAAGAAGCTATTTTCTTGCAGATTCACAGTGAATAACATTGAGAGATGAGCTTTTAGCAGTGACAGTGATTACAGTACTGCCCATAGGCTACTTTCAGAAGTGTTTTTTTACTGCAATTAAATTCATGATACTTTCCACATTCTCCCAGAGTGCGATGTGACATGATGGAATATATGAATCTATACAGAATGTATCAAGTTTTACATAAAACTATTTATAACTGGCCTGATTTAGAGGAAGCAGCACTTCCCTGCTCTGGTGCTTACACTATAGAATTATTTTTACTGAGATATTTGTCACATGACTTTTATCACATATAATTTTATTTGATTAGGCAACATTATGTAATCTTATAGACTTTCCAACAGATAAGTCATTGTCAGTGAGATAATGCTAATGAAGAAATCTTTCAACAGACAGCCCACAAATCCCCAAAAAATGTTTCTCAAGGAAATTCTTTGGCCAATTAATACAATTTCAATGAGTTCCATCTTTTGTTTTGCTTTTTGCATGTCTTTTGCAATATCATCCAACCACACGGTACTGTGCACAATGCCAGAACAGAGCATACAGCTTGCCAAGATGCAATTCCAAGAATGCTTTAAATCTAATTTGGGGCGAACTCTGTTATGACCAAATCCCATTTAAAATGAACTCCTTGCCCTTTCTGCATATACCTTTCCAATTCAGTACAATGCAGTTATATAAAGGATTGAATGCATAAGAACAAATGCTCCTTTCAGTTTGGGGTTATTTTTGGTTACAGTTATTTTATGATAGAAGTCTGCAGCTGCATTAGGAATAAATTCACAATTGGCAACACCTAATTTATACAACCTGGGTGGAATCACATTCCCGTGGCCAAGAGGGAGCTATGCACGTACCTGTCTACACGGTTTGTGCAGAATTCCACATTTCCACAATTAATTGATTTGAGAGCACAGGAATCATAGAAATCTTAGAAAATTTCTGCCATAGAAGGCGGCCTTTTGGCCCATCATATCCATGCTGGCTGGCTATGAACTACCCAGTCTAATCTCACCCTCCTGCCCTAGGTCTACAACCTGCAGGTCATGGTTCTTCAAGTAGACACCCAAGTACTTTTAAATGTGGTGAGACTATCTGCCTCTACTGCCATCCAAACAGTGAGTTCCAGATCCCTATCACCCTCTGGGTGAAAATATTATCTCATCTTCCCTAATTCTTCCACCGATTACTTTAAATCCCTGTCTCCTAGTTTTTAACCCCTTTGCTAAGGCAAATAAGTCATCACAATTTACTTTATTTAGGCTACTTAGAATTTTAATTACCTCAATTAAGTCACCCTTCAGCCTCCTCAGTTCCAAAGAAAACAGCCTATCGAATCTTGCCGTATCACTAAACTTTTTCAGACGTGGCAACATCTTTGTAAATCTCCTCTGTACTGTTTCCAGTACAATCCCAGCTTTCTGAGAATGTGGTGACCAGAACTGTATGAAGTACTCAAACAATGGTCTAACTAGTGTTGCATATAGTTCAAGTATAACCTTCCTGTTCTTATACTCTATGGCCAGTATTTTCTGGCCCCATCATAGCGAGACCTGCCACGGGAGATTTGGCGGCTCAGCCAAAAGCCCACTGACTTTCGGCGGGATTGGACAATCCTGACAGCGGGCAGGGGCAGAAAATCCCGCCCTGTGTCTCAGCTAATTAAGGAAAGGATGTCATATACCTTCTTAACTACCTTATCAATCTATCCTGCTACCTTTAAGGATCTGTGGACATACACTCCAAGGTCCCATCCTGCCACACACTGATTATCATTGTCCTTATTGCTATTATTCTCTCTTGCCTTGCCCTTTCCCTTAAATTTGCCACATCTTCCCACATGTGATCCCCTGACCCCCACTATTTAGTTTAAAGCCCTCTCTACTACCCTAATTAAATGACTCACCAGAACACTGATCCCAGCACAGTTCAGGTGAAGACCATCCCAATGGTACAGCTGCCGTTTTCCTCAGCACTGGTGACAGTGCCACATGAATCGATATCCATTTCTCCCATAGCAATCTTTGAGCTGTGTCTTTAATGCATTTAACTCCTTAATCTTATTTACCCGACACTAATTTGCTCTTGGCTGAGATAATAATCCAGAGAATATCAACTTTGAGGTTCTACTTTATGACCTAGCTGCTCATACTCCCTATGCATAATGTCTTTCCTTGTCTTAGTTATGTCATTGGTACTATCTATGCCATTGGACCATGACAACTGGACCCTCCCCCTCCCACTGCATGTTCCTCTCCAGCCCAAAGCAGATGTCCCAAACCCTGGGCACTGGGCTGACAACACAGCCTTCTGGTCTCTTGCTCTTGGCTACATTGAACTGTGTCTATCCCCTGACTCTACTGTCCCCTACTACCACTATATTTCTATTTACATCCCCACTTAAATAGCTTCCTGTATCACAGTGCTATGCTCAGTTTGCTCATTCATCTTGCATCCCCTGCTCATTAGTATGAGCTGCAAGAACCTCAAACCTGTTGGACAATTGCAAAGGGCTGAAGCTCCTCAACTTCTTTGATCCCCATACCTGGCTCACTTGCAGTCACACCCTCCTATCCATAACCATGGAACAAATCAGACCACCCTGGCCTAAGGGATGTGACTACCTTCTGGAACAAAGTGTCCAGGTAACATTCCTCCCTCCCTGATGCATCAGTGTCTGAAGCTCGGCCTCCAGCTCATTAACTCAGAGCTGAAGTTCCTTGAGCCCAGACACTGACTGCTTACACTGGTGCCTGCCAGGTCCCACGTACTGTAGCTGCAACCTATTGCCTGCCCAGCCATCTTTATTGTGTTTTAAGTACTTAACTAAATTTCAATTAATGCCTCTAGTTTTGCTTGTGCTTATATTCTTATTATTTCAATTAATATTCTACTTTCCCCAATTGAAATTCCCTAGCTTAGATAGCTAAATATTAAATACTCAACAGTCAATCACCTACCTGCTTCCCTTGATGTCAAACCTCAATTTTTGTTTCTGAATGCACACTCTGAACCTACAGGTTGGCTCCTGGCAGCTGACCCCATTCTCCTCAAAGTCGCGCTGTTTTCTGACCCCACACTCCTCGAAGTCTCGCTGGCTCCCCTCAAAGACCCACTGTTTTCTAATCTTACGCTCCCCAAAGTCTCGTTGTTTTCTAACCCTGCTCTCCTCAGAGTCTCACTGTTTTCTAAGCACACTCTCCTCGAAGTCTCACTGTTTCCTGGCCCCACTCTCTTCAAAGTCTCGCTGTTTTCTAACCTCGCTGTCCACAAAGTGTCACCGTTTTCTAACTCCATTCTGTTCAGTCTCGCTGATTTCTAACCCTGCTCTCCTCAGAGTCTCACCGTTTTCTAACCTCACTCTCTTCGAAATCTCAGTTTTCTAACCTCACTCTCCTCAAAGTCTCACAGTTTTCTAACCCTATTTTGCTCAGTCTCGCTGTTTACTAACCCCATTCTCCTCCAAGACTCACAGTTTTCTAACGCCATTCTCATCAAAGTCTTACTGTTTCTAACCCCATTCTCGTCAAAGTCTCGGTGTTTTCTAACCCCATTCTCTTCAAAGTCACGCCATCTTCTCACCCTATTCTCCTCAAAGTCTCACTGTTTTCTAAACCCATTCTCCTCAAAGTCTCGCTGTTTTCTGACTCCACTCCACGCAAAATCTCACTGTTTTCTGGCAGCACTTTAAGGTCAATCTTCCACCCTCTTTTCCTTGGAGACTTGAATATCTCGTTATGACATAGAACAATGCAACAGCTAACAATGTTATTTTTCTTCACTTTTTTATTTCAGTGGTTCTGTTCAAAAAGTAAAAACTTAGGGTGTTGTATCTAAAACTGGCACCTAAAATCTTGTGGCTACAAGATCCCAACTAAAATCAAATCTGGCATTATCTGAATAGCTCCATAGAAAAGAGCACACAGGCCAGAGCTACCATCACCATGCTGTGATTATATTCTCAGGCTTCATAAATCCGGTTTCAAACATAGAGACTTAAATGTCGTCTGATGCCATAGAAGGTGTAGAAATGTCAGTCAAATTTTTATCAAGCAAGGTACCAGCTAACTAGCCTTGCTGGAAAAATAATCTTCTATTTCAATGGAGCATTAGAATTTAGGTCATGATTTTAAAATCTTTTCCCCTGGATTATTGCTTGCACCAGGACTAATGGAAGTAAATTGGAATGACACTTTAGACACAAATCAATTACATGGAAATGGGAATGACATATAGGACTTGTATCTAATAGAAGAAAATGTGATTGTGTATTGTATTTATATCCAATGGAAGTAATTGGGAATGACACTTTGACTCTAATGAAATAAATAAGAATGACACATTGGAGTTGTATGTAATGAAGCCAATGAGAATGATACATTGGACTTGTATTTAATGCAAGTAACTGAGAATGACATATTGGACCTGTTCTAATGAAGTCAATGGGAGTGACACATTGACTTGTGTTCAATGAAAGAAAATGGGAATGACACATTGGGCTTGAATAGAATGGAAGTAAATGGGGCTGACATATTGGGCTTCTATGCTTGCATAAGAATTAAGCTTAGATTGCACACACATTTATCAAGGCTTGACTGCAGTGCTTCGAGCTGTTTTACTGCTCCAGGAAAATATCTGTAAAGACTACCTCAGTTTCTTATTAAAGGTAGAAAGAGAGACAACAATCTAACATGTTATCCTCAGGAAAGCTTCATCAGCCATAATTGATTATTCAGTTGTTAGGTTTCCAGGCTCATAGCAGTGAATAATCTCCTCATTACTGTGCCTTCTTGTTGTTGTCATTTAACATACTGAAGACTTTTAGTCAGAAGATCCATTCGATTCCCACCCTGACCCCTATAATTTGACATTCATGCAATACATTTTCAGAATACCCTTTTGTCAGACATTGGCAATCTCCACAGCTGCAGGATTCATCAGAACAAAAATAATGTATTTAATAATTCATTTAGTCAGTGCACTGCCTAATATGGCAATGAGAAAAACAGACCAGGTAGTTTCTCAGCAAATATAGAAGCATTTTTACAAATGGCCACTGGATTAGGAAGGACAATAGGCAGCTAGAATTCTTGTGACATTTTTGGATCTTTTCAACCCTTTTTACTCTTACGTTACTTTGACCCATATCTTTGATCTAAGTTCCCTATCATCCATAACATTGAGTTTGTCCAGCTTTGCCTTGAGATCTAAGTAGGCTTTTAGGAAGTGCCTGTTATGGCACAGCAGATGGTAAATGCTGAGCTGCTCAAGTCCCAAAGGGAAATCTGAAACAGCTGCCACAACTGTTTTTGCAATTTGTATTTTTATTTCGAGATGCATGCCTTGAATTCAGTGGTAATAAGTCCACTGAGTCTTAGAGGTTTTCTTACAAAGCTAAATTAAACATTTATTAATAATAGAAATGATTTTAAGCAGATACATAGGTCTACAAATTACTACTATGATAACTCCTAGGTTCCCTAATTAATCTGACTCCCAGTTACACCTCTATTAAGGCAACAGTAAAAACAAATACATTTTCACAGACCCAGGCAAAGCACACAATACCCTGGACAGGGATATTCACAATGAGTTTTCTCAGCTTCAGTTCCTGTAGACAGCAGCTTGGTGCATAGAAGCTGGAGACTTTTTACACTTGTTAGATCTTAGAATTCCTTCTCCTTACCTCCTCTCCTTTATCCAGGTTTATTCCTTTTTAATGTAAATTACATTGTCCCAATATGTCTTTGCAACTTTACTTTTTCCATAATACAAACTTCCATTGTACTCATATGGGAAAAATAAACACACTGTTTGGCTTAGCCTCTATTGGCTAGGTGTATTACCTTACCATCTCTTTGAAATTGAAAACTCTGGTTTATCTAAAACTGCAAATGTTCTTCATACCTCACATTCTAAAACTTCAGCCATGTTTACATACTTAGCATTTCAAAGCTAACTTCTTTTTTGACAACTCTAAAGCTGAAGACTAGCTGCCTGCAATTCAATCAAAAACTCCCCACACACAACCTCACACAGACAGACTAATCCAAACCCCACTATTAACCTATCTTTACAACAAATCTCAATAATCTTCTGAAAATTATTATATTTTCATGACAGTGCCCCAAACAAAAAACCCAGTCTGTCACTTCCTTTTAGCTATTGCATCCATCCTCTAATTTAACTGGATTGGTTTTGTGTTTTAATGAGCAAATAGGTTGTCACACCTTACAATTACATAATTTTAAACTATTTAGCAACGAAAAGGCAGCATATCATAGTAACCTTTTAACAATGAAACATTTGTCTACCTCAAGTTGCAAAATATCTTTAAAATTCATAAATCTATGGTCTAACCTAATATTATACCAAAAACTTAAGTGCACACTCGCTTTTCTCTTTTTCAATTTCTTATTATTGAAACGTATAATAATCTGAACCATTTCTTAGAAGCTTAAATCAATTTTCCTCTATTTCAGGGGTCTCAAACTGAAAGAAGCTCTAAGTTAAGCTTTGAATTAAACAAAACCTCCCCATCCCTATTTTTAGATCCTAGAAGGATTTAAATGTAACTTTCCAGATGTTGAATATCTGACCAAAAAAAAGGTATTGGCAGTCATAATGAATGTGCAGAGATATTAGGTGGGAAATTCTCAGATCTTCTGGATATCATGAAGAGATGCATATCACACTAAAGCAAGTATATTCCTAGCAACCTATCCTTAGTGGAACATAATAGCCTACACACTGAATGCTGCAATGACAAAATAATTAGCTTATGGATTTGGAAGTTGTCTGAAATAGTCATTTCACATAATGTATTTTCCTGCAATTGTCCTTGAAAGTGGTCTCCAATTAAGATGACTAAGCATCGAATACATTAACTCAATATTTTTAAAAAGTTGAAAAATCATGTTCTTCTAAAATTCCATTAAACATTTTGACTAATTATCTTATGTTAGTATTTTAACAACATGAAATCTCCATATATTAAGAGGAACTTGCTTCATTATTTGGGGAAAAAATCATGAAAGTAATACTATACTTGAAAAGAAGTTGGCCCTGCAGGTCAGGTTCTCTTCCCCACTCTTTTACAAAGAAAGCACTAAGTTTTTCATTGAACAACTAGCCTGCCTGTAGTTAGAAAAATCAGAGATTGCACTGGTTCATGTCACTAGCTTACATTTGCCATTGATTATATTTTGCTTGAGAAGGAAAAATCTGATGAAACTCATGCGGTGAGTTCTCTATGTTTCACAAATACAAGCATTGCCTCATTGACCCTACTGTGTTGCTACAGGAGGCAGCCATGACTCCAGTAGCAGATTCATTACATAAGTGTAACTCCTTCTGTTTTATCTTTGCAGCCTTTCACTTCATCATGGAATACAGGGATATTTGGTTACATCTAAGGAAAGTACTTAATAGCCTCAGGCAAACAGACCAGCCAAAGGAACCAACATTTTCATTTTGGAAAAAACTTCAGCCTCTTTACAAAAAACATAATAGTGTTGAATGAGTGAAGCTGTCATTGTTCTTTAAGGGTCTGAAACAAATAGGGTTAATGTGGGACTGAGTATAGTAATGCCCACATAGTGATATAAGAGACCAAATGGCCCACATCCAGAATCAAGGTGGCGTTAGACACAGCCACATGCAGACCTAAGGATAGAGACAGCTCCTAGCTTGTACCCTTTACTGTATATTTGTATATAGTTCTAGGAGTTAAGAAAATCTCACAGTTAACCTGCGAAAGATTATGAAGACTTCATCAAACCTACCGAGATGTAACCAACACTCCACAACAGCCATATGTTGAGAACATTTCACAAAGCAATTCCTCGCAGTAGTTCCTTTGAGGAGGGACCTGGATCAATACCCTGCCTCTACTCGAAGAAACACAAAGATAGCAGCAAATGTTCAGCAGCCAAAGCCTTCATGAGTTGATTCTTAGTGAGAAAATCAACTTAGGTCAGCACTGGTGTTGAGTCTAAGTATAACTCCTTTTTACGTTCCAAGGCCAGGATTTTCCCCTTGGCGATTTGGGGGTGGGGCCCACTCGCCGAGGGGAAACTGACGTGGGATGACAAAGGGAGGAACGCCCAACGTTATCCCGGTCCCTTTAAAAATTCACGAAGGCGGGCGGACAGCAAAATCAGCTGTCCGGCCGCTGACCTGTCAATGGCCAATTAAGGTCATTGACAGGCTGATTAACCTTATTAAACACCCTGCCCGGCCAACCTTAAGGCTGGCAGGCAGACCAGGAGCCCCAGCGGGCTGCAGGTTATTAATGAAACTTCATCCACTGGCGGGATGAAGTTTCATGTCAGTTTTTTAAAAATTTAATACATTTTATGTGTTTATTATTAACATGTCCCATCTCGTGTGACATTGTCACATGAGGGGGACAGGTTAATAAATTTAATATTTCTCTATTTTTAGAGTTTACTTACCTCTCATGAATTTCCCTGAGACAGGACTTGGCCTCAGGGAGCAGTGCACTCTTTCCCGTGCATGTGCGAAAGAACGCAGTTTGACAGATGGGAATTCCCTCCAACTCCCACACAGGAAGCGCATAGCACCTCCTGTCAGGCAGGCCTTAATTGGCCCGCCCACTCAAAATGGCGACGGGCCCCATTTTGGTGGCGGGGTTCGGCTGCCCGCCTGCCGCCGTGCCGGTGGGGCCCACCTGCCCATCGAGGTAAGAATTCTGCCCCAAGTGTGCAAAGGTGAAGACTGCATAGAGGATGGAGAATTGGTTGTGGATTAGATGATTTAGATGCAAAGCCAGAAGCTGACATGATGGCAGACTCACTTCAGAACCTAAGTGTCAGGAATGGGTCATGAATGAAAACCAAGGGCAGGACTTTTAGGTCGGCAGGCGGAAGTGATTGGCAGGCCTGGGAGCAACCAGGGAACGGACTGCTGGCCCCGATCAGCCCCCAACTGCGATTTCACGCTGGCTGGCCAATTAACAGCCAGCCATCGTGAAGCGCGCACTGAAATGCTCAGCGCTGCCGGGGTGGAGGTGGGCACTGATGTAAGCGAGGGCGTGGGCGAGTGCTGAATGAAAGCTCCCTGAAGGCAGAGGGATGTCTCATGGAGCTGAAGACTCTAAAACTAATAAATAAAATCCGGAAAAAAATGTCCATGCATCACAGTCAGTCACCTGAACATGTACATGATAAAAATTCTGTTCATACATTTTTATATTTTTAAATTTAATAACGGAAACCTCACCTCACCCTTGGATGAAGTTTCATGATAAATGCAAAGTGCGCCTGGCCGATTCGCCCATAAGGTTGGATGGACCACAAAAAATCGGAGACATTTACAACTTTAGTTGCACGAATTGGCCTCTTAATTGTCGGCGGGCGTGCTTCTGACTTTCGTGCACACCTGCCAACCGAAATATCGCATGAGCGCAGGATGATGTCAGGACGCTCACCTGATCTCATCTCACGTGATTTTGTGTCTGACTGGGTCAGGCGCATGCCCGCCATCAACCTAAAAATTCTGCCCCAAGAGTAAAACTGCCTGAACTCAGGGATATTACAGCATCAAGACACCTAAAGTACAGCTGGTGACTGCACAAAAACTTCAGCAAACTTAAAGAAAAACAATTCAACTGGAATAAATGTCACTACGTAACTGAAATAGACTGTAGAAAGGAACTAAAGAGAGAATCTAAACTTTTAAACAGATAGTGTTCCTAGAAAATTTTCCAAATTGACCGTGAGCTTTTGTATAAATTAAGAATTCCATATAAATGTATAGCTTAAATATTGTCAAAATAACAACATTTATATTCCAAGGTATTTTTAATACAAGTCTAGAAGCACATTCAATATTTAGGGAGTTTTATTGGCTATGGTTTACAGGGTGCATTTGAATGATGTTATATTTGGTCAGCTAATCTGTCACTAGTTTTATAAATATGGTCCAATCCAGCCTTCTGACAAAAGGTTTACAAATTCAACAAGATTGATCCAAGTTCTATATTCTCTGCCAGTTATATGGCTGACAGTAGAGAAGATATCCATTACACACAGACCAAAGGGAACTGCAGAAACAGTTGATTTCTCATTGATTCTCTAAATTGGGAAGATGTTAGAACAAACAGAATATAATAAAGTGCCCCAATTAGCATACGTATTCTTTATATTTACAATTCATGCAAGTAACTTAAGATCATCATCCTGTTTTCATTCCTTCACGGCCTTACCTCTCCTGATCACTGCAATCTCCTCCAGCCTTAATTACAGCCTTCCAAGAACTCTGCACTTCTGGTTGTGCCTACAGCTGCCTAGTCCTTAAGCTCCGGAATTCCCTTCCTAAGACTCTTTGCCTCTTGGCCTCTCTCTCCACCTTTAAGATATTCCTCAAAACCTACCTCTTTGAACAAGCTTTTAGTCAAGACTTTTCCATTAACATGTGAATTTTACAAACGTTCTTGTATTTAGGCCAGAATTTCCTTTCCCCTAAACCTATGTCAAATGTGCTGAGTGCCAGTTGTGGTTCAACTGGTAACATTTTTGCTGAGAAATCATAAGGTTCTGCCTTAAAGTCCCACTTCAGGACATAAGTGCAAAGATCAATGCTGAGACTTCAATGCAGTACTGAGGGTGTGCTGCAATGCGGGAGGTACCATCTTTCGGATGAGACAATGAAATGAAGCCCCATCTGCAAGATCTGGCAGATGCATAAAATCCTTGGTGGAATTTTCCATGCTTGCTGGTGTCGGGCATCATGGTGGGCGTGAGCAGACAGTATGGAGGGAAGGCCAAAAATTGCTTTCATGATGTTGTGAAACCAGTTTGCAATCGTCCACTCTGCCTGTCAACAGCGGGCCGCGTTTCCTACCGTCACATGTCAGGAACTTAATTGTAATACATCTGCATGTCATTATAAGCCCAGCTCGCTGGAATCATCCCCCCAACATTGGATCACCTGGGCATGACGGCAATCTCAACTGAACATAAGAAATGTGCATCTGGCGAGTTGCACTTCGTTCAGGACTTTAAGGCTTATTTGCCTACTTTGCTTCAGACAGCACTTGCGGCTTCTCAATGATTGCAGGGCCATGGCTTGCTTGGGGGAGGGTTAGAAGTGACCTCAGATAAGGGAAGAGGCTGCAGGGATAGGGCTGTACTGGGGAAGGGGAGAATCCCAGGGTGTGTTGATCTGTGCAAGTGGTCTCAAGAGTATGAGAGCTGAGGAAGCAGTCTCCGGAAAGATGAATCCACATGGAGGTGTGAGGGTGTATGTGAGAGAGTGAGTGGTGATGTCACTTGAGCCTTCAGTGAATGAGATGCCAGTGAATGTGTGATGGGCTTGTGAGTGGGTGAATTTAGCCTGGCGACATGGATGAGATCATTCATCCTCTTTCTGCACTGGATGGCCAACCTCTTCTGTGCAACATTGGCACTGACCACCACTGCCTCCCAAGCCAGACTGGTGACACTGATGGGCCTCCTGCAGCCAAGGCAGGGGTAGGGACATTGCTCTAATGGTGTCCAGAAGGCATCCCAGAGATGCATCACTGAATCGGGGGCTGCAGTCTTCTTGTCCTTCAAGGCCATGTTTTCAGCGCAGCAGTCCTGGGCTGGAAGCACTAAGAGGTGTGTGCGTGGCTGCACTTTAAATCTAGTGGCTGGCCTGAGAAAGTAGCGACATGATGGCATGGTGGGTGAATTGGAGGCCGCACGCCAGCGAAACAGTGTGTTTCCCGAGAATGCATGATTAATGAGACAGGATTGAGATAGTACAGCGCCAAAACCCGCCATTGCAACCAGCAGGTAAAATGTCCTTTTTCCCACCCGCTGCCACACTTAGCACAAATCTGGGGCAATTCCGCACCCCAGTATTTGAAGAGGAGCAGGGAAATTATCCCAAAGTCCTGCAAAAATCCCTCAATCAGCATCACAGAAACAGATTATCTGTTCATTATCATAATGCTGTTGTGGGAGTTTGCCGCAGTGAAAATCGACTGCTGCATTTCCTGCTTTACAACAGTGACTACACTTCAATAAAAGTACTTCATTGGCTGCAAAGTGCTTTGAGACATCTGGTGGTCATGAAAAGTGCAAGAAAATGGAAGTCTTTCTATATAAATACAAGTTCAATATATATCCAAGTTCTATATAAATGCAGCTCTCTGCCTCAGGGAGATTATGTAGTGCACACTCGTGTGCATGCGAGAAGGTCACGCTTGGCCAGCTGGCACTCCTCCCCCCACCCACCCAGGCAGCACTGAGCGGGCCTTAATTGGCCCGCCAGTATGAAATTGCCTTCCGGGCCCGATTGTGGGTGTTGGTTGGCTTCCCAATCGCCCAGCTCCGTGTGCCAATGGCAAAAATTCTACCCAGTGTGTCTGAGCTGCATTATCCTTTCTCTGTTAGGTGAATTATTCATGGGTACTTCAGGGTCAAAAGTTTAGTTTTGAAGCTAAAAGTTAATTAATTTAAATATCTACCAGAAATCCCAACTCGCCTCTGTTACCATAAAGATAAGTGATTCAGGATGGAGCCTAGGTTGGAATTCTCAAAGGTCATCTGTGGGATTTGGCTGGAAGGTTTTGAGGTTGGTGCTGGAAGCAACCTAGCTGGTGTGTTCAGAAGGCAGAGGAAAATAATTTGCCAAGAGAGCAACTATGGACCAGGAGAATGGATCTATTAGAAACCAGGAGCATTTCTAATATTTTCTTGAGTGAAACTCAAGCTTGAACTGCTAAGTCCAAGACTTTACAAGACAGCTGTGGAAAAGTTTGAAGTTGATCCCAAGAAAGTGGGTAACCTTCAAAAACCTGATAAATAACCAAAAACCTTCTGTGCGAAATCAAAGTGGAAAAGTTGAGGGTTTTGGTCTAAGGTATATATGGTTGTGTCTTAGTGTGCTTTTCAAAGTGAAGTATAAGTAATTAACTAAGGCAGTGTTTATTCCGCAGATGCTGTCAGACCTGCTGAGTTTTTCCAGGTATTTTTGTTTTTATTTAGTATTGTTTGTTTTACTTGATTCTTGTAAACCCTGTAGTAAAATTCATCAGCTTTAAACCATTCAATCTTGTAGCTTTTTTCTTTCAGTAGATTTTGAAATTCTCTCTAAACATTCATGGGCACCACGGGGATTTTAACAATTGTGCAACACTAATAACAATTCCATCAATTGAAGGAAGAAACAGTGCCTTGGATTTTGTGGTGGTAATGACTGCAAAACTGTTGGCGGTTGCCATCATTCCTTCACTGAAACTGATAGCAACTTCGGGAGTTCACCACAGGGGAAGAATAATGTGGAAATCCAGAAGTTGCTGTCAGTAATTCTATACTCCTCCGGTGGCTGTGCGGGTGAGGTCTCCTCAGAGTGCAAACCCTGAGGAACCAGTGAATTCACAAAAATTGCCATTTTTATCCTGTTAGTCTTGCTGTAAAAAACCTTGAAAAAGTTACACCCTTTTTTAATTCACTCATGAGATGTAGGCATCGCTGGCCCAGCCAGAATTTGTTGCCCATCCCTAATTGCCCTTGAGAAGGTGGTGGTGAGCTGCCTTCTTGAACTGCTGCAGTCCATGTGGTGTAGGTACACCCACAGTGCTGTTTGGTTCGGGGTGGAGGGGGCAGGGAGTTCCAGGATTTTGACCCAGCGACAGTGAATGAATGGCAATATATTTCCAAGTCAGGATGGTGTGTGGCTTGGAGGGGAACTTTCAGGTGTGGTGTTCCCATTCATCTACTGCCCCTGTTCTTCAAGATGGTAATGGTCGTGGGATTGGAAGGCACTGTCTAAACAGCCTTGGTGAGTTCCAACAGTGCATCTTGTGAACAGTACACACTGCTGCCTCTGTGCGTCGGTGGTGGAGGGAGTGAATGTTTCTGGAAGTGGTGCCAATCAAGTGGGCTGCTTTGTCTTGGATGGTGTCAAGCTTCTTGAGTGTTGTTGGAGCTGCACTCATCCAGGCAAGTGTAGAGTATTCCATCACACCTCTGACTTGTGCCTTGTAGATGGTGAACAGGCTTTGGGGAGTCAGGAGTTGAGTTACTCACTACAGGATTCCTAGCCTCTTACCTGCTCTTGTAGCCACAGTATTTATATGACCAAAGGTAATCCCCAGGATGTTGACAGTGGGAGATTCAGCAATGGTAATGCCATTGGATGTCAAGGGGCAATGGGTAGACTCTCTCTATGGTCATTTCTTGGCACGTGGGCAGTGCAAATGTTACTTGCCACTTGGCAGCCTAAGCCTTGTCCAGGTCTTGCTGCATTTGAACATGCACTACTTCAGTATCTGAGGAGTTATGAATGGTGCTGAACATTGTGCAATCATCAGCGAACATCCCCACTTTTGGATGGAAGGAAGGTCATTGATGAAGCTTGGATGATCCAGCATTTAGTGGGGTGTGGGGGATGATTCCGGTGACCCAGGCTTGTAATAATAGGTGGATGTACTACAATGAAGTTCCCGATGTTGGGAAACGCGGCCCGCCATTGATGGGCAGAGCAAATAACATTTTGCGAATAAACATAAGCGACATGCACCCTGTGTGCTGCAATTCACTCAGAACTTCAAGGTTTGTTTGCCTACCTTGCTTTGGTCAGCACTCACAGTCATCAGGGCCAAGCTTTGCAAACAGCACCGCATCATTTTTAGGGGGCTCACGAGTAGGTCTCTACCACCAGACCAGACATTAGGCTTTTCAACAGCTGTATGGCTAAGACTTGCTTGGGGAATGGATGAAGTGGCCTCAGGCAAGGGAAGAGGGTGCAGGGTGAGGGCTGTACTGAGGAGCACAAGTTGATCTGTGCAAGTGGCCTCAAGGTGATGAGGGCTGAGGAGGCAGTCTCCAGAGGAGATGAGGCCAGATGGAGATGTGAGGGTGGGTGTGTGTGAAAGAGTGAGTGGTGATGTCCCTTGAGTTGGCACTGAGTGAGATGCCAGTGAATGTGTGATGGACTTGCGAATGTGAGAGTTTAGAGTGATGAGATGGTTGCCTTACCCTGGTGGAATGGATCAGGTCATTCAACTTCTTTCTGCATTGGATTGCCTACCACTTCTGTGCTGGATTGGTTCTGATCATCACTGCCAAGACGGAGTGGTGAAATTGCTGAACGTCCTGCGGCCAGGAGGAGAGGGTAGTGGGGGTAGAGGACATCACAGCAGGCCTCCACAATGACCAAAAGGCGTTCCAGAGATGCCTCACTGAATTGGGGGTTGCAGTCTTCTTGCCTTTCAGAGTCATGTCTTCTGTGCAGCAGTCCTGGGCTGGAAGCACTGAGCGGTGTGCAGGCAGCTGCACTTTCTAAAGATGGCACTCAGCATGAGGAAGCTGTGAGGTGATAGCATGGCATGTAAATGAGAGGCCGTCTGCCATGGATATGGCGTCTTTCCCAGGAATGCACAATTAATGAGGCGGGACTGGGACAATACGGAGTGAAAAGTCACCATTGCGGCCAGTTGGTAAAACGCATTTTTTTCCACCCGCTACTGCAATTAGTGCAAAGCTGGGACGATTCTGCCCCAAAATTCAAACTTATTTTTGTGGAATGCTCAATTTCTCCATTATGATAAAAAAGTATTTTTTTTTACAAAACTTTTCTTAAAGTTTATTTGCATTGATATTTTAGCTTCTGTCTACATCCAATCATGATCATTTATTTTGTCACTTGAAAATTTAAATTAAAAGTGAAGAATGAAGTGCTTTTAACTTCCCGGTTTGCTACCTGTGGCAATACTTCAATGGCATTGGCTACATACCTGATTAGTGACATCACTGCCTGAAGATCAACTTGATTTGGTGCCAGATTTAAACTGCAATCAGGAAAGGGGAAATCCATGCCATAAAGATCACTAGATCTTTGCGGTTAGCTTTGTTCGAGGTTAGTGGTGATTGCCTTTGCTTCACTGCTGACCACAAAATATTTGTACAGTAGACCAAAATAAACATGATAATAAAATCAGATTTTAAAGAGGTTTCCAATATGTCTGGCTGTGGAGTGAATGCCTCCTTGTCCTCCAACTGGTTATTTTCCATTATACTTTCTTGCAGGTGTGGCAACTGCAGCATAATATAACAACTCATTACACTGGGACCTATTTGTTTTCTCTTTACAGAACCAAGAATAAGTTTTACAATTTCAACACGTACTCCTGAGTAATACTGCAAGTCACAAACATTAAGTGTTTCAAAAAACCCATTGATGGTATTCGAATATGTACCAGAAACCCATCGTTCTATTTAATCACATTTCTCCTGCTTTCATTTCCCACAGCGTTATTGAATGGCCCAGTTATAACTGGATCTTGTCAAAATTATTTGAGCAGCACGTCGTCCCCAAATGTCACGTCAATCCAATAGTCATTGGGCAGGGTTTTTAGTTCAGCGTGCAGGCACGATCGGCGAGCTCAAGAGCGGCTGGGGAATAGACCACCACCCGTAATTGCCCCCTGACTGCGATTTCATGCTTGCTGGCCAATTAACAGCCAGCCAGCGTGAAGTGCACGTTGAAATGCTCAGTGCTGCCGGGGTGGGGGTGGGAGAAGGGTTGACATCTGCGCGAGTGTGGGAGAGCGCTGTGTGAAAGCTCTCTGAAGGCAGAGAGTGCCTCAGGGAGTTGAAGAATTTAAAACCAATAAGTAAGGATTTTAAAATCTGGAAAAAAATTTCCCATGCATCAGAATCAGTCACCTGAACATATACATGACGTAAATTCTGTCCATATTTTTTATTTAATAATGGAAACCTCATCCCACCCCTGGATGAGGTTCCATCAAAAATGCAAAGTTTGCCTGGCAGATTTGCCCGACTGCCAACTGTAAGGTTGGACAGACCACAAAAAACCGGGGACAATTACAAAATGGGCTTAATTACCCTCTTAATTGTCGGCGGGCACGCTTCCAACTTTTGCGTGCACCCGCCAACTGAAATATTGCACAAGTGCGGGATGACATTGGGATGCTCACCCAACATCATCATGCGCTGTTTTATGCCCAAGCGGGTTGGGCACATGCCCACATGCCAACCTAAAAATTCTGCCCATAGTATTGAAATATGGCTCACATTAAAGATATCAAGATGTGCAGAAAACTGAAGGGCCAGAGAAATACAGTTCATGTTCAAATGCTGATGCATTAATTGGATTTTGACACAATTACCATGCAGACATAAAAGTGGCAGTCTGCTGATCTTTCTTCTTCTTGTGACATCAGTAACATCTAAGGTAATAATAAATAGTTTCTGGTCAGTGTGTTGGACACAGAACTGAAGCACAATTACTGAAGTTAATATTCAAGCAACATTGTGCTGCTAGTTTTCTGAAGTAACAATTTTACTTAGCTTTTGGTTTTGAAGCAAAAGCATAATATGGTTCAGCTGCTAATATTAATCAACATTGCTAAGGAATTTATGAATTTGTTTGAATGATCTTGTCTCTAGCTGATGAGAAACAGAAGATGATCTTTTAATTTTTTTTTAATATTCGTTCATGGGATGTGGGCATCGCTGGCTAGGCCAGCACTTATTGCTCATACCTAATTGCCCTTGTTCAGTGTCAACTACATTGCTGTGGGTCTGAATCACATGTAGGCCAACCAGATGGGTTTTACAACAATTGACAATATTTTCATGATCTTCATCAGACTTATAATTCCAGATTTTTGTTGAATTCAAATTTGGTGGGATGCCTTGGTGGTATTTGAACCCAGGTCCCCAGAGCATTATCCTGGGTCTGTGGAAAACTAGTCAGTGACAATATCACTATGCCACCGCCTCCCCCATTCCACAAATTGGCAGACAAATTACCAGTAAGCAGAGATCCCAATAAAAACCCAGCCCATTGCTCTATAAAAATGTTAAAGCTTCAGAAGAGATAGAGGTTGTGAATTAAGTTTGCATTACTGATTTTCACTGGCAAACAATGTGGTGCCCTTTTGCCAGAGTTTCCAGACCAAGCTATTTCCATTATAATCAGTTGCTGATTTGTTTACAGAGGCAATAGCACTCTTCACATGAAACTTAACAGAAGGATACATGGTGAGAAAGTGTTAGGGCACTCTTGCATATTTTAAATCAACAATAAATAACCTTCCTATCAGTATAAGGAGTAATACCTCTCAATTACAAGTCACTCACTTTTCAAATTGCCATTATTATTTTTATAATTCAGTGCAAAGCAAGACAATTCTGCAGGTGAAATATTACTGAAGATGACATGCTAAATTTTAAAGCAAATTCCTGTCCAATCACAGTATGTCAAACAGAGCCCACTGAAAGTGGAATGCCACTTTCTATGACCTACATGAATAGCAATACTAATGACAACTGTGCAGTTAATAACATTGCAAAATTTAAGAATGAAAAGGACAAAAGACCTGCTTAGACGAGCTCTCCTTGCCTTTGTTCTAAGTACGTATGCATTTACTCTTTATTAAATCAAAAATATGTCAACTTCTTTGGATGCTACAAACTAAACTAATATCCAATTGCTAGGCAGCAGACTTTTCTATTAAGTTGCAAATTTTACCAATGTTCCTGTATTTAGGCCAGAATTTCCTTCCCCCTAACCCTATCCATTGGTTCTTCTCTTGGTTCAACATAAAAGATTGCTCCCATTTACCCACCAATCCTCAGCAAGTTATAAAGTTACATTATGACCCAGTGCACCTGAGCTTCAAGAATGGAATTAACTCTCCTGAGCCATACTTCGTGGATCATTATTTTAACATCCAATCAAATGTGATAATTGTCACCTTCATTCATACATTACATAGTTGTTTTATGCCTCAGTTCAGCCTCCAAGAATGACCTCTCCATTTTGCTGGTCTTTCTTACACAGTCTTATAGACTAAGGGTATTGTAGACTAGGAGGCATTTTTAATGAGAACAGACACAAAGGTGGCCAGATCATATGTAATGACGTCATCACACAATGGGCAGTCTGGCAGCATATGAATACATTTCACTGCTTCCCTTTTGTTTTTAGTAAACTATTTACAGTTACATTAATTGGGTGGCACGGTGGCACAGTGGTTAGCGCTGCTGCCTTACAGCTCCAGGGATCCAAATTTGATTGTGTGTGTGTGTGTGTGTGTGTGTGTGTGTGTGTGTGTGTGTATGTGTGTGCGTGCATGCTGTGATGGATTGGCATCACATCCTGGGTATACCCTGCCTAGTGCCCATTGCCTGTCAGGATAGGCTCTGATTCCCCATGACCCTGAATTGGATGGAGCGGTTCTGGAAAAGTGAGCAAGTGAGTTACATACAGTTTCAAAAGCAAATAAATCTTTGTAAATATGCACGCTTGGCAAATCAACAACTGACTCTTATTTTCTTGAACAATATCTATAAATCAAGTCCAACAACTGTTTTACAGAGTCTTCCTGATCTTCTCCCAGATTTTGGTGTGGAGTCAGTTTTTGGACTGTCTTGTTTCAGTTCAGAACTTAACAGAAGATCTTATTTCTTTTATGGATATCTGCTGTATTTGCTTTCAATTCAATTTTATATCTTTGCAGTTCATAATTTCAGCAAGTTTATTAGCAGTCTGTGCTTTCTATGTATGCACCTCGTTAATTTGCGTTTCATAATTAGCTTTCGTGTTAAGTTTTCCTCCTTCTCTAGGTTCAATTGCAGTTGAAATCTTTTGTTTTTCTTTTTTAAAGTATATATGAACTCTTTGAAACAATTGATTCAACCATGATAATGATTGTAAGAATATTTTTGATGGCTTGTCTTTGCAGTTTTGACAAATGGTACATTTGCTACCCACTGATTCTAGATCACCGCCTAGACCAGACCATTAAACAAAACTTATGTCTATGGGTTTCATCCGAATTATACCTGTGTGCTCAGTATGTAATCCTACCAGAATCTTGCCTCTTAAAGAACTAGGTACTACAATTCTGTGGCCCCACTTAATGCATCCCTGTTCATGTGACAACTCATTATAGTGATTGTGGAACCATTCAACCCCTGTCCAACTATTCAATGTCAGATTGTAGCCTCTCTTTAAACCTAGGCCTTTCTGAGTTTCAGCTGGAATTGCAGTTGCAGTGATTGGAAAGTCCTCATGCACAATTCCTGCTGTGAAGATTACACCTTCACTACCTACTTTTGAGTCTTCAAGCAGCAGACGTGACAGCACTTCAACAATAGCATTTTCCTTTGAATTAAGATGTTCAATATTGCAGTCATACTGTGAGAGAAGTACAGTCCACTGCTGTATCCTTGACGCTGCCATAGTCCAGTTTGCAGACCTTGGTCCCAGAATAGCTACTGGGGTTTATGCTTTGTAACTAGCATGCAGTTTCTATCCATCAAAAACTGATGAAACATTTTGATTCCAAAAATGACACCAAGCACTTTATTTTCTATCTGTGCATGGTTACTTTCATTCCTGGTTAGTGCAGATGACTCAAAGGCTTCTTTTGACCATCATCCATGACATTACTAGTTACTGCTGTGATTCCACAGTTTGAAGCATCACATGCTATCTTCAGGTCACAATTTGTGTTGTAATGAACAAGTAGTGCATCACTGGTCAAGCTCATAAGCATCTTGTTCTGCTTTGGACCAACCCCATTTCACATCTTTCTTCAACAACCCATATAATGAAGTGAACACCATTCCAAACTCAGGCAGAAATTGTGAATATTATTGAATCGTGCTTGGAAAATTTCTGAGCTCAGACATTTTTTTTTTGTTTCGGAACATCGATTATAACCTCTATCTTCTGAACAGGTCTCTCCACTTTAGACTTGGCAGAAGCCTTCTGACAGTGGACAGAAGCTGTACTAGTCACTTGCACAGGATGAAATTCTCAGGCATTCTTTGATGCCGTCTTCCTGGTAAATATCAATCTTACACACTAGCTCAAATGTAAGATTTTCATAACTTCAACTGGATTCTTTAATTCACCAATCCACACATAAATCTGTCTCATAATGCACAGTCTAAGAATGTACCAAAATTGCTATGTAATGATAAATTCTTCAGTGCCATAATGTACTCATCAACTGTTCCACTATTATTCTGGTTCCAAATTTGTAACTTTCCCCTCCTTCCAGTCTTGGTTATAATTATTTTGAAAGGCACATCTTTTGCCTTGTAGCGAGCATGAAGATTTGTTAATGTGCTATGCACTTCTGGACCAATCTCAATTAGCAAAATTGCTTTCTTGCACTCAAAAACAGCCTTATTCTGAGTCGGGATCTCTTCTTTTTCACCTTTAATTTCTAACATATTATTAGCTCTGAGGAACAAGTCCATTCTTTCAATGTATAAACTGAATGGCTCTCAAGCTCTGTCATACACTCTTAGTCTTCCAATGTATCCCATGAAGTAGCCATATAATCCTGTTCTCAAATGTAACAGTGATGCAGCAAACACTTTCCTGTAGCTTTCTGTAAAAGTGATACAGAAGCTAAGGCAGCCTAATCAGAAAAAAAATCACCAAAGTCAAAGTGGGTGTTGTAATATGCCTTTGAGTGAATGCTGCGTGACAACCACATAAAGGAAATGTGTCATGCAATCCCGTTTTAGTTTTGCTTTTAAGAGCACAGTACACAACTCTATATAAATGCTCCCATGAGACTAGTCTCAATAAATGAACACACATGTTTGCACAGTCCCGTATGAGCGATTGGTGCCTTTATATCATTATAAAAACATGACAATGGGTAGCTGAATCAGATGAAGCAGTCTATTCAACTGAGTGTAGTCACACATTTTCAGAAACAATGAGACTCAACACAAGCTAGTCAAAAATCTTCACCATCCAAGCAGTTAGATCGCTGGGAGCTTATTTTGTTCAGAATGGTCTCCACTGCCATTTGTTGCAAAAGATTTTACACTTTAATCCTATTCCATAACCAAAATATATTATATATTAGGATGAACTTGTAAAGGGAGGCAAGCACCATGATGACCTGATCACATATTTAATGATGTCACCACATACTGGACATACCCACAACATAGGAATACATTACAATGGGTCTCTGTTTTATTTACTTTACATTTTATTTGTTTTTGTCATCTTGGCCTTTCAATGTGGCCACAATTTTGGGATCTTAACTAGCAGTGAATGAGTTAAACTTGCAAACAAAGCAACATGTCCTTAACATATCTTATAATTAGCAGAAATGGGAAGTAATGTATTAAATGAGACACTTGAGGACTTGAGCACAACAATTGCAAGTATGTAAGATTGTCTCCAAGATTGCTTAATCCTGCAGAATTTGATATGCCCCACGTCTGATACAAACAAGCACAATCAATCCTGCTGTTACTGTTGCTATATAAAAAGCAATTGTACACGGCAAGTGAAAGAGAAGATGAAGATTAGCTAGCAACCCTTCTCCAACAACCTGAAAGAAACACACCAATGCATCATGCATTGTTGGTCTAAACATTTGATAGTATTTTGTAACCAAGAATTCTTAGAGTGTATAATAAGGGGAAAATACATAAGGCCCCCAAAAAATGGAGTGCCTTCCGCATTCCCACCTAATTTAATGCTATGAAGCAAAAAAAAATCATTAAATATTAAAGACATGAATGTTATTAAATTAAGCAATAATGAAGAAATGTGCATTATTAATTAATGAACGGTGCATACATGGACTAGTCTGATCAAATGATCCAAAACAGAAAATCATAGTATGGTTACAGCACAACAGAAGGCCATTCTGCTTGTAGTTTTCCTCTGGCTCTGTACAAGAACAACTCAGTTAGTTCCACTCCCAGGCCTTTTTCCTGTGGTCCTTTGTCATGTGCAATGTCACAAACAAAACTTATATGTTCTTTTTCAGTGTCCATGGCCAATATGTTTGTATGTAAAAGGTACACGTTTTCTTACCCTCAGAGTGATTATCCCAATTTAAATAATTCCAGCAGCAAGCATTTTGTGAGTTTTAAAAAAATAAAGCAGGTTATTTATTGACCCACAGGTTGAAAACATGACGTCTCACTCACTCAACTCACACACACACCATCACACACACAAAGATGTGATACAGATGAGGGTTTAAAAATAAAATTGCAATTTATGATGGTCTTAGTCTCTTTCTGGTAGGCTTGCAGTTCTTTAGATGGGCTGATGCTTTAGTTGAAATGAAAATGTTGTAAAGCCGACGATTCTCAGTAAGCTGTGAGGCCTTTTGCAGTCAAATTTCCAAAAGGTTGGCTCTCAGATGAAGTCGAAGTTTTAACAAGTTAGAGGGAGTCCTTCTCCCACTTTCAAGGTATTTTTAGTTATTACTTTGGCTGTTTAGATGACTTGTAGCTGGTTCAATGGCATTTTGATGGAGCTCTACTTGCAGAACAGTTTCTGGCTGTTATTTTAAAAACAGCACCAAGTATGGCTGTCTCATCATGTGACCGATTTCAAGTCCAAAGTCATTTCCTAAATAAGGTGGGTGGTCAGGTTGATTATAAAAACAGATCAGTCACACATAGTGTGTTTCCAATGGAAATCCTGGACGCATAAGGGAAAGTAGTTGACATTCAAAGATACCAAAAGGGGAGTTGCAGTTAAGAAAGTGTCTATAGCCATGAAGGTGGTAAACCTGTGCTCAAATTTAGCAGGGAAGGATCAGGATACTGACCAGAACTTTTTTTGCACAAAGGGAAAACAATTCTTTTTGTACTCCAGACACCACGGAAAGAGATTAAAATCCTCAGGGACACAGGTTGACTTCAAACGCTACTTGTGGCAAAGATTGCAGAGATGCCATCCGAAAGCACAACATATATCACAGTATCGGTGAAAGGGCTTACTGGAAAATGCTTGAAGGTTCCCTTAATTAAAGTTTACCTTCAGAGTAACTTGGTCACTGTGAACTGATGGTCTGGGTCATTCTGAGCTTACCAATGTAGGGAGTTGACCTATTGCTGGGAAATGGCAGCAGTCCACAGAGACTGCAGAAACTGAGGGGAACAAGCAAAATTCTGCACAGCTGCAGGGGGCTAAGGAAGCCCCAAAAATCCTACAGTTGGTGATAGGACTGGTAAGAATTAAGGAGGCTAAAGGAAAGCCAGTATAATTTAGACAAGCCAAGAGAGGCCTAGAGGAGAGAAAAGGTACTGGAATAAAAGCAGCAGAGGTTGAAAGGAAATTACCAGAAGTATGATTGACAGAAATCGTCTTCAAGGATTTAAATTGGGACCAGGAAAATTCCCAAAGAGGCAAGCAAAAAGTGATGGAAATGCCTCACGTGGTTGCAGTGCCACAGGGGAGTGTGACAGAAGCTGGACAGCCAACTGCGGGCAGTGTTGTCCTAGAGAACATGGGGCAGATTGGGGTAAAACCCATCCCCAAAGTAAAGGAAAATAGGAGGGTAACATGCTCTGAGCTGAATAGCACCTGTGAAAACCACTAGAAAAATAAAAGTGAAGTCAGTGCGGATTTGCGCACTCAAGAATCAAATGGTCAGGTTCTAAATTCAAATCTAACTGAACCCAGCAAATCTGCTTCAGAACCCCCTAAAGCCGAAGTGCAAGAAGAGAACCCAGATGCCTCGCAGCACCTTAAAAACTGTTTATTGCCCACTTTCACCCTAGAAATAAGAATTATCAATGTGTCAGAATCTGAACTATTAATCTCATGGGTTGTGGAAGCAGCAATTAAGGGGTTAAGAACTTTACAGGCAATGCAACAAGGCAGTCAGAAAAACTTCCAAGGTACAACCCATGGAACAGAGGAGACATCCCTTCAGCAGCCCCTGAAGTTATATCCCCTCCAGGACTCAAGTCTAACTTGAATTTCGATTACACCCAAAGCTCACCAAAGACCACTTGTCAGTTGGTACTAAAATTCCCAAAGCACCACAAACCAATGCTAATGAAAATCCAAACGCGCAAGACAACACATAACTGGGATCTTTAAAAAGATAAAGCGATAGAAGGCACTGGCTTCCTGAACAAAAGCCTCTCCCACACCAAAAGAAATTCAACTATAATTGTGCCTCATCCAGAAAAGGAAATGAAGACTATGCTTGAAGCAGAAGAACTGTTGCAGGCAAGACAAATCATACCAGTGTAAGATTAACGTGTGGATGTTAGAATGATTGTGTGCAGAATGTGTGTTCACATTACCCTTGCTTTACCATGAAAACAATGTAAAAAAAATTAATCAAGATTCCATTTTTTTCTCAAGGAGCAGATATGTGTCATGCCCAACAAAGGCATGTCATATTCATAACTTTTGAAACAAAAACTGTGCTCAGTGTAGAATGTCCTGTAACTGACTTTTCATTTTTAAAATTTGCTATGATGGGCTGCAAAAGATGGCCACTGAAGGTCAGCTGACTCTCAGTCTGTGGATTAAAAAACTGCCACACTGTCTCAAAAGGACAAAAGACACATTCCAGATTAGAATGTCACTGCCATCTCCTGCAACCATCCAAAAAGGAATTTCCAGACTTGAATTGGTCATTCTGAAACTAAGATGGTGATTGTCAAAAAAAAACCCCAAAGGGGAAATGTCTGCAAAAGACAATCTAGATTATGGCTAATCAATTTAAGCCTAACACCATATTTGGAAGGGAGCTGTGAGAAACCACATAGTAAGGCAGCCATTTGGTCTCCCTATTTAAGCTTTTAAGTGCTATCTGCACAACACAACAGCAATTGCAGAAAAAGCAGCAGCAGGAAGGGCAGCAACACCTATCCCTTAAGAACTGAAGACTGCAACATCGTGAAGTCTCCAAACCTGTTATATTTTAAGGCCCCCAATACAGCAAACCGACCTCCTGGTAACAAGGCTACAAGTATCTAACTTCATGACCTGCAGGAAGTCCATCTCTTGGAGAGAATCCTGCAACAACTCTGGTATATCACTTCAGCTATTGAATTCACCTAGCTTCACTTCAAGTCTAAAAAACCTCTTCTTCACCAGGCCTGCACCCTGTGTGTTCCAAGACAAGCTAATTGGGTAAATTATGAACTATTCTTTTGTTTATAACATGTAAAAGTGCATTATTCTCTTTAACTGTATTTTCATTGAGAGAAAGTTTGTGTGTGTGTGTGTGTGTGTGTGTGTGTGTGTGTGAGAGTGAGTGAGACATAGCATTAGATTTTCAATGAGAACGCATGAATAAATATTTCTTTTTATTTAATTCCATGAAAAGCTTGCTGCTGGTTACTCAAATTGCCCACACACTCAAGAAACACACACACATCTCTTCCTTTTTAAAAAGCACACTGATTATGGACAGTAAGGGAACAAGGATTTTGGTTCTCTCTCATCCCAGTTGTAACACTGCCATTTATTTTTCTTCAGATAGTTATACAAAATGCATTTGAAAGCAATAATTGAATTTTCCTCCACCACAGTTTCAAGCAGTGTATTCTAAATCCTAATCACTTTCTGTGTGAAAAAGATTTTCCTCACTGGTTTGTCTTTGGTTCCTTTGCCATTCACCTTAAATCCTCTGAACTCTTCTGCCTACGCAAACTACTCTATCTAGGCCCCTCATGATTTTGAACATCTCCATCAAATCTTCTCTCAACCTTCTCTTCTCTAAAGAGAACAGCCTCAGTGTTGTCGGGTGATCGAGCTATATCATTAGTGATAGAGTTGATCTGCAGACACTTCTTGGGAGGAAATATTAAGTTTATTTACAATATACTCAACAACAACTACCTGTGTGCTTTCAACTCCAATTCCATCTCTGCCCTGCCTGTTGAGGTAGCCCATGCTACTCTCTTATTGGCTACTACAGGTCATGTGATCTTCCTTAAAAAGTATTATTCTCAAAGGTACATTGCACTAAATAAAACAATAATTACTAGATTCCTCACCCTTTAACTCGGCTATACACATTATATTTAAAAGTACATATTTTTCAAGACAACATAATATTTACATTGGGTAGGGAATTTACAAGTTCAGTCTTTCAAGTGGTTTCATGGTTCGTGTGGAATGTCACAACTCCACAACTTCACATTCTTTGTCAGGAACGTCCTTTCCCAGAGTTGTCTGAACATCAAGTGCTTGGGTGGGCACTTGCAGTTCTGTATCCTCAACTCTTACAGGAATCTCAGACATGTCAGTCCTGGGTTGAGTATCCTCAACAGGAAATGCAGACTCGGTCATGGTCACTGGTGGAGCCAAATCTTGGCTATTTGTCTCTCTCTTACTTAAATGGTCCACATGTTTATGAATGATCTGCCTTCCACCTCCACATACTAAGTCAGAGGTCCAGTCACCGCACTTATTTCACTTGGTAACCATTTGGTCCTTCCCCCAAATTTTTCACATATACCGGCTCTCCCATAGTAAATTTCCTCTTGCAACTATGTCAGTTGCGTCTAGTTTTCTGGCTTCCCTGACTCCTTTCCGCCTTCCCCTCTAAATTCGGCATTGTTAAGCTCAATCTCATCCTGAGATGGCATTTCAACAATAACTCCGCAGGTGTGACACCTGTTGTTGTATGACGGGTAGTCCTGCAATGAAAAGAAAGCGTGCTAGCTTGGTTGCCAAGGAATCGCCAGTTAGCCTTTTTACGCCGGCCTTGAGTGTTTGTACCACCCTTTCGCCCTGTCCATTTAAGGAAGGGTGGTACGGTGCAGTTTTTACATGAGTGATACCATTAAGGCTGATAAACCGTTGAAACCCAGCACTCGTAAATGCCATGCCATTATGAGAAACGACTATCCCTGTAGTTCGTGAATGGCAAAACTCTGACATAGTTTCTCAATTGTAGTGGCTGACGTTGATGACTTTACCTCATATATGTCCAACCATTTTGAATGGACATCAACAATGAGCAGAAACATTGTTCCCAGGAAAGGTCCAATGTAGTCAATTGTGTAACCGCACCCATCCAAGGTCTACCTGGCCATTCCCATGGGTTTAATGGAGCTGTCACTAGCAACTTTTGCCATTGCTGACATTGCACACAGTGCTTTACTAAACTCTCTATTTTGCCATCTATCTCAGGCCACCATAGATAGCTGTATGCTATGGTCTTCATTCAGGGAAATCCTGGATGGGCACTGTGTAGTTCAATTAAAAGTGGCTCCCTTCCCTTTGGAGGAACTATCACTCATGCTCCCCACAATAAGATGCCAACCTGGCTGCTTATTTCATGTCTTCAGTTGAAGTATGGTTTTATTTCGTCAGATACGGGCTCCTGTGACCAACCAACTGGCACTTGTTCTCACACTTGAGATAGCACTGGGACATGACTTGTCCAGTCTCTGATCTGTCGAGCACTTACCATCGAGAAATCTAAGAAATTTAACAGTAAAACAAGTTCCAGTAGAACTGGGACATGCTCATCATTTTCTTGTAAAGGCAATAGACTAAGGGCATCGGCATTTGAGATTTGATTGCCAGGCCTATGTATGAAAGTGTATTCCTCTGCTGCCAGGATCAAAGCCCATCATTGTATTCTTGTTAAGACTATGGGTGGTATAGCTTTGTTCTCACTAAACAATCCAAGCAATAGTTTGTGGTCTGAAATTATTGTAAAATAGTGCCCATGCACGTACTGGTGAAATCTCTTGACACAAAAGATGATGGACAGGCCTTCTTTTTCTATATGCGAGTATCCCTTTTCTGCTGTGGTGAGCGTTCTTGATACGTAACCTATTGACCGTTCCATGTCATTGTCCATCTGATGAGAGGGCACTGCTCCTGCTCTCTAGGGAGATGTGTCACATGTCAGCACCAATTCTTTCGTCTGGTCACAAAGCACTAATAGATTGAATGAGTGCGACAATTGTTTCACTTTTATGAAAGCTTCTTTCCAGGGCTCCTCCCAAGACCAACTTTGGTTCTTTTTGAGTAGATAATGCAGGAAAGCCAGCACTGTAGACAAATTGGGTAAGAACCGTCCATAATAGTTGATTATTCCTAGGAATGATTTGAGCTCTGATGCGTTCTTTGGTGCAGGTACCTCTCTTATGGCTCTGACTTTCTCGTCAACTGGGTGGATGCCGTCTGAATCTACCAGGTGACCCAAATAGATTACCTCCCTCACTTGGAACGTGCCACTTTTTTTTTAGCACAGACTTTAACCTTGGCCTTCTTTTTGATTCACTATTGGCCAGACTACTCTCAGATGCAAGCTCGACTTGTCTGCTCAGTGGCTAAGCCTCCCAAAATTACATTATCTCTCAGCTTCTTGGGAAATTCTGCGACTTTCGGTTCAAAGCCTCTTTGGCTTCATTTAGCTGATTCTTCCGCTCTTTGCTAGACAGCTAGCTTCACTGCTTTGGAGTTTAACCATACTCCTGACTCCTGGCTGTATCCACCTATACATGACTCCCAAGGCTTCTTGTGAGCCCTCTCCAATTACCAGGGCTTCTTGTGAGCCCTGCTCGATTACTAGAGCTTCCCCTGAGCCCTCTTCGATCACCAGAGCTTCCCCTGAGCGGTCTCCAATTACCAGGGTTTCTCCTGAGCCCTCTCCAATTACCAGAGTTTCTCCTGAGCCCTCTACAATCACCAGGACTTCCCCTGAGCCCTCTTCGCATTTCTTCTACTGTGCTCCCATTCTACTGTTTGAGGTGGCCATCATTTCTTCATGTTGCTGAATCGTTACGCGTTCCTTTTGCATTTGATCTTGAAGGACAATCAACTGTTTTTTCAACTATTTAATTTCTTGTTGCCCTCCCTCTGGGGTCTCCTGTGCCCTTTGGCAGAGTTGCCCTCTCTCTGGGGTCTCTTGTTCCCTTTGGCAGAGTTGCCCTCTCTCAGGGGTCTCTTGATGCCTTCCGCAGAGTTGCCCTCTCTCTAGAGAGACCCTTGTTTCCTTTGACAGGGTTGCCCTCTTAAAACTTCAGCACTGCTCTCTGCTCTGACTATCCCTCCTTTCAACATGCAAGCTCTGTGCTAACTTCTCTAACCTACAGTGCTGCCACCCATCCTTCAATATAAGTACTGATTCTCTTCCTTTTCCCATTTTGCTCACCCGTCTTGTGGATTCTCACTCAGAGGCCTTGCAACTTTAGTGTTACTCTTCAAATGTCGGGAGTGCTCTGGGAGATTTCTCAGCCATTTTTCTTTAACTTAAAGGAACAGCATACCTGGTGAGTATATTTTCCTTTCATTTTAATTTGATTTCTTTCATTCAATCCTGTTTTATCCTCACCACCGTTAGTTGTAGGGTGGCTGAGTTGTACCATTAGTGATAGAGTCGATCTGCAGACACTTCTTGGGTGAAAACATTAAGTTTAATTACAATATACACAACAGCAATGACACATGTGCTTTCAACTCCAACTCCATGTCTGCAATGCCTGAAGTAGCCTGCACTACTCTCCTATTGGTTACTACAGATCATATGATCATCTTTAACAAGTATTATTGAGTGTTGTAATTATGGTTTTATTTAGTATGTAATGCAACTTTAAGAATAATACTTGTTACAGATGATCAAATGATCTGTAGTACCAATAGGAGAGTAGCGCAGGCTACTTCAGGCAGCTGTCAGTTTTTCTCTGCTGTTTCCCATGCTTTTTGAGTTTTGGCGGGATCCCCATGATTGAGCGTCTTCTTGCTTAACTTTGCAAAACTTCGTTCTTGTTCGGAAAAAAAAAACAGCAGCGATTTCTTCTCCCTTTTCTGGGTGACTCTGCAGGTTATTTTTATTTTTTTTATTCTTAAAGTTACATTACACACTAAATAAAACCATAATTACTATACTCAGCTTCTTCAATCTATCCATGTAAATTAAGTCCCTCATCCCTGGAACAATTCTTTAAAATCTTTTTTGCAGTCTCTCTTTAATTCTTTCACACCCTTCCTAAAATGTGGTTCCCAGAATTGGACACAATATTTCAGTTGAACCAGTGTTTTATAAAGGTTCACTATAATCTATTTGTTTTTGCTACTCTGCTTCTATTAAAGCCCAGGATCCCATCTGCCTTATTAACCACTTTCTCAACCTGCTCTGCCACCTTCAATTATTTGTGCACATATAGACCCAATCCCTCTGCTCGTGCACCTCTATTAGAATTGTATCCTTTATTTAATATTGTTCCTCCTTGTTCCTTCCCTGCAAAATGGATCACTTCAGACTTGCTGCGCTAAATTTCTTGTCCGCCTATTCCACCAGCCTTTCTATGTCCTCTTGCAGTCTATCACTATCTTCCTCACAGTTCACAGTTCTAAAGAGTTTTGCATCATCTGCAAATTTTGGAAGTTTTATCTGCACAACCAAGTATAGGTCAATGTCATAGATCAAGAAAAGCAGTGGTCCAAATACCAATCCCTGGTGAACCCCACTGAATACCTTCCTCCAGTCTGAAAAACTATCGTTCACCTCTAATCTCTACTTTTGAGACTCATGCGGACTTTTGAACACACCTCACTACCCACCCAACCAGGATGTCCGACCCTCTCCCAGACCATGGGCCCCCTCCCAAACCCTGGACCACCATTCCTCAACACCCCCCCATCCTCGGACCACCGATGCAGGCCCCAAGCAGCTTTGGCGAATGTGAGTGTCAATGTAATTTTCAAGACTAGGTAAGTAGGTATTTATTTCTTCTAATTTCTGTGGGCCAGCACTTCCCAATGTTAGTTAGAGGTTATGGCCCAATTACTCATTTAAATTAACAGATCAGCCATTTTTGTGTTTTGAACTGTATAAAGGAGGCTGTAAGTAGCCATTTTGTGTGCCAGTGTTTGAGACAATACCAACACACAGCTCTCAGCTGAACCAGCCATGGGCCACATATAAGAGCTGGGGTTTTCTGCCATCGGGAATTACAGAGTAAGGCATCCAGAAAATCATCCCCGGTCTGCTGAACCAGGTAATTTTCAAGTGTCGGTACCTACAGTTTCCAGTAAGGAAAGGAGCCTTTACTCTCTCCCAGCATCTGCTCTACCTATTGTATTCATCTACAAAGAAAAACTCCAACTATTTGACATCACAAGCCCTCAAAGCTTTTAAACTGAACCTCAAGTTTCAACCCCTTCACTTCGGAAAGACAGAATTCATGCAACGGTCCTGCAACAATGTCTTGGGAGTGGCCGATTTGAAACCTCATCTTTAAGCATCTTTGTTTCTGTATTTTAGTTAATAACTTTATCACTTCTACTTAAGTAACTTTCAGCAGTAATTTTGTAATAAATGAGCTTTTATCTTGTTCAAGAATAAAGCTTTACTGCTGGGTTATTTTTAAACTGAACTACTCACAATTAAAAAAGAGGCCACACACACACACACACACACACACACACACACACACACACACACACACACACACATATATACACACACAGGGCAGAATTTTCTGCCTGCTGGGTGGGCGGGCCCAACCCAATCTCCAGCGGGCAGGGAGCCGATCCCAGCCGGAGAAGTGGGCCCCGCCGCCAATTTACGTGGGTGGGCCAATTAAGGCCCGCCCAGCATGACTTCCACCGGGAAGCGCTATGCGCTCCCTGTGGGGCCGGGAGGGGGGGGGAATTCCTCAAAAGCGAGAGTGCGCTCTTTCGCACATGCGCAAGAAAAAGCGCACATCTCCCTGAGGCAATGTGCTGCCTCAAGGAGAGCGCTGACAGTTTTAAAAACGTTAAAAATTGAAAAAAAAATCCTTAACTTGTCCCCCTCATGTGACAATGTCACAAGAGATGGGACATGTTCATAAATTACACTAAAACGTTATTAAACTTTTTAAATCCCTACATGAAACCTCATCCCGCCAGTGGATGAGGTTTCATGTTTTCTCTATTTGCCACCGGGGCTCCTGGCCTGCTCGCCAACCTTAAGGTTGGATGGACAGGTCCTTTAATTGTTTCAATGATCCTGTCAATAGCCTCAATTGGCCATTGACAGATCGGCGGGCCCGCAGCTGATTTTGCTGTGCCCCTGCCTTCCTGAAAATTTAAATGGGGCAGGATGACGTCGGAGGTTCCCCCCAATGTCATCCCGCGTCACTTTACGCGTCGGCAAGTGGGCCCCACCCCCTGCTCACCGACGGCATAATTCAGCCAACAAATTATGAGCTCACGGACCACTCTGAGGAAACAGCTTCTGCATGGTCAGGACAGCTGTCTTTTCTGTTCTTGTGACTCTGACCCTTGTCAAGGCTGATAATTAATAGTATTTTTTTTCCAATCTAGAATCAATAATTAAGGAAGGTTGCCATATCATATACAAAGACTGTCAACCACATAGGTTTTTATAAGTATTTTTCTTAATATTGGCAGCTATCAATTTTAGCACTGTAACTTTAAAATAGCCTGGATTTTAATCTGGCTCGCGTTCAAGGCAATTGGTTTGCAGCATACAGGAATTTCACTGACAGGTGAGAGTGTGAGGCTTGGGCTATTTTAACTCCCAAACTTCATCTGCGTTGCTCTGGACTCTGCCACCCAAAGCTGATACTACAGCAATATTCTCTGCAGTTACTTCTCAATGTGATCCACTAACCTAGCCACTTCCCTAACAACCTATACAAATTAGCCTCCTGAAGCTTTTCATATAATTCCCTGTTAAATAGCTGAATTGATATGGAAAGGTTACTTCTTCATATATGATCAAACTTAAAGTAAATGGCTAATTAAAAAACAAAAAAAAAAACTGAATGCAACAATAAAGAACCTCAATTTTCTTGCAATAATGGGTTGTGAAATGTTTTTGCTAGAATGCAGAAACCCACTGGAACATCATCAAAAAGACAGCTGCTGGGAATCTCCTTGGTGGTTCTCTTGTTGGGCTGTCATAACTTCAGCAGAAGATTAGCTGAAATGTGACTATCCGTCAGTTTTCCATTGAATTTACAGCAACTGAGAATTTTTGAGGAAATTCTTGGTGAATAGCCTTTCTGTGTTTCAAATATGTTGTGAGTCTAGACATTGTCATCTGTATTTTAAATGAAGACTTTACTGCAATATGACTAAAGGGAAGGTTAGTTATATGGAGAACAGCCCAACAATAAAATGTGGAAGGAAAGCCGGGAGATTACCTTCTTTTTCTCTCATCCACCTGTCTGCAGATCTCCTGCCAACGTCTGGTCAGGTTGCTGAGCTTCTCCTTGAGGATGCCACCGTCGGATGTTGATGATTGTCCAATAATCTCCTCCCCAGTCACATTCAGAGATGTGACAACAGCTTGCTGGCTTCCAATTCCATTCTGTAATTCCTGCAAAACACACAGAGAATTAAATGTTCTGGTTGTAAACCATCACGGATAAGTTCAAACAGCAATATTCTTAACACATAGTGTGATAACTTTCACCTTCACTATAAACAACAGAATTACTCTCTGTACTTCAGAAATAGATTTAAAAATGGACCATTGACAGGCAGAAATCACTTCTTAAAAGGTACTGGCACAACAGGTTCTATGTATGTATTCTATGTATGAAGCTAAATATGTTCCCCTTCTGGGGCTATGTATAATTACCACCATTTTGCAAAAATACAAAAAGCACTCTGGGGAGAAGGGAGTGTGATAATTAGGGATTATCATTTACCTTTAAAATTAACATTAAAATGACTATTTTCATTACTGTGCAGTTTTGGAAGAAAGGCGATGGGGTAAGACACAAACATAAAAATATTCTGCATTTTTGTGAAAAGGATAGAAATTATGGACGATCCCTGCTATACAATTCTCCTCACAACTGTAGTAGGTTGTGTTGGTTAACACAAAGCACAAGGCATTTTTGACAAGTAATCTCTCTTGCAATACTAAAAGCAATGATAGACAGATGTCTAAACAAAGTTCAAGTGATTACCCTTTCAAATTTCCAAACATAAATGCTACTGTGTAGCAAATAATGACCATTAAAGCCCACTCACATTGGCTGAGAGCACACCTCTGATTCCCAGTGCTAAATTATAACCGTACGTATCAAGAAGCAAAACAAATATTGGATTAAAGTTTCACTAGGGAGCCTTTGGGTAAAAGTGTTCATTGTATCATGAGGTTTAGATTAGTAATGGAGGAGAGCAAGGAACAATCTAAAGCTGAACTTCTAAACTGGAAGATGGCTAACTTCAGTAGGACTAGGGGGATCTAGCCAGGGTAAAATGGAATTAACATTGACAGGAAAAGCTGTAACTGAAGAATGGGCGATCTTTAAGGAGGAGATGTTTCACAGGCTGGCTAGGTACATTCCAACAAAAGGGGAAAAGTGAAGGAAACAAAGCTGAGGCTCCTTCGATGTTGAAGGAGATACAGAATATGATGAAACAGAGAAAAGATACATGATGCATGTCAGAGGAATGCTTCAAGTGAGAACCAGCTCACATACAATACAATAAGAGGGGAAGTGGAGAGGAAAATAGGACTGGCAAAAAGAGAATATGAAAATAGAATCATAGTTAACATAAAAGGGAACCCAAAAACCTTCTACCAGCATGTAATCAGGAAGTGGGTAGTAAGAGGCAGGGAGGGGCCTATTGAGGAACAAGTGGTGATATATGCTTAGATGTTCAGGGCAAGACTAGGATACTTAATGAATACTTTGTATGAGTGTTTATTAAGAAAGATGATGTTGACAACACATTGTTAGAATGGGAGGTGGCAGAGGTAATAGATGCGGTGAAAATTGATAGAAAGAATGTACTGGAATGGCTGCAATGTTTAGAGTGGATAAGTCGCTTGGCCCAGATGGTTTGCATCAGATTGCTAAGGGGTGGAGATATTGGAAGGGCTTGCTATAATCTTCTAAATTTCCCTAAATAAGGAAGAAGTGCCAGAGAATTGGAGAGTGGCAAATGTGACACTCTTGTTGAAGAAGGAGTGTAAGGACTAATCTAATTGAAATTTCTGATGAGGCAACTGAGAAGGTTGGTGAGGGGAATGCAGTGGATATTATTTGCCTGGATTTTAAGGAAGCATTTGATAAAGTGTCACATAAAAAGCTGGTGAACAAAAGTGAGGTTCATAGAAGAGGATGGTAAGTTCCAGCTTGAATAAATATTTGGCTAAAGGCAAAAAACTGAGTTGTGGCAAATAGTTGTTCAGACCGGAGGATGGTAGACAGTGGCATTCCCCAAGGATCACTGTTGGGATCACTGCTTTTTAAAATATATTTGTTACAATTCCCATAGAGGGCAATAACATTTAAAAAGAAATTCAAACTTAATAGATCAATGAATGAAATGGCAAGGTTTCCCATTTTAAAACTTTTACTGTAACAAATGACTAATACACCATTGACTAACAATTATTTTTGTAGGCAACTTGTACTTTAAACCTTAACCATTGTCCCATTAACCCAATCTCGGCCTCCCTTTGATCTTTAACTGCCCCTGACCTGTTATCAAGCAGATTTCAAAATAGGTAAATTGTTCCCCTCCATTTTACCATAAACAAAAGGCACAGTTCCAAAAAACAACAATCTTATAAACATCATAATTGTAACAATATAAATGACATGGATATTGGAATACAGAATAAAATTTCAGAATTTGCTGATGATAACAAACTTGGAGATGTGGCAAACAGTGAAGACAATGCAACCGACAGCAACAGGGCATAGATTGGCTAGCAAAATGGGAAGACAAGTGGCAGATGGAAATTAATACAGAGAAGTGTGAAGTGATGAATTTTGTCAGAAGGGATAGTGATAGGCAATATAGACTTAATGGCACAGTTCTATAAAGAGTTTGCAGGACAGAGGGACTTGCAGGTTCAAGGGAATAATCTCCGAATGCGACAAGACATATTGAGAGAGTTAGTTGGCAAAGCATATGGGATCATGAATAGAGTGTTGAGTACAAATGTAGTGAACTTATGCTGGACCTTCATAAAGTTCTGGTTATGCCACAAATCAGTATTGTGTCCAGTTCTTGTCACCACACTTTAGGAATGCTGTGAGTGTCCTTGAGAGGATACAGAGGAGATTTACCACAATGGTTTGAAAAATGGGAGATTTCTGCTACAAGGTTAGGTTGGAGAAGTTGATGTTCTCCTTAGAGCAAAGGAGGTTGATAGGAGATTTGATAGAGGTGTACAAGATTAGTGTACAAGGTGTACAGGTTTAGATAAAGCAGACAAAGAAAAGCTGTTCCCAATATCTGATGGGGTGCAAGGACTAGAGGACACATATGTAAGTGTTTGAGTATGAGTTACGGGTTAGTGGGGGGGGAATGGGAGGAAGAACATTTTTTACATAGTGAGTAGTAATGACCTGGAACTTGCTGCCTACAAGGGTGGTGGAAGCAGAAATGATTAAAGATTTCAAAAAGAAATTGGATGGGCTCTTGAGAGAAATAAACTTCAGATGGCACTGGGACAGAGTGGGGGAATGAAACTAACTAGATTGCTCGATAGAGAGCTGGCATGGGCTTGATAGGTCAAATGGCCTCCTTCTGTGCTGCTATGACTAGGTTTGCACCACGCATCTCAGTTTATAACCTCTGCTTTGTTTTTCTATTGGGGTGAACAATACTTACAGAATTAGCATTGTACTTGCAGTACAAATGCAGAAAGTCTAACAGGTACATTCTCTCCCACTACCACCTTTAAATAATAAATTACCTAATGACCATAATGATAGATCTCTCAACCCAGGGGAATGATATCAGAATAGGGCTCAGCTCTACTCCAGACTTGCACAGTACAAGGGCTCTTGTAGTATCAGTGATGCTATCCTTCAGATGAAATGTTAAACCAGGAACTTGTCTGTCTCATACAGCAGTTAAGATGGATGTTAAAAGTCCCGTGATACTATTGAACAGGCAGAGTTCCCAGGGTGTTCTAACTATTGGTTCTGCCTGAACCAACAATACCAAGATCATTTGCAGGATCATATCTACCACATAAGTGTTTGTCTTGATAATGATATCACACTGCAGATGATGTGTGCTAGGCAGATCAAATCCATGAGGGAAACCTGATTGCGCTATCACAACAGTTTTGCATTTTTTCATTTATTTTGAGATGCGTGCACTGAATTCAGAAGTACTAAGTCCACCAAGATTTTTATAATATTTTTGAAAAAACTAAATTAAAATATTTATTAACAAAAGAAAAGATTTCAAGCACATATATAGGACTCATATTATCACTATAATAACTCCTAAAATTTGGAATTAACCTGACTCCCAGTTACGCCTCCTTTAAGGCAATGGTCCAAAAATAGATTTTTAGATTTTCAACAGATCTACCAAATTAATACAATATCCTGGACAGTGAAATTCCAAATGACTTTTCTCCAGGTCCAGTTTCAGGAAACAGCAGGCTTATGCACAAATGCTGGAGGCTTCATTAAGGCTACTTCACAGACTTCTGTTAGATCCCTCAATGCCTTCTCCTGACACATAGCCTCATTCTCCCTTATATATGTTTTTCTCTTAATATGTAAATTTTATTGTTTTGTAATTCTTTGAAACTATATATCCTTTATAACATAAAAACTTCCATGTTCCCAATATTCTCATTAACCTCTATTGAAACGCAAACCTCCCTTCATCTATCTAAAAATTCAAATTCCCTTCACAGCTTACCCCAACCATATTTGCCTACTTAGAATTTTAAAGATACTTCTACATGTTACTTCTTTTGATAACTTCAATTTGCAGTCTGCTTGGCTACAAAATGTAATTAAATCTCACACAGACAGAAAACCACAACCCCCCCATAAACCTACTTTACAATAAAGCACAATAATATTGTGAAAATTATTATACTTTCATGGCAATAATAACTTATCAAACTTCTAAGCAACAAAATGTATGTGAAGCATTCTGTGATGTTCTGGGGAGACATCATAAAGGGGTTAGAAAAGTGCATGTCCATCGTTTTTACTCAATTACCCCCACCCTCCAATCTTTCAGCCACATTTCCTCCCTTACCAGAAACATCCAATAACCAATGGAACTCATTTATAATGTCCCCTGTAATGGTCTTCCCTGAAAACTTATTTCAGAAATCTACATGATGCTTTGGCAAAAAATATTTTTCTTCATGTCCCTTCATACACCTAACTTCAGAGTTTTTAATTTATGTTTGGTGGATTTTTCAAATCCACCAAGGTGAACAATTTTGCTAATTTCCTGTATATTCATAACATTTCAGTTGGATCCCTTCATGGGCTCCAGGGTAGAACCTAAAGGTCAGGCTATGCACTCTTGATTACATCTCACATCTGCTTAAAGAGGCAATTGTTTTGTAAGGAAGTGTTATAAACTGTGCATAACAAGGAAGTGTTATCACTATGCATACTCCTGGTTTCTCTCTTTGCCATCCATAAACCTATCCTGGTGCTGCTGGAGTTTTCCAGTCCTCCACCCAATCCTCCCTCTCCCAGCGTCTCTGATACATTGCAGGCTATTTAATTATATAGCCTGGATGCTTCTGCATATTGAAACGAGCTCATTCTGCATTTTCACTGGGGCCACAATCTCAAGGCAGCATCTATTTGGACTGTTGTCTGAAAGGGGTGTGTAGTTGGGAGTCCAGTTAAGTAGAAGTCTTCTGGGAATTGTTATCAGGCTAAGTTCAACTGTAATCTTGTCTGTTTAAGTTTTCTTTTCTTTATGGAAGTCATGTCTCCCCTCAGTCCCAGTGATACAACAGTGGTGCATCCACTTTGAGCCATTAAAATACATGTACCTGAAGAAAAAGCCATTTTGGAAAAGGGAGAGATTACATCTTGTATATTTACCGAAAAGGAACTTCATAAATTCAATCCGTCTAGATCACAAATAAGTAAATGTGACTGGAGCAGCTGGGTACATTTTACTGAGGGAGGCTGAACTAAAGCCTGAATAGGAAGTATTCATGAAGGTTCAATTTCTGTAACATCAAAGAGCAGCCTACTTCACTCCTGTGAATGTTAATGGCAAGCTTGTTATGTCAGACTTGCTTTGCTGCAGTACAGTCATTCTCAATGTATTTAAAAACGATAAAAGAAAATACAACTCAAATTAAGAAGTTGCTATAATGTGGCCAGATGCAGGTTCAAACCCATCACTTCCCAAATAGTGGCTTCTTGAGCACAGCAGTGCTTTTGCTGGGGTGGCAGAAGCTTTTACATATAAAAAAGAAAATACCAGCAGGAGAATCGCCTCCAGTTTTGTGTCGGCCAATTTTTGAAGAAACATGGGAAAAGGACTGGTTACCTGCTGATCCTTCTTGGTAGAGATAGGATCCATCAAACAAAAACAAGAGAACAGGAGAAATTAATAATAAGAAATCAAGGTTAAAGAGAACCAGAAAATGCCGGCAGCATCCTCACTGATTAAAATTTTCATCAGGTTCACCTGTATTTATGAAAGGAGCTCACCAGCCTCCTCTTCCCTGTGATCACCTCACGCTCTTCCTCGTGACCACCTCACACTCTTCCTCGTGATCAGCTCACACTCTTCCTCGTGGTCACCGCACACTCTCCCTCGTGACCACCACACACACTTCCTCGTGATCAGCTCACACTCTTCCTCGTGGTCACCGCACACTCTCCCTCGTGACCACCTCACACTCTTCCTCGTGACCACCTCGCACTCTTCCGCGTGATCACCTCACACTCTTCCTCGTGACCACCTCACACTCTTCCTCGTGACCACCTCACACTCTTCCTCATGATCACCTCACACTCTTCCTCGTGACCTCACACTCTTCCTCATGATCACCTCACACTCTTCCTCATGATCACCTCACACTCTTCCTCATGATCAACTCACACTCTCCCTCATGATCACCTCACACTCTTCCTCGTGATCACCTCACACTCTTCCTCTTGATCACCTCACATTCTTCTCGTGATCACCTCACATTCTTCTCATGATCACCTCACATTCTTCTCATGATCACCTCACATTCTTCTCGTGATCACCTCACACTCTTTCTTGAGGTCACCTCACACATCTGCATTCTCAATTGTAAGTTTTAAACCCTCTGGTCATTAAATCATTTCATTCGCCAAACATATAACCATTCTCCTGAAGTAATATATGCAGCATTCAGTTTGAGAAATACCCCCCTTCAGCTCAAGACTGTAAGGTAACGGGGCAGATTTTTCTCTTGGGGTTTAAGTATCTACAGGGTAAAGCACATTGTGGAAAAGTAGGCAGGGAGGTTTGATGCCCAGAACAAAGCCTACCTGATATTCCACTCATTGCATGTGTCAATTGCTGTGGCTCAGTTGGTAGCACACTTGTTTGAATCAAAAGGTTGTGGGCTCCAAGACTTGAACACTAAAATCAAGATTGACATACCAGTGCAGTACTGAGGGAGTGCTGCACTGTCCGAGGTGCCATCACTTGCACGAGACACTGTCTGCACTTTCAGGTGGATATAAAAGAGCCCATGACCAATTTCAATGAAGACCAGGGATATTATCCCTGCTGTTTTAACCAATATTTATCCCTTAATACATGGCCAGTGAGAGAAATCATGGGCCCTGGTGCTTCTCCTGTAACTACGCTTTTTATTCCCCCCACCGCCCTCCTCCCTTAACCTTCCCCCTCACATTCTTCCAGTGCCAAGAATTGAAAACCATGGTCACAGCGGGGCAAAGCCATTTTATAAGGGTTTAGTAAAACATCTTGGCTTTTGTACCCTATGCTTCTATTTCTAAAGCTCATTGAAAGCTCAGGTTTCAGTATGGTACATCTTACAATCATGGCTTTGTCAGACAATTACACACAACTTGGTCATTTATATTATGCAACCAGCTCCACTTCCTTGAACCTGGCCCTATGCAATATCCAGACAGCAACATCCAAAAGGCTTAAACCTCAAGCACCTCAAACAACAATCCCATGTACAAATGAGACTATCTTGAACTAACAATGACATATTCTATTGGCGCATGACTCCTGGTTTTAATTCCAAGTTTAAAAATGATAAAAAATTCCAGTAAATTAGCACCAACCTATTTACCTGCAATAATGCGCTATTTTTATCCACACATGAAAAACTTTAATAGAAAAATTACACTTTGCATTGAGAGATAACTATTTTCTAATTTTAAATTGAAACTAACCACTTACAAGTGCTCAGCATGGAACATATAATAGGAAAGCAAGATGCTGGAAATCTGAAATATAATAGAAAATGCTGGAAATGCTCAGCAAGGCGGGCAACATCTGTGGAGATAGAAACAGAGTCGGTGCTTCAGGTCTACGTGGACTGAGAATTGGTTAGCAGACAGGAAACAGACAGTAGGAATAAATGGGTCTTTTTTGGAATGACAGGTAGTGACTAGTAGGGTACCGCAGGGATTAGTGCTTGGGCTCCAGCTATTCACAATAGATCAATGATTTGGATGAGGGAACCAAATGTAATATTTCCAAGTTTGCTGACGATACAAAACTAGGTGGGAATGTGAGTGGTGAGGCTAGTTGGACAAGTTGAGTGAATGGGCAAATACATGGCAGATGCAGTATAACATGGATAACTGTGAAGTTATCCACTTTGGTAAGAAAAACATAATGGCAGGTATTATTTAAATGGTGATAGATCGGGAAATGTTGATGTACAAATGGTCCTGTTGTTCTTGTATACCAAGCACTGAAAGCAAGCATGCAGGTGCAGCAAGCAGCTAAGAAAGCAAATGGTATGTTGGCCTTCATTGCAAGAGGACTTGAGTACAGGAGCAAGGATGTCTTACTGCAGCTGTACAGGGCCCTGGTGAGACCACACCTGGAGTATTGTGTGCAATTTTGATCCCCTTACCTAAGAAAGGGTATACTTGCCATAGGGGGAGTGCAGCGAAGGTTCATCAGACTGACTCCTGGGATGGCAGGATTGTAGTATGAGGAGAGATCAGGCCGACCAGGCCTTTATTCACTGGAATTTAGAAGAATGAGAGGGGATATCAAGTGGATGCAAGGATGATGTTTCCTCTGGCTGGGGGTGTCAAGAACAAGGGGTCACAATCTCAGGACATTTGATAGGAGAAACCTCTTCACTCAGAGGATGGTCAACCTGTAGAATTCTCTACCACAGAGGCCTGTGGAGGCCAAGTCACTGAATATATTTAAGAGGGAATTAGATAGATTTCTAGGGTAAAAGCAAAACACTGTGGATGCTGCAAAATCTGAAATAAAAACAGAAAATGTTGGAAGAGCTCAGCACGCCCAACAGATCTGTGGAGAAAGAAACAGTTAACAGCCCGGGTCTGTATGATTGAAGAGCTGGGGGCGATACGGATTCAAAACATCAACTTTGTTTCTCTTTCTACAGATGCTGTCAGACCTGCTGAGGTTTTCCAACATTTTCTGTTTTTATTTCAGATTTTCAGCATCCACAGTATTTTGCTTTTACCCTCTCTCTCTATCTCACACATACTTTCCCTCTCTCACACGCACACTTTCTTTCTATCTCACATGCACATGTTCTCTCTCTCTGTCTCACCCGCACACTTTCTCTCTCTATCTCGCACACGCACTTTCTCTCTGTATCTCACATGCACACTTTCTCTCTCACATGCACACTTTCTCTCTCTCACATGCACACTTTCTCTCTCTCTCTCACGCACACTTTCTCTCTCTCTCTCTCTTTCACACGCACACTTTCTCTCTCTCTCTCGCACACACTTTCTCTCTCTCTCTCACACACTTTCTCTCTCACACTTTCTCTCTCTCACACACTTTCTTTCTCACACACACTTTCTCTCTCTCTATCTCGCACACACACTGTCTCTCTCTTTCTATCTCGCATACGCACTGTCTCTATCTTGCACACGCACTCTCTCTTTATCTTGTACACGCACTGTCTCTCTTTATCTTGTACACGCACTCTCTCTCTCTATCTTGCACACGCACTTTCTCTCTCTCTCTATCTCACACACGCACTTTCTCTCTCCATCTCACACACGCTCTTTCTCTCTCCGTCTCACACACGTACTTTCTCTCTCTATCTCGCACACGCACTTTCTCTCTCTCTATCTCGCACATGCACTTTCTCTCTCTCTCTCTCTATCTCACACACACTTTCTCTCTCTCTCTCTATCTCACACACACTTTCTCTCTCTCTCTATCTCACACACACTTTCTCTCTCTCTCTCTCTCTCACACACACTTTCTCTCTCTCTCTCTCTCTATCTCACACACACTTTCTCTCTCCCTCTCTCTCTATCTCACACACACTTTCTCTCTCCCTCTATCTCACACATACACTCTCCATCTCACTGACACACACGCTCACTCTCTCACACACACGCTCACTCTCTCTCACACTCGCTCACTCACACACATGCTCAATCTCTCACTCACTCACACACACACACACGCTCACTCCCTCCCACATTCACTCACTCTCTCTCACACACACGTTCACTCTCACATACACATGCTCACTCTCTCTCGCACACATGCTCACACTCACACACACACACCCACTCTCTCTCACACACACATGCTCACTCTCTCTCTCACACACACATTCACTCTCTCTATCACACACATGCTCACTTTCTCACACACATGCACGCCCACTCTCTCTCTCTCACACACACACTCACACTCTCCCCCACTCCCTCTCACACACTGGCTCACTCCCTCTCACACACACAATCTCTCTCTCACACACTTGCTCCCTCTCTCTCACACACTCGCTCCCTCTCTCTCACACTCGCTCCCTCTCTCACATGATTACTCTCTCTCACACACGCTCACTCTCTCTCACACACACACTCCCTTTCTCTCACACAAGCTCACCATCTCCCTCTCTCACACACGCTCACTCTCTCTCTCTCACATACACACACACACACATACTCTCAGACACACACTCTCTCTCACACACACACACTCACACTCGCTCCCTCTCTCTCACATACTCACTCCCTCTCTCTCACACACGATCACTCTCTCTCACACACGCTCACTCTCTCTCACACACACACTCCCTTTCTCTCACACAAGCTCACCCTCTCCCTCTCTCTCACACACGCTCACTCTCTCTCTCACATACACACACTCACACACACACACTTTCTCTCACGCACACACTCTCACACTTGCTCCTCTCTCTCACACATTTGCTCCCTCTCTCTCACACACACGCTCACTCTCTCACACACACGACACTCTCTCTCTCAAACTCACACACTCTCTCTCACACACACTCACTCTCTCACTAACTCTCTCACCCACACTCACTCACACTCTCTCTCTCTTTCACATACACATTCACTCATTCTCACACACACACTCTCTCACATACACACTCACTCTTGCTCTCATATGCACACATTCTCATTCACTCCCTCACGCACACTAATTCATTCTCTCACAAGCACACACCCTCATTCACTCTCTCACATGCACCCTCATTCACTCTCTCACACACACCCTCATTCACTCTCACACGCACCCTCATTCACTCTCACACGCACCCTCATTCACTCTCCCACGCACCCTCATTCACTCTCCCACACACCCTCATTCACTCTCCCACACACCCTCATTCACTCTCTCTCACATGCTCATTCACTCTCACACACACATACCCTCACTCTCTCTCACACACACACACCCTCACACTTTCTCACATACACGCACTCACTCTCTCTCACACACACCCTCACTCTCACATACACACTCTCACTCTCTCTAATATAAATAGAAAAGATGCTGGAAAAACTCAGCAGGTCTGACAGCATCTGTGGAGAGAGAAACACAGTTAACTTTTCAAGTCTGTTCTGTATGGCCTTTCTTCAGAGCTGAGTGTTCAAATGCTCCCTCTCTCTCCCTCTCGCTTTCTCCACCATCTCTCTCTGTCACTCGTTCACCTGCTTCCTCTCTGGATCGTGCTTTCCTCACTCATTTACTTGCAGCCTGTTCTCCTACTGGGCAATGTCAGGGCCATTGGCTGTTTTTCCCTGTATGTGGAAAGACCCACATCATCATCTGCTCTGGCGGGTAACAGTGACTTGACTGGGTTCCTCCCAGAATGACCCAGAGTTTCTGGAATCAGGGAGTTCCTCCCCATACACTCTCTCCAAAAGCTCAGAAGGTCAGTGGTATAAGCTTCTTGCCAAACTGCATTCCAAATTTCCAAATTTGCACCTTTAAGGTGACAGCACCTGACCATTGCCACAAGTAGTTGGATCCATGTGGAGTACAGACTCCCTGGGGGGGGGGGGTTAGGTAGGAGAATCAGGGCAAGGCCCCAGGGGTTGGGGTTGTACTGCCATTGGTGCATCTGTCATGCAGATCTCCCTGGAGGTGGCCATTTAGGATGCCGTGTCCAGGAGCTCTGTCAAGTCAGGAACAATGGCCATATTTCAGAGTTAGATGTGGGTACGTCTGTCAACCATCTGTGCAGAGGGAGCAGTGTTGCTGGTAAAGCAAAAGCTTGCTATACACAAATTAGCTGCCACATTTTCAAAATTACAATAATGACTACACGAGGTGCCAATCAAGCAGGTTGTTTTGTCCTGGATGGCGTCAAGCTTTTTGAGTGTATTGGGAGCTGCACTCATCCAGCCAAGTGAGGAGTATTCCATCACACTCCTGACTTGTGCCTTGTAGATGGTGGACAGGCTTTAGCGAGTCAGGAGGTGAATTACTCACTGCAGAATTCCCAGCCTCTGACCTGCTCTTGTAGCCACAGTATTTATATTGCTAATCCAGTTCAGTTTCTGGTCAATGGTAACCCCCAGGTTGATAGTGGGGGATTCAGTGATGGTACGGCTATTCAATGTCAAGGAAAGATAGTTAGATTCTCTCTTGTTGGAGGCGGTCATTGCCTGGCACTTGTGTGGCACGATGACACTTTCCATCACTTTGCTGATGATTGAGAATAGAGTGATGGGATGGTAATTGGCCAGTTTGGATTTTCCTGCTTTTTGAAGACAGGACATATCTGGGCAGTTTTCCACATTGCCAGTTTGGTGCCAGTATTGTAGCCATTTGGCTAGGGGCAAGGCAAGTTCTGGAGCACGAGTCTTCGGTACTATTGCTGGAATGTTGTCAGGGTCCATAGCCTTTACTATAGATTTTATATATCAATATAAAATAGTATGGCATAGCTCATGGTGGGAAAGTGGATGGTTTTCAATGTGATCATTAATCATTCATGAAGGTACCCAGTCAATATGAAACTGTTATCAACAAAACTCTAGGTCACTAGATTATAAATTTAGATGGTAGAGCACTCGAGCTCTGCATGGTATTTGAATTATCATTTGTACTTTGGGAAATCAGTCTTTCAAAATGTGCAATGTAGCGACTGCCCAAGATTAATCTAGGATTTATGCACAATAAGTTCTAAAGAGACAACTCGCAAACTGAATTTATCTTCATTACATGAAGAACATTACGAGATGTGATCCAACATTTTTCAACAGGAATTGAGAGAGCTGATGAGGAATGCAGTACCTAGCTGCAAGCAGGTAACTTAGGTTGGGTGCAAGTATGAAAATAACAAACAAGTAAAACCAGAGACTAGAAGAGAACTTTGCTCAGAGATGCTTTAGAATAGATTCCCAGCTAAAGCAGTTAATTTAGTGCCAATTAATAACTACCAACTGGCTAACTGATTTGAAGAAGGTTGAGGGAAAAAACATCATGCTTTATATAATGCCTTTCACAACCTCAGGGTGCCCCAAAGTACGTCAAGACCAATTAAATATTTCAGAAGTAGAAGTCATTATTGTACTGAATGGAAACACAGGAGCTAATTTTGTACATAGCAAGATTCCACAAATAGGAATGAGATAAATAACAAGATAATCTTTTTAAAAATAATTTTGATTAAGGGTAACTGTTGGCCATGACAACAGAAGAATTTCCTTGCTCTTCTTTAAATAGTGCCACAGAATGTTCTACCTCAATCATTGAAACAGGAAAGAGGTACCTTTATTCAATACCACATTCAAAAGACAGTACCACTGACTATGCAGCACTCCTTTGATGTTATGATGAACTGTCAGCCTAGATTATCTGCTCCAATTCTGAAATGCAATTTAAATCTCCAGTCTTTAGATTAAGAGGCAACTGACTCAAAGTGACATTTAATATGGTTTCATATAATTGACTATGCGGAGTGCAGGAACAAACTTTGCAAAACCTTTGCTCAAGAGATTAAATCAATTGGATAGAGGTCATTTTAGAGTAATGGCATTGCTTTTACTAATTGTTTCCAATACTCAAGACTATTCATTGTTCTGCTTACAAAAGGACAATGAATGGCATCAACCACATTCATTGAAATTCCCTATAAACTGTTGTAACAAATCTTTTTAAGAAGATGCTCACGAAAATCATGAGTAACGATGTCTACAAATTTGGTGCAGGCAAATTCGTAAGTATTTCTCAAGGGTTTTCTCTCCAAGATTCTAGACAAGTACCTCAATAGCATGAACTTCAAAAGCTTATTGCACTATGAAGATGAAACTAAACCGTCCCAGGCCATAGCATAGCAAGTATTTGATGCAAGAGGTGGACAGAAGGACATTTTCATTCTGCATATCCATCTATTACAAACAGAAAATAATCCTTTGTATGTGTGCAGAATTGTGAAGAAAAATCAAGTATTTTGAATATTTGATCAGCTGCCCTTTACTGTGATTGTGTTTCATGTATTATACTCACTGAATTAATGCAGAAAAGGAAATGCAGATTTTGACTTCTGTAACCCTAATATATTTCATTACCATCACACCAATATTTTCGATGGTGTAATTTTTTTCTCACATGCACAGAATAGGTAAATACTTAGCCTTTTTGTTGGTGAAACATTATGCTATGTTAATAGATTACATAACACTTTCCTTGTCAGAGTTTTTTAAATCTCCTCCTCTTTGCTCTCTCTCATGTGTCTTTCATATTTCCCCTTAACACTTCATTCTTGAGGCCAAATTCTACCCTTCAAGGAACAAGAGCTAAATTGAAGGGAGAGTCTGTCCCATATCATGTACCATCCATGGGGAAGAACAAATGGAAGAACTTGCTTACAGTCCTTTGAAAATAACATTCCGGTGCCTGTTATTAGGGGATATATAGAAATGGCTTTAATGATTCTTCCTCCCACAGCCTCCCGTTTCCCCACAAACGGTATTCGAGAAGGATGTGGCATTTGTTCAACATTTTCTCACGATGAAAAGGCTGGGACTAGGATATGCTATGAAATTATGCTTCCAAAGGCCATGGGACCACATTCATACTCTAATATACTATATCACTTTCATCGGTTTTCACAGTATGAGTATGACCAGTGGAATTGAAGGTTATTCAAATATTTTTAATAACTATTTGATTTAATATTTAATAATAAGTGTAGCTTGACTTTGTTTCCCCAGATAGGTCAGGAAAAGAAATTGGTGCACCTTAACCTAGGTGGTGTAGAAGAGAATAAGCAAAGAAGGAATTGGGGGGAGTACGGAGGGGGTGAAATTCAACTTATGACAGCTTATTTTGCAGTGTACAAGTGATGTAGAACCTCTGAATTTTTCAGCAGGATCTATTGTTCTTGTTCTATGCTAAAATTGCAGTGGATGCCATATTAGCCAGCTTTAAGCCAGGGTGTCCACTTGAACTAGGCAATTGGTTTCTTAAATATACAAAACAGAATCCCTCTGCCAGCTGTTGGAACTGGAATCCAAAATTCAGATACCAATATGCTGAGTTCCATCTAGTTATGCACAACCTTGAATAGTTCAATTTGCAATCCTTAAAAGAATCACTAAGCTACAAAAAAAAGCAAATAGCTTCAGTTGTTGGTTTTGCAAGTCCAGGAGAAGCTGGAATGACAAATAAATATTGTGGTGCCATTTTACTTCAAGGCATCAAGCACAAATTTAATTCCTTCCACTGATCCTCCTATAAAAAGACTTCAAAACTTAAAGGACAAGCCTTCTGTATGTTAGATATATAGACCAATATAAGTGACAAAGTTTGTTAGTCTTGTGACTAGGTCAACAATTTTCAATAGATAGTCACCATCTGACAAGCTTTCTGATATACATGTTTGGATTCAATCTTTTGGAAAACAGATTTCCACTGAATTACAAAAAAAAAACCTAATGCAGTTTCATTTGATACAAAATGTTTTCGAGTCTTAATAAGGAATAACAATGCCAAAGAGGTCTGGATCCCTGCCAACATGTTGCTGGCATTGACTCACGATGAACTGTAGCAAGTAATAAAATAAGTAAATCCATACTGACTGATGTTTAATGAGTGCAAGTGGTTTTATTGTTCAAGAGAATTACTGGGGGATCGTCAAAACAAAGTTATTGTGAAGAATTATTTTGGTACTGTCCTGTCAGATCTGTGAGTCACACATAAATGCACATCTTTCACTCAGTGAATATTGTGTTTCTGCAAATCCCATAGTCTAAACTTTACGATCACATGATTTAAGCATAGTGCAGAAGAACCAAGTAACAGTTTATTATCCTTGTATGCAAGATTACTGTGGTCTCCTTTTTCACCATATCTTGCACAAAATGTTATCAGTATGCTAATCACCTTGCATTCATTCTTGAGTGTACTCAACTAGCCTCACAGCCGTTTCCAGCATTTGACTTTTCATAGTAGACGTGAACTAAACTTTCATTACTTCCCCATTAACATCATCATTGGTTGTCAATCTGGAATCAGTTTAATATGCTAATGTGATATGCTGCCAATGTCCACTCAGGCTTACAAATAGAGTGCTCAGAGATTTTACCGAGACAGAAACAACTACATGCAGAGTGCAAAAAAGGGCATTGAGAATTTAGCAAGGCTTTTCAAATCACTTTGCTGCAAAATTGGATATTTACTGCAAGATTGAATGGACAGAATCAACGCACTAATGACTTGCAAGTAGTTTCAAGGATTGTATGAAACAAATTTCTGAACTCTTAAGCTAGAAATAAAGCAAAAATATGAAGCACGCATGCTCTGAATATATGAGCAACAAAAACAAAATTACAGCTAGAAATGAGTATACATTTCAAATTAAAAATGAATAAAACCATGTACCACTGCTGTTTGAAGGACAGGTCCAAATAAACAGAAATTATGTTATGAAGAATTTTGAATTAATTTGTTTCACTTTCAGTTGACTGTCTTTTGATCTTAAATCAAATTCTTTGGTTGCCTCAAATTGCTGATGGTCACATCTATGTAAATAGCAAATGGTTTTGGTACTCTGCACGTACTGATTGATTGTGCATTATGAAGGTCTTTTAACCCTAAGCAATAGATTGCTAATCCACAAACGTGCTGACTGATTCTTCTCCAGCTCCACATGTAAATAATATATTTATTTGTATGTTGTACCAGATGTAAATGTAATATCAAGTTTGCCTGAAAATCTTCACTTTGGAATTAATAGCTTGAAAGACGTAATCTGTTTCACTTCAGCGATCTTCTGTTGTTTTTTGATTGATTGTTAATTCTCTGCTTGAGAGAAATGAATCAATATGATGTTATGTCAATGCTGAAAGTAGTACAAAACCTATTGAATTTTCTTTGCAGCAAACAAAATTTTGTCTTTCAAAACTGAAAGACATATTTCTGATGAAGGGCAAGTGCGTCATTACAGATCATTCTCATTATGTTTATACATTGTACTGGTGATATTTTGCTGAACTTTTGAGCTTTACATTTATTTTATAAGTTTACATGGTTTAGCCTATAACATCTGAATTGAGTTTATTTAGTTTGTATCATTCTGAAGAGGGTGATTGGTAGCATAGTGCAGGATTATGTTAAATACAGTGGGATTGCCACAAATAGGGTTATTGTTAGCCTCAATTCATGTAACTTTGCAGGGGCCAATTACTAAAAAGGTACAGCTTCCAGATCAAAGCAGATAAGATGTTACTTTAAGGCCATTGGGTCAGTTACGTAGAAGGTGAATTGTTTTTGTGAGTTGGTCACAAACAAGATATGTTACTCCGTAGTGGTATGTGTACTGTGACCACGGAATGTATCGCCATCTAAAAAGCGAAGTGAACACAAGTGCATTTATATTTCTTGTACACTTTTGAAGCAGGCAGCTGAGAGTTTAGCATGCAATATAAAATTCTGTGTTTAGAAATCTTAAGCCAGGGCAGCCAAAGATTGCTACAAGCTCTGACATAATTTTGTTTACTATTGTAAAGGTTGAAACAGAATATCCTCTAGCATTTTTCAGAAAACATGGATATCTGCACTCTATCTCACTTTAAATCATATTGCATTTAGAGTCCCTAATCTATCTGTGATTTTCATCTTTCAATAGATTAATAGTTCAGATTAAGATATATTTTTAAAGAATTTTACATAGAAAAGTGCCACTCAGCAACAACAGATATTTATGTGACAGACATATCCAATTGGCTACTTTGTCTGATGTTTGCTCACAACACTTTATAGGATAGAATTTCTACTTGTTTACACTATTAAATGATAAAATAGTTCAGCATTTTTTAAAGTCATTTTCAGTGATTTTGAATTGGGTTACCCATAGGTAAGTGATGGGACACCATTATTAGAAGTCCTTATTTTGTTAATAAACAGATATTCAGCTTTTTTTAAGGAAAACTGCATAAGGCTATCAGTTTTAAATACACCAAGGAAAGCATTTTAATGGAAAGAAAATAAAATAAAAAATTACTTCCAATACACTAGCCAATTGCATTAGGTCATGAAAGATTTCACATATGTGATTATTCAAATGAATTTTATCGGAAACTTGAACAGTAATCTGACTAGTGCAATTTCCCAAGTGCATTTTGGGCATAGTTTCATGTTCAATTGCAATTTTAGTTCCTATACTTTTTGCCAATAGCTTCCAAAAATGAATAGCCATTTTGAAATAATTCATATTAGTAATAGAAGAATGTGTTGCAACAGGACTAGGATATCTTGTTTAAACCAGTGCCTGTAGGCACAGAATCTCCTATTCAAATTCTACTTCAGCTTTAGTGGTAGGGTAAGAATATTCTCAAATGCCAGCAAAACCTGAGTAAGCATTGAAACCATAAAATGTCCGTCAAGCTTGCTCTTTCCAAACAGCTTGTATTGTATTGTACTAACTGCCCTGTCAAGATCTTTAATCTCCTGTGGGAAATTGTTATATAAGTGCATGAAATTCCATAGAAACACCTGGAGCAATCAGTCTTGCCCTGTGCTACTCAATTACTCATTGGTCACACTTGAGTCACGCACACAATACTCAACTCAATAAATCCTGTAGGACCATCACAGGGATTTTGGAACCAACTCCTACAATGACAGTCTACTGTCCCTCAGGGATCACATCACCAGAGAAACAGGAGGCCCCCAGTAAAAAGAAGATACAAAACAGCTGCAGCATCTTAGAACGCACTACATGAGCATAATCCATCATCAAAGAGGCTAAGTTCAGAAAGAACTGTGCCTCTGAAAATCCCCTTGGCTAAAACACCCCCCAAAGGATAAAACTAGATTCTAGTTGCAGTTTTAGAGCAATAAGCTATGAAGCAGACTGCTTACTGACAAAATCAGAATGGCCCGTGAAGACTAATGGTAAAGGGATATTAAGGACATAATGAGGAATCAGCCAATACATTCTCCTTTGCAACAGACTTTAAAATTCCATTATCAATAATCTGAAGTTGCCAAAGTAACATCCTATTTTAAAGGGTTTTTTTTGTTTGTATTTAATATTGAAAATGTAATCTAGTCTACTTTAGAAAGCCTTTTCCCCTCTACAATGCTTTTAATTAAAACATTGTCAGTATGTAGGAAGAAGTTGAATATGACATTCCTTTGGTTTAAAAATTGTCTACTAAAATGTGACATAAATGGAATTTGAGTTTAATTCTAAGTTTCATTAAGTGAATGAAAGCAATATCCTACAAAGAAACATAAAAAAAATCTAACCTAAAAAGAATTGATATCATGCTGCCTTTTATTTGATTATACCATATCTGCATTAGTGAGATACCATTCATTACAAGAGGAGATGACACCAATCCAGCATGAAAGGTTACAAAATAATCTGTGCTCTGAACAATTTAACATTGCACTTCGAACAACCTTTTCAAAAGCAGATGAAAATTAACATAATGAATTTATAAAATGTTTGATGTGATTCTTGTTCAATGTTTAGAATGGTTGTCCTGATTAATTTCTACATAGAACTTTGTTCTCAAGGCAATAAGTTAGTGCAACATTACCATTCTCTCATTACATTTAAAACCATCCAACATTCACAAATTATGTGCAACTATGTGGCTCTGAAAAGTGGGAGGGTGTATGTGCCCCTGAAGTGAAGGTTCTAACATTTATTCTGAATAATTCATTTTATATTTCAAGCAGTGATCAGATGGCACAGCAGAAGAACCAGGTGTTTGGTTTAATTTAGTGGGTATCTGTTTTTCCTTAGCATTAAAAAGGTTTTACAATTAAACATCAGTTTCAAAAGGGCTGAAGCTAAGCACAAGACAACTGACGGTACATGTACCAGTTGAAACAAGAATCTGGTTTTTCTCCATCTTCCCCTCCAAGTTAGGGAATACTAAACTCAATCTTGTATGAAGTCAGCATTTCATTAATATTCAGAAAGTGATGAACCCATAGTTGCAGGAGGAGACGTGTGATAGTTGAACAGAAATCTTGAAATTCGTGCTTCTAACATTCCACGGATAATTTATTGAGTATAAAAGCTGGGAAGTCATGCTGCAGCTGTACAGAACCTTGGTTAGGCCACACTTGGAATATTGCGTGCAATTCTGGTTGCCACAATACCAGAGTATATGCAGGCGTTGGAGAGGGTGCAGAGGAGGTTTACCAGGATGCTGCCTGGTCTGGAGGTTATTAGCTATGAGGAGGGGTTGGAGAAACTCGGATTGTTCTCACTAGAGCGACAGAGATTGAGGGGTGATTTGATGGAATTTTACAAAATTATGAGTGACATGGACAGAGTAGATATTCAGAGGCTTTTTCCCAGGGTGGAAGAGTCAATTACTAAGGGACATAGATTTAAGGTGAGAGGAGAAAACTATAGAGGAGATGTGCGGGGCAAGTTTTTTACGCAGTGGGTAGTAAGTGTATGGAATTCGCTGCCAGAGGAGGTGGTGGAAGCAGGTACGATAGTGGTGTTTAAGTGGCAGCTTGACAAATACATGAATAGGATGGGAATAGAGGGATATGGACCCTGGAAGTGCAAAATGTTTTGGTTGATGGGCAATATGATCAGCACAGGCTTGGAGGGCCGAAGGGCCTGTTCCTGTGCTGTACTTTTCTTTGTTCTTTGTTCTTGCCTGCCTTAAAAGTTTGTACTGCTCTTTCTGCTAATCCATTGGATGAGGGATGATACTGTGCTGTTCTGACATGTTTAATCCCATTTAGGTTCATGGATCTCTGGAATTCAGTACTGGTGAAAGCAGTACCATTATCTGAAAAAATAACTTCTGGTAAGCCATGTATACTAAAACATTGGCGCAGCTTTTCAATAGTTGCACATGCTTTAGGTGATCTAACTTCATACAGATCCATCCACTTTGAATGTGTGTCGATGATCATAAGAAATATGGTACCTAAAAATGGACCTACATAGTGTATATGTAGTCTAACCCAGGGTCGACCAGGCCACTCCCATGGATGCAGTGGAGATAAAAAGGGCAACCTCTGCTGTTGCTGACAATGGAGACGGTGTTTAACCATTTTTTTCTATATCACTGTCCATGCCTGGCTACCATATATAACTTCATGCGAGTATCTTCGTTTTCAAAATACCAAGATGTGCACTATGAAGCTCTGTCAATAGTGGCTCTCTTCTTTGCAAAGGGACGACGATTCTTGCTTCCCATAACAAAATATCATCTTGAAATCTCAGTTCAGATTTACGGGCATAGAATGGTTTTACTTCTTGAGAGACTTGTGCATTTGACCGTCCTTGCAATACCTGTTCTCGGACTCTTGCTAAAATTTTATTCTGGCTTGTCCAATTCTTTATCTGTTTCGCACGGACCAGTGAGGATTCCAAGAAATTCAACACAAATACAACCTCTTGAGTTATGGGAGCATGTGTAATGGCTATCTGGCAAAGGAAGACAACTGAGGGCAACTGCGTTTGTTATATGCATACCCAGATGGTGCACACAATTGTATTCATATGCTGACAATATTTTTGAGTTCTAGCAGAGGCTATTGGTGGGATTGCCTTATTTTCACTAAACAAACCCAAAGTGGTTTGTGATCTGACAATATGGTGAAGTGTCAACCATGCAAATATTGATGGAACTTCTTTACTCCAAATATGGTGGATAAGCTTTATTTTTCAATTTGTGAGTAACCTTTCTTAGTTGCAGAAGGGGTTCTGGATACATATCCTATTGGTCTTTCAGATCCATCCTCCTACATGTGTGACAATACCGCTCCCATTCCGTAGTGAGATGCATTACAAATGAGTGTTAATTCCTTATATGGGTTATAGTGTACGAGCAGACATGATGAATGTAGAAGCTTCTTGATTTTTATGAAGGCTTTCTCTTGCTGTGAGTTACAGGACTATCAGTGGTTCTTCTTCAATAATAAGTATAAAGGGGCTAACGGTGTAGATAGATTAGGCAAGGAGTGACCGTAATAATTTACCATGCCCAAAAGAGACTTGAGCTCAGTGACGTTGGTAGGAAAGGGCGCTTCCTTGATTGCCCTGACTTTCTCCTCTAATGGATGCAGCCCTTGGGCATCCACTTGATGACCCAAATACATGACTTCAATTGCATGGAAAGTGCACTTCTATTTTTTCAAATGTACACCAGCCTCCAAAAATCTCTTCAGAACCTCTTCTAGGTTGGCCAAACATTCTGCTTCCATTGATCCTGTGATCAGGACGTAATCCAGATACACTATAACTCAGGGAAGTCCTTGTAGTAGGCTTTCCATGGTTCCTTGGAAAATCGCACAGGCAGATGATACACTGAAGGGTAGGTGTATATATTGGTACAGGCCCTTGCGCGTGTTTATGGTGACATAACTTCTTGACGTGTTGTCCAGCTCAAGCTGTTGGTATGCATGGCTCAAGTCCAGTTCAGTGTAGGATCTTCCTCCTGCAAGTTTAGCGTGCAGATCTTCAATCCTTGGGATTGGGTATCTGTCTAATTTCGCAGCCTTGCTCACAGTTAATTTGTAATCACTGCAGATGCAAATGGTTTGATCTGGTTTCATCACATGGATTATGGGTGCTGCCTATTCTGAAAATTGGACTAGCTGGATTATTCCTAACGTTTCCAAACAATTCTGCATCTATCTTCTCCTTTAGGGTGTAAGTCGCAGGTCTTGCCTTAAAAATCTGGAGTGTTGCTTCAGAATCCACGTATATTTTAGATTGTAGACCTTTTTATTTTTCCCACCTCATCTTGGAATACTCTGTCATACTTTCTTAACAACTCAGGACTTGCTCCTGTTCTAACTTGAAAATTTTCTGCCCAGTTGAGTTTAATTTCTTTCAACCAATCACAGCCCAGAAGGCTAGGTTCTTCACCTGTTACAACAATTATTGGCAGCTGGGCTGTCTGTTGCCTGTAGGATACAGGTACAGAGGTGATAACTTGCACCTGTATTGTCTCTCCAATATATGTGTTTAGCTGAGCTGTGGTTTGCTCCAAACTTAATGGCTGGGTACCTTCTCTCAGGTTTTTAAAAATGTGTTCTCCCATCACTGTGGGTCGATGCTCCTATGTCAACCTCCAAGACTCAAGGCTTTCCATTTACTTGAAGGATAATATTGATTGATTCAGTTTTCCTGGCCTTGAGACTGTTTAGGTAATAGGTATTAGTGTCAGCTGCTCCTGGTTCATCAATATTGTGCACTTCATTCAACTTAGCCTGCTGTGTGAATGGCTGTCTTGATCTTGTCCTGCATTGTTTTATAACATTCCCTTTTTATGAAAGTGGTGCGATTCTGCATCTTTAAATCTGCAGGTTTCCAGTACATGGTTACCCCCATATTGGCAACACTTTAATTTCTGAATTACTGGTGAGCTGCTCCCAACGTTTATTTTTGTTTTTCGAGCGGGAGGGACCATGTTCCTCTTCACGGTTAGCTCCCTGTACTTTGTACCATGCCCGGTGGCACGTTCCCACCCTAACTGCAGAATGGCTCCATGTTGCATTCTCTGCAAAGCCTGCGAGTCCTTCTCAGCACTCTCCATTGCTAGCGCTACCTCCAAGGTGCACTTCAGGTCATTATTAACTTCTGCAAATAGACGGCACTGAATAGCGTCGCAAACCAAACCATCTTGCAACATGTTGTTTAGAGTAGCACCAAAGTGACAGTTCTCCAATAACTGTTTTAACTTCACAACATACGTTGCAATCAGCTCACTGGGGGGCCTTTACTCTAGAGCTGAACTTGAATCTTTGCAGGATCACCTATGGTTTAGGTTGAAAATAGGCCTTCACGAGGTCCACTAGCTCATTGAAGGATCTGGAATTTGCTGCGTTTGGAGCAGTCAAACTACGGATTAGGTTATACGTTTTGCGCCTGCAGACACTTAGGAGAATTGCCTTCTGTTTCTCATCCACCATTATTTCTTTCACTACAAAGTAAAAACCTAGGTGCTCTATATACTGACTCCAATCCTTGATCGATGAGTTGTGTGGGTTAATTCTGCCAAAGAGAGGCTTTGCTGGTGAGTATGCTTTCCTTTCTTCCCTGAAAAATCAAAATACTCACATTCGCGAGGCAAGGTGCTATGTCAGCGCTATTTATCCTCATTGCCAATTGTAAACCAGGCAGGTTTCTTGTAAGAAACAGTAAGCTTTATTTTCAGAGCTCCTGATGTAGCTACATGCTTGTACTAAGGCAAGAAAACTCCGCTCTGCTTAGGCCTGATTTGTCTATACAGTCACATGATCCCCATAACAGTATGAAAGGTTTAACTTACAATTATTGCAGTAGCTCTTAGTCATAATTCCAACCTCTCTCCTGAGAGTCAAACACATGACTGACTAGTGTCGTACATTATCATTTGCATATCCTGTTAGCTCTTTATACTACAAATACTGCTTAAGTAATCTTGTTCTGCTGTAACTATATATTGCTGTCAGTGGTGGTGCCGTAGTGCCTCAGTTTGACATCTGCCAGCTGCCCAACCTGTACAGCAAAGTAACTCCAAAGTACCAATCAAAACCACTTCTCTGCTTCCCAGATGGTTATAAGTTTTGATTTTTGAAAATACATGAAAATATCAAATCAGTGTTGTATAAATATAGGAACAGAGTGCATGACTTCAAAATGGGGACTGAATTCAATCTGCACTTGCTGAACACTTATCCCTCTAACCTTGCTTTACTTAAAGATTACACCTGACCTTGATTCCTTTGTGGGCATTGGACACAAATAAATGTGAATCTTTGTTTTGTTGCTTTTTAAGAAAAGTGTTGCATATGTACTTCCTGTACACAACTTTACTTCACACATCACAGGTTTTCAGTTAAGTCTTCATTTCTGTCACAATTATTTAATTTTTATGTCAAAGCTCACATATTAAAATGGCCATTTATGTGATGAAATTTCTGGAGAGGAGAGGAGAGGAAGAAGGAGAAGAAAACTGTCCAGAGCAAGTGGAAAACAAAATGAGTAACGGAACTGGAATGGACAGCTGTTTTGCTTTAAGCCATTTTTCAAACCTCATAAAAAGTCCAAGTATTTAAACAAAACTGATTCTAACCCTGCCTGCAATGCGGGAACAGGTCAAGTGGATGGTTAAAATGGCGGTCCAAATGTGTTTTCTACCTGCTGTCGTTTTTATCTTCCGAATTTTTGTCGGTGTCAAGGCCGCCCACTTCAGACAGGTGGGGCCCTCATTAACGTTTATCTTTTCGAGGTCCAATGACTCCCAAATGATGCACTTGCTCTCCAAGTTAAAATCGGGCTGTGTTTCCTTGCCTTTAAGGAATTAATGAGCACTTGCCTCTACAATGTGATTCTAACATGGAATGTTTGGTGCACTTTAGATAAAATTTTCATTGCAGGCAACAAAATTTGACCACAGAGGCAAGAAAGTGTTTTTAATATATTTATAGTATAAGTACCGGTATGTACGAGTTAGCTTTCCCATTCAGGCTACCTATTTTAATGTCTTTGTATCTATCTCTATATCAGAGCAGTGTTGATTGCTCTCAACTTGTGAATCAAAGCTATGATAAAGGATAGCATTACCTGTAGCATTAACTACTGTAGTGTGGGCGGACAAAGAAAATTGAGCTTGCACTTATGATAACAACAGTAGCAATTATTTTCATAGCTTGAGTTTATTGTCGCAATCAATCAAATCATCTATCAAAACCTTAAGCACTTTAATATTATGCAAGTGCATTTGGAAATAAAATGGTGACAAATTCTACAGTCGATTTAATCAAAAGACTCACAGGCAGCTTTTGAGATATGTATGCACACAATTGTTACCGACAAATAAAATGACTATTTCACCCAAACTGAAAGTGAGAAATTCCATGTCCTTCTAAAGGCCTACTTTTCCTCTTTTGTGTACTTCCATTTGGCCAGTGTACTTTGCGTTCAAAGGCAAAGGAGCAATAATCTATAACCAGTTTAACTGAAAGTTTTTTATTTTGCCTGTCAATTGCAATTATGAGGAAACATTTGAATTTTCACACAAATCGAAACAGTCTTGCTTTATTTTGCAATATTGGTTTTGTTTGTTATTTGGTTGATAATTATTTATTGGTTAATCATCCATTACCAAACAATTATCGACAATTAATCAAATAAAAGAACTGCTTTAAATCAAGATTTCAGATGTACTGCAACACACATTGTCTACTTTGCTAATATTGAAACCCTCTATCATTACCTTTATTGTTTCCTTGACTTAATATTCAAGTGGTGAATTCATTCCAACTGAGTACTTGAAAGCTTTTCTTTTTATCCAAGAAATTGGCTTGGTCTATTGCTAAAATATATCTCGCTGATGCAAACTATGTAAAGTGTTTACCTCCCATCATTAAACATTTTGTAAATTAATTATATTTATGAATAAAGTTTGATTTGTCATAACAATCTTCTATATAATAATCAGATTGTTACAAGACATATTCTTTGACTTCTTATGGGGAAACACAAGGTCTGAGATCTACCTAGAAGTATTGATTTGACACTCATGGGGAAAGATTTTCACCCCCGTTGGGGGGGGCGGGGGGGGATGGAGTGTGGGAGTGGCGCCCCCAATCAGAGGCATGCCACCATTTTATGTGGGCTGGCCAATTAAGACCCGCCCAGCATCATGTCTGCCAGGAAGCACTGTGCGCTCCCTGTGCAGGTTGGAGGGGGGGGGTGGGATTCCCTCAGCCGGGAGTGCACTCTTTCACTCAGGGGGATCAGCTCCGATTTAAAACTTTTATTAAACATGTTTAAAAATTTTCCCTGCCATGTCCCCTCATGTGACACTGTCACATGAGTTGAGACATGTCCATATGTTTTATTGAAACCTTTCTTAAAAGTTTAAATACCCTCATGAAACCTCATCCCACCCATGGATAAGGTTTCATGCTTTTTCCAAAGCCTGCCAGGGCTGCCAGCCTGCCTGCCAACATTAAGGTTGGATGGGCAGGTCCATTTACAACCTTAATTACTTTTTCAATGACCTTAATAGGCCATTGACAGCTTGGCAGGCGCACAGCTGACTTGGCTGCGCCCCTGTCGATCTGAAAATGAAAATGACGTGGGGTGACATCGGGAGTTCCACCCGACATCATCCCGCATTATTTTATGCGTCAGTGAGCAGGCCCCACCCCCACTCACTGACCAGAAGATCCTGCCCATGGAGTTAAAAGCAGGAGGCAGCAGGCAAATAAGTCTGAAAACTTCTGGTCATGAACAATCATGAATTATTCTTCTACAAGAAAAAATTTACTAGAACAGAGACAGGCAGAATATTGAAGAATTTAGAATATTGAAGAACACTTTAAATGAGGAACAGTGCTTAATACACATAATTAGCCAACTAAGGATATTTTTATTGTATTTATGATCTACTTTAAATTGTGTTTTTTTATCCTTTGTTTTGCTACTTGTTTGTAAGTAAAATCAGTACTGGCTCTGGCTAAACTTCTAGCTTATGTGACAAAATCCACCATTTTGAAGAGAAATTGGTGGCAAAGTGCAAACTATGTTAACAACAATAACAACTTACATTTACATAGAGCAGATTTAGCACAAAACAAAATGTCCATGGATATGTGAAAGGTCAAGTGAAAAACAGATGCTGTGTCAAAGTAGTAATTCAGTAATTCATGAAGGAAGGGGGGGCAGGAGTTTAGGGTGAGAATTCCGAATGACATCTAGGCAGCTGAAAACATGACCAGGATGAAAGGAAGCGATGCATTCGAGGCCAGTTATTCTTCCGTGATTCTAAAATACCTTGCACATCTGTAGCACATGTGCAGAGAGAGGTTTCGTGAGAGTTTAACTGGGCAGATAACAAAAGTTAGGCATTTGAGCAGCAGGAGGAAAAGGTAAAAAAGAGGGATCAGGATTCGCCAAAGTGTAATCAAAGAGAAATATCTTAAGAAAATTCTTGAAGGTGACGGGGAAAGAAGTCCATGTGCAGGCCTGCCTTGGCAACAAAAGAATGGCTTGATGACATAAGAAATGGGCAGTGATGTTGTAGTGAAGGGAATGAACACTTTGGAGGAGCAGAAGATACACTCAGAGACATCTGGATGGAGAACATTTTTGAAGAATGATGGGACAAGACAACTGAACAATATTAAAGGACCCAATGGACTTTCATGAGGTCAGGGGTGATGGAAATTCAAGTATTAATGCAAGTGAGGATGTGAGTTATGGCATTTTGGATGAAATTATCATTTATGAAGTGGAAGGAAAAATACTGGCATGTAGAAAATTGATTGCTGGAGCCTCAAAGCACTAAAGATGTACATAAAATGTTGGTAGGAGAAGAGAAGATGCAGAGATAGAAGTGAATAATCTCAGAAAGGAAAAAGGTCTTGAAAAGTGTTGAATTGTTTGGGCAAGAGAAAGCCCAGTTTTTTTGAGCAAGGCTCTGTACTTTTAGACTTAGCCTCAGGTGGCAGTTAGGAAGGTTGGCAAAAACAAGACTGCTGGTGTGTGGGTATTTACTGGAGCCATACAAGATGTCTTTAGTTTCATCCACATTTGCCTAAGTGGAGGTTTTGGTTTATTCAGATCACACAGGTCTTGGGGTCAATGCAGGAGATGGAGAAGTAGAACTGAATACTATTAGCTTACGTGTGGGAGCCTGCTGATGTTGCCAATGGTAGTGTCTTCATGAAGAGGCACCCTGACATACACAAAATGTGAACATGAGGAGGAGAAGGCATTGGAGGTGATGCCTCTGTTATAACAGTAGAAGTCATGAGGAGATGAATGTGTCTTTTCTTCAAGGACAAAATAGTAAGACCACATTTTAGGGGAAAACAAACTTAAAACCTCCTGTTGTATATGTAAGTTGTTATTGCTGCTAACATAGTTTGCACTTTGCCGTCAATTTCTCTTCAAAATGGTGGATTTTGTTACATAGGCTGGAAGCTTAGCAGCCAGAGCCAGAACTGATTTTACTTACACTGTAAAAGCTCCTGAAGAAAATGAAGTACAAATGTTTTGATCTAATGAGACTTTAATTATATTTTTTGCAGGGGTTCTCTCTTGGTCAAAGAGAAGACGTTAAATAGGATAAGATGGAGGAGATGGAAGGAGCAGGCTTCAGAAAGCCCTGCAGAAATAAATGCGTTGTTGCATACTCCCCCTTCCCTTAGGCTAGCCATTCATAAAATATGACAATGCAATTGCTCAGCAGATACAACAACAGTTAAATTGGTTCTTTAAGAAAAAATGGTTTTCCTGCAATTAAGCTAACTCTGAACTATTCTTCATTTCAGGCCATCTAAAGTGTTAACACCCACTCTATGGTTTCAGGTGAGAACAAGCAATTGATTTTATGCAATTGCAGATAATTATTTTAAAGACTACAATGCAGCCAATTTTATAGTTGTGCTGGTGCTGATGCAAATGGTTTTGTGTAAAAGGTTTTGAAAAGTCAAGCTTATAAGATTGCACTACAACCCAGTTTGAGGATAGCTTTAAAGTAGCCAAAACTGAACTGATGCATGCCTAACTGTGAAACAGATAACTTTGGTCATGTCCTTAATCAGGGTCTCAAGAGGTTTATATTTGTCAATTTTTTAAGTCCAGGCATTCACATTATCTTTCACATACTGTGCATTGAAAGTGCTCCCTGTTAAGAACAGAAACTTAAGCTGCCACCTCCCCACATGTATCATGTCATTGCATTTGACATTCGGTCCACACGAATATATAAAACATTAAAAAAACTCTTAGAACAGTACTGAGTATGCTGTGGTTGACTGTAGGTGCCATGCATGTAATGAATGCCTGCAGATCTTAAAAAAAACATGCAAAACCTCTTGATATTCTTATAAAAAACTTTTTAAATTAATATTGGCTGCAGTAATTAAATATGCAAAGCTGGCTCTTAGCTACAATTTGCAAAACCTTGTTAGCTAAAATTATCACTCAATCTTGATTACATTCCCAGGAGTTATTTAAGATGTTCACTCTAACAGTCTGCAATTCTCAGAGCAATAAAATATTTTAATGAAAATGATAAGTAAACAAAATAGAATCAGTGCTAACTGTAGACTGAGAGATTGCAGCCTCCAACTGTACAGCTAGTAGTCCGAGGTATCCATCAGGATGATCAGGGTTAAGCTGCACCGCAATGCTAATAATGTTGGCAATTTAATTCCTTTCCTGAAAATTGTCCAGTTCCAGCAAACCAAGTCTGCCACTAAGGCAGTGCTGCTGAAGCTAATGAGTAGACTCCAGAAAGCTGCATCACTCTCCCCATTACATGTAAAAAAACCCAGGTCTAATTAGAATGGATTCCCCACTCCACCATCTAGGTGCACAATGAATGTAATAAGGAGGCCCTGTCTTCAGCAAGGGCAGAATTTTTTATCAAGCACATCATCTCTGATTTTAAATGAAGGGCTAAAACAATTGAGGCAGAAATTCATTAGGTTCCAAATTGTACAATTCAGAGTCCAGGCAAGAAATCGAGAAAAACTGATAACCTATACGTGTCAGCTGTGGCTTTGATAACACTCATAGCTTTGTCAGAAGATCCATGAGTTCAAGTTCCACTCCCATGGATTTGACAATAACATCTAGGCTGCCACTTCTAGTGCAGTACTAATGGAGTGCTGTACTGTTAGACGTAGTATCTTTCGGGTGAGCACTAAACTGAAGCCCGCTTGCCATCTCAAATAGACATAAAATATCCCATGACACTTTTGTTTTAAAAAGATAATTTGCAAAGGAACCAGAGGAAACATGTGGCAAACAATTGTTATGCGATACGTTTTTATGATCAGGAATGCAAATCCTGAGAGGGTGGTGGAAGCAGATTCACTAATAACTTTCAAAGTAGATCTTTATAAATATTTGGAGTGGAAAAAGCAGGGCTATGGGGAAAGAGGAGAGTAGGACTAACTGGATAGCTCGATCAAAGAGCCAGCATATGCATGATGGGCCAAATAACCTCCCCCTGTGCAAAATCATCCTACGATTCTATGAACTGACAAAACAGAAAAAAATTCAAGACAGACACAAGGCTATATAATACTGAGAGAGAAAAATGAATTAGAGACAGAGAAGGAGGTGCTTCTCTCAAGGACATAAATATATTCTAATGACTTTAAGACTGGAACACTACTGAGTGTATGAAGCAAAACCAGACAAGATATGTGTATCCTCAGCAAAGATGTAAATCTGCAATGGATGCTTTATAAGACCAATTATTGAACATCCACGATTATTTTGATCAGCAAGTTTAGACTAAGCAATCATGATCCCAAATGATTTATCAAAACAGGGGGAGGCAGTGGCATCATGGTATTGTCACTGACAAGTTTTCCAGAGACCTAGGCTCTGGGGACCTGGGTTTGAATTCCACCCCAGCAGATGGTGAAATGTGAATTCATTAGAAGTCTGATGATGAGCATGAAACCATTGCCAATTGTCATAAAAATCCATTTGGTTCACTAATGTCCTTTAGGGAAGGAAATCTGCTGTCCTTACCTTACCTGGTCTGGCCTACATGTGACCCCAGGCCCACAGCAATGTGTTGACTCTTAAATGTCCTCGAACAAGCATAATGGCAATCAGGGATGGGCAATAAATACTGGCCTAGCTAGTGACACCTACATCCCATGAATGAATAAAAAGAAAATCACATGTAAAACAAGAAAGAAAAATAAAATCTACAACTTCTGAAGGGAGAAATCTGAGTGGGTGGGGAAACTAAGGTGACCATAGGAACATCCAAGAATATGTTAAAAGGGCAGTGACTGAGAAATGAGCATAGCCACAAATACCATTCAGAGCAGTAAAAATTTCTTTTAATCATAGGCCATTCAGCACCTTCTGCCTTCTGCCTGTGCTGAGTCTTTGAATAAACTATTCAATTAGTCCAACTCCCCTGCTCTCACAATGCTTTCACAATAAGAAGCTTAGCAGAAGAGGCAAGCACCTTAAAAAATGCAAACGGGGATGAAAGTGAAGGTGAACAGAAGATAGTCAATATACTACTACCCTAAAATTACACTGTGGGACGACTATTTAACATGTTCAGTTGCAATTCTTCTCTGCTGGAATAGCATCGGAGGCAGTCCAAAGAAGGTTCACTAGGTTGATCCCGGGAATGGAGGGATTTTCTTATGAGGAGAGGTTGAATAGGTTGGGCGTGTATTCATTGGAGTTTAGAAGAATAAGAAGCGACCTTATTGAAACATATAAGATTCTTAGGGAGCCCGACAGGATAGATGCTGAGAGGTTGTTTCCCCTTGTGGGAGAGTCTAGGACAAGAGGGCATTATCTCAGAGTAAGGGGTCACCCATTTAACACAGAGATGAGGAGGAATTTCTTCTCTCAGAGTGTAGTTAATCTATTGAATTCTCCGCCGGCGAGGGCTATAGAAGCTGGGTTGTTAAGTATATTCAAGGCTGAGATAGACAGATTTTCAGTCAGTAATGGGATCAAGGGACTATGAGGAAAAGACAGGAAAGTGGAGTTGAGGATTATCAGATCAGCCATGATCTCACTGAATGGCAGACTTAATGGGCCGAATGGCCTACTTTTGCTCCTACGGCTTATGGCCTGCTCTTTTAGCAATTAAAACATGTAGGTTTACACACCTACTAATATATCAATGAGATAAATTTCAGAGGAATTTATGCCACTAACATCCCATAGCCTTATTTCAGGGCCTAATTGATTGCATTCTCCAAACACTCACTGGAGATGGCATGAGGAGTATACCCTCCATAAGCAGCCATAAGCCAAGCAGAAGAAATAACTTCAACACAAACTAGATAAGCAAGCTAAAAAGTCTAAAAACATCTAAACCAGGTGTGGATTATACTTATTCTAGGATAAAAGAAGATAAAATATATGATTGATGATATGTGAGAGTTGATGAATCCTGTGAAGGTCCTGCTAGATTGTAAAAAGCTTAATGTGATGCACATTTCCTCAAATCAACAGAATAGATCTGGGAAACTGCTGATTTATCAATGTCACATCAGTACTGGCAAAATATTAGGATGGATCATCTGGATGATCAATAAAGCAAATACAAATCTGAATTATTGAGCCAAAATGGTTGAGTACAAGTTGGAAAAAGTCATGAACAAGTTGTATCTGTAGTACAGTTCTGATGACTAAGACACAGTAGTGACACTGAATCCTTGGTGAAGATCCAGGTGCAGGCCACAAGACAATTGTACATATGGTAAGGGTAATGGACCCTCCAGGAACTAAGAAACAGGTTGCTATGATGCGCAGATGACTGTGGGTTCTTCCTAGATAGATAAGCCACAATGGGCCTAATGACCCTCCCAATCTGTATTGATCCTGCACTTATTGAGCAATTTTCACTTCATTGATCTCCTTGTTGAACTGGTACTTGTGTGTTTATGGAGCAAATTAATCTCATGTTGGTCCGCCTCTTGGATTTTGTAGTTATTTCTGAACAATTAATAGCCATTTGATTGTTTCTTGAAAAGATTTTGTTGGCACATAGAGAAAGGCCAAGGAAATTCAGGGAGAAATACAAGAAACATATAATCATAAAGTAATACATTGCAAATTTGAACGTACATTATATCACAAACACAGCTTTGAGATACTGTCAACACTTTTGATTAAGATGCATTGGAATTATTCAAATTATACAGCTCTGTAGTAAGGGAAATAAAATCTTGAGGTAGCATGTTATCCACTTATGTTTATGGACATAAAATATGCAGAATTATTGTAAAATTGTAACCTAGCACATTAATTACTTTACATTTTAATACAAAATTATTGGTTTGAAGGGAAGAATCTAGTCATAAATAGGTTGAGTAGAACCCAAGCATAACTCCTCTATACACCCAAAGAAAGGAGGGAAAACACAAATGTGTAATTCATACACACAACTCAAGATCACTTCTGTGAGAGGGATAAAAGTAGATGTTCTTCCTCAGCTTTTATATGCAGAAGGGGCGAGGGTAGAACACAAGATTGGAAGCATGCAAAAGGTGACTTTAATTTGTCAATCATAAAACTGTTTGGTTTATCAGAGATTTAAAGAGCTGCACTGACAAATCACCAGAACAACTGATGTAAGTTTACTATGGGTCATCCAACAGAATTTGGTAATTATTTTGCATGTGGTAAACATAAGCAAAATATAATCCTTTTATAGAACTTGATAAAATTGATTACATAAAGAAATTTCGCTTGAATTAGATATTAGTTATTTTACTAACAATTATATGATTGTAATGTTGAAATACTTGTGCAAATTATTAACTACTAATACAATTTTCATTCTGAAAATGTTGTTCACCGCTGAGGTTGCTGGTTGAAGATTTCCACCAGCACTGCGTCTTACTGCAGATGATTCGTTTTAAATGAAGTGAAGAACTTGAAACTGTATATCTTATTTATACAGCTTGATTTTTTTTACACATTAGAAGGCATTAAAATTTAATAGACAGTGGTGTAGATGCAAGTGTAAAAAAATTTATATATCAAGAAATTGGCCCAGAGAGAACCAAAGGAATCCAAGCCGGAGGGTTGCTAAGGGGGTTTTCCTCCACCTCATCATTCTCTTACCCCAGCCCTCCACCTTACCCACAGTTATACCTGTTGCAGCAAACCTGATTCTGCAGTTTTCAAGGCATGCATTTTAATTTCTGCACACAAGAGGCTAAGTTTTGGATAATGCATGCCAAGAGCAATGCATGAATCATGTAATTTTCGATTTCTTTGTTCCTATCCAGTGTTCTCCCTTCTTTCTCCTGTTGCGACTATGGTTCCACAGTCACTGGCAGCTCCCTGGTACTTTACAATAATTCCTTGTCCCGAGAGTAAACGACAATAGACTATTTGGCCTGGAGGACCATCACAGCTGAGCCCAATTTTGTACTCATCTACTGTCCACACACTTCCCTTCCAGCATGGTGTGGAGGAGAATTAGGAGTGTCACTGGATTGTGATGAGGTGTAGGAATATTAGAAGAACAGACAGCCAACTCACACTGTCCAAGCTCATATTTAAAGAGCTATATGTCAGTGGCACAGTGCCTCAGGAAGATTGTATACCTTTGCAAGAGAAATGCAAAGATATTATCTGTGTAGTAAATGAGAATTCAATCATCAAAGATCAGAATTCAAAGGGAAGTGAGGTGTTTACTTGTTGGTGCGCTGGGAAAAGTGCTAACATATTGTTTTGCTATTCCTAGCTTTACATGTTGTCAAAATAGTTCTCATTTGCACTAACTTTCTAAGTGTTCAATCAATACCAATTGGTTGCTGAGGTCAATATTATGAAATCCTCATCATGCTATGTTAAGGCAGCAAAGTAGGCATGGTGTGTCCTGAACAAAGCTGTGAGCAACTCTGGAGAAAAGTCATAGCGACATGGAAAATCGTGTTTACTGAATTTTTCTTTGGAACACTCATTTATTAAAACATGAGAACATAAGAAATAGGAGTAGGCCATATGACTCCTTGAGCCTGCTCTGCCATTCAAAAAGAATGACTGATCCTTGTCAATTCCACTTTCCCACCTGACCTCCATATCCCTTGATTTTGCATGAGTCCAAAAATCTGTCTATCTCGGCCTTGGGTGTGAATGCTGGAGCATCACAGTCATCTGGGGTACAGAATTCCAAAGATTTACAAACCTCTTATTGAAGAATACCCTCCTCATCTCAGTCTTAAATGATCGACCTCGTCTTCTGGGACTGTGACCCCTTGTTCTAGACTCTACAGCCAAGAGAAACAGCCTCTCAGCACCTTTCCTGTCAATCTCCTCAGAATCATTCAAGTTTCAATGAGATGACTCCTCATGCTTCCAGAATCAGAAAATAAAGGTTCATTCTACACAACCTCTTTGACATCCCTCTCACCTCAGGAATCAATCAAATATGCCTTTGTCGCACCACGTCTAAGGCAAGTGTATTCTTTCTTCAATAAAGAGACAAGAATATACATAGTATTCCAGGTGTGGCTTCATCAAATCCCTGTACAATTATAGAAAGACTCTCTTATTCTTGTGCTTCTGTCCCCTTGCAATAAAGGCTAACATGATTTCTAGTCTTTCTAGCAAAGTGAATAACCTCACATTTCCCCACATTATACTCCATTTGCCACCTTATTTCCTACTCTCATAATTTGTCTGTATCACTTTGCAGTGTCTTTTTTGACTGTTCATAGGATTTGGGTACCGCTGGCAACACTAGCATTCATTGCCCATCCCTTATTATTCTTGAGAAGGTGGTGGTGAGCCACATTCTTGGAAGACTGCAGTCTATGTGGTATAGGTACGCCCTCAATGCTGCTAGGAAGGGAATTCAATGTTTTTGTCCAGCATCAATGAAGGAATGGTGATATAGTTCAAAGTCAGGATGGTGGGTGACTTGGAGGGGAACTTGTAGGTGGTGGTCTCCTAAGCATCTGCTGCCCTTGTCCTTCTAGGTGGTAGAGGTCATGAATTTCGAAGGTGCTGTCAAAGGAGGCTTGGCGAGTTGATGCAGTGCATCTTAAATATGGTACACACAGCTACCACCATGCGCCAGAGGGAGTGAATGATTAAGGCAGTGAATGGGATGCTGATAAAGTGGATTGCTTTGTCCTGTATCATGTCAAGCTTCGAGTGTTGTTGCAGCTGCACTCATCCAGGCAAGTGGAGAATATGCCACCACAGGAATATAGGAAATAGAACAGGGAGTACCGGACTCGGCAATGGTCATGCAATTGAATGTCAAGGGGAGATGTTTAAATTCTCTGTTTGGAAATGGTCATTGCCTGGCACTTGCATGACACAGAAGTTATTTTTGCTCTTCTCACAGCTTACTCTACTCTCTTCTCAAAAAACTCAACAAATTTGTCAAACACAATGTTCCTTTCATAAAACCATGGCTAGAATTTCCCAGCCCCATCGTGGTGGGACCTACTGCAGGAGATTTGGCGGCCCAGCCAAAGGTCCATGGACTTTCGATGGGACTGGGCAATTCCAGCGGCGGGCGAGCATGGAAAATCAGCCCTATGTTTACTCTGCCTAATCATATTATGATTTTCTGCTGAAACATATTGTGATTTTCTAAGCACATTGTTAACTGCTCCTTAGTAATAGATCCCAGCATTTTCTCAATAGCTAATATCAGGCTAACTGATCTGTAGGGCAGAATTTTCTGGCTGCCGTGCGGGTGGGCCTGACTCAATCTCCAATGGGCAAGGACCTGATACCCGACGGAGAAGCGGGCCCCGCCACCATTTTAAGTGGGTGAGCCAATTAATGCCCACCCAGCATGATGTCTGCCGGGAAGCGCTATGCACTTCCTGTGCGGGCGGGGGATTCCCCAAAAGCGAGAGTGTGCTCTTTTGGGCATGCGCATGAAAGAGCGCACATCTCCCTGAGGCTAAGTGATGCCTCAGGGAGATTGCTGACAGTTTTGAAAACAATGTCACATGAGATGGGACATGTTCATAAATTACACTAAAACTTTATTAAACTTTTTAAATCCCTACATGAAACCTCATCCCGCCAGTGGATGAGGTTTCATGTTTTTTTCTAATTCCCACTGAGGCTCCTGGCCTGCTCGCCAACCTTAAGGTTGGATGGGCAAGTCCTTTAATTGTTTCAAGGATCCTGTCAATGGCCTCAATTGGCCATTGACAGGTCAGTGGGTCCGCACTGATTTTGCTGTACCCCTGCCTTCCTGAAAATTTAAATGGTTCCACCCCAACGTATTCCTGCGACATTTTACGCATCGGCGAGCGGGCCCCGCCCCTCTTCGCCGTCGGCAAACTTCAGCCCCTAGTTTCCTGTTTTCTCTCTCCCCACTTTCTTGAATAGCAGTGTTAGATTTGCTAATTTCTAATTCACTGGGGCCATTCTTCTGGAATCTAGGGAATTTTGGAAGATCAAAATTCATGCATCCAGTACCCACCATCTCTGTGGCTGTCTCTTTTAGAATCATAGGATGTAGTTACACAAATATCAGACCTTGGGGAGGAAGAAAGGCTCTTTGCCTAATGGTCAAAAATCATCCAACCTGATAACAAAGACTTCGATTTCCAATTGGCATGGGAATGTGGGGTGCTTTGAGGATGGATGTGTCAGATACCTTATGGTTAAAGTGTTGGGGTGGGACTGCTGGAGGCAGGAAGTCATGTGATGACACTTCCAACGGGCTGCTTTGTCCTCAATAGTGTCAAACTTCTTGAGTGTTGCTGGGGCTAAATCACAGCAAGTGGTGAGTATGCTATCACATTCCTGATTTGTGCCTTTAGAAGATGGACAGGCTTTGGAGAGTCAAGAGATGAGTTACTCACCACGGAATTCTCAATCTATAACTTGCTCTAACCAGAGCTGGCAACTTTAACCCCCATCCTGACTTCCACTAAATCTGAAGAGCATCACATACTTTATATAATTATAGAATCATAGCTTGTAGAATAGAAAGCTGCTTTTTAGCTGGCCAAGAAGTCAGGTCTTTGCTAAGGCAATCCAATCTTAATTCCACTGGCCTCCTTTCTCCCCACAACCCCTGAATCTCTTCCAGGTTCAAACATCTATCCATTCTTGACTTAACACTCTTGCGTTCTCTGCCTCAACCATTGCCTACGGTGAAGAAAAGCATTCCATGCTCTAATAATGCCGTGCATAAAAAAATATTCTTAACCACTTTTTCATTATGCTAGTTTTAAACTGACGAGCCCTCAGCACTGATCTGCTAAGTAAAGGAAGTAAACCTTTTCCCATTCAGTTTATCAACACTCTTCATAACTTTAAAGAAAAACACTTCTAAATTTAATTTCAGCCTTCTCTGTTCCAGCAGAAGTAGACGCAGTCTGTCAGTTCCCTCCTCATACTTATGGGCACCGTCCTGGGTACCACATGGTCTTTGCTCTCTATGGCATAATATCCTTTCTATAATGGGGCAGCCGATCTGCACAAAATATTTTATCCGTGATTAAACCATTGCCTTTTAAAATTTAACATAGCCTCTTTGCTCTTATATCCTGTGCCCCTATTTGTAAAACCCAACAGTTCTTTTGCTTTAAGGCTCCGTCAATTTTCACCAAGATGCAAGTATAGAAATAGTGATACTGTAATGATTATCAATTACTGCTAAAGGGCAAACAACGACAATGAAGTGTTCTGTTAGTAGCTTCTGAAATATGACTTTATTAAGCCAGTAAAATACTTGCAATTGCAATATTTAGTCACAAGTCACATTAGAGTAATGAACCTCTACACTTTGGTGGTTTTTCATTCATTGAGCTCATGTGGGCAATTTCATTGTAAATGCAAAAAGTTGAAACTTATAACTAAACCTTCCAAAAAATATTTCTATTTTATTGAAATCCAGAATGGCTGGCCTGAAGTAATAGACATCAATACATCAAATTTCTGAGTTCGATGACAAATGTCACTTCAGGCAAATTATTTACAAGAAGGTGCATTTTTTTGAATAATGACATTTTCCATGCAATTTGTTTCTTGTTGCTGTGCTTCTCGATGAGGGATCTCATTGCAGGTTAAAGGAAGGTTCTTGGCAACCAGTTTCAGTGATTAAGTATTCCCAAGTCAGGTACAGAAAGGCTCTACCTGAAAGAAGCATTCTCTGGGTTGCAACAGTGTATAATTTTTCCATTTTTTACACCAGCGATTCAGGACCCACCAGCAAAAGACCAGGGACACTGACAGCACGAAAGCCCTTTGAACTGCTTGTTATATGTGAAATGCAAAGAAATATTAAGCATGTCCTCAATATTCTTTTACCTTTTATCCTAAGGAAATGTTCTTAGTTCTCATTAGGATTTACTAATTGAAAGAGTATCTCCCGAATTAATTTTCTACTGCTTAATATTTTAAGATCTTATTGGAAAGATTGTATAATGGCTACTGGAGTTGAAACAAACTTATTAAAGGGGGCCAAATTGCAACATAGCCAGTAAAATGATTAATTGCAACCAACATTTGTACCTCTGCAATGAGATTTTACCCTTATAACCACACCAACTGTCTGTCACTTCGTGAGTGAATTGCATAATCATGGTGGAAATTTAATATCTGTTACACAAAAAGACAAAGGGGAATCAGGTAGCGCCTCTGAGAGATATTTCAGAGATTGTTGAAAGCATTTCAAAAAAACTGTTGGAGAGAAATTTGAAGTAATTAAAGGCATGCCAGACTTTTTATGCTAGGAACACGTTTAAAGCATAACATGTGCTGTATGCAAGACTTTCAATACAGCAAAGAAAAAAGTGTGAACAGTGACGTTTGTGAGAGGAAATATTTCAGCGGGTGGAATTGTCCCAGGTTTGCAGTAAGTGTGGTAGCGGGTGGGAAAAACGACGTTTTACCCGCTGGCTGCAATGGCGGCTTCTCATGCCACATCGTCCCAACCCCGCCGCATTAATTATGCATTCCCGGGAAACACGGCCATTTCAATGGCGGGCGGGCTCTCATTCAGCCGCCATGCCATCCCCTTGTTGCTTCCTCACACCAAGCGTCATATTTAAAGTGCAGCCATGTGCACACCTCTGAGTGCTTCCAGCCCAGGAGGGCACCGGTGAAGACTTGGCTCCAAAAGCCAAAAAGAGAGCAGCCCCCGATTCAGTGACGCATCCCCGGGACGCCTTCTGGACACCAATAGAACCCCCCACTATGTCCTCTACCCCCACTCTGGCCACAGGAGGCCCATCAGTGCCACCACTCTGGCTTGGGAGGTGATAGCAATGGTGATCAGTGCTAACACTGCACAGAAGATGTTCATCATCCAGTGCAGAAAGAGGATGAATGATCTCCACCAGGGTAAGGCAACCATCTCATCACTCTAAATTAACACGCTCACAAGCCCATCATATGTTCACTGGCATCTCACATTGCCAGCTCAAGGGACATCACCACTCACTCTCTCTCACACACCCCCTCACATCTCCATCTGGACTCATCTCCTCTGGAGATTGCCTCCTCAGCCCTCACCATCTTGAGGTCACTTGCACAGATCAATGTGTCCCAACACACAGCCTGGGATATCCCCCTGCCTCAGTACAGTCCTCACCCTGCAGCCTCTTCTCTTGCCTGAGGCCACTTCTCCCCCTTCCCCAAGCAAGCCATAGTCCTGCAGCCATTGAAAAGCCAATCCCGCCTTATGGCTGGTCTGGTAGGTAGAGGCCTACCCATCAGCCTGCCTTAAAGTGATGTTGTGCTGTCTGCGAAGCCTGGTACTGATGACTGTGAGTGCTGCCCAAAGCCAGGTAGGCAAACAAGCCTCAAAGTCCTGAGCGAAATGCAGCTTGCCAGGTGCACATCACTTATGTTCAATTGTAAAAGATGTCGGCATGCTCGGATGATCCAATGTGGGAAGGATGATTCTGGTGGGCTGGCCTTATAATGATATGCAGCTGTATTGCAATGAGGTTCCAAATGTCCAATGGTGGGAAACACGGCTTGCCATCGACATGGTGAGTGGACGATCGCAAACTGTTTTCACTACATCGTGAAACCGATTTTTGGCCTTCTCGCCATATTATCCACTCATGCCACTGAACACACCTGGGCACAGAAAATTCCACCCAGTGTCCTTTTTCATAATTGACAATGCTGGCACAGAAGCTTCTAATAATCTGTGCTTTATCTTTTATATGATGAATTATTGATCATAATTGTAATCTATGCAAGTTTAAATTCAAGAGATAATTCGTAATTCCTAGGAAACAAAAAGCTGTATAGAATGTAGGCATGCATCCAAAAAAAATCAAAATTGAATGTATTCTGGAAATAAAATTATAATATTGTAATGGTTTAAATTTCATTGCAGAAACATATCCATGCATTTATTGGATGTGTGCTGTCATTGAATTACATTGCATGCAATTCAACAGTTCAGCATTTGCTTAGTTGATTCAGCTGATGAAATCTCAGAAATGTAGGCCTCTGAGCTTATGCCCAAAACAATGCAAAAAAAAATTCTGCTCATAAATTAGTTTCAGACAACATATTTCTGCAGCCTTCTGTGGTTCTGTGCCTGTGCCTCTAGATGTGCTTTTTAAATTCTATTAAGGATTTTACTATTTGCATTATGTTTATTTTCATTACTTTTCCCAAAATACACAACGTCACAATGCTCTGCACTGAATTTCATCCAGTGCCTATGTGCCCACTTCAGTAACCCATCTATGACCCCATGAATACTATAGCACTCTCCCTCATTGCATGTCATATTGTCTAAATTGGTATCGTCTGTGCACAGCTCAATGTCATTCTTCTTATGCCCATGCCCAAATAAGTTATTTGAATTGAAAACAAGAGGTCCTATAAAGAAATAAAAACAAAATGTCGGAAAAACTCAGCAGGTGTGACAACATCTGTGGAGCGAGAAACAGAGTTAACGTTTCAAGTCTTCTCTGAAGGAAAGTCATATGAACTCGAAACGTTAACTCTGTTTCTCTTGCTACAGGTGCTGTCAGACCTGCTGAGATTTTCCAGCATTTTCTGATTTTATTTCAGATTTACAGCATCCAACTTCTGCAGTATTTTGCTTTTTCATAGGTCCTAGAAAGATCTCTGGTGAAAGTCACATCTCACCAACTAAGAAAAAAACTTTGCTTTTTTTTATTTTCTATTCCCAAACCAGCTTTATATTCTTTTGGTCACATTCCTTGCTGGAACTCCACATATACAACATTCACATTATTTTATACTTTGTGATTTGCTCAATTAAATTAGAAAGCTAGACTTGCATTTATTTTGCACTTCTCAGAGCCTCAGGGTGTCTTAAAACATTTTACAGGCGATGAAGAGCTTTTGTGAAGTGTAATGTAGGATTATATAATTTAAACATACATTTGCAATTTCCAAATCTGCCCCTAATTAATCTATACTTCTCTATGAATAGTGCCTCTGCTAAATTTACCCAATTTTTTTCAGCAGCCTACAATGTATACAGCAGTATACGATGTATATAATCTGAACTTGTGATCTTTCCAGTTTTAGTTGTTTATTTATTTTACTTGTTTTCTTTTGAATACTTATCTCCAGAATTGAATCTTTCACATACTCCTCAGTTTTTCCTAAAGTCACATTCCCATCTTCTATTGAAGAAACTGAAAGTAAATATTTATTAAGCATCTTTACCTTCACCTTCAAGTTCAAAATTAAGCGGTAAGTGGTCCCACCCATTCTTGAAAATTCTTCTACATATATCCTAATAGTCCTTGCTATTTCCCGTTATGTGCTTGTTGGTAGTCTTCATTTTCTCTCTTGGCCATCCTGATTTCCCTTTTTCCTTTCCATCTACTCAGATTACATTTTTCAAAGTGTTCTTCTCTACTAGCCCACCTAAATGTATATATCTTTTTAATCTTTATTTTTGCTTTTTTTGTGTTTATTAGCCATGGATCCTCAGTTTTGACATTCATCTACTCCTATAAAGAATTAATCTAGCCTATTTTATCTATCTTGTATTTGAACAACTCCCATTGCTGCCCCATTATTTGATCTGTCAGTCTTTTCTGACCAATTAATCTGTGCTGGGCCTCCATTCATTTACTGAAATGAATTTAATCAGTAGCTTTACCTTCGACACCATCTTTTCCCTGCTTATTTTCAATAATTAGGTTACAATTGCTTTTTTCTTTAAGAGTTCTCCTCACTTCAGCTCACTTATCTGTCATGTTTTAATTATCCATAAGCAAGGGTTCTGCTTCCTTCCTTGTCAGTACTTAATGTATTGACTAATGAAACAATACTTACTGAATTCTGAGAACCTTTTCCCATTGTGACTCCTCAATTCAAGAAAGGAAGGAGACAGAAAGGAAGGGGACAGAAAGCAGGAAACTACAGGTCAGTTAGTTTAACATCTGTCACAGTGAAACTGCTGGAATCAATTATTAACAAGGTTATAATGTGGAAAACCTCAATGCAATCAAGCAGAGTCAACATGGTTTTGTGAAAAGGAAATAATTTTTGACTACTTTATTGGATTTCTTCGAGGAAGTAGCAATCAATGCGGATAAAGGGGAACCTGTGGATGTGCTGTACTTAGATTTCCAGAAGGCATTTGACAAGGTGCCATATCATAAGAGCTCAGAGTTTAGGAGGTAACATATTAGCATGAATAGAGGATTGGTTAGCTAACGGGAGGCAGAGAGTAGGGATAAATAGGCCTTTTTCAGGTTGGCAAAAAGTGATGAGTGGAGTACCACAGGAATCAATGCTGGGGCCTCAACTAATTACAATTTATATCATTGGATGAAGGGACCGAATGTATGGTTGCTAAATTTGCTTTGGCACAATGATAGGTAGGAAAGTAAGTTGTGAAGAGGAAATAAGGCATCTACAAAAGGACGTAGATAGGTTAAGTGAGCAGGTAAAAAATTGGTAGATGGAGTATAATGTGGGAAAATGTGCACTTGTCCACTTTGGCAGGAAGAATAGAAAAACAGTATATTATTTAAATGGAGCGATATTGCAGAACTCTGAGGTACAGAGGGATCTTGGTATCCTGGTACATGAATCAAGAAAAGTTAGTATGCAGGTACAGCAAGGGATAAGGAAGGCAAATGGCATGTTCCAAAGGGAATGGAATATAAAAGTAGGGATGCTTTGCTACAATTGTACAGGGTGTTGTTGAGACCACATCTAGACTACTGTATACAGTTTTGGAGATGAGAAGACATTTTTTCTCTGAGGGTCGTGAATCCACTCCAGAGAGCGGTGGAGGCAGGGTCAATGAATATTTTTAAGGCAGAGGAAGATAGATTCTTGACTAACAAGGGGTTCAAAGGTTATTGTGGGTAGGTGGAATGTGGAGTTGAGGCCACAATCAGATCTGGCATGATCTTATTGAATGGTGAAGTAGGCTCGATGGGCCAGATGGCCTAATCCTGCTCCTAATTCACATGTTCATAGGCTTGTACAAACAATCGGCTGATCTTAGTCTAACTTAGGATGACCTCCCATGCACTACCCCCACCCCTCAATATTACAATTCTTTGACAACTGAAAATTAACAGAGCGTGAGGAAAATTGGCACACCTGTAAACCATTATAAAAGCAACAGACGCCTTAAGTCACTTGAAAAAAGAACAACAGTCATGGAAAATAAACAAATAACCCAACCTACAAAGGATCATCAGCCTACAGCCCAAGCCACCATGGAAAATGGACCTATACTGCTAAATTGTGAAAAAAATGGACAAACACCCTGAAACCAGCATGAAATACATATACATTTCTTTTAGCTACCATTGAGTACTTACTTTTATTTTTATTAAACTTTTAAACAAAGGATAAAATAACTAACTATATCTTAAAATTCTCCAAATTCAGTCAACTCACACCTTCCTCACTGTTGGGAGGGTGGGAGTTAATTTCTTAATGAACACTAAGGACCCTGGTTGATTATCAGCTGAGAGAACTGATTGAAGTGGATGTATTTTTCTTTGCTTTTTTCCTCCATCCTTTTTCTTGAAACCTCCTGGAGAGGAGGCAAAAGCCACATTGATTTATGACAGGAGACTATTTTACATTAGAAAATCCTAAACATCCATCAGGTACTAAGGTCAATATACTACTAATTGACAAAATGGCTCATTAGTGCCACTTGGAAGAAAAATATTTTTTCAACTCCGGTTGTGCAAATTAATTTATATATATTAATTTTCTTTGATTGATGAAGTGTATTTTTCTTTGGGCAAAACAAAGGATTAGTGTTCACACTGTCTGCGTATCAGAATTGAGAGTTTTTTTTTTATGGTGCATTTATACTGCCTGTTTGACTCTCCGTTCCAGCCATGTTGTATCTTCTTTCCACAGCCTGGCTTAAGCGGACATAATCTAACAAAGCAGGGAGCATACTGCAGAAGACTGATTACTTGAAGAACTCCACTTGCAACCATTAAAATTTGGAAGTTCAGAAAGCATGGGAGTGAGCATATGCACTCTATAAACACACAAATTAGTCCCAGGTCACCTTCAAAAAAAGGTGCTTCAGAGATCCAAAGGGTTTTCTATCCCACTTTGACACTGAGGGGGCTCTTTAGTTCTTGCCTTCCAGCAACGCCAAGCAGCATCAGAAATGTCTCTTCCACAAAGTCTCATGTAGCTGTTTCTCAAGAGTGGGGTTGGGGCCTAAGCCTAGATTTGTACCGCAACACCAGCTTCAGTGGTACTTTCTTACGTATATTTTGGGCTGTGTACAAATCTAAGCTTCAGACCTAAGAAAGAATCCTAGATCGCTTCTGAATTTCCACTAAAATGCTGGTCCTAATATAACTGGGCCATCTGAACACATCTTCAGAGGGAGTGAGCTCCTTTTCATGCTGAGAGCCCAACAACTGACCTTTTTCCATCTGAAACACTCAGAGGTGGCTTCATGTTTGCCTACCCAATCACAATCAAGGTAGTTGCACCATGTGACATTGTGCACAGGCTCAAACCAAGCACACACTGGCAAAACCAATTACAAACCAGTTCCTGAAAAATCCTTTCAGAGCTGAAAACTCAATGGAAAAGAATAAAGGGGATTTTCAATCTCCAGAGAAGTAACCAACACTTTGCTGAAAGAACTGGCAAACCATTGCAGCTATTATAAGCTAACTTTAATTAACTGTAAACCAAAAACAAAATAAAAATAAAGCAATGCACTTCATTCAGTTACAAAATAAGTTTTGGCATTCAAGTTACAGTGGAACACTTGCAATCAAACCCTGTTTATCAGGGACACAGTTTACCATTGAAAGCTGCTACTGTTAACATTTTGAAGCTGTTGTAATTTCAAGTTCTGCATTTTCTGCACTCTCAACACAGTTTTTAAAAAGACTCTCATTTTAAAAATTTTCCTACAGATTATCAGCCAAGCCCAAAGATAACTAATTGTTTACAAATTTATTGTAAAGCTTTGAGCAACCATATATTGTAGTTGAATAAGAATCAAAGCTTTTTAAAAAGTATATTAAATAAATAAAGTGAACAACAAAAGCCACTCCAGGACTGGAGTCTAACCTACATATTTTCCTGTGTCTAATTTGTCATTACGCATTTCATTAGCACTCAAACTATGTGTTGCATGTATGAGGAGGCTATGCTCCTTTATTTTCTGGAAATATGATTTTTCAACTTTCAAATCACTGGCAATCTTGCAATCTGAATTGAGACAGAGCAACCAGCTTAAAAATGCACTCCCTCAGAGGAGTGGGGAGAGAGAGACATTTCGTAAAATCTAGACACCCATCGAAACTCATAACTGTCTAAGGACGAGACATGAAAAATGCAAAGTACTGGATATTGAAATAATGGCTGCCACAGACACACCCAAAACATCTTGGAAATACACAGTGGTGAAGTATTTCAAGGCAAGGCCGCCCTGCTACGTGAGAGAAATTTCCAAATGACACAGGCGGTGTCAACAAATTCTTTAACAGAGGAAGCAGGCTGAAGTCTGCTCTCTCCCTCTCTCTTTTGGAAAATATGTGTTGCCTGGTTCGACAAGCTGGACATTTACCAGTGAACTGAATAATGAGGGAGTGCGGGCCTGGAAATCACGTTGACACAGAGCCAATGCTGACCTGCAGCCATAAAGCGCTGTGGGGCAAACTAATAAAGGTGGATTGGGACTTCTGCCTCTCATTGGGAAGAAAGTCCTGCAGCATTCAGCCCATAGTCACTGTTGTAATGTAGAAACTTGGCAGCCAATTCATTCACAGCAAATCCAAAACCTACATCCCACATGTGGTAATGCCCAAATAATCTGATTAATGATATGAATTAAGGGGTAAATAGTGCCAGGGCGCTCCCCAGCTCTTCTTTGAAATGGTGCCATGACATCTATCTGAGAGGGCAGAAGGGCCCTTGGTTTAATGTCTCATCCAAGGATTGATCCTAAAAGACTACAGCACTCTCTCAATACAGCAGATCAATGTCAGCTTCGATTTTTGTGCCTAGAATCTATCTGGAACCGTGACTTGGCATATAGGAATAGATTTTATGGGTGGACAGATTAGTCATGCTCTCAACCTAATAGTCGGTCGGCACTTTGCTGATGTGAAATCCAGCTGCCCACAGCGATACTATACTAGTTGAAAGAGGGACTTATCCCGCCATCAGGGAAGAAGCCCCACCCTAGAGAGCTGCTGGCCAATAGCGCCAAAAGACAATGGTGGCCACTGCTGTGATTGCTACCAACCCTCACAAAGTATTGAAGATGGGATACCAGACTTGCGGTAAGTCTGGGGATTTTGGAAGGGCATGGCTGCGAGATCCCAGCACTTATATGGGAGGGGGGTTATTGGGGGCTCGTTTGAGAGAGGCTGGGGGTTGGCACTATAGAGTGCCATCTTGGAGAGGGGTGCCCCCGGTGGGCACAGGGGCCTCCCCAAAGGAGGTAACCCCTCTTCCTGCCGACAGCAGCCCATGTAATTGAAGTTGCTCAGCTGCTTGCCTTCTTTCTGCCTTTCCCACAGGCTGAAAAATTGTGGCGGACGCAGATTGAGGCCCCTTAAGCAGCAGTTGATTGTCCACTTAAGGGCCTCAAATAGGCCTAGGGGCAGGCAAGCAGGCTGCCTGACATCTTATCCATGCCACTGTAATATGGGGGACAGGTCAGGGATGGGCAGGAACGTGGTGGCTCACCACCTGCTTTATTTACATCAAAGGTAGTATAGAGTACAGCACCAATACTAAATTGGGCAAGCTCAACCTTGTTTAAATGCAAAAATGGACAATTTCTACAACCACAAAGCAAATTTTTGCAGTAAACAAAAAACTTACCAACATGATTGTCAGCTAAAGAAACCTCAAACTAAATGTAACTTATAAAGCGAATAACAATTTAAGAGTTCTGAATTTGTTTTATAGAACCACCTACTGAGACACTCAAAAAGAAAATGTACAAAATAGTGATTTAATAAATAACAGCGGGATACAATCTAATACGAAACAGAAGGGAAAAGGACTGATGTAAAATGATCCTGTCTAACAAGTTAAATCACTGGATGGGTGAGACCAAGTATACTGCAATAAAGGCAAAATTCTGCGGATGCTGGAAATCTGAAACAAAAAAAAACAAAAAATGCTGAAAAAACTCAGCAGGTCTGACAGCATCTGTGGAGAGAAAGACAGAGTTAAGGTTTCGAGTCCGTATTACACTTCTTCAGAGCTCTGAAGTCTAGGGTAATGCTCTCAGGATGTGGGTTCAAATCCCATCATGGCAAATGGTGAAATTTGAATTCAATTAAAACAATCTGGAATTAAAGGTCTGATGATGACCATGAAACCACCGCCAATTGTTAGAAAACCCCACAGGTTCACTAATGCCCTGTAGGGAAGGAAATCTGCTGTCCTTGCCTGGTCTGGACTACATGTGACTACAGACCCACAGCAATGTGGTTGACTCTTAAGTGACCTCTGAACAAGGGCAGTTAGGGATGGACAATAAATGCTGGCCTAGCCAGCAAATATAAAATATTTTAATTGCTGCCATAGTAATGGTTTATTTGCACCTTGTTCTATTACAGTGGCTAGCATATCAATGGAATACAACAATAGACAATTTTTAACATAATGCCCAATAAAACAAAATCATGCTGCTGGAAACCATGCTGCTGGAAATTGGAAATAAAAACAGAAAATGCTCAATAGATCATCCAGCGTCTGTGCAGAAAGCAACATCATCTTCCAGTTCTGACAAATGGTCATAATCAACCTGAAATGTTCACTGTATTCTTCTCCCCACAAATGCTCGCCCACCTACTGAGCATTTCCAGGGTTTTTGTTCATATTCCTTTGATGTTTGGAAGCAGAATGCCTTGTAGAATGTTGATACTTAAAGTTTGATGCATGTTCCAAAAATCAAAATTTCTTTGTACTGCATCTGTCCCCTATTGACATAGTGGGTGGGACGAATTTATGCTTCATGATAGGCTACAAAACCTTTCCTGCCTACCCATAGGTATTGCAGTTTGACTTCAGCTTTGAATTTCAAACAAAATATGAATGCTACCAAATGTAGTTTCTGTAAGTTTAACAGACGAAGGATTCAATGGGCATTGGTGTGACGATGGCAAGTTTCTGAAGATCATGGGGGCTAGGTTGGATAACCCCGGAAAATAGGTGTGGGGGTCGGGATGTGGGATTAACTCACATCAGTTGGATGTAATGCAGGCAGCATGACATCTTCAAGTCCAATTTCTCTCCCCGGTATATGTAGCTCATGAGCTTTGAAGCTGTTTTAGTTCAGCACTGGTGTACATGGAATGCACTTCTGATCACCAAAAAAGTATCCAGGTTTTTCGACTTCTGAATACCTCCTGATACAAATGCTTTCTTTAATTTAATTTGTGAATGCTGTGTTTGACTGATAACGATTACAATGGCAGTTACTTCACATCTATAAATCACAATACAGAGTTTTCACATTACAGGCAATATCTATCCTGTCGGCAATGAAATAACTAGTCAAGTGTACCAAACTATTTGATGAATATTAGTGCCTTGTTAAATAGAGTTTCAATTATAAAAAGTAATAAAAATGACCAAAGGAAAGGGCAATATTGGCAGAAGAGAGCAGTAGTGTGCATTTGTCCAATAAAGCAGTGTGCATTTATCCAGTGTTCTGAAAAAGCTTGCGACCTTGGGCAGTGAATGATGTGATGTGCAGAATAATAGCAACAGCGCGTCCTGCAAGCCATTAACTAATTGCTATTTGCTGTCACAGTCTGAAGCACATTTAATAATCAAGGTGTAAAGTAAACACACAGTCTTTGTATGAGATGAGAAAAGAAATCAATGGCATCTTTCTCCTAACATGCGCACATTAACATATTCTTTCCATCAGTCTCAGTAATTTTGACAAGGAGTAGTGCTGAGAGTCTCTCTTATCAGATCCCATTCTATGTAAGGCCAGCTTTTTCCAAGCACTTAATATTAATAGTTTATTTTCTCCGAATAGATCCAAGTCAGGTCAATAGCGCAACACACTTCTCTGAGAAACTGGTGTAAATTGTATCAGTTGCAGTAGAAAGTCAGAATCCAACTGCTATTGTAATTGGCCAGCAAACACAATTTATCTTAATGTTCCTGCAAATTATCCTGCTTTGGCAGACATGGTCTTTCATTTATTTTTGCTTTTACTTTAAATGGCATTGTTTGAAAACAGAAAAGAAATGTAATCTGTGCAGCAAAGGGATTCTAGACTTGCAGCAGCAAGTATAAACAGGTCCCTAATGGATCACCATACTTTGAATCTTCAGTTTGTTTTGAAGCACATAAATCATTTTCTGAAAGTGCATCTTTTGACTCTAAATTGCACAGAACCAAATTAAGGATATCTCAAAGTGGTGATGGGGGCCATCATTGTTTAAATTATTTTTTTAAAAGTTTCAAAGAGCTTTGATAAAAATCAAGTTGGGATACCATCTTTAAAACTACTGAAAAGACTATTCTGAAAAGCACAAAGGCACATTGTCTACCATTTTGAATCTCTCTCCTTCACCCAACTTTAGCATAGTAGAAATGTTGGTGTGGAAGTGTCCTCAATGACATGAGAACAAAAGTTGTTCAACCATTTCAAAGCTGAATTTCATCTCGGTGAATGAGACATATCAAGTTGCTTCACTGTACAGTAAGTTTTAAACATTTATCTCCAACATACAGCATTCCGATGCTTGGGCAAGAGGTTACTTTCCAATAGAAGCCTCCAGAACCCACCAACTGGTTACACAAAAATGAAACATTCTGTCATCACTCTGAGACAGAAAAGACTTTACTGAAGAAAATTAACTTCCCGTGGAATTTTGACTGAATTATCATCATGCCTCAAGAGGCTGAGGATAGTTCGAAGGGAAAACCACTTGTTTCAGGTGCTGAACTGTAGTATCTGTAGAGAATGCTGTCAAATTGAGCAAAGCCAGTGTTCTGAGATGAAATATCTGTGCTTGAAATGTGTTAATGGATCTTGAGAATTAACGAGCATAGATCACTTCAAATAAGACATGAACTTGTTTGGAAGAATGTCAACATAGCTGAGTCCAGCTGAACATTGGAGGGTAAGGAACTGCCCCCCCAAGCACCTCCAACTGGTGGAAGCTGATTGAAGAAAGTTTAAAGAGGATTGACACTGCTGGGGCGGGCTTTCTCGAACAGAGAACTCAGCATGTAATTGGACACTTTTGGCCTAAGATAAATTCTAATGGACTATAAGCTACCATCAGTATATCATCCTGACCCTCCCTAGAACTAAATACAAAAGAAACTGGTAAAGAAGCTTCAGTGTTGCAACAGGAGTGACCTGGCCGGTCACTGGAGAATGACAATCAACAAGAATTTCACCACTTGCAGGTGATTCTATGCATTTTGGTTGCTTCAAATAATTTATTTTTAGTGCCATGTAGTCATTCATAGTCCAGTGAGGGTTCATATTGCATGTTTTGATACATTTTGTTTGAATCTAATAAAGTTGAATAATTGTTTCAGGCGTTTGCGTGCACTCCATTTTTTCCTGTAATTCTCATGTATGAAACCAAAATAAGTAGACAAAAAGTTCTACATGACCCAAACCCACACCTGCATATTTTGCAGCTGGACAGGAACAAAAAACTTAGATGATTTCCAGATAGCTAAATTAGAGGTGGTGCAGCTAGTTCAAGCATGCCAATTATAGCCTTGCTAAGATCAACTAACTCAGTACTGACTAGAGAGAAAACCAAGACACTTAGCTCAATTTAGTCCATTGAGCTCAATACCACACGAAACAATACATTGGCCCTATGAGGCATTGAAGGAAATAAAAACAGAAAGTGCTTGAAATACTCAGCAGGTCTGGCAGCATCTGTGAAAAGAGAAAGAGAGTTAACGTTTCAAATCGAATATGTCTCTCCTTTGGTACCATCTGAGTCACTGAAGGAACTTTGGCTTGCTCATGTTCATTGATTCTCTGTCAAATCCAAAGCTGAAAATAGTTGATTCTTCAAAAGCAATGGAAAGAATACATCAACCCTTACAGTGAAAGTCCATTCTACTTGAACTTTCTTCACTGAAATATTGCCCATTTCTGCTTTCCCCTCACCATGAAGTGCTGCTAAAATCCTAAAACACACTTAATTACCCTAAAGCATCACTCTCTTCGCAGGCATCCTGCCTGCACACACTATAACTAATTTATGATATTGCAGCCCATATCCTCACCTGAAAAAAATCTCACAATCCTCTTAACACTGTCCTCACTAAACTCCATTAGCTTTCCCTAGTATAGCAAAGCACAGTCAATAGCTTCCAAGATCTTAGCCACAATGTATTGATTTACAATAGCCTTACATTCTGGTATGCAATCTCAAAAGCTCCAATAACAACTTATTTCTGACACTACACAAGTGGAAAGAAATTCACCAATCTTGTGACAATCATAGAAGAATCTCACTTCTCTCCATCACCAGCAAAACCTTCACCAGAATCCTTCTGAACCACTGAGTGCAACATCACACCAGAATCTATTGCAAGAGTCAGTATGGTTTCAGAAAAGGTCGAGGAACCACTGATATGGTGTTTGCAGTTAGACAGCTCTAAGAGAAATGCAAGGAACAGAACACGGACCTCTGCACCATGATTTTTGACCTGAGTAAGGCCTTTGATACCCTCTGTTAGAGGTCCTTTGGAAGGTAATGGAGAAATTCAGCTTCCATGAGAAATCAATCACAATGGTTCAACAGTTCCACGAGGGCATGCTTGTGCACGTCATGGATGGTGAGTCTTCTGACACTGCCAGTCACTAATGGAGTTAAACAGGACTGCATGCCAGCACCAACCTTCTTCAGCACGTTTTTCAGGATAGTGATCCTAGCATCAAAATCAGATATCGTATGGATGCAAAGCTACTCAATCTGAGATGACTCCAGGCAATGTATCCAAGGATATAATTTACAATTTCCTATTTGCTGATCACTGTGAACTAGCTGCTGGCTCAGAGCTGGACATGGACTTGTTCTCCAATGCATGCAACAATGTCAGCCTTATGATCAGCACAAAGAAAACTGAAGTAATGTACCGGGCTCTCCTGGAAAACCCTACCTTGAGCCCAAGGTTTCAGTCCATGACTTATCTTTGGGAATCAATGGACTTATATTAGGTATTAGTTGATAGATAGCCTATCCCCAGAAATAGAGACAGAGCAGTCATGGAAGGGAGGAAATGGACCATGAGAAGGTGAGAGAAAGGTGGAAATTGGAAACAAAGTTGAAGAAGATTTCCCATCTATGGTGAGACCTGAAACTGAACCAATGTGGTCATCAACGCATTGGAAAAGGATAGTGTTTCTCTTCTCAAGACAATGCCATCTGTCAATGCCAGAAATAAAAGTTTCAACAACTCCTCAATCGTGAATCTACAGCAGCAGCTGACATTCTCCAGATTATGCCTCAGTACCCTGCATTAAAATACATAGCCGAACTGCAACAACCGAGAGCTGCAACAAGCAATCAATTGGATGAAAAACAACAAATCCTGCAGCCATGATGGTATTCCAGCTGAGGTCTTCAAAACTGGTGGACTTTTGTTCACATCAGGACTCCATACACTCGTCCCACAGATTTGGGAGCAGAAAGATCTGCGCCTAAATTTCATGAATGTGACAGTTGTAACTATCTTCAAGAAGGGCAATAGATCATACTGTGGAAACTATTGGTGTGTTTCCTTTTCATCCATAGCAGGGAAAAACATGACACGCATTCTCCTGAATCACCTTTATCTTGTGGCTGAGGAAATCCTCCTAGAGACATAGTGTCCATCTCCCATATATGTTGAAGGAGGGATTCTGGAATATGTTGAGCACTTCCCAGACCTTGGCAGCCACCTCTCTCAAAAGATCACCATTGACAAGGATGTCCAACATTGGATCAGTTGCGCCAGCTCAGCCTTCTCCAAAAGATAACAGCGAGTGTTTGACAACAAAGGCCTCCACAAGCCAACAAAAGTCCTAGTATACAGAGTAGTTATCATTACCAAATGCCTCTAATGTGGTGAGATCTGGACTGTGTCTCAGCAACACATAAGAGTGCTAGAGAAATTCCACCAGCAATGCCTCTGCTGCATCCTCCAGATTCAATGGGAGTCCCATTGAAGGAATGCCAGTTGTCCTTTTTGAAGCCAGCTCCACAGCAGTCAGGCAAAACTCATGCAAACTCAATTACGATGAATTAGAAACTGTGTCCAGAAGGCCATAAAGAATCTGCCCCACCAAGTCCTGTTTTCTCAACTCTCAAATGGCCAGCGTTCTGGGGGAGAACAAAGAAAACACTACAAAGACACTCTGAAGCTCTCCTTGAAGCGTTGTAGCATTAATGACTGGAAGGAGCTTGCTACCAATCGTTCAAAACTGTGACAACTTGCCCCATCAAGTTGCATCATGCTTGGAGTCCAAACATCTTAATAATATAGAAATATAAAAAATAGAAAATAGGAACAGGAGTAGGCCATTTGGGCCTTTGAGCCTGCTCCATCATTCATCATGATCATGGCTGATCATCCAACTCAATAGCCTGCTCCCACTTTCCCCCCATATCCTTTGATCCCTTTCGTCCAAAGAGCTATATCTAACTCCTTCTTGAAAACATACAATGTTTTGGCCTCAACTACTTTCTGTGGTAGTGCAATCCACAGGCTTACCATTCTCTGGGTGAAGAAATTTCTACTCATCTCAGTCCTAAATGGTCTACTTCATATCCTCAGACTGTGACCTCTGGTTCTGGACTCCCCCACCATCAGGAACATCCTTTCTGCATCTCCCCTGTCTAGTCCTGTTAGAATTTTATAGGTTTCTATGAGATCCCTCCTCATTCTTCTGAATCCAGCGAATATAATCCTAATCCACTCAATCTCTTCCTCATACGTCAGTCCCGCCATCCCAGGAATCAGTCTGGTAAACCTTCGCTGCAAGAACATCCTTCCTCAGATAAGGAGACCAAAACTGCACACAATATTCCAGGTGTGGTCTCACCAAGGCCCTGTATAACTGCAGCAAGACATCCCTGCTCCTGTACTTGAATCGTCTCGCTATGAAGGCCAACATACCATTTGCCTTCTTTACCACCTGCTGCACCTGCATGCTTACCTTCAGCGACTGGTGTGCGAGGACACCCAGGTCTCGTTGCACATTCCCCTCTTTCAATTTATAGCCATTCAGATAATAACCTGCCTTCCTGTTTTGGCTACCAAAGTGAATCTCACATTTATCCACATTATACTGCATCTGCCATGCATTTGCCCACTCACTCAGCTTGTCCAAATCCCACTGAAGCATCTCTGCATCCTCCTTACAGCTCACCCTCCCACCCAGTTTGTGTCATCTGCAAACTTGGAGATATTACAGTTAGTTCCCTCATCTAAATCACTAATACGTATTGTGAATAGCTGGGGTCCCAGCATCCCTGCAGTACTCCACTAGTCACTGCCTGCTATTCAGAAAAATATCTGTTTATTCCTGCTCTTTGTTTCCTGTCTGCCAACCAGTTTTCTGTCCATCTCAATGCACCACCCCCAATCCCATGCACATTAATTTTACACGCTAGTCTCTTATGTGGAACTTTGTTGAAAGCCTTCTGAAAGTCCAAATAAACCACATCTACTGGCTCCCCCTTGCCAACTCTACTAGTTACATCCTCGAAAAATTCCAGTAGATTTGTCAAGCATGATTTCCCTTTCATAAATCCATGCTGACTCTGTCTGATTCTGCCACTGTTTTCCAAGTGCTCAGCTATTAAATCTTTTATAATGGACTCTAGGATTTCCCCCACTACCGACGTCAAGCTGACTGGTCTATAATTCCCTGTTTTTTCTCTACCTCCCTTTTTAAATAGTGGGGTTATATTAGCCAATCTATAGGAACTATTCCAGAGGCCAAAGAATCTTGGAAGATGACCACCAATGCATCTACTATTGCCAGGGCCACTTCCTTAAGTACTCTGGAATGTAGATTATCAGGCCCTGGGGATTTATCGGCCTTCAATCCCATCAATTTCCCCAACACCATTTCCCTAGTAATACTGATTTCTTTCAGCTCCTCCATCTCACTAAACCCTGTGTTCCCCAACATTTCTGGTATGTTATTTGTGTCCTCCTTTGTGAAGACAGAACCAAAGTATGTATTTAGTTTGTCAGCCATTTCTTTGTTCCCCATTATAAATTCCCCTGTTTCTGACTGTAAGGGACCAGCATTTGTCTTAACCAATCTTTTTCTCTTCACATACCTATAGAAACTTTTACAGTCAGTTTTTATGTTTCCTGCAAGCTTATTCTCATACTCTATTTTCCCCTTCTTAATCAATCCCTTGGTCCTCCTTTGCTGAATTCTAAACTGCTCCCAATCCTGTTGTTTTTCTTAAACAATTTGTATGCCTCTTCCTTAGATCTAATACTATCTCTACTTTCCCTTGTAAGCCATGGTTTGGCCACCTTTCCTGTTTTAATTTTGCGCCAGACAGGAATAAATAATTGTTGCAGTTCACCCATGCGTTCTTTGAATGTTTGCCATTACCTATCCACCATCATCCCTTTAAGTAACGTTTCCCAATCCATCATAGCCAACTCACACCTCATACCATCATGGTTTCCTTTATTAAGATTCAGAACCCTAGTCTCAGAATCAACTACGTCACTCTCGATGAAAAATTCTACCATATTATGGTCGCTCATCCCGAAGGGGCCTCGCACAACTAGATTGTCAATTATTCCTTTCTCATTACACAATACCCAGTCTAGGATAGCCTGTTCTCTAGTTGGTTCCTCCAGAAAACCATCCCGTATACACTCCAGGAATTCTTCCTCTATGGTATTGTTACCAATTTGATTTGCCCAATCTATATTCATATTAAAGTCACCCATAATTACAGATGTTCTTTATTGCATGCGTCTCTAATTTCCTGTATAATGCCATTCCCAACATCACTACTACAGTTTGGGGGTCTATTTACAACACCCACTAATGTTTTTTGCCCCTTAGTGTTTCTCAGCTCTACCCATACAGATTCCACATCGTCGGAGCTAATATCTTTCCTCACTATTGCATTGATTTCCTCTTTAACCAGCAATGCAACTCCACTGCCTTTTCCTTTTTGTCTGTCCTTCCTAAATACTGAACACCCCTGGATATTCAGTTCTCATCCCTGGTCAGCTTGCAGTCATGTCTCCGTAATCCTGACTATATCATACCTGTTTACATCTATTTGCGCAGTTAATTCATCCACTTTTTTGCAAATGCTCCTCATGTTAAGGCACAAAGCCTTAAGGCTTGTCTTTTTAACATTACTTGTCACATTCTCACTATTTTTCGCTGAGGTCCTGTTTGATTCTTGCCCTTGATTTCTCTGCATTTCACTTTTCTTATTCCCCCTTCTGTCTTTTGTTCTTGTTCTTGATTCCCCCTCCTCTGACTCCTTGCACAGGTTTTCATCTCCATGCCATTTTAGTTTAAACCACACCCCCCCCACAACCACTCTAGCAAATATTCCCCCTAGGACATCAGTCCTGGTCCTGCCCAGGTGTAACCCCTCCGGTTTGTATTGGTCCCACCTCCCCCAGAACCAGTCTCAATGCCCCAGGAATCTGAAACCCTCCCCTTCAGACCATCTCTTCAGCCACATATTCATCCGATATATCCTGCTATTTCTACTCTGACTAGCACGTGGCACTGGTAGTAATCCTGAGATCACTACCTTTGAGGTCCTACTTTTCAACTTACTTCCCAACTCCCTATATTCTACTTTTAGGACCTCATTCCTTTTTTTTCCTTATGTTGTTTGTACCAATGTGTACCACAACCACAGGCTGTTCACCCACCCCCTCCAAAATGTCCTGTAGCTGCTCTGAGACATCCTTGACCCTCGCACTAGGGAGGCAACATACATAACATCCTGGAGTCTCGTTTGCGGCCATAGAAACGCCTATCTATTCCCCTTACAATTGAACCCCCTATAATTATTGCATTCCCACACTTTTTACTTCTCCCCTGTGTAGCAGAGACAATCATGGTGCAACAAATTTGGCTGTTGCTGCTTTCCCCTGAGAGGCCATTCCCCTCAACAGTATCCAAAGCGGTAAATCTGTTTTACAGGGGAATAGCCACAAGAGATTCCTGCACTGCCTGCCTAGTCCTCTTGCTCCACCTGGTGGTCACCCATTCCCTTTCTGCCTGTGGACTCTTAGCCTGCGGTGTGGCCACCTCTCTATATTTGCTATCCACGATACTCTCCTCCTCGCGGATGCTCCACAGTCTCCCCAGCTGCTGCTCCAGCTCCAAAACCCGGGCTTTCAGGAGCTGCAGCTGGAGACACTTCCCACACACATGCTGGCCCCAAGTACTAGAAGTGTTCCCGTCTTCCCACATGGAGCAGGAGGAGCACAACAAGGCTTCAAGCTCTCCTGCCATGACTTACCCCTTTAAATTAAATTAAACCTTTTGGGAGATACTTAATATTAAATAATATCAATTACTCTAGGACCCTTCTTCCCTGCTGCTCGTTGTTACAGAATATAGCCCTTACAAATGATGAACCACAAAATAAGACTTTAAAATCTATAAGCGATAAAAGTGACGACATGGATATAAGCGATAATGAGGCAGAGCGGTGGCAGATATTGAAAAAAAAGAAGCAAATCCTGCATTCCAGATTCCTCAGCCTCGTGTGCTCAAAGATCTGCAGGTCAAGTATCAGCCTGTTCAGTCACATGAAGACCCATGGCAGAAAGTCGTGACCCTGAGTAGACATCATCCTCGAAACGAAGGACAACCGATGATGATGAAGGAGTAGGCACTATTACAATTATGCAACAAAACAAGAGTTTGTTGAACTATTCATGGAGCAGCTGTCTTAAACTTCACTCAGTTGAAGCTTACTAAATTGTCCATTCTTATTGTACACAATCCAATTAACACAACAGCTTTTGGCGAATTGCATTTTTCAGATTTCAAGAAATACACCAGACTGTGTACAAGAAAACAAATGAGTATGGTAACCCCTGAAGGACTCATCAATCAGGAGATACTACCAGCTATCAAAGCACTTTTTCATGACAATGCACTCAGCAAAAAAAAGTCATTTCCAATTCAGAAATAGAAAGAAAAAATTCAGCATATTGACATGCTTTAATATAACCCCCTAAGGTGGCAAAGATGACAGGTTAATACTTTTCATACTGCATTTATGCAGTGGTTATTTTGCACACAATTGACCATGCTGTCAATAGCCTGAAATAGCTCAGTGAATGCTAGATGATAATGACATGCAGTATTGCTCGAATATCTGAAAATCAAATCGATGCCCAGTAATCCACTGGGTTTCCATTGTGGATATTAGAACTGCTGTGCCATGTGTATTTTAATGCATATTGTCATGAACAGGTAAAAGGCATTTTCTCAAAGTGGTCTGAGAGTGTAGAATTTGTTGTACACGTGTGTGTATATGGACCTCTTTTAATTTGAGTGGTTCAATTTAAAAGCAATCCAGCAGACAAGCTTTAGTCTTAAACAAGATAAAGGTTGGTTTATTCCAAAACTACTGCTGAAAGCTATAAGTAAAAGTGATAAAGTTATTAATAAATAAAATACAAACACAAAGGTGAAAATGAAGATAAAGGAAAAAAGATACAAAAAGATGGGGAAGAATTTTCCCATTGGCGAGTGGGGGAGGGGCCCACTCACCAACACATAAATTGACACATGGTGACGTCAGGCATGTGTCCCGACATCACCGTGCGTCATTTATATTTTCAGTTCGGTGGGTACACAGCCAAGTCAGCTGCGCGCCTGCTGAACTGTCAAAGGCCTATTAAGGCCATTTAAAACTTAATTAATTCAATTCAATGAGCTGCCTGTCCAACTTTATGGTTGGCGGGCAGACGAAGAGCCCAGGTGGCCTTCGCATTTTTCATGAAAGCTCATCTGCGGGCGGGATGAGGTTTCAGGAAGTGTTTTAAAATCTAAGAAAAACTTATACTTTTATTCTTTGACATGTCCCAGCTCATGTGATAGTGTTACATGAGGGGACATGTTTTAAAAGTGTTAAAAACCTTTATTTAAAACTTTAGCACTGAAACAAATCTCCTTGAGGCACCTCTGTGCCTCGGGGACATCTCCCGAAAGAGCGCAGGGAACCTCTCAGGGAATTCCCCCCCCCCCCACCACACACAGGGAGCACTCAGCACTTCTGGGTGAGCAGCATGGTGGGTGGGCCTTAATTGGCTCACCCACATTAAATGGCAGCGCTTCCCCGATTGGGGGCGCCGATCGGGTTTACGCCTGTCCCCCACCCACCCCTGCACAACCCCCCCAATGGGGGGAAATTTCTAGCCACGGGATTTCAAATCAGTCTCTCCAAGGTATCGTTGTGGGCCCGTTGCTTAAGTCCCTTCTTTCAGAAGTGAAGAAGTTAAAACTTGAGGTTCAGTTTAGCAGCTGCAATGGCAGTCGATGAGTCAGTGTTTGTCTTTTTTAGGTGGACTCAGCAGGTCAAGCAGGTTTTGGGAGAGAGGGAAGCTTGTTCCTCCTTAGTTCTGTGGTTATGGCATTTGACTCCAGATTTCCTGGACTCTTCTGGCAGAACTCTTTAACTCCCAGTGACAGAGAGAAAACTCCTCTGATGATGTCTCTCAGAATTCTTCTTGGGAGTTCTACACACATGGCTTTCACAGCCTGTCTTTATCACAACCAAGGACAAAATAGCTGCTATGTTAATTTTGATGAATCATTGATCCACCAGGCAAAGAAGTTAATTACATTGAGGTCCTTTGAAGTCCCTTCCTGTCTCCTGTTCTCTCAGAAGCCAAGTGGTTTTCACATCTCTTTGAGGACACAATGGACATCACAGAATCACAGAATAACACAGTGCAGAAGAGGCCCTTTGGCCCATCGAGTCTGCACCGACACGTGGGAAACACTTGACCCGGAGGAATCTTTGGCATTTTAATGACTCATTGCAGCCAGCTCTGGAGATGACTTTGACAAGGTTTGAACTAATACAGAAAGATGCCATGTTGTCTGTCCATTAATCCATTTTGCGAAAGGCTTTTAAACTCAAGGTAAGGATTTGGAGACAGAAATATACCTTTAAAACAGTTGTCCTTAAAACCAGAGATATCATTATTACATTTGCCTGACACTATTTTTAGAATGCTAGCAACTAATGGGTACAAAAATGAGTGCTGGTCCATTTCTAGACTGAAATGCAGATTATAGCTGTTTTTGTGAAACATGAGCATGGGGTAATCAACATCTCAACTTCACCCAAAAATATGGCTTTGTTTTTGCAGTGCTGTTGACTTGCTATTTAGGAAATTTGTCTGATAAAGAGTCATGTTCCTTAGTTTGTACTATTGTAGGACAGAAAGAAGCTCAAGGTGCCTACATAAGCACATGGGCCAGATGCCAGACTGCCTTGGTTGATGAGATGGGATTTGGTATATATTTGAGAAGTTCTATTAGCACAGGGAGCTGTACTTGAGAATTGGAGGGTATTGAATTTTAAAAGAAGTGCAAGATAAATCAGGCAATTATGAGCCAGTCTGCTTACACTGGCAAGAGTGAAAGTATTTAAGGGCAGAGATCCTCAGAGCAGGGTGTGGGCCCAACTAGGTGTAGTGAGGCAAGAGGCTGATATGATCAGAACTTACATTCTAAGTTTCTTTTGAATGAGTATCTGGAGCCATTTTTGCTGTTATGCAGAGTTGCTAGCCCAACCAGATTGCTCTGGATTCTCCCGAAATGGAGCATGGACCTCCGCGGTGCTGTTGCTAACAGCCCGAAAGATCCTGACACTTTAAATTTCTCCCCCTTGCCCAACCTCCCATTATCAGCAGTCTCCCCCTCCCCGAGCCCACCAGTAGCATTCCTTCTCTCCTAACATAGCATCTCTGGTTGTCATTCAGAGAAGCTGGATGACATCACCCTTTGGCACTCTGTAGCCAAACCCAACTTGAGACTCATTAGAAATGGGATCATCTTGTGGGGGAAGTGGTGGTGGTGTGTTGTGGGGGGGATCTATGCAGAGATGGGAGTCAAGTTGGCAAAGGCAGGGGAAGACTGACAGGGCAGGGAGAGGTACAGGGAGGGATAGGGTAAACAGGCATGAGGATGCAAGATATCACAACTTGGGCAATTGGAGTTCAGGCAGTGGAGGATGGAGGGATACGGAGACTGAGGAATGGGAGGATGCAATGTGGTGACTGGGAGCAGTGCTGTCAGAGGAGTAGCCAGGAAAGGGGTGTAAAACTTATGGACTTGAAATCATCAAAGATGGTTTCCATTGGCTAGCAAATTGGGAACAATAGGAGAAAGACCACAATTCCCGTTAGAAGAACCCAGAGTGAAGGGAGAAAGTTGATTTTTGAACTGAGCGCTATTACATCCTCGAATGCCTCACCTTAGGTGGCAATTGAGTTGGAGACAAGATCACTTAAAAAGTGGGGTAACTATTTGAAAAGGAGGAATTCAAAAGGGTCTAGGGGAATGGGATTACAAAATAGGATGCTAATTAAGGTGCAGACTGAGTGCCTCATCCTGTGCTTCAATTTCTATCATTCTGTGAAAACTCTCCCTTATTAGGTTTGGTCCCAGGAGTGCTTTAGAAATGTTGGTGTTGAACTGGGTCTATGATGATTTTGAATTCCTGTGAGAAGAGCCTCAAACATTGACCCTATTGCCCAAAGTGCAATCTCGATTTGGTTCAAATCAGTTTGCGCTGCCCAGTTTGGACTTTTAAAGATCAGGCATGTATCAGTTCTGACTGAGCCTTCACAAAGAGTCTAAGTCCAAACCAAATATGTGGGGGGCGGAGGGGGAGTTGGATGGGGTGTGTTAAAAATGGCAATGAGTGGAGAGTTAGCTGGTCACATCTTGTGCAGTGCAGTACTGGCTGTAGTTTCAGGGCGACTATAATTGGGTTGTAGGATTACTACTAATTTGGATAGGATATCAGGAAAATGCACCCAGTTACATACAGACCAACATTGGGTTATTTACATTACTGTTGATTTTGAGGGGAATCTGAGTTTTACCAGTGGTGCTATTAGTTAGGGTGATTTTCAGTGGGTTATTCTTATTTACTGGTGCAATCAGGGTTCCTCCCAGCTCTGGTTTCCCCTCTTCCCCACTCTAGGTTTCCTTCTTTATCTGTTTGAGGGTTCTTTGAACTTCTTGTACAACAGTTACTGTCAGAAAACTACAAGCAAATACTTCCACGACAGGAGTCTCAATTTTGACCAGGTAGGCACGATAATTTTATTACATTTTATGTGATCTCAGGCTACATGATCCAACTTCCAGGAATACGTCATACCAGAGTTGGCAATCCTGTAGTTGAGTGGTTCTTCCTAATTGCTTCCTTTTAACAGAACCACGCAAGTATCGTCTATACTTTTATGGTATCCATGCCAATTTCCTCTACTTCTAAACTTCCAACGGTGTATTGACATAATGTTTCAAATGGCCGACCCTCTGATTATTTGAAGCAAAAATCCTCAACTATTTTGTTTTATATTCATTCACGGGATGTGGGCTTCACTGGCTGGGCCAGCATTTAGTGCCCATCCCTAGTTGCCCTTGATGTGGTGTAGGTACATCCACAGTGCTGTTAGGAAGGGAATTCCAGGATTTTGACCCAGCGACAGTGAAAGAACAGCATATATTTCCAAGTCAGGATGGTGAGTGACTTGGAGAGGAACTTCCAGGCGGGGGTGTTCCCATCTATCTGCTGCCCTTGTCCTTCTAGCTGGTAGTGGTCGTCGTTTGAGTGAAGATGGCCCCTGGGTGTTGTCTAAGGAGCCTTGGTGAATTTCTGCAGTGCATCTTGTAGATGATCCACACTGCTGCTACAGTGCGCTGGTGGTGGAGGGACTGAATGTTTGTGGATGTGGTATCAATCAAGCGGGCTGCTTTGTCCTGGATGGCGTCGAGATTCTTGAGTGTTGTGGGAGCTGCACTCATCCAGGCAAGTGGGGTGGATTCCATCACACTCCTGACCTGTGCCTTATAGATGGTGGACAGGCTTTGGGGAGTCAGGTGATGAGTTGTGTGTCACAGGATTCCTAGCCTCTGACCTGCTCTTGTAGCCACAGTAGTCATATGGCTAGTTCAGTTTATGGTCAATGGTAATCCCCAGGATGTTGATAATGATGGATTCAGCAATAGTAATGCCATTGAATGTCAAGTGGTGATGGTTAGACTCTCTCTTATTGGAGATGGTCATTGCTTGGCATTTGTGCGGTGGGAACATTAGTTGCCAATTGTCAGCCCAAGCCTGGTTATTGTCCAAGTCTTGCTGCATTTGGATATGGACTGCTTCACTATCTGAGGAGTCACGAATGGTGCTAAATATTGTGCAAACATCAGCGAACAGCCCCACTTAAGATAGAAGGAAGTTCATTGATGAAGCAGCTGAAGATGGTTGGGCCAAGGACAATATTCTGGGGAACTCCTGCAGTGGTGTCCTGGAGCTGAAATGACTGACCTCCAACAACCACAACCATAATAATAATAAAAAAATAAAAACAAAAAAACTGCGGATGCTGGAAATCCAAAACAAAAACAGAATTACCTGGAAAAACTCAGCAGGTCTGGCAGCATCGGCGGAGAAGAAAAGAGTTGATGTTTCGAGTCCTCATGACCCTTCGACAGAAGACCTGCTGAGTTTTTCCAGGTAATTCTGTTTTTGTTTTGGATTTCCAACATCCGCAGTTTTTTTGTTTTTATCTCTGTGTTTAATTGATTGCCACTGCTCTTTAAGAAATGCCTACCTCCTTGAAGAAGTTCTGTTCGTCTCTGCGACAAGATTTCCGTATCTCTCTTTTGCCTTGTTCACCTTCATCGCTTTCCATTTCTCTCCTGGTGTTTGACAAGGTGTTTACTAAAACCCGCTTTCACAGCCATATCTCCTTGCTCAGTGACTGTCTCCGTCTCCGACTTACCCCACATGGATTTCAACTGAAATTCCACCCCTCATGTTTCGAACCCACCCAGGATTACAGGTATCTCCGGGACATAAAACGTTTCTCGGACTGCTGTTCCCGTCACATTCTGAGATCCACACTCAGTGCCATGCGCCCCATTTGAACACACTCGACCACTCCCTACAGCAGCACCGCCGTACCCTTTTTCAAAGCTGCGCGTGCCCCCAGTTTCATTTTATTCTTCGTCTCATCCGTCGCCTCAACAAGAAACTTTTTCTCTTTCTCTCAAGTGCTAAGGAACGCAAGCTCCAACAACTCATCGACACCAACACCCATCTAGAACCGTCCACCCCTGCCTGTCCCTCCGTCCCCACCCCATCTTCCAATCTCAGCCCCAGCCATGTATTCACTATACCCCCTGACCTTCCCCTCTCCCATGTTGAACGTTCAGTGCTCAGCAAAGGACTTAGTTTCATACTCTTACGCCCTCACCTCAATGAATTTCAGGCTCGGCATGCTGCTGAACTCTTCTTCCGCCGTCTTCATCTCCGGGCTCACTTCTTTGGGCAGGAGTCCTCTCCCCGTTCAACGGATTCTTTCACCCACGTCCAATATTCTCCCTCCACCTGGACCCCTCCCTCTGGATTCTTACCTTCTCTTGATCTTTTCATTGAGAACTGTCGGCGCGACATTAGTCGTCTCAATTTCTTTGCTCCTCTCACCCATTCTAATCTCTCTCTCTCTGAACTTACTGCACTCCATTCTCTCAGGTCCAACCCTGACATTGTCATCAAACCCGCTGACAAGGGTGGTGCTGTTGTTGTCTGGCGCACTGACCTCTACCTCGCGGAGGCTGAGCATCAACTCGCAGACACTTCCTCCTACCTCTCCCTGGACCATGACCCCACCACTGAACATCAAGCCATTGTTTCCCGGACTGTCACTGACCTCATCTCCTCTGGGGATCTTCCTCCCACAGCTTCCAACCTGATAGTCACCCAACCTCAGATGGCCCGCTTCTATTTCCTAACCACAACCATCTTCTTTTGCCAGCAGAGAGTTTTCCCCCTGATTCCCAATAACTCCAGTTTTGCTAGGGCTCCTTGATGCCATACTGTCAAATGCGGCCTTGAATTCAAGGGCAGTCACTCTCACCTTGGGAGTTCAGCTCTTCTGTCCATGTTTGATACAAGACTGTAATAAGATCAGAAGTTGAGTGGCCCTGGAGGAACCCAAACTGGACATCAGTGAGCAGGTTATTGCTAAGCGAGTGCCACTTGATTGCACTGTTGATGACCCCTTTCATTACTTTACTGATGATTTAGAGTAGGCTGATAGGGCAGTAATTGGCTGGGTTGGATTTGTCCTGATTTTTGTGTACAGGACATATCTGGGCAATTTTCCATATAACTGGAAGTTATATATGCCAGTGTTGTAGCTGTACTGGAGCAGCTTGGCTAGGGTGTGGCAAGTTCTGGAGCACAAGTCTTTAGTACTATTGCAGGAATATTGTTAGGACCCATAGCCTTTTCACATTCCAGTGCCTTCAGTCATTTCTTGATATCACGTGGAGTGAATCGAATTGGCTGAAAACTGGCATCTGTGATGCTGGAGACTCCAGAGGAGGCCAAGATAGATCATCCACTCAGCACTTCTGCCTGAAGATTGTAGCAAATGCTTCAGCCTTATCTTTTGCATTGATGTGCTGGGCTCCCCCATCATTGTGGATGGGGATATTTGTGGAGTCTCCTCCTCCAATGAGTTGTTTAATTGTCCACCACCATTCAGGACTGGATGTGGCAGGACTTCAGAGCTTAGATCTAATCTGTTTGTTGTGAGATTACTTACCTCTGTCTATCACTTGCTGCTTATGCTGTTTGACATGCAAGTAGTCCTGTGTTGTAGCTTCACCAGATTGACACCTCATTTTTAAGTACGCCTCGTGCTGCTCCTGGCATGCCCTCCTGCACCCTTCATTGAACCAGGGTTGATCCCCTGGCTTGGTGGTAATGGTAGAGTGGGGGATATGCTGGGCCATGAGGTTACAGATTATGTTTGAGTACAATTTTGCTGCTGCTGATGGTCCACAGGGGCTCATGGATGCCCAGTCTTGGGTTGCTAGATCTGTTCGAAATCTATCCCATTTAGCATGGTGGTAGTTCCACACAACATGATGGAGGATATCCTCATTGTGAAGGCAGGACTTCGTCTCCACAATGACTGTGTGGTGGTCAATCCTACCGATACTGTCACGGACAGATGCATTTGCAGTAGGCAGGTTGGTGAGGATGAGGTCAAATATCTTTTTCCCTCTTGTTGGTTCCCTCACCACCTGCCGCAGATCCAGTTTAGCAGCTATGTTATTTAGGACTCGGCCACTCTTGGTGATGGACATTGAAGTCCCCCAACCAGAGTACATTCTGCGCCCTTGCCACCATTAGTGCTTCCTCCAAGTGCTGTTCAACATGGAGGAGCACTGATTCATCAGCTGAGGGAGGGCGGTATGTGGTAATCAACAGGAGGTTTCCTAGCCCATGTTTCGCCTGATGCCATGAGACTTCATGGGGTTCAGAGTCAATGTTGAGGACTCCCAGGGCAACTCCCTCCCGACTGTATACCACTGTGCTGCCACCTCCGCTGGGTCTGTCAGTGGAACAGGACATACCCAGGAATGGTGATGGTGGTGTCTGGGACATCATCTGTAAGGTATGATTCTGTGAGGATGACTATGTCAGGCTGTTGCTTGACTAGTCTGTGAGACAGCTCTCCCAATTTTGATTGTTTGTAAGGAGGACTTTGCAGGGTCGACAGGGCTAAGATTGCAGTTGTCATTTTTGGTGCCTAGATCGATGCCCAGTATTTCATCCGTTTTATTTGTTTTTGTGACTTTGTAGCAGTTTGACACAACTGAGTGGCTCTTTAGGCCATTTCAGAGGGCATTTAAGAGTCAACCAATTGCTGTGTGTCAGGAGTCACAAGGTAGGTAAGAACCAGACCAGGTAAGGACAACAGATTTCCTTCCCTGAAGGACATTAGTGAACCAGATGGGTTTTTACAACAATCGACAATGGTATCAGGCTTTTAATTCCAGGTTTTTATTGAATTCAAATTCCATCAACTGCTGTGGTGGGATTCAAACTTAGGTCCCCAGATCATTTATCCTGGATCTCTGGATTATTAGCCCAGTGACAATACCACAATGGCATCGCTCAGTTCAACTTTTCAATAAACCAAAAGCAAAATACTGCGGATGCTGGAAAACTGAAATAAAAACAGAAAATACTGAAAATACACAGCAGGTCTGGCAGCATCTGTGGAGAGAGAAGCAGTGTTAATGTTTCAGGTCGATGACCTGTTTTTCAGTTTTTCAGGTATCGCCAGCATTTTCTGTTTTCATTTCTAATTTTCCAATTTCTTCCAGTAGCCTCACGTTCTCTCTATAAACTTTAGCTCAACTGAAACTCTGCTGTCTGTATCCCCTTTCACATCAAGTTCCACTTGCCCATTTTTTGAATTGCTTACTCTAATTTCCAGTTCCCCCAATGCATCAAATTGAAAATTCTTATGTTCATATCCTAATGATCTGATCACCTTATCTCACCTCTCTATCTTTGTAACCCCCTCTAGTCCTAAATCTTCCCATACTACCCCCTTCCCACCATTCCCAGAATGCTCTGTTGCTTTGACTCTGTCAGTTGTGCATCCTCCCTCCTTTTATTCCACCATTAGTGACTGTGCCTTCAGCCATCTTGGTCACAAACTCTGAATTTCGCTCACTAAACCCCTCTGCCCTTCCTCTACCCCTCTGCCTCTCCACCTCCCCTTCAACTTAGCTTTTGGCCTGTTCTGCTAAGATCTCCTCTTTAACTCAGAATCTATTTTTCCTTACATCTCTGTGAAGATGCTAGGGATGTTTATTGAAGGCATCATATAAATGCAAGTTATTGTTTAAAATATACTCATAGCTGAGGTAGACCAAGTGACTTGTAACTTCTTCCCTATTCCATTGAAGGACATCCGCCCTCATGTCCTCCAGCAGAACGTCCTTTTGAGCATTTATTTCAATGCTGACTTTTTCATCCTCAGAAAATCCTAGTCCCCATTTTCCTTTGCTGCAACTGACATATTTTTTTTAAACATCACTTTTGTCAAACTTCTCTACATGATGACTGTTTGGTCTTCCTTTTCCCCCCAACCACTTAATCTGAGGTAGGTTCTCTTTGATCACATCGAAATTATTATCCTCTAACACCTTTGATGCCTCTTTTTCTTTATCTATTTCAATGTGAACTCCTTATTTAATCTATTTCTCAGCATTCTCCTACATTCATGTCACTTAATACCCTCCTCAATTACCCAGCACCAGGTTAGTATTGGACTCTTCCTTGTTAGGCAGAGAACACACTGATTAAGGAAATGGGCCTTGCTGTATTTTAACAACCATTCCCCTACATTAGGATAGCTTAAGCCCTCCATTATTGCAACTCTATTATGACTACCGATCTTCATAAACGTCCACAACTTTCAACCTTGATTTCTTCCCCAGTATTTGGTGATCTACACTGTTCTCCCAATATCATAACAGACCACTCATTCCATCTTAAATCAACCAAAATAGAACCTGTCTCAACATTATCTTGAATAAAACTCTCCTTTCCATGAGTAATGTATTTAATTAACAAGCTCAACCCTCCTTCCTTGTTTTTCTTCTTTAACCCTCTTGAAAATGTTATAGCCTAGAATACTGGCTCCTCATTTCACCTCAGCTACCCCCAGCTTTTAGTCAAGGTTACAGAATTATGTCTTCCCATTTTAACAATGTCTCTAGTTCCTTGATTTCATTTCTAATACTTTGCATATTCATAAATATATAGTGCAACCCTGCTTTACTCATACACTCAATTTGCTTTGCCTTCCTTATTATTTTCCTTATTCTTACCATCATTATTCTTGGACATTAACTCTCTTCCAACTGCACATCTCCTCAATTCACTCTTTACACTTAATATGTTAAAGCGATTTTCCTCTTTACCACACTTATACTCAGCTTCCCACCACTGTGCTAATTTAATTTTGTCCTACAGCTCTACTAAACCTCTTAGCAAGGACATCTGTAAAGCTTCCTCAGAAATTGTCCAAGTGTCCTATGGTGGAGGAACTAATGTGTCAACATTCCTGCTACATATTGGCACATTTAATCTGTTCTTTCCTAACACATACAGCAGATGGTAACAATCCTGAGGTTATTACCTTAGAGATCTAGCACATTCATTTGTGTTGATTGATGCTTTCATTGAGAAAAGAAACTGGAGAACAATTCACCTATCCACCAATGTCAAACACTTCTCTACAGTTTGTTCAGACAAGAATGAGCAAGATAAAGGAGTTCTTTCAATGCCTGATGAGTGAAAGTAATGATAATTCAGAAAATTAGTGAAGAAGTTAAAAACTAAATTAAAGATTTACAAGGATAATTGCTATCATTAAATATTTACATCTTAATTCTTGTAATCAAATGAGCCCTGTCCCAAATATTTATGTCCATCATAAAACAACAATGTTACAATCAAGAAATGGCTGAAGTTACTGGATACTGCAAAGGCTATGGGCCCTGACAACATTCCAGCAATAGTGCTCCAGATCTAGCTGCACCCTTAGCCAAACTGTTCCAGTACAGCTACAGCACTTGCATCCACCTGGCAAAGTGGAAAACATCCCGGTATGTCTTATCTACAAAAAGCAAGATAAACCGAACCCAGCCAATCAGTGCCCCATCAGTCTGTTCTCGATCATCAGCAAAATCATGGATGGGGACATCAACAATGCTACCAAGCAGCGCTTGTTCAGCAATAACCTGTTCATTGACACCCAGTTTAGGTTCTGTCAGGGACATTCAGCTCCTGACTTCATTACAGCCTTAGTGCAAACAGAAACAAAAAAGCTGAACTCGAGCTGAAGTGAGGTGAGAGTGACTGCCCTTGACATCAAGGCAGCATTTGACTGAGTACAGCATAAAGGAGCCTTAGCAAAACTGGAGTCCATGGGAATGAGGGGGAAGCACTCTACTGTTTGGAGCCAGACCGAGCACAATGGAAGATGATTGTGGATGTTGGAGGTCAATCATCTCAGTCCCAGGACATCGCTGTAGGAGTTCCTCAGGGTAGTGTCCATCTTCAGCTGCTTCATCAATGACCTTTCCTCCATCATAAGATCAGAAGGGAAGACATTCTCTCAGGACCACAAAATGCTCAGCACCATTCATGACTCCTCAGAAACTGAAGAAGCCCATGCCCATTTGCAGGAAGACCTGGCAACCATCACTGAATCCTCCACTATCAACATCCTGGGGGCTACCATTGACCAGAAACTGAACTGAACCAGTCATATAAATACCATGGCTACAAAAGCAGATCAGAAGTTGGGAATTATGTGGTGAGTAACCCACGTCCTGATTCCTCAAAGCCTGTCAACCATCTACTAGGCACAAGTCAGGAGTGTGATGGAATACTCCTCACTTGCCTGGATGAGTGCAGCAGCTCCAATAACACTCAAGAAGCTTGAAACCATCCAGGACAAAGCAGTCCGCTTGATTGGCATCCCTTCCACAACATTCACTCTCTCCACCACTGACACGCAGTGGCAGCAGTGCGTACCATCCAGAAGATGCACTGCAGTAACACACCAAGGGTCCTTTGCCAGCACCTTCTAAACCACAATCTCCACTACCTAGAAGGACAAGGGCACCAGATGCATGGAAACACCACTATTTTCAAGTTCCCTTCAAGCCACATACCATCCTGACTTTGAACTATATCTTCATTGTTTCTTCACTGTTGCTGGATCAAAATCCTGCAACTACCTCCTAACAGCACTGTGGATGTACCTACATCACATGGACTGCAACGGTTCAAGAAGGCAACTCACAACAACCTTCTCAAGGACAATTAGGGATGGGCAATAAATGCTGGTCTAGCCAGTAACACCTACATCCCATGAATGAATAAAAAACAACTGATATGGTCAATTCATGTGGGCCTTCCATTAACATTCTGTTATGTAAGATTCAAGCACAAAGACTTCACAAAGGTTATATAAACAGGGATCCTTTATTCTCCTTGTATCAAATCTTCATAAACATTATTATAAAAACTCCAAGAAATGAATGATTTACAGCGGATATTTGTGACTGACACTCCGGATCCACTCGGATGCTGTCAAGAGCTTAAGTCCTCATCTCTGGTCAGTCAAGTGGTAGAGTTCAGTTGGTGGATCTCCTATCACTTATTCCCCATGACCATGTGAACTAGATTACCTTGTTTCCCAGGCACAAAAATAATCTTCCTCTCCTTGGGGCTCCTCAGACTCAGAGATGTTGCCCAGGCAATCCTACTAGATCTCCAGCAGCTGTACACTCAATCCACTTCCCCTTCACAGTTCTCTAGAGGCTTCACGCTGCCCTAGTCATAGCTTTGACTCTTACCACGCTGCAACTCCCAAGTCCTAGATTTCTGCTTCTGTTCCTGCTCCTTGCTGTTGCTCTCTCCCTCGCTTCATGCTATCTGACTCCATCGCTTCCACCCCCACTGCCTGCCAAAGACACTGCTCCCTGCACGATGAGGCCCATAGGGCTCAACCAACACTCCATCTGGCGCTTTCCCCCACCTTTGCCACCTGCTGTAGGAGGCCTGCCACAATTCATATTCTGAGGATTCTTTAAAAAATGTCCCATAAAATTGCCCTCTCAATTACTGTGACTTCATTTTTTTTTCACACATCTTCATTCCTGTATATACATGTCCATTCATTCATGTGTGCTCTGCCCAAAGGCAGGTCCTTTGGCTCATTGTCGAATGATGCTTCATCTTGAGCCATTCTGGAATTTTTTTTCAGGGCTGGTTTACCATTGCATTCCATTCTCAGGGGCAGGGCAAGGAGGCAGCTCCCAAGTCGACCCCTGCCATAACGGGTATCAAACCTATCAAACCCACTGTTGACATTATTCTGGACTACATGTTAGCCATCAAGTCAACTGAACAAACCAGCCCCCATATACACATGTGGGAATTAATCATTTTAAAATAGCTAAAGAGCTGCTAAATATCATTTTATGAAAGTAATATTCATGTTATGGTCTAAGTGATATCATTCTAACCCCTGAGTGAGCAGGCCATGGGAACAAATTCTACTCGAAAGAGACTTAGCACAAAATTCAGGCTGACAAATTCTGCTCAAGAGACTTAACCCAAAATTCAGGCTGACAACTGATTGTTGCAATGTCACGGGTGACACTTTTGGATGAGATATGAAACCTGCTGGCTCTTTCAAGTCGATGTAAAAGATCCCATGGCACGACTTAAAAGAACAGGGGATTTTGCCCCAGTGTCCTAGCCAATACTTATCCTTCAACCAAAATCACTATTAGATTATCTGGTAATGATCACATTGCTGTGTGACCTTGCTGTGCACAAATTGGTTGTTGTTTTTCCTGATAACAGTGATTACCCTTCACACCTATAAGGTGTTTTGCAATGTCCTGGGTTCTGAAATATATAAACGCTAGTTCTTTCTCTTATATGAAGCTGAACTTATTTTATTTATTAATCAGATGTAGGCATGGTTGGCAATGTTAGAATTCATTGCCCATCCTAATTGCCCTTTAGATGGTGCTGGCAAGCCACCTTCTTAAACCTCTACAGTTCATGGACTGAAGGTATGGCATAATGCTGTTAGGTAAGGAGTTTGAGATTTCTAACCCAGTGATGATGAAGGAACTGCAATGTGCTTCCAAGTCAGAATAATGTGGTGTGACTTGCAGGAGAATGTGCAGGTGGTTTTGTTTTCATGTACCTGCTGCTGTTGTCCTTCTAGGTGGCAGCGTTTGCAGTTGTGAAAGGTGCTGCTGAAGGAATTACCACAATGCACCTTGTAGATGGTACATACTGCAGCTATTGTGCACCAGTGATGAAGAGAGTGAATGTTGTTGGAGATGATTAATGCCTTGTGTGTCATGAATGTTACAAGCCACTTGTCAGTCCACGCCTGAATGGTGTTCAGGTGTTGCTGCATGCAGGCAAGGACTGTTTCATTATATGAGTTGCAAACGGAAATGAACAATGTGCATTCATTAGTGAAGATCTCCACTTCTGACCTTGAGAACATAAGCACAAAAGAAATAGGAGCAGGAATAGGCCACATGGCCCCTTCAGCCTGTTCCACCATTCAGAAAGATCATGGCTGATCTTCTACCTCAATTCCACCTTCCAGTATTATCCTCATATCCATCAATTTCCTTAGTTTCCAAAAATCCATCAATCTCTGTCTTGAAACATTAAAGGAGACAGCTGTGGATATTTAGTTGTTGTGTTGAAAGGAAATTCATTGATGAAGCAGCTAAAGGTGGTTGGACCCAGAACACTGCCCTGCGGAAATCCTGCAGTGATATCCTGGGCTTGAGATGATTGACCTCCAAAAATCACAATCATTTCCCTCTGTGCTAGGACCTGCTAGGTCTCCACAATAACTGTATGGTAGTCAATCCTACCGATACTGTCATGGACAGATGCATTCATGACAAGTGGATTTGGTGCTGGACAATGGAGAGTTTTCCTCCGGTTTCCACTGACAGAAATTTTGTAGGGCTCTTTGATGCCACACTCAGTCAAATGCCGCCTTGATGTCAAGGGCGTCATGCTTACTTTCCCTCTGGAATCCTGCCCTTTGCCTATGTTTGGGTCAACGCTGTAATGAGACCTGGATTCAAGTGATCCTTGGTGAGCATTGGTAAGCAGGTTATTGTTGAGTAAGTATCGTTTGATAGCACTGTCAATGACATTGTCTCTCACTTTGCTGAAGATTGGGAGTAGATTGATGGAGCGATAATTGGCCAGATTGGATTTGTCCTGCTTTTTGTGAATAGGACATACTTGGGCAATTTCCCACATTGTAGGGTAGGTGCCGGTGTTGTCACAGCGCTGGAACAGCTTGGCAAGATGTAAAGCTAGTTTTGGATTAAAAGCTTTCAGCACTACAACCGGGATTTTGTCAGGGCCCAAAGCCTTTGCTATATTCATGCACTCCGCCAATTCTTGAGACCATGTAGTGAATCAAATTGGCTGAAGGCTGGCTTCTATAATGCTGGGGACCTCAGTAGGAGGCCAAGATGGATCAACGATTTGACAATTCAGGTTGAAGATGGTTGCAAATGCTTCAGCCATGTGTTTACACTCATATGCTGGGCTCCACTATTGTTGAGGATGGGAACGTTTGTGGAGCCTTCTCCTTCTTCTATCAATTGTTTAATTGTCCACCACCATTCAGGACTGGATATGGCATGCAGAGATTAATCCTATCCATTGGTTTGCTTTGCTCTGTCTATACCATGCTGAGTCCACTGTTTAACACGCATGTAGGCCTGTGTTGTGGCTTCATCAGGTAGGCACCTCATTTTTGGCAATGCCTGTGCTGTTCCTAGCAAGCTGTTCTAAATATCTCAATGAACCAAGGTTGGTTCCTCGGTTTGATAGATGCTAATGGTAGAGTAAGGGAAATGACCAATCATGAGTTTACAGATTGTGGTAGAGTACAATCCTGCTGCTGCTGATGGCGCACAACACCTCATGGATGCCCAGTCTTGAGCTGCTAGATCTAGTTGAATCTATTCTATTTAGCCCAGTGCTAGTGCCACATAATGGAGAGTGTCTTCAGTATGAAGATAGATGGGACTTTGTCACCACAATGACTGTGCAGTGGTCACTCCTACCAATACTGTCATGGTCAGGCATACCTACAACAGATAGTTGGTGAGGGCAAGGTCAATTGCATTTTCCCTTTTGTCAGTTCTCTCACCAGCAGCCACAGCCCAGTCAGGCCGGTATGTCCTTCAGACTCGGCCAGTTCATTCAGTAGTGGTTTTACCAAGTCACTCTTGGCAATAGACATTGTACGGGGGTTGGAGGTGGGATGGGGTGAGGGGAATTATTCTGTGCCCCTGCTAGCCTCAGTGCTTCTTCCAAATGGTGTTCAGCTAATTCGTCAATCAGCAAGAGGTTCCCTTTCCCATGTGTGATCTGATGCCATGAGACTTCATGGGGTCCAGAATCAATGTAGAGGACTCCTAAGGACACTCCCTCTCAACTGTATGTCACTGTGCTGTCACCTCTAATGGGTCTGTCCTGTTGGCGTAAAGGATGCAATGGAGGGGTCTGGGGCATTAGCTGAAAGGTGTGATTCTGTGAGTATGACTATGTCAGGCTCTTGATTAGACTAGGTGTGTCTTTTTTTGTATCCAAATCTGGTGTCTAAGTTGATGAAAGGTGGTGCTTCCAAGGTTATCCTTATTACATATTGTCATACCAGTTTGATACAACTGAATGGTTTTCTTGGTTATTACACAGGGTAGCTAAGAGTCAACCACACTGTTGTGAGTCTGGGGTCACGTATAGCCAGACCAGTATGAATGGCAACTTTCCTCCCTAAAATGGCATTAGTGAACCAGGTGAATTTTTATCAAAGCCCATAGTTATCATTATTAAGACTAGCTTTTTACTTCCTATTTTTTAAATATGAATTAATTGAATTTAAATTCCCCAGCAGCTGTGGTGAGATTTGAACGAAAGGCCAGGGTTTCCCGGTCGGCGAGCAGGGGGCGCGGCCCGCTCATGACCTGTAAAATGATATGGGATGACGTCAGGCGGAACTCCCGACGTCACCCCGCCTCATTTCTATTTTCAGGTCGGCGGGGGCTCAGCCGAATCAGCTGTGCGTCCACCGACCTGTCAATGGTCTATTGAGGCCATTGTCAAAGTAATTAATGTGACTAGTGGACCTGCCCGTCCAACCTTAAGGTTGGCTGGCAGGCCGGGAGCCCTGGCGGGCATTGGAAAAAGCATGAAACCTCACTTGCAGGCAGGATGAGGTTTCATGTAGGTTTTTAAAAAATTTATAAAAATGTATTTAAAAGTGATGGACATTTCTCAACTCATATGGCAGCACTTAGCCTCAGGGAGGTGAATGCGTTCTTTTGTGCACATGCACAAAAGAGTGCGCTCTCAGATCAGGGAATAACACCCCCCCGCCGCCCGCACAGGGAGCACATAGCCCTTCCTTGCGGACTTCACGCTGGGCAGGCCTTAATTGGCTCGCCCACGTAAAATGGCAGCATGCCCCCAATTGGGGTTGCCGATTGGAGGCACGCCTTTACGTGCCCGCTCCTGAACCTCCCCCACAAAGGGGGGACAATTCTGCCCCAAGTCTCCAGAACATTAGTCCTGGTCTCTGAATTACTCATGCAGTCACATAACCACAACTCCACTCAACTTAATCCAAACCAGTACTCCCCATCTTCCTCCAAAAAATAAAAATCACGAATAACAAGCCATTTTATTTATATTTCTCAGGTATACCCTCTTGTTTCCAGGAATATTTATCCCTTCTATTAAGGCAGGATTTCCTTAAATGATTATTTTCTGACTGACATTCAGACAAAGAAGGAAACAGGATTCCAAACATTGTAGAGTCTCTTTTCCCTCCAAGGCACAACAATACTGTATCATATAAATTACCTTTGCTGGACGTGACTGTAATCCTCAAAATATAACCTACCCTCTGACCTTTTGCCGTTACAGATTTTTCTTTAAATAATTTAAACCAGATGGCAGATATTTGGAAGTGTCTTCCTTTATTATGTTTCCATCTGAAAAATAATTATCTTGGGGCAGTCCAGCAGCTGAAATGTTGCAGCATATACTTGACTGATAGTTATTGATGCACCACAAATTTAAATCCTCCTGTCCCCTATGAAATTTTTTATACTTAGTGCAAAATCGGTACTTTGGCAGGATATTCAAAATATTATGAAAATAATGGTTCTATGATTGCTAGGCTTATTTGTTTTAGAAAACAATATCAAATTTGGGGCTAGGCTTCCTGATAATTAACAATAGGAACAAGGTCCATTTCATATAAAGTACAGCAGAAACTCATATTTGAAGAATTATTCAGATAGCCATAGAATCTACAGATGGAATGCTGTGAAGTTCTTAGGAAAAAACAGTAAGATTCAGCAAGATTCATTCAGAATCAGAACTGCACGTGTTGTTAAAACATGAATTCCTTTATTCTTCTTAGAGACTCCCCCTGCTGGTATATGTGCATGGCATCCTTAGATGGACAAAGCACAAAATGTAATTCTCAATGCACGACGTATGCATGGGCCTTTGTGCACAAATGGCCAAAAAACATTTTAGCTCCTGTTACTTCACTTAAAGGGATCCATTACCTAATCATACTGGATTGTTATTGCCTTGCTTTCAATCTCCAAGGAATACCTCACAAGTCCATCTTCTGCTCCTTCTCTCAGATGGCTCACTGGGTGATTCACTAAGACCAGGAAGGTCCCAGAGTCAACTTTGCAATAAACAGAGTTAACTGATTTCAATTGGTGCAACAGTACCGCTCTAAAATTGTTCTCCCTGTACTAAGAGCTAAGGTTCAATGAAGAGTGCAGGAGGGCATGTCAGGAGCAGCACCAGACATACCTAAAACTGAGGTGTCAACCTGGTGAAGATACAACACAGGATTACTTGCATGCCAAAAAGCAGAAGCAACAAGCGAAAGGCAAAGTTAAGGGATCACACAACCAATTGGATGAGATCTAAGCTCTGCAGTCCTGCCACATCCATCGTGAATGATGGTGGACAATTAAACAACGCAGTGCAAGAGGAGGCTCCACAAATATCCCCACCCTCAATGATGGGGGAGTACAGCATATCAGTGCAAAAAAAGAAGATAAACAAGATAAGGCTGAAGCATTTGCAACAATCTTCAATCAGATATGTCAAGTCGATGATCCATCTCAGCCTTCTCCAGAGGCCCCTAGCATCACAGATGCCAATCTTCAGCCAATTCAGTTCACTCCATATGATATCAAGAAACTGCTGAAGGCACTGAAAACTGCAAAGACTATGGGCCCTGACAATATTCCGCCAATAGTACTGAAGGGTTGTCTTCCAGAATTTGCCTCATCCCTAGTCAAGCTATATCTGTACAGTTAAACACTGGCATCTACCCAGCAATGTGGAAAATTTCCCAGGTATGTCCTGTACACAAAAGGAGGACAAATCCAACCCAGCCAATTACTACCCCATCAGTCTACTCTCCATCATCAGTAAAGTGATGGAATGGGCCATCAACAGTGCCATCAAGTGGCACTTGTTTAGCAATAACCTGCTCACTGATGCTCAGTTTGGGTTCCGCCAGGGCCACTCAGCTCCTGACCTCATTACAGCCTTGGTTCCAGCATGAACAAAAGAGCTGAACTCCTGAGGTGAGGTGAGGGTGACTGCTCTTGACATCAAGGCAGCATTTGACAGAGTGTGGCATCAAGGAATCCTAGCAAAACTAGAGTCATTGGGAATAAGGGGAAAGATTCTCCGCTGGTCGGAGTCATGTATGGCACAAATGAAGATGGTTGTGGTTGTTGGAGGTCAATCATCTCAGTTCCAGGACAACACTGCAGGAGTGCCCTAACCATCTTCAACTGCCTCATCAATGACCTTCCTTCCATTGTAAGGTCAGAAGTGGGGATGTTCACTAATGATTGCACAATGTTCAGCACCACTCAGGACTCCTCAGATATTGAAGCGGTCCATGTCCAAATGCAGCAAGATCTGAGCAACATCCAGGCTTGGGCTGACAAGTGGCAAATAACATGCCCCTACACAAGTGCCAGGCAATGACCATTTCTAACAAGAGAAAATCTAACCATCGCCCCTTGGTGTTCAATGCCAGTACCATCACTGAATCCCCAACTAACAACATCCTGGAGGCTACCGCTGACCAGAAGCTGAACGGACTAACCATATAAATAGTGTAGCTACATGAGCAGGTCAGAGGCTAGGAATCCTGCGTGAGTAATTCACCTCCTGACTCCCAAAGCCTGTCCATTATCTACAAGGCACAGGTCAAGAGTGTGATGGAACACTCCCCATTTGCCTGGATGAGTGCAGCTCCCACAACACTCAAGAAGCTTGAAGCCATCCAGGACAAAGCAGCCCGCTTGATTGGCACCTCATCCATAAACATTCACTCCCGTCACCACCAACGAACAATGGCAGCAGTGTGTACCATCTCCAAGATGCGCCTCAGGAACTCACCTAGCCTCCTTAGACAGCACCTTCCAAACCCACAACCACTACCATCTAGAAGGACAAGGACAGCAGATACATGGGAACGTGACCACCACCTGGAAATTCCCCTCCAAGTCACTCATCATTCTGATTTGGAAATATATTACCGTTCCTTCACTGTCGCTGGGTCAAAATCCTGGAACTTCTTTCCTAATAGCACTGTGGGTGTACCCACACCACATGGACTTCAGCGGTTCAAGAAAGCAGCTCATCAGCACCTTTTCAAGGGCAATTGGGGATGGGAAATAAATGCTGACCCAGCCAGCGAAGCACACATCTCATGAATGAATAAAAAAAAAAGGATTTTCATCCTTAATCAGTATTTTGCGACACTGCATTGAAAAATGTCAGGATGGATGCTTCTTTTTGCTGCAGTTAAATAGTTACATTTATCATTGTCTTGGATCATGCATCACAAATGGCTCCTTTTGTGATGCAGAGATAGCTGCTGACCCAAGGAATACAAGTTGACCTTTGTGCTCTTTGGCTCTAAAGAAGAAAAAAGATAATCAGGTTTGCTGTTTGAACATGTGTGTATAAGCACTGTGGAATTGAAAACTTTGGTTCTACTATCGTACTATTCATGACTGATTTGCCTGAAGGCTGTTAAGCAGAGATTTTCTGTGTCCAACTACACATTTCACCAATGGAAATTGGGTAACCAGGAGTATGAAAGTGCTGAAAGGTTTGTTTCACTCACACGCTGCCTACATTGCCTCGAGTTTCTGGAGGTGGTTTGCAATAATGTGAGTTCCTGAGTCCAACAGGTGGGTGCTAGGCTCCATTATTCATCTGGAAGCAATGACATCTTGCACATGATTTCCTGATGTTTGACTGTACAGTACTTTTTTTTTAACACATGATTCAATTTAACAGGGTGTCCAATGCCACTACAAAATTGGGGCTGGGGATGGGAACGGGTGTAAGGCAGTGCTGATATAAAGGGCACAATGAAAATCAGTTAATTTGCAATTTCTCAGTTTTTTCATGACCATTTTTTTCTCTGCTGATACTCAGGTGATCGTGGTCTATTCCCAAGATTTCCTTCTGCCCGGAACCATTACTAATATCAATGGGTCTACCAATGGGAATTGCCACAACCTTATATGTTTGAAAGAAGAGGGGGGCTTACAATGGGGTGACAGGCAGGTCCAGTTGCACAAGAGATGCCCTATGCTCTCCTGCTGATAAACTCATGCCTGCTTTGACAGGCAATTAGTGCAGACAGCGGTTACTATTCCCAGAGGAAGCTGGAATTGTAGACCTTCTGTAACCATTAAAGTATGCGAGTGTTTAATGCACTACTATTAAAGTCTCCCTTGGAAGAAGTCCAGTAATAGTATCCACCATGCTTTTAGTTGGACTGTATAAATTAGGGCATACCAGGATGATTAACAACCAATGTGCCTGATTGGCCCTACCCACCATCAGCTACATCTGCAAGCTTGTTGTGAGTAGTTTGATGATGACGGCAGGGACTGACCAGATAGTCAGATGCAGAGATGTCACATCTGCTGCTAAAATAACTGTAACTTTCATGTGATTGAAAACTGGCATAGCAAGTGACAATTATTGATGGAACTTGCCTACATTCCCTCTTCAGCATTTATTCAGCAAAGGTCAGGTGCAGTTGTACTGTTGGTTACTTGCCTGCATACTTACGCTTGCACCTAGTGTCTCCATTTTCTTCACTTTTTTCTAGGTAATTACTGCTAATGGGTTGACATGATCATTTCTGAGCCTTTTCAAACATTTTCAGAATGTTCATTCTCCTCTTTTAACACTTCCCTTTAATTGTGCTCGTTCTCATAGATTTCACTTACATGTACTTTTCCAGTCTTGCTACTACTGCAATCCCTGTATCTGTCCAAATCTGTACGCAGTGCTATGTTAATTAGCTGACCTTGGAATACTGAACACAAACATTCCACTTCCATCTGAATCTGCCAATACCGCTCCTTTCGTCAGTCCGCTTCTATAATAGTAAATCTGTTTCAAAGCTGAGGGTCACATATGAAGAATAGCCACTTGGGCGAGGTATAGGAAGGCTGCCGGTGTCTGTGGAACTGTAACCCAGCACAGGTTAGCACTTTTAGGGGAGGGAAGAAATAAAAGTAGAGACTGAAAGGAAAGAAAGAAAAGTGTTCTAGCATGTGAGTATCTGCAAGCAGAGAATTTAGCTTTCCATTTGAGACTTTCTGACTAGTCAGTCAGCAGGCCTTCTGTCTCTCACGGTTACCCATCAAGTATCCTCCTACGTCGATAAATCTTTACTCTTACTCCCTTACAGCATCTGTTAGTCTGTTTTCATCGCTTCTTAACTGACTGAAACTCCATCGTTCACTCTGAAATCCTAATCAAAATCACTATTTTTAACCATGTTTTAGCTGAAAAGTTGGTGGGGATACTTCAGAACTACTGGTAGTTCAAATTAAGGTGCATTTAACTTGGAGAGACTAAAAATTGAAAATTGCCTGTTAACTACACCTCCACTCACTAAATATGACTGACATATCTCTTCTAACTCTCACCAACACAAATTTTCATAATGTGATTGCCTTTTTACACACAATGAGGCAGATTATGAGTGCTTTTTTGCTGCTGTCTGCTCATATAATGTGAAGACTGTAAGAATGAAGGTCAGAATTTACATATCAATTCCATCTGACACAAAATAGCTATTTCCAAGGCAACGATAAACCTACGACCTTTTTAGTTACTGCATATTAGTCCACTTATTTCATAGAGGCCTGACAACCACTAGTGTGACAAAGTATAAAATACAGACATGTAAACACTTTAATTAACAGAAGTCACATAGATGAGGACGTCTAGGTTACTCGAAAGTTTCATCAAATATCATTCAATTATGTGCAATGCACCACTGAGATACTGACTATTTGAGTACCTGCACGAACTACAACAGATAGTTCTCCTGACTCATATCCCTGGTCAACCAACTGGATCAATGGCAATTGATCGCAAAAATGAGATTGTAATTTTTTTGGCACTGTCTGGCTGAAGTCTGGGGTTCATCAAAATTGGTAATTGTGATGATCTCATCACAGTGTAATGATCTCATTGCCACTTTCTATTTGCAAATAAGCAATCCTGGAGGTGGCAACCTGTCCTTACTCCAACGCAACAATAAATTGTTCCTTTGGTGAATGTTCAGCCAAAAACAGTAACATATGAATGAATTTTGTAACACAATTTTCTATCATTCTACCGCAATGTACAAAAGTACATTTACTCGCTTGAACCTATTCTAAAACTAAGGAGCATTTACAGTGAATGAACTAGAGACACTGGCATTGAATGCTTCAGAAAGGCAGATAGAGGACAGACAAACAGAAAAGGCACTTTATCATATTTCAGATTAATATGCTTCAGGGAAACTGTGAACAGAAAACAAAGGTTATTTTCCAAACACTCACTGTTGTAATATGATTTGTGAAGTTATAAGCTAAAGAGATCTCAACTTCACTACCTCCAACTGCAGCCCCGACAACAGTGACTGCACAATCAATGTAGCTCTCTCTAGAGGTTGGCACAACACGGATAGAGGTTTTCATGGGTTTTTGCACAGCAAGGAATGCCAAATGGCAAAGCAACCGTGATCAGACTAGTTGACAAAATAATCATAATCATATTTACACTTTTTTTATATGTAGATACCCTCCCCAACTTTTGTGGAAGGTAAAATATCTAAATACATTGCCATGAATCATAAATGAACATGCATATATTCTAATTTGTAACAACATGATTTGAGAGTGTTTTTTTACAGAAAAAAAATTCTGTGGATAGAAACTCAAAGGGCAGGATTTTCCAACCCCATCCAGCACCAGGATTGTCCAAAAGTCAATGTAATTTTGGCTGGGCTGCTGCATCGCCCGCAGCAGGTCTCGCCAAGGCAGGGCCAGAAAATCCTAGCCAAAGTCTTTTGTTGGGGTCAAGTCTGAAGCATTTGCATTGTAAAATCAATGCCAATTTATCATTGTTCTGTCATAGATGAGAACCAGAATTAAAAGCCCAGGATTTGCTAGAGTGGAACATTTCATGGTGCACCCCATTAGTTACCATCACCCTCCTGCTCAAAATATTTTGAGCAACACAAATTGGGGGAAGCATGAGGTTAACAGGGCATCTTGGTGAATAACATGTCCAACATTTATCTCAATTGTTATGTTCCTTCTTCGGTTGCTTTGTTCAGCGAACAGGGTTGCACACCAATCTACTGATGAGTGATTTGGTAATCAAGATGATGTAGATGAAGAGACCATTGTAAGATGAAGCACATGCTGTTTATTCACATAAGTGATGGAGCACTAACACATGTGTGCTTCTCAAACCAAAGCCTATTCTAAACTATTGATTAACATTGTAACCCGCGCTACACAGAAAATGGGTAATACAATCACGTGGTCAATCTGCTCACATTCTCTTAAAGGTATATTGCGCCTCAGGTTACCACATTAATCGATGAGACTTAAGGATTGGGAATGAAACAAAGGAACAATGGTGAAGGCAAAAGAGTAAATTAGGGTCAAATCAGCTACAGAAAGATATAGCAAAAGGTAGGATTGTAGAGAGAGGAGAAGAGACAAAGGGAAAGTAAAAACTTTGTAAAAAAAATTACATCTTAAGGGGAAAAACTTGATAGCCCTTGAAAATGGTCATGGGGTTACAATGTGGGATTAAGCTGCACTCACGACTAAAGCAAGTAGCACATCAACTTCACGCTGCCTGCTAAATATCATGATGGCAGCATGCAGCCAGTGCTAACCACACTGCTGAGTGGCTGCAGGCCTCAGCAGGGGGCCAAAATTGTGAGAGGGTAGTGCCATGTAAAGCTAACCTAGCCTACACCTTTTGATGGGGAGGTGTATTGTGGCAGGAGCAGGTGCTAGAAGTCATTCTACAACTGATTCTTGTTCAGAATGGTCCTTCTACCTGTAGACTCTAGCTGTGGTACTTGGATAGTAGACAGACTGTAGTCATACTCTGGTATCTGGATAAAACTTGTTTCTTAGTTCTACTTCTAAACAGGTTACAGAATAGGCATGCTGTTCCTTGGCATGGTGTTCCAACCTCTCTCTCTCTACATCATCCATTAGCATATCCCATCTGTTAATCCTTTATACTACACCTCCGCTGAAGTATACAATCCAATTTTCAACAAAAATATGAAACTATGGGCGGAAACATCCCAGATTTGTGCTAAGTCCGGTAGCAGGCGGGAAAAATGGCGTTTTCCCCGCAATGGCAAGCTTTCACGCCGGATCATCCCAATCTCACCTCATTAATCATGCATTCCAGGGAAACACGGCGCTTTGTTGACTGGCCACCTCAGATTCAACCACCACACCATCACTTCATTGCTTCCTCATGCCGGATGCCATATTTAAAGTGCAACCACGCACACCTCTCAGCGTTTCCAGCCCAGGACTGTTGCACAGAAGACATGGCCCCGAAAGGCAAGAAAACTGTAGCTCCCCAATTCAATGATGCATCCCTTGGAGCACCTTCTAGACACCATTGGTGCCCACCACTATGTCCTCCGCCCCTACTCTAGCTGCAGGCGGCCCATCAGTATTACTGCACTGGCTTGGGAGGCGGTGCAGTGGTGGTCAGTGCCAACTCTGCGCAGAAGAAGTTTGGCATCCAGTGCAGAATGAGGATGAATGATCTCATCCGTGTCACCAGGGTAAGGCAACCACCTCATCACACTAAACTTACACACTCACAAGCCCATCACACGTTCACTGGCATTTCACTCACTGCCAGCTCAAGGGATATCTCACACACACACACACACACACACACACACACACACACTCACATCTCCATCTGGACTCATCTCCTCTGGAGACTGCCTCCTCAACCCCCACCCTCTTGAGGCCGCTTGCACAGATCAACATGTGTCCCTACATATACCCTGGGATACCTCCCTCCCCAGTAATGTCCTAGCCTTGCGGCCTCTTCCCTTGCCTGAGGCCACTTATGCCCCATCCCCAAGCAAGCCATAGCCCTGCAGCCATTGAAAAGCCACCCCCGCCTTGCAGCTGGTCTGGTAGGTGAACCCCCCTAAAAGTGATGCGGTGTTGCCTGCAAAGCCTAGCGCTGATGACTGTGAGTGCTGCCCGAAGCCAGGTAGGCAAACAAACCTCCAAGTCCTGAGCAAAGTGTAGTTTAATAAGTGCACATTGTTTATGTACAGCTGTGAAACATGTGGGCATGACATCATGCAGATGTGCCCAATGATCCAGCGTGGGGTCTGATTCCAGTGAGCTGGGCTTATAATGACGTGCAGATGTATTACAGTGAAATTCCCAACATGTGGTGGTGGGAAACATGATGGGCCACTGATGGGCGGAGCAGGTGATTGCGAACATTTAGGGGGAGGCGGTGGCATAGTGGTATTGTCCCTGGACTGGCATTCCAGAGACCCATGGTTTGGGGACTTTGGTTTGAATCCCACCATGGCAGATGGTGAAATTTGAATTCAATAAAAATCTGAAATTAAAAGTCTGATGATGACCATGAAACCATTGTTGATTGTTGTTAAAACCATCTGATTCACTACTGTCCTTTAGGGATGGAAATCTGCCATCCCTAAGTGGTCTGAGCTACATGTGACTCCAAACACTCAGCGATATGTTTGACTCTTAAAATGCCTTCTGAGCAAGGGCAATTAGGGATGGGCAATAAATGCTGGCATGGTTAGTGATACCCACATCCCATGAACAAATACATTTTTTTTAAAAACTGGTTTCACGATGTTGTGAAACTGATTTTTGGCCTTCTCACCATATTGTCTGCTCATGCCCACCATGATGTCCAAAGCCAGCAGGCAGGGAAAATTCTGCTCCATATCTTTAATTATTTACAACACACTTCTGTAACTCCCTTTTTACGACTACAGCCCCAACTCCCACTGTTCCCCCTCCCCAAGTCACAATTCTGAGGGATTCAATCTCCCTCAGTAATCTTGGCCCGAGGGTTTTCTTTTGCATCTGGTAGGACATCATCATCTGCAGAATAGGGCAGCAATTTAGCAGCATTGCTGGGAAGCACAGTAGGGTTCAGGATGGCTGAACTGTAAGGCCAGTTGAATCTTTTGCAACAAAAGACTGATCCAAGAGAGAAAATTGAAGAGCATTGATCTTTGGACCCTTTGGGACTAGAAGAAAAGAACTCAGGACAGTCTGTTGAACTTGTTGCTCGCTAGAAGCAGACAGGGAAAGACTTTCAGAAAATGAATGATCTTCAACATCAGGGAAGACTGTCACAGCCATATCATTCACTGCTGCATCGAAGGCTGAAAAGACATTGAAGATCTGTGATTTCAATGAACTTAAGATGATGAAGGAAAAAGAAAAATGAAAAAAATTCCTGTAAGCCTTTCAAGAAAAGATGAAGAGATGATTTCCCAATGATATTCTGGGAAGACTGTCTACTCCCTGTGGTCAGTGGTAAGAGAGCCACATTTCTCTGTGAGAGGTTGCTCTACTCTGGACAATAGGAGGAATTGCTGAGGATATGGAGGCATTTTCTGTAGTGAGATGAACTTCCTGTAGATAATTAATTCAGGGATAAAATAGTTGTACAGGTCTCTACAGCTTCAGAAATGCTAAAGATTCTGCCACAGCTTCTGTGCTGACATCCAGCTCTAGGAGGAAGAAAACTTTCAGCTGGAACTGGAGTATGGTGTCACTTGACTTTCACCCCTGGAAGGTACCAGCTCTGTGACAGTGTGATCCTTTATGGAATCTGACATGGACCCAGGCAAGGCATTCTCTTTGGAAGACTCTGTTCATGAACAATGAGAGGTAGATCAGGTAATACATTGGCAGGTTCAGCGGAACAAAGATCTGAATGTTGCTCAGCCTCTAGAAACACAGCTGATTCCTCTTAAAAAAAAACAACAGAAACTTCGTGTTGTGCGTCCACCAGCTGGAAAAACTGAATCATCCTCTATGACCTCATGCTCCACCAGATCACTCAGTGCTACTAGGAAGAACCAATTCTGGTCCAGCAGGTCCTCACGTGGATGGTCACTGTCTGCTGCAGTGCCTTTTGTATCCATCTCTAACTTTACTTCATGAAGAATGGAAAGTTTTATAACTTCAATCTCCACTCGGGGTCTAGCGGAATGTATCTCTGTGAAAGAAAAGAACTTGCTGCTGATTGTATAAACTTCCTCCGCTGAAGGCTGAGGTTCCACTGCTTCTAAATAAAAAGTTGAAGACTGTTCCATGCAAGACAGTCATTCGTTCAAAGGCTGGGCATCATCTGGTTTCTCTAGGATTCCAAGAAGCATGCCAACATTGCCACTTAATAAGGTTGTGCATTGGTTGTGAAGAACATAGGGTGAATCAATGATCTATCCTCCCCTGCAAAGAAGAGGAACAATAACCCTGCCTTTAATTGAAGATCTATGCTGCCTGGGCCTTGTAACTTGATGTCTGATGGATGTAGGGTCACTGGCTAAAGCCAGTCGAGATCATCTGCTATTGTGTTAACACCAACTCCAGTGTCAATCTTAAAGGTGGTATCGAAGCCTTGAACTTGCACTGTAACTGACCAATAGTCTGGACTAAGACTATAAGCTTTCCCTACGGACACTGTCATTTTGTCTTTATCTTGATTTCCAATTCATTGGATGGAGGGTGTTTCATAAATATTTTCTTGTCTTCTACCTCAATTAAAGTTGTTGGATTTGCAGAAGTGCTTGATATGTCCAGTTTTGCTGAATTGGAAGCATTCCGTGCCCCCTGCTGGGTAGTCCTGGCATCTACGTTGGCTTTGCATGCCACAATGCAAGCATCTCAAAGTGACTACTAGTGTAGAGTTTTGTGCCCTTTTGTCTGGTTTGGTGGGCCTGTGTGTTGGTGGAGCCACTGCCCATGGTCCTACCCAGTTAACGGAGTCATACAAAGCCTCAGAATTGCATCAGATTATAGCCCGATTTGGCACTTGGAGGTTGGCCTGTGTCACATGCTGAACTGCTCGCTTGATAACAGGGTTCCATGACGGGCTAAAATATGTGTTAAAAGCTTTGAGAACAGTCTCAAAGTCCACTGTTGACTCCTCCACCCTCTGCCTCAGAAGAACATCATCTGCTACTGGACCTCCAGCATAAAGAAAGGAACAGACTTGGTGCTTCTGCTCTTTAGCATGATGCCCCGATGCTACTCAATACCAGAGAAAATGGCATTTTCACAATTCCCACTGCTGGCCTCTTTGCGGGCCTTCGAGACAGTCAAATGGGCAGGGTAAGGGCAGGGACTGACTCACCAGGTATGGTCATCATTACCTCTCTCCGGTCTTTCCATCGAGTCATAAGTATGAGCTGCTATCGAGTTTTCCTTGACTTCGTGGTTCCTTTAATAACACAGATGTGTTTTTTACAACAGTGTTTTGTTGTTGTTGTTGTTTGTGTTTGTGTTTTTTTACATCGATGTCTCCACTGCTGCTACCATGTTCTGTGTTGGTCCTTCTATCTGTGGACTCCAGGCGTGGTACGTGGTTAATAGACAAACTGTACCATGCTCTGGTAACTGCTTAACACTTGTTTATTAGTACTACTTCTAAACAGGTTACAGAATAGGCATGCTGCTCCTAGGCATGGTGTTCCAATCTCTCTCTCAAGAGTCTAACACATGACTGACTGATGTCACCAATATATCATCATTTACATCATACATTAATATATCCCATTTGTTAACCCTTTATAACACAATTCTGACCTGGGAAATATTCAATGGCACAGTATGAGTGAGAGGGCTTCAAGATTTTCCAATGTTGTGCTGGAAGTTTTGGTTGGGGAGGTGCAGAGGTGGAGGGATATGTTCTACCCACAGGGGGACCATTTCTACCAGGAACATCTCAGAAGGCAGTGGGACCAAACAAACATGGAGGTCAATGCCTGGGGTCAAGCCCCAAGGACCTGGATACCATGTCACAAAAAAATCTAATAGCCTCACATGAGTGATCAAGGTCAGTGAATGCATTTTAAAATGCCACATTTTCCCAACTGTACCAGTAGCCTCACACGAGGCTCAGTGCACCACAACCCCCAATATTTACCAAGCAACAATCTCTTATCAATTACGACTCATACCTAACATTCATATTTTCATCTCATCCTCACACACATAGCACTGCTGCAATGATGCCCAGTATTTGAACGAATCACATCCACAGCTCACAGCTATTCAAACATGACAGCCACAATACCCAGACTTTGCACACTTACTAAAACACTTTCCTCTATCATGCAGGACAGGATTGTGCACAAACAGAGGTAGCAGCTCCTAACTGTTGGGGACAAGCACAGTTGCATCCCCTTACTCTGATGGAGCAAATGGTGCTCAATATCACTGGAGCAGCCATGACTGGCATTATAGTCAGCAGCAGGGCTGAAACCATTGAAAATAATAGAATGCTCACACCTAAACACATCTCACTTCCGAGTCATTCCAAAACTTTGAATTGCAAGCTGCAGGTGGTTTAAGCATGCACATCTTACTTTCCTCCGCTCTTTCACCACAGCCATTCCCTTTTGCCTTTCTCTTTTCAGATACTCAAGAACTGCAACCTGGCCAGGCATTGGTGAAAAAGCAAGAACATGATGAAGAAGAATAATTACCATCACTCAGTCTCACAATGACAGCCACCAGCTCAGAAACTCACACTGTGCATAATTTAGAGGATAGTTTAGGAGGCAGGATCCGCATGTGGTGAGACCTGGATGCGAGTGGCCGCAATCAGGACAGGGAATAAGTGAGTGCAGGTATCAGCTTCCCAGAGGCAAGGTTGCATATGAGTTCTGCTGCACAGGACTCAGACGAACACTTTGATGAGGCAGCCTACATAAGAAGGCTCATGCGCATATACAATGGAATACTTGGTATGTTGTGAAGCCTGCCAGAAAGCCTGTGTTTAATGACAAGAAGCATGGAGGAGTCTGGCATCAACTTTGCACAAGGATTTGCGCAGAGCTTAGAGCCTTTCCAGTGTGAAGTTGGTGGCCAACTCCATTCACAAATTTGTGGTTCCCACCATAATGCAACATCTGACAGCTGATGTTGCAGGACAAGGAAAAGCCCCCACCTAAATCTGGGTGCTGCAATGTCAGCTCAGACTGAAGTCATGCAAAACCAGCTTGCTGTTATGTAAGTTCAACTCCCATGCAAGTTCAGAATGCTGCCGTCATGGTGGTAGATATTGATGTTCAAAGGAGTTTGTAGGGTATGACAAAAGTCTAGCAATCTGTCCTTCAATAGATTATTTGGATTACTGAGGCATTGCCTGAAGGAAGTGACACTGGTTCTAGGGACCTCAAACCTGCTGTCCTCTCAGTATGACAGCAGTTTTTGATCCATCACTGCCAGCCGGCCAGTGCCCATACTATTGCCTATCAGCTAGTCACCCCAGACTGCTGCCATCCAGGTAAAGGCAATGCAGTCCTAAGCACAATCATCAAGACTCAGAACTGCTTGAAGTCATCATCCAAAGGCTTTTACGGTCTCCTGCACTGAAATTCAGCATCCTTCCACCAGCCATATTGCAGTATAGCATCCAGCACTAGGCCCGGGAAAGGCAGACAGAAAGACAGGCACCAAGGAATGCAATGAAACAGGATTAATTAATTATCTCTGAGTAAAGGTGCCCCAAGATAGCAGTTATCATAACACGATTGAATTTCACATTCAGTTTGGGGGTGAGAAGAGTGGGTCTAAGAATGGTGTTTTAAACTTAAATAAAGGCAATTATAAGGGTATAAAGATAAAGCTGGCTAAACTGAACTGGGAAAGTAGGTTAAGGGGTAGGTCAGTAGACATGCAGTGGAAGACATACAAATTGAAAGAAAAAGTGAACAATTCTGTGAAGATTACTGGCCGATCAAAAGATCAGACAGAGTGTAAAAAACATCAAAATGTAGCTTAAAAATAATAAGGACAGGGAAATTAGAGTTTGAGAGAAAGCTGGCTAGAAATATAAATATGGGTAGAAAGTTTCTACAGGTATTTAAAAAGGAAAAGAGTAGCTAAAGTGAACATTGGTCCCCTCTAGACAGAGGCTGGAGAATTAATAATGAAAAATAAGGAAATGGTGAATGCATTGAACAGATATTTTGTGCCTGTCTTCATTGTAGAAGACACAACTTGCATCCCAGAAATAATTGTAAATCAAGAGGTGAAAAGGTGGGAGGAACTTAAAATAATTTCAATAATCAGGAAAAGTGTATTGAGAAGACTATTAAAACTAAAAGCTGACAAGTCCCCAGGTCCTGATGGATTTCATCTAAGTGATTGCTGAGATAGGAAATCTGTTGGTTTTAATTTTCCAAAATTCCCTCGATTCTAGAAAGGTCTCAACAGATTAAAAAGTAGTGAATGTAACTCCTCTATTCAAGAAAGGAGGGAGACAGGAAGCAGGAAATTACAGGCCAGCTAGCTTAACATCTGTCATTGGCCAAATGCTAGAATCCATTATTAAGGGGGCTATAGTAGAGCAATTAGAAAATTTTAATGCAATCAGGCAGAGTCAATATGATTTAGTGAAAGGGAAGTTGTGTTTGACTAGTTAGAGTTCTTTGAGTAAGAGTCAAGAATGGATAAAGGGAAACCTGTAGATGTGTTGTACTTGGATTTTAAGATTACTACACAAAATAAGAGCTCATGGTGTAGGGTGTAACATATTAGCATGGATAGAGGATTGGTTAGTTAACAGGAAACAGAGTAGGGGTAAATGATTCATATTCTGGTTGGCAAGATGAAACCAGTGGATAACCATAGAAATCACGGCTGGGGCCTCAACTGTTTACAATCTCTATCAATAAGTTGGATGGAGTGACTGGATGTATGGTTGCCAAATTTGCTGATCACACAATGATAGGTAGGAGTGTAAGTTGTGAGCAGACATAAGGAGTCTGCAAAGGGACATAAATATGTTAAGTGAGTGTGCAAAAATTTGGCAGATGGAGTATAATGTGGGAAAATGAGAACTTTTCCACTTTGGCATATTATTTGAATGGAGAAAGAATGGGGATCTCTGAGGTGCAGTGGGAGCTGGGTGTCCTAGTAAATGAATCACACAAAGTCACTATGCAGTTATAGCAAGTGATTAGGAAGGCAAATGGAATGTTGTTGTTTATTGCAAGGGAAATGGAGTATAAAAGTAGGGAAGCTTTGCTACAGTCATACAGGACATTGGTGAGACCAAATCGGGAGTACTGTGTACAGTTTTAGTCTCCCTATTTAAGAAAGGATATAAATTTACTAGAAGCAGTGCAGAGAAGGCTCACGTGGTTGATTCCTGGGATGAAGGGGTTGTCTTATGAGAAATGGTTGGACAAGTTGGGCCTGTATCCATTGGAGTTTAGAAGAATGAGACATGATCTTACTGAAACATATAAGATCCTGAGGAAATGTGACAGGGTGAATGCTGAAAGGACGTTTCCCTTTATGGACGAGACTAGAACTAGGGGCTCTCCCATTCAAGATGGAGATGAGAAGAAATTTTTTCTCTGAGAGGGTCATGAGTCTGTGGAATTTTCTTCCCCAGAGAGCAGTGGAGGAAGGGTCATTGACTATATTTAAGGCTAAGTTAGATAGATTCTTGACTGACAAGGGAATCAAAAGGTATATCAGGTAGACACAAAAGTAAGGGACAAAATCAGATCAGCCATGATCTCATCAAATGACAGAGACGGGTTCAAGGGGCCATATGGTCCCTGCTATATGTTCGTATGCATAAGCGTGATTAATGTTGGGTTTATGTCAACTTTAATAGAGGAAAGTTAAGCTGTAGTATTGTTGGTGAATGGAAAGTTAGGGGTTAACAGGTACCGCAGTTGGGTAAATCATTCACTGACACCCTGGCCGGACAGGGGCCATCTAGGTTGCCTCTTCCCTTTCTCTTTCTTCTCCTTCTGCTCTCCCAACATATGCCTCAGCTATGCACCATATAGCTGGTGTTCCCTCACGATCTAGAGGTTGTGCAAGATACAGCAAACCACCATGAATCTTAACACCTGCTGTGCTAAGTGCTGCAGGGCTCCTCCAGAACAGTCCAGGCAGAAGAATTGCTTCAGCATGTCACTGGTCTGCTCTGTCACATTTCTTGTGGCAGCATGGCTTTCATTATATGTATGCTACACGTGTGTGTGTGTGTGTGTGTGTGTGTGTGTTGTGCACTGGCGTCATCAGCCACATTGTCAATGAGTAGTTTTCATCACACAGTAGCCACAGCTGCTTTGTCCTGGTGGCTCAATTGCACAGCAGACTGCCACAGAGTGAAGCCATCTTGACTGCTGCCAGGACAGTGGGCATTAACCAGCAGACACTACATATGATTGCACAACAACTGCTGTTGAGGGAATAGATTATCTTTCAGTTGTGGCAGAGTTAGCTTGCAATGGACTGCAAAGCAATGTATGTGCAATCAATGACATCCTGCACCACAGGAAAGCCTGCAATCCCCATGAAGCCGCACGTTCATGTACTCTGCTTCTCTCTGGCAAGGGAGAATGAATGCACTCAGCTACTCAGCTCTTTTTGAGTACAGCGTGTCTGTGGCCTCCCTAGGCAACAGTGGGTGACAAACTGTGACATGTTGTAAATGCAGCTCCAGGCTGGAAGAAATGTTCATGATCACAGTCACCTTCACAGCCACCTTCACAGCCACTGGCAACGCCATCCTTGCCCTGCTTTAACGTGCCGCAGGTGACAAATTTCAGTGAAGATGCCCTTGCATCTTGCAAGTTAGTTGTTTCTCACTGAGGTTAAATTAATAGAATCGCTCCACAAACATCCTGGCTGGATACGGCCTCCTGTTGAAAGCCCTTACTCCTTTTCCCTCTCCCAGCAGCTTGTCCTCTGCCTATTCTTCCAGTCATGCTGTATTCCATGGGGAAGAGCTACTACTGCACGAATGTCTGGGAGCAACTGGGCTGTGCTGACATCTAGAAGTCAGGATTAAGCCCTTCAGCACCTGCCACACTTCCTGTAGACATTATCAACTTTAAAGAACTCTAGAATGCATCAAACTTTTGTACAACAGCCAGCAGAAATCAATCAATAGCTCACCTGAAAGTAGTTGATTATTCCTTCAAATAGAACTGGCCTAGGATGGGATTTTTTTGTGCAGCGATAGGGGGAAGTGATGTTCCTCCCTGCTGAATACTGTGCATGATTAAGAGAATGTGTTAGCTGGAACACTGAGCTCGGTCAAATCAACATTACGTGGTGATTGACATCATGATCTGCCTATTCTGCATACTTCTAGAGGCACATGGTTGCCATTTTGGACCTCTAAGGTCATTCGTAACACCCAAAGAACAGGCCCTATGCATGTGAATTTTGTGGCATAAAATCTTCTAAGGACAATTTACTACCTATAGCAATGGGACACCACAATTTCAGTTGTTTCGTTCTTAGCCCAGAGAGCTTGCGTGACATTGCAGGAGCATAAATTTAATCATTTAAATGTTCGTTACACTGTTAAATATTAACGCTATAATGAGACCCATGGATAGTGTTATAAATATTAACGCTAACTTTCTGCAGTGGGTGTCATGTGTATTTACTATGCAAATGCAGCAATTTTTTGAAACTCACAGAGAGGTGGGGAGTGAGCTGCTGTTGGTGCAAGTCTAATGGTGGAGCAGAACATAGTGTCCAGTAATATCAGATAAGTCGCAACTCATGGGGCTTCTGTTCCTCAACACACATTGCTGGGTCATTTACACACTATTAATGGTGTGCACATTAAGCTTTCTGTTATTTTGTCAGCAAATACTAGACTCAATATCTATGCAACCTGTAAACACTATCCATGGGTCTCATTATAATTTCAGCAAAAGCATCAAAAATGGGCCAAGCTACAATTACAATTTTTTGTTCTATTAAAGCTTTTGAATACCGAATGCCTGCTTCAATATGTTTTGGAGATATCACATCACTACAGTAGGTGCTAAGTAAGGAAAATATTTTTATAGCTGTCATTTAGCATTTAGCAGATTAGAAAATAAATGGTTAAGCAACCTGCTACATCAAAGGAGCGTGGCATTAGAGAGTGCAGTGTAAAGAGGATTCTGGTCCATGACAGACCACATGGACAGAGGACACATTTTCATGCTTCAGTTTTTACCATCACTTCAGCTCGCTCTTAGCAACCAGTTGTGATTTTTCAGTTATTACCTTATGGAAGAGAATATCTGTTGTTTCAGATCATACACCTTATATTTGTTACCTCTAAGGTTTAATATGCTTTGAGACATAGTTCACTAATTCTTTCATTTCAAAACTCTAAAATATTATTTTCTATCACCATGAAATGAAACCTCAAGGTAGGACTACATATTAAACATATCATGGTTTAGTCACTGAAGGGGAAAGAAAAGAAAAACACAAGATGAACGGTGGTGACGAAACCTTGCAATAATATAAACTGCAAACTTATAGTTCGTTCATAACAGCATGCTGAGAAAAATGTAGTTATTCTGAAAAAGATGAAATGCTGAGATTCTGCATGCCTGAGGGACTGTCTGCAACAAGGTAAGGATCTGAAACATGATACATGCGACATGAGGAAAGGGTTGAAAATAATGCAATATTAAAATGTTAACATTAACATTGTAAAGTAACTGCTTATAACAAGTGAGGATTTATTACTGCAGATTTAAATAATAGTAGCAACATTTTATAAGCCCATAGTTACTTTATTCCTGATTTTGCCGTAAAACATATTCACAAACTAGCTGAGATTGAGCATAAAGTCTTTCAATGAACTATGTATCATGCAACACGAAGAAAAATGTGTCCTCAAGACGGGTGTTGCACTCATCTAAAAGGTCACAGGCGAAAAGGACAGCAGTTGTACTGAAGTTAACACTCCCATTTCCATTTCTTTGACCCTATTATTTGTTACCATAGATGAAGATTATTATACTTAAACAGTAATCATCTTGCATCTGCTAAACAAATGACAGATATTTGTCATTCAGGTGAGCTATATGGACCACAATTATCGAAATATACATCTTATGTCACTTTTTTTGAAGTAATTCCTTTGCCACCGAGGAGAAACTTAACTGACGAAAGAGTTAAGGCTCTTTCGCATAGAAAAATACTCTTAAGTTGAAAAGAATTATTACTTGAACAATGAAATATTTCCTCTTGGAACACAGCACAGTAATGCCAATAGTACGTGGCTGATTGGATTTCGAAGTGCAAAGCTCTTCACTTTCTCATATCCATTTTTCATTTAAATAAAAGAGCCATTCCTAGTCACCTCAGATCCAAATTGGCTGGTTCTGATTGTTATCTAACATTATCCTCCACATTAATCCATCGGAATGCATCAGAGCTGAATCAAAAACCATTTGCACTCGTTGTAACCTGAGAAGTACCTCATCTGCTGGGATTCTGATTTACTTTCTCACAAACATAATGTAAAAGCTTAACCAATGGAAATGGATAGTATATTTTATTGCTTGCTTGATTTAATCAGGAGCATCAATATAGCTTGAAGGGACTATATCAACTGACTGTTCGTTGCCTGTTTTCTTGCTGTTGAAGTTTTGGTTTTTAAGATGAATGCACAGCATCAGCTTCTTTAAAAATGATCTGTCAACATCAGTTACAAAATCAATCAGGAGATTCATTTCCCAGTACACAAATAGAAGATTAGGAAAAACCAGAAACAATATACACAAAATACAGTCTTACCGTTTTCCTTTGGTATAAAGGTGAACTCAAAATGTGGTGTGTCCAGATACCTTGAGTGATTATATTAATTTACAAGTTTTGAGTTAATTGAAGATGTTTTCTGCAGAGTCCCTATTGATTTTGTTATGATATGGAGAGTTAACAATGCAGGCTGGTCCACGTGGGAGGCATTTCAATGGAGTGACTCAATTGCTTCTGTCCGTATTCTTTAGACTTGGACACTTTAACTTCTGATGGAGTGAAGTTTATTTTCTTATTCTTTCACAATATACCAACGCTATGATTTCATCAGGCGATCAAGTTAACCAATGAATCAGTCTGATCGATCCACAACAGTCGCTTGTTTTCTAAGGGGCTGAGGTTCAGTCCAGCTTTTAAATCCCCTCAACAATAAAATCCAAGTAGCATAAGAAGCGTTTACTTCTTTCTCATTCACAGGTTTACAGCAAACAAAAGGTGCTGCTCTATTCCTGCATGCTGTAGTTCATTTAAAGCATTTCATCATCTGAGAGCATGCTGACTGAGAGGGGAAAGGATACTGAAACAAATCAGAGCACTGCCTCCTCTCGTGTGTCACCACGGCAACAAATCTGTAAGGATTTCATCAACACTGATCAGACTGCTGAATAACGCTACCCAAGGACAAGAGTAACTGCACTTTACCATGATCAAAGATAACAGCCAGTGTGTTCCTCTCTAAAGCTAGCAAGAATTCATAAGTAAATAAAACATAAAACATGCAAAATCAAGAAAAAACATGCCTGTACATTCAAACCTTTAGGCTTGAGTTATGCAGTAATTTAACATCCAGAAAAAGAATATGCTGTTTATGGCAAGTGAAAGTGCCCAAATGCTACATTTTTTACCCAAGATATGTTCTATGTGTTCAGGATCATTAGCCACATCTCCAAATGGACTGTATGTACCCAAACCTGCCCATTATATAGGTAAATGTACTGAGACCCAGGGCAGGATTCCTAAGGGCTTTTGAAACCCATCATCAAGCTGAAGTGGGGGTCAGAAGTGCACACTGTGGGTAACATTTTCCACACAGTGGCCAATTAAGGGCCAGAGGGTGGGTTTGCCATCCAATTAAGGGCAACTGGCAGGCTCTTGAAGCTGAAGGACCAGAGGCCTTCCGGCTTGAAAGGGGCAGCAGCCTGCAATGAAAGGTAAGTAAGGGAAAAGGCACTTCAGGATGGAGGTGCCCTTTTCCCATAAATTAGGAAGTGTTTTTGCAGCCAGGCCACCACTGTGAGGGGGGGGGTAGGATGGGAGCCCCCCTACATAGCAGCCTGTGGTCCTGTGGTTGCTGCAGCATCCAGGCAGGCAGGGAGGGCCGCTAAGTCTACCTGGAGTGTTGGCCCCTCAGCCTCCCAAGGGAGGCCACTGCAGGCACCTAAACTAACCCCTGCCACTTGTGGGAATCTGGAAGCCTCCTTTGCTTGCCCTTAAGTGGCTTTTAATGAATCAGATCATCAACCCACCACATCCCACCTCCACAAAAATAGACTGGAGGAAGGGTGGAGCCAAGGAACTAGCATGCCTGCCAGCTATTTTCTAGCTCCCACCCACCTTCATCCTCAGCCTCCATGTTGAACAGGAAAGCCTTGTAACTGAATTCCAGTGTACTGGGTTTCTTACACACAACCATGTGATCTCACTGTCTTCTGCCAGATCATGAATCAGCTTGAAGAATTGTTAAATATATTAAACAGATAAATGAATAGAGGACGGAAAATGACAAGGCATGATTCTGGTCAATAGGGTGGGATAACACTCACCTCTGAATTGTGGTTCAAGAGGAGGGGCCTCCTTTCACAGTGTGGGGGTGACATCTGTTGCATTCAACATGCCAAAAATGCTGGAACGTTTCAGATTCTGGTCTTTGCGACCAATGCATTGGAGGACCATTTTATATTTTTATAAAAGATTACTCCATGATCATCAGGGGCTGGCCAGGCCACCATCTCAGCCTGGGCCCTCTGGTAGGGCCCATTTCAGAAAATGCAATACCTCATCTCATTCGATGTGTCAATTTCCAAACTTTGGCTCAGCTCCCAAATAAGGTAACAGCAAAGTCCATCGCAAGTCCAAGACCAGCCACATCAGGGTCGGGTGGAGTTTACAACTGTTCAGGCAGACCCGTGTTGGAAATAGAGGGCAGAGTTTTGCCCTTGGCGTGTGGGATCAGTGGGAGCGAGCAGACGTGGTCTGGAAGCCAACTGCTGCCTGCAATTAGTAGCAGTCCATGATTTTGTGCCGGCAGGCCAATTAAGGCCCGCCCAGTGTGATACGCAAGTGGCAGCGCTAAGCGCTGCCTGTGCGGTGGGGGGGGAAGGGGGTTGCTGGGGCAGAGGGTAAGCAGGCCTTGCACGCAATTCGCGCATGCGTGCGAAAAAGCACTGAATACTCTCCGAGGCACAGAGCTGCCTCAGGGAAATGAAGAATATATTGAAAAAATTATTAAGCAACACAAGAAAAATCAGTGAAACATGTCCCCTCATGTGACTCTGTCACATGAGCAGGGACATGTTTTTAATTAAAAATCATTAAATAAAAGTTTTTATTTAATTTGTATTTGCTTTTGGAAACGTCATCCCACCCGTGGATGAGGTTTCCAAAAAAATGCAAAGACTGCTTGGCCTTTTTGCTTGCCCGTCAACCATTAGATTGAATGGGCAGCAAAAAATTCAACACTATTGATAACTTAATGGCCTCAATCGGCATTTTAATTGTCAGCGGGTGCGCAAACTATCGCGCAACTGCGTGTTGACATTGGCACACTTGGCTGACATCATTGCGCGTCATTTCATGCTCAGTTGAGTCGAGCTTGTGCCCACCTGCCGAGTTAAAAATCCTGCCCAGAGAATCCACTGTAATGGCTGAGCGGTTTCAGGGACCAGGAATAAAAAGTATGTTCCCAGTAATTACAAAGTTTAATAGCGGCCCGGATTTTGTAGCGATAATGATGGGGAAACTGTTGGCATTTGCCATAGTTACTCCATTAAAACTGACAGCAATTTCTGGAGACTGCATACGTGTGGAATAAAACTGAAATCCAGAAATTGCTGTTAGTGATTCTATGCTTCTCCAGTGAGTACACTGTTGAGGCATCTCCAAACTGCAAACAGCTGGGAAATCTTTGAACTGATGCTTCTACTTTTAGGCTGTTCATCTCACTGCAAGCACTCTTGTTGAATGAAGCGTAACTGTTTTTAATGGTATACTAACTTCACAATAAAATCTCAACAACTTCACAAGCTCTGAAAAGCTATTATATTTGTGGAATGTCAATTTTTTCCATTATGACATAAAAAAGTTCCACTATTCTTAAAATGTTTAAAGTTTATTTAGTTGCTCTCTAAATCCAATCAATCATTTATTTCGCTATTTAGAAACTTCAATTAAAAACGAGGTATGAAGTGCTATTAACCTCCTGGTTTGCTCTAGGTGAGAATGCTTCAACGTAATTGGCTGTTTGCCCTGCTTGCTGACATCACTGCTGCTGCATGCCGGGCAACTCCCTTGACTTGGTCCCAGATTTTAAGTGATGTCAGGAAAGGGGAAATCTGCATCACAGTGATTGCTAGATCTTTGTGGGCAGCTTTCTTTGAGGTCAGTGGTGAGCTTCATTGCTTCGCAGCTGACTGCAAAATCTGGGCCATTAATCTTGAAAGCAACAAAGATGCATGTTGTCCAGTGAACCTTAAGGTAAATTTTTATGTGGCTATCTGCTCACAGGGAGCACCCTGACTAGGTTGTAGCCTGATAGCTTGAGACTGATTAGTAAGCTGAGTGAAAATATATTCCTATGACCCATAGCTCCTGGCTATAAAACTATCCATCAAACCATCTACAAAGAATCATGGCCATGATCTCAACAATCTGCCTCATTCATCTTCAGTCAAATTATTACTTTAAATATCTTGACTCAGTGGTAGCTATCTCTCTTAATGAGAGGGAAGGTTGTGGGTTCAATCTCCACTCCATGGACTTGAGCAGAAAATCTAAGCTGACAATCAGCGCAGGACTGAAAGGGTGCTGTACTGTTGGAAGTGCAGCCTTTCAGATGGGATGTCAAACCAATGCCTTATGTTCCTTTAGTACTCCCACAGTATTTTTCAAAGAAGTGCAGGGATGTTCTCCTAGTGTCCTGGCCAACATTTGTCCCTCAACCTGCATCCCTAAAAACAGGCCACCTTGGTATTTTTTTCTCATTTGCTGTTCTTCCTGGCCCCTTCACGAAGGCAAGTCCATCACTTAGCTAGGAGGGTGTCTTTGGACAGAAAATCTGCAGAAACTTTCCACCTCAGGCTCTGATTAAAATATAATTGGAATCTCTCAGATGTAAGGGGGCCTCAGTTTCCATTAATTCATGAGGCTCCCACCTGCTTCTAGAAGTCATCTCAGCCAGCTAGCTGTAGCCAACAGTTAAAATGGTGGCCATTCCATTTAAAAGGCACTACCATTCCATTTTCACCAGGCAAGGTGAGTTAAAATTGACCCCCAAAGGTGTCTATGGATGAATCTGAAAGTGTTTCGCTCAAGTCACTCTCAGTAAAGATTTGGTTTGATGCTCCTTCCAAATCACACTTGATGTGCCTTAATGATAATGTTAGTCAGTTTAAGTCAAATCCTCCAATCCAGAATTAAAACAATACTGACTTTTTGAATCATTATTGAAATATTCTTGCAATGATACCATGTACTTCCAGCTAACTCCTGTGGATGTATTTCTTCCATTGCCCTGTCTGTTAATATGTTCAAGTGACTACTGCCAAAAACCAGTTGATTAATCTTGAACTTGGTCATTACTTTTCAGGGATTGGATAAGTCAAATTCCCTCTTTATTCCATGTGATTCTGGAATTTATCAGTGTTTTGGGAAATCACATTCTGTAGTTCAATTTGTTTTTCAGTGAAAACTCAAAACTAGTGGTCTTGTCTATAATACAAAGGGGCTGCTATTTTCTATAGTTAGACCCGCTGTTTTACAGTGAATAAATCAAATTTGATTTTAGTACATGGGTTTCTGGGATTTTTAGAATTTTGGGCAATATGTTTCATAATTCCATCTGTTTTTTTCTTTCCATGAAACTAAAAGCCAGTGACCTTACTGACGGGTTGCTATTTGTCAATGATAGCAAGTGCAATGATCAGTCCATGAGCAATCCGTCCAGTTTAGATGTCAAAGAATAAACAGCAAAGAATAGAGAAAATTGGCCTTACCCCACATTATAAGTAGGGTTAATTTTCTATTTATAAATAGCTTTTATCAGCTCTCACAGACTCCACTGGCCTAGTAGTTGCTTATGGACTAATTCTGTTGTCCAATTTAAAGATCAGTTAACTCAAATTGATTCAAATCATACTGCCCAATTTTTGTAATTCATCACTGAATTAAAGAATAATTGTTGCATCAGAATATTGAATGATGTAAAACACCAGTAGAGATAACAGACTGGTGGTTAACATGGTATATGTTCTTTGGCTTCATCAGTGCATTGGGCTAAGAACCAACATCATTCATTAGAACTGAGAATGTGCAGGAAACATTCTGAGTATGTGGAAGGTGTGCGTGTGGATACAAATTGAGACAAACGCTTTCAGCACAAAAGAAATGCAATTGTGGGCAGAAAATGGGAGTATCCCGATGTCTTAGCATTAAGAACTAAAAGAAACCAAATACACAAAACTGTATTATTCTTCAGTTGTATGCCAATAAATAAATAGAAAGAAAAGAACTTAAATTTATAAAACATCTTTCACCACTTCAGGACACCACAACCATTTTACAGCAAATTAAGTTGTTTTTAAGTGTAGTTTTCAGACAACGTTGTAGGGAAACTTAGCAAAGAATTTGTGCATTGCCAGATCCTTCAAAGAGCAACAAGATAATGATGAGATAATCCATTTTAGTGATGTTGGATGAGAGATGAATCTTGGCCAGGTCATCAGAAGAACTTCCTTACTCTTCTTTGAATAGTGCCATGGGATCTTTTACATCCACCTGAGAAGGCAGATGGTTTGACATCTCATCTGAAAGATGGAACCTCCGACAGTACTGCAATGAGGTGTCAGCCTGAATTATGTCAAATCTTTGTCATGGGATTACAATATACCTTCTGACTCAGAGGCGAGTGTGCAACCACTGAGCCACAGCTGGCAATTACGCTCTTGCAGCACAATTCACCTTGCTTTTTCTATTTCATACAACATTTATCCTTTCCCACTGTTTCACCTGATTAAGAAGGTTGAGGACTCTGAAAAATGGGATCTGCTTGGATTTGGAATCAATTTAACATAAAAAGCTGAACTGCCACCCTCTGCCCTTCCCAGTATGTGACAAGGTTGTAGCAGACTGACAATTCTGGGTGATTCTGGGCTTAAATAATGGGTCAAAGCCTTCTGATGACTGGTGACCTCTGATGATCATGCTGTGGGGTTGGGGAGGGGACTACTGATATGTGTTTCCATGCTTCCATTTCTTCCTCTGTTCTTCAAATAATTAACCAGCAGGCTATTTTCTTAAACTCTCTGTTCAGTTAGTGAAACAAAGAATTAAGAGGATGTGACACAAACCAAATTATTTTGTCATTTCTGTGGTGAGGTGTTAATTAGGGACAAAGTACATTAAGAGAGATCAAAAGGGATACCTCAACAAGCAAGTCTTGCAGGCCAGATTAGTTCTTAAAATTACCTGCAGTATTTTTAGTCTCAGCAGTACTCACATGGGTAGAATCCACCTGTCACTCCATAGCTTAAGATCTTCTGAATAAACCGATGAGCCTGTCTTTAGCAAAGTAATGTCTGGCCGGCCACAGATAAGCCCTCCTCACAGCACCGAAACAAGTAGACTGGATTTTCATGATTGTTTCTAGCTCAGAATTGTTTCCCTCAAAATTAAGTCTCCAGCAGTTGAGACTGACAGTTATTCGCAGAGCCCATTACTCTGTTCTGCTGACTGCTTCAGCGATACACAAATCCACAGGCACATAAAAACCTGACAAGCACATCATTTGGAGATCACCTCAAATGATTATAATTCAAGCCTTTATTAAGGAGAACATAAACTGACCTGTTCAAAAGGACCCAATATTGGTTTGAGTTTCTTGAATAATATTCTCATGGGTACTTGAGGGTAAAGGAAAATGAAAAACAATTGAGAAGAATTCATACTCCTGCATTTTTTCATGAAGCAATCCTTCATAATTATCAAGTGCTACTACAGGAGAAGATTTTTATTTGCACTTAAAAATGTTTTGAATAAAACAAGAGGTTGATCTACCTATTGACTATCCTATAGGAGCTAATGATATTGCTATTTCACATTCAGAGAGATGGTTAGCACAGAGGTGTCTTAAAATCAGTAATCATGTCACTGATTTTCCACTCGCAGCTGAGTGCATCGGAAGATTAAGTGAAAAGTTCCCCTCTTGAACATAAGCAATTCATCATACAAAACAACTGATCACTTTTAATTATTTGCTTCAGGCTGCTCACATTGCTCCTTACACACACCCAAGCTCATCTGTTCATCTTCTTAGATAGGATAGTGGGCAATAAAGAGGGGACCTTAAGAAAGTGTAAAGTTTCCTTCCCTTTTATCACCTACTACACCCTGCCCCCCACACACATTTTAATATTACTTTATTCCTCCTCTTAAGATTTCTCACAACATAAAAGAATATATTTTTGACTCAAAACAGCTTGGTCTCTTGATATTCTCTGTGAGTTAGGGAACATCTTTAATTAGAGACACACTCCACAAGAATCCTGGATGTCATGGAAATAGCGTGAAAACAGAACAACCATTTGATCATTCTTTTAAAAACATTTTACCTTTTCAAATACAGAGTTTTGGTTACAATACGTGAAGGGAACTGGCCCAAAGGAAAAATATAAAGAAAAAGAAAAGATTAATTCCACATCGCAATCTATGTAACACTCCAACAATAACAAGGTGCAGCACAAACACGTAATCATCTAATACCTGAGGCAAGGTTGAGCCAATCAACACAAGCATTTAAAGATCATATGGACTAAAAGGAAAAGGTACTGTCGTAAGAATCTTAAAGTCTAAACTATGGAAAACCATGAGAGACTTGCTTGTCTTCTATGCTGGCAGGAATGGTGTTAAGCAGTCAGTAAGGCATGAACTGCACAGATGTCGTAGGTGTGATTATCATGGTTCTGAAAGGTCAGTTTGACAAGGGGTGATGCAAATTTGGAGCAGACATGTGAATATTAAACCAGTGAAAGGATCTCTATGGTGGGGGGTGGGGGGGTTAATGGGGTGGGGTGGAAGGAAACCAAACACTATTGTGCAAGGAAGGAAGGAAAATGGACAGGTGCAGCAAAATGGTGAGCTCTCTATGTAGAGCTATATACAGAGAAACAGTTAGAAGGAAAAGTGTAACAAACTGGTAAGTACCCAATGGCAAAAGTCTAAAGGGTGGTTGAATCTGGTATTACTAGAGTTGTGACCATGTATTGTCTGCAGAAGTTTGAAAATGTTAGTGCATTTCCTGAGTGAACCCATAAGTAGTCTATCACCATCCAAGAGGTTTTGATTCCACCATCAACTAAGAGGTTCATCCTCTGATTCCCCAATGCCTGAGAGATTCACTTACTGATTCAACATTACCCCAAGACATTCACTCTCTGATTTCACACCACCACCCAGGGGGTTCGCTCTCTGATTCCCCAGTTCTGAGGTTCACTCTTTGATTCTCCAATGATTGAGAAGTTCATGCTCAGATTTCCCACGATCACTCCCTGATTCCCCAATGCCCGAGAGGGTCACTCTCTAATTCCCCAATGCCCGAGAGGATCACTCTCTGATTCCCCAATGCCCGAGAGGGTCACTCACTGATTCCCCAATGCCCTGGAGGGTCACTCTCTGATTCCCCAATGCCCGAGAGGGTCACTCTTTGATTCCCCAATGCCCAAAAGGGTCACTCTCTGATTCCCCAATGCCCGAGAGGGTCACACTCTGATTTGCCAATGCCCAAGAGGGTCACTCTCTGATTCCCCAATGCCCGAGAGGGTCACTCTCTGATTCCCCAATGCCCAAGAGGGTCACTCTCTGATTCCCCAATGCCCGAGAGGGTCACTCTCTGATTCCCCAATGCACGAGAGGGTCACTCTCTGATTCCCCAATGCCCGAGAGAGTCACTCTCTGATTCCCCAATGCCCGAGAGGATCACTCTCTGATTCCCCAATGCCCGAGAGGGTCACTCTCTGATTCCCCAATGCCCGAGAGGGTCACTCTCTGATTCCCCAATGCCCGAGAGGGTCACTTTCTGATTCGCCAATGCACGAGAGGGTCACTCTCTGATTCCCCAATGCCCGAGAGGGTCACTCTCTGATTCCCCAATGCCCGAGAGGGTCACTCTCTGATTCCCCAATGCACGAGAGGGTCACTCTCTGATTCCCCAATGCCCGAGAGGGTCACTCTCTGATTCCCCAATGCCCGAGAGGGTCACTCTCTGATTTCCCAATGCACGAGAGGGTCACTCTCTGATTCCCCAATGCCCGAGAGGGTCACTCTCTGATTCCCCAATGCCCGAGAGGGTCACTCTCTGATTCCCCAATGCCCAAGAGGGTCACTCTCTGATTCCCCAATGCCCAAGAGGGTCACTCTCTGATTCCCCAATGCCCGAGAGGGTCACTCTCTGATTTCCCAATGCACGAGAGGGTCACTCTCTGATTCCCCAATGCCCGAGAGGGTCACTCTCTGATTCCCCAATGCCCGAGAGGGTCACTCTCTGATGCCCCAATGACCGAGAGGATCACTCTCTGATTCACCAATGCACGAGAGGGTCACTCTCTGATTCCCCAATGCCCGAGAGGGTCACTTTCTGATTCCCCAATGCCCAAGAGGGTCACTCTCTGATTTCCCAATGCACAAGAGGGTCACTCTCTGATTCCCCAATGCCCGAGAGGGTCACTCTCTGATTCCCCAATGCCCGAGAGGATCACTCTCTGATTCCCCAATGCCCGAGAGGATCACTCTCTGATTCCCCAATGCCCGAGAGGGTTACTTTCTGATTCGCCAATGCACGAGAGGGTCACTCTCTGATTCCCCAATGCCTGAAAGGGTCATTCTCTGATTCCCCAATGCCCGAAAGGGTCACTCTCTGATTCCCCAATGCACGAGAGGGTCACTCTCTGATTCCCCAATGCCCGAGAGGGTCACTCTCTGATTCCCCAATGCCCGAGAGGGTCACTCTCTGATTCCCCAATGCCCGAGACAGTCACTCTCTGATTCCCCAATGCCCGAGAGGGTCACTCTCTGATTCCCCAATGCCCGAGAGGATCATTCTCTGATCCCCCAATGGAGGAGGATAAATAGAACACTTTCAAAGCTATAATGCTGAACAGTAAATAGGTAAGTGCCAAAAATCAGCTAGCTCGGAATGAGCAACACAACTCTAAATATATTAACAAATTAGCAATGTCAACATGTATTAATAGCATCATTAAGGTAATAAAATGTCCTAAAGAACATTTTAAAGCAAAACTTATCACCGAGCCAATAGGCAATAGTAGGGCAAATGGCAAAACCTTTAGAGGTGGAGTTCAGGGAGCATCCTAAAGAAAGATAGAGAAATAGAGGGGTTTAGGGTGGATATTCCAGGGCTTAGGGTCTAGGGAACATTCAAGAGGCCAGAATTAAAGGCATGTAGCTACCTCAGATAATTATGGGTCTGGAGGAGATTACAGAGCTAGGAAGGAGGTGAGGCCATGAAGGGATCTTAAAACTACAATTTGAATTTTTAAAGTCGAGGCATTATGCAACTGGGAGCCGATGTAGGTCAGTAAACACAGGGATGATGGGTGAATGGGACTTGCTCACAAATAAGAAAATGGGCAGCAGAGTTGTTAATGACCTCATGTGTACAGAGGGAAAATCGTGAACGGTCAGCAAGAAGTGCTGGGGGCAGTGAGATAAAGAAGAAAACTGACTTGTACTAATCCTGCAGGAAGAATGGAAAACAATTTCATCAGGTCTGTGCAACAAATACATTAAAGAGGTGGGCAAAGGGGAAAAGAGAGGCTAAGCATAACAGTTAAATAAACTCTCTCAGTGCCACAATTCAAGAAGAATGAAAGAAGAGGCAAAAAGCATAAATGATGCAGCCAACCTTTAAAGTGAAAATGATCAAACACTATGAATTATTCCACATGACTACTTCCTCCAAATATTCATGAGAAAACATGAACAAAATATCTTCCCGAGACAAAGATATCCCAAGAGACATCCCTGACATCTTTGCAGAGTAAGTGTAAGCCTCAAAAAGCTTAATGTACTCAAAGTAAATAAATCACCAAGGATCGATGTTATATGTCTCAACTGCGCGAAAGAGACCAAGGAGATTTCTGAGGTGCTAACAATTATTGTTAGGAGTGAATATACATTAAGGAAATATGATTAGATTTGAAACAAGTTTGACATGGAGCCAATATTTTTAAAAAAAGTAAAACAAACACAGGAAATTACAGATCTATTAACTTTATTTAGTATGCTTTAACATTATTAATATTACTATTATATATTACTATTTTAGCAAATAATGGAATTGATTATCAGGAGTAAACTGGTAGATCATCTATAGATGAACAATTAGTCAAAATGGATTCAAAAGAGGAATAAACCAGCCTGAAGAATCTTCTCAATTTGTTTGAGGAAGTTACAACCCATGTGAGCTGTGGAAAATCCTATGATGCATTGCAACTTGACCTCCAAAACGCTGTTCATGAAGTTCAAAATGAAAGGCTGTTAATTGAACTTAAAGTTGTGAGGATTTGGTGTTAACACTGGAAAGCAATTGCAAATTAGTTGTGGATAGGATGCACTAGTACTTGTTGGAGGTGTTATGTCAGTGTGGGGGGAAGGTGGTGAGTGCTAAAAGGTTGCCAAATGACCGCAAAAGCATAATCTATATTAGTAAATTATCTTGCTGCTCGACAAAGCAGCAAAAAGAAAATTGCTGCCATTTCCAAATTAAGACTTTTTATTTCCCTGCTCCAAAACACATGATTTAGTGGAATCAACTGCATATGGTGTTATCCTAATTTTCTAATTAATATGCTAATTTATTCTAAGTGATACAATATTTTACCCGATTAACGCAATTGATGATGACATCTAATATTTTGTAAATTAAGTCAATAAGTTTACTCAATCCTGAATGAAAATGTGGGTAAGTTATAGCTGGAGCAAGTAATCCTAATGGCACTTTGCAACTACAGTGAGGAAAGGAGGAGACACAATTTCACTTTGAAGGGGTCTTCAAGCCAATAGTCTAAATCTTTAATGTTACGAGTTTTTTTTCATTTTTTGTACTGAAGGATAAGGCAGGAAATGAGTGCAAGAACAGCAAGAGCCAACACACACTGTTGGGACTGGGCAGGATTTTACTGTTGGCAAGCAGGGGGCGGGGCCTGCTTGCCAACATGTAAGTTGATGCGGGATGACGTCAGGTGGAACTCCCAACGTCGCCTTGCTCCATTTAAATTTTCAGAAAAGCGGGGGTCGTAGCAAAATCAGCTACATGCCTGCCAACCTGTGAATGGCCAATTTGTAGGTCTTAAGGTTGGCGGGCAGGCCAGGAGCCCCGACGGGAAGTAGAAAAAACATGAAATCTCATCCATAGGCGGGATGAGGTTTCATGTAGGGTTTTAAAAATATTAATAAAGTTTTTTTGAAAACTACATTGTCACATGAGGGGACATGTAAGGGATTTTTTTTTTTCTATTTTAGCCTCAGGGAGATGAGTGCGCTCTTTTGTGTGCAAGCACGAAAGAGCGCACTCACACTTTTGGGATTCCTCCTGCCCACACAGAGACTGCATAGCATAGCCTTAATTGGCCTGCCCACATAAAATGGCACCGCACCTCCGATTGGGGGTGCTGATCGGAAGCGTGCCTGCACACGCCTGCCCATCAATTTCCCCCACAACGGGAAGGGGGGGGCAGATTCTGCCCACTAAGATGAAAAGTCACAGGGACAGTGTATCAGGATAAGGGGCTGTTCATTTCAGGCAGAGATGAGGAGAAATTTCTTTAAAGGCTTGTGAATTTTTGCAATTTTCTAACCAGAGAGTTGTGGTTACTCCATTGTTGAACATATTTAAGGCTGAGATGTACAGATTTTTGGTCTCTCAGGGAACTGAGGGAAAAAGGGTGCAGGGAGGAAAGTGGAGTTGAGACGGAAGATTGAACATGATTATACTGAATGGCAGAGCAGGCTCAAGGGGCCAGATGGTCTACTCCTGCTCCCATTTCTTATTTACTTAAAAACTTACCGTAGTTAATGTCCTATGGTTGAGTCTCCTCTAACTGACTCATAATTTGAAAAAGAAACCTCATCATTGGGAACAATTCAGCATCATGCTCCAAGCTAAACAAATTAAACAAACTGTGACTAAACAGAAAACTCATCAAACGTTTTATCAACCAAATGAATGCTTTGTAGGTCTGGGAAAAGAACTATTACAGGTTCAAATTGAGACACAAGTCTGTCATTTGCCCTTTGTTTTGTCTTGTCACACAGGAGAGTAAGTGTGAAATGGAGCAAAGCATGTCTTCATACTGAATGGGTAAAAACCTTTAGATAGCAACCAAGTAACAGGGAATTCACCGAGCACTTCACACCATCAACACTATAGTAAAATGGCATTTGGGAATCGGAGATAAAAAGTTGCAGTTTAGTTTCTATTTTTAAAAAATGAATTGTAAATTTATTACTGGTTCCTGTGTATGCATGTTTACATAAAATATTTGCATTCATTCAAGGGGAAGTATGGCACAGCTGGATGATTTTATTGCATTTTAAAAGCAGCGATATCAAACAGATGAATCTTTGCTATTGTACATGTTTGCGCACTAAAACCTCACACCACCTACTGCATCAACCTCTCAGTATTTGCTGCTGTTAATAGTACTTCTTACCTTACTGATCTGGGGTCAGATTTTCATCTTTGAGGTGGGAATCAGGGGTTGGAAATTTTCCCACTGTCGTGATTCCACCTCCACCCCAGCAGCGCTGGCCGGCAGAATTTAATCAGTGGGAGGCGTGGACAGGCTGGAGTTGAGCTTGCTGCTTCTCACACCAGCCTGGAGGCATAAGCAGAGGCAGACCAAACTCGCCTCAAGGCCAATAAAATGCCCATCCTCCACCGCCATTCTTTGTGCTGCAAGAAATCCAAGATCTCCACTGAAAGTTAGCATTAGCATTGGAGCTTCAAAATGTGAAAAGCTGTTGTCATTGCTGGCTAATAGCTTGATATCCCTGTTGACCCACATGAGGGAACCAATGATTTCTTGCTCTGCTGCCTGAAAGAAGCCGGCTCTGAGGACCTACTGGCTCAACCTGTCTCTGCACTCTCCTGCATGGTTGCTTGTTGTCACATGATCATGCAGCAGGTCACAGCACATCGAGCAATTAAAATTTCATAAAATCCTTTCTGAATGTTATATGGCTAAAATTGTGCTTGGATATTTTAAAGGTTTTCACATTTAGCACTACTCTGAGGATAAATAAATTCAAATAGCCCATTAGGTTAACATTATTTTTGTTTAGTTAGGATCAATGTAAGGAAAATAATTACAGTATTTTCCATATTTATCAATAATTTACTTAGCAGAACAAATGCAAATGATCACAGAATGTGAACTCCAAGTCACGTCCTGTACAAATCAAGTTTGCATATGCTTTGCGCTGATTTTAAAAACATTATACTGGAAGCTGGCCCCACGCACAAAACTGACCACATCTCCACATTGAATTAATCACCACAGCAAGTTCCATAATTTGCTGGCTTTCAAGGATACTCTTAAAAATAAGCTTTTTTCGGTGCAAGGACATTAATCGGCAGATTTTAAATATTAAAAGAATATTTAATTTATTCAGAAACTGACAACAGTAAGTTCCATTTTAAGTTGCCCTGTTTAAGTCGATCCACTTTAATGTCACGGGTATCATGGAGCCGTTCTATGCACTTAGCATAGGGATTTCCATTTTAGTGTCATTTCATGCCTAGACCGAAATAGCCTCCCGTGACCTGATTGGCAATATTTTGGAATAGTCTCTGCTACTCCCCGACCCTCCCAATTGCTGCTTCTCCCACTCGCAACTCCTCATGCTCCTTTGCTCGCTTCCTTCCTCTTGCCGTCCCTCCCCTGAACACTCCTTGTAATTCTACACAACGATTTGTTGCCAAGCCATATAAAAAAGGTCCTCAGCTTCTAAAGCCAGTGATGTTCATACCTTCCTTGCAATCTGCAAGCCCAGTTGTTGCTCCATGCATATAGAATAGGCTTTGCAGCTTGAGTACAGCTCTTACAGCGAGGATTTGGGAGAAGGAAGTGGTGAGCAGGACAGCCAAAGGGTCGGGCAACTGGAGGGTGGGGGAACAGGCAGGTTGGGGAGTGGGGAGTGAGGAGGATTGGGGAGTGGGGAGGGTTGGGGACCGGGGAGGGTTGGGAGTGGGGAGTGAGGAGGGTTGGGGAGCGGGAAGGGATGGGGAGTGGAGAGGGTTGGGGAGCGGTTGGGTCAGGGAGAGGGGAGGGTTGGGAAGTGAGGAGTGGGAGGGTTGGGGGGGGTGGCAGTGAGATGGTCAGGCAGTGGAAATGAAGCCGAAAGAGTTAACATATTACTTCCATGTTTTAAAATTTATTTTATTTTAAAAGTTATTTCATTTACAAATATAGGAATATATGTCATTGGCTTTTTTAATACTTTATTTTGTTTTGTACATTTATTACTCTTATATATCCTCATAAAATCAGTCAGCTGAAAGTTTACTGTTATGATCTGTTACAAACTGCAACTGCATAATAAATTGGGTTGTTCAAGAACAGGACCCTTCATAATAAATGGGTTAAAGAAATTACATACTTGGCAGGGTAGGGAATGTCTGTTGGCTTTTAATATATTATTTTGTTTGAATATTAAGTGCTGATCCCATTGAAGGCAGAATTAACTTAAAACAGTTACTAGGCATAATAGTAAGGGAGAGTCAAACTACGATCTACCTAAGATGTATAATGAACTCTTACCATTTCCACTGTCAGTGTAAAACAATTACATTATAATTCTTCCCAGTCAGTCATCCCAATGATGTCATCTGACAGTCTCTATTTAAGCACAAATTAAAAGGTGCTAATTGTCTTAAGATTACAAAACATTCCCAATAAATATGGTTGATGAAAAACAAAAGAATTGCGTCAAAAATATTTACTTAAACAAACAGTGCCTCGATTTCACAAATTTCCATGTAAGCTTACACCCTGCAATCTCTGAAACCAGCTACGTAATTAAGTGCAAAGCCAACATATCACCAAAGCCATGGCAAAATGCTTCTGCCTACGTGTGCCATCTCAATCAGCTCCACAGCCCTGTTTTACACAATCCTGTACAGCAGAGTAACAGCAAATGTTTAATCCATAACTCATACAAAAGAAATGATTCCTGCATTGACCAAGCTATATTGCTTTTATAGTGTACTTTTCATGTTGGCAATGACCACTTTGGAGCAGACCAAACACCAGAAGAGGAATACGAAAAGGCAAATGTACACCAGAAGCTATCTGGGAGAGCTGGTCTTGCTCCAGTAAGGATAGCTTTGACTATTAAAATGCAAAAGCAGTTTGTGCAAAGCACCAAAGAAAATGTAGCCTTAATCACTATTCCTGTTTTACTGCTTGGAAAGAGCATAGCAGTCAAATGCAAGTTAATGATTATTGAAAAAAAAACTGATGTCCCAAAGAATAGGATTATGAACAAAGAAAGATCTCTGCAGTCTTCCTGCTGTCCAACACACTCTGTCGTTACATCTCTCACTGGCCATGTCTTTACCTTTGTGCTAGTTTACAGATCTTTTTTTTTTGATCACGATTGCTTTTTTACCCAAGTCTCCTTTCATCTTAAACAAAAACAGAATTACCTGGAAAAACTCAGCAGGTCTGGCAGCATTGGCGGAGAAGAAAAGAGTTGACATTTCGAGTCCTCATGACCCTTCAACAGAACTAGATGAATCCAAGGAAGGGGTGAAATATAAGCTGGTTTAAGGTGTGTGTGTGTGTGTGTATGTGTGTGTGTGTGTGTGGGTGTTGGGGGGGTTGGGTGGGGGGAGAGAAGTTGGGGGGGGTGTTGTTGTTTCTCCTTTCATCTTGTTTTCCTCACTTCTGTACTCCTACTTGTCTCCTACTTCCTCTGGAAGACTTAGTAACACTTTCCATATATGTTTCCCACCATCTGTCTTTCTGCATGTATGACACACAATTCCTCTGTTTGTCTTTCTTTGAATCTTTCTCATTTGTTCCTTCTGAATGCATGGAACTCGGTCTGCTTCTTATGTACCTTTTTTTCCCCTCTTCTCCTTTTTCCTCCATAAATTATGAACTTTTGGTTGGTCTGAAAAATTCTTATGCTTGCAAGTTATATCAAGTAACTTACTGAATTAATTTTCCTTCAGTAGATCGAAATGCCAAATAAATGCAGCCCTTTTCATCAAAACAAACAAATGTGTCTAAGTGCAAGAATATCAAAGGAACCAGAAAATACACCTTTACCTGCAGGGTTAGCAGCTACATACAATCCTTGTGCAACTTTAAATTTCAATAACTCTGGATGTACACACGATGGAAACAACTGAAAATGGCACACAAAAACATGATTCATAAGGTTGTTTTAATGTGAATACTTTTACTGTTGTCAACACTTAATATTTCTCCATTTTGTCTCCCTGAAACTGATTGAAAATAATGATAGTAGAAGAAATGGTGAACAATGTTATTTGACAAACAGAATCCAACTCTGTAACATTGACGTTAAAAACAATGATATGCATGATTCTCTCATATGTCAGGAATAGTCTTCCTCTATCATGTGCACATCCAAAATAATTAAGCTTTAAAGTTACACGAGGACTTTATAAATACCCTGTATAGAAGTATTTACCAGGAAATTATGATATAGCACCTTCACTTTGTCTCTGCAAAATGGTCCCAATGAATGGCAAGCCATGATCCATGAGACACTGAAAGCTATACAGCACATCAACACTGCAGTGATGTGTTTTTTTTTAATTGGCCCCATACACCCTTGGTGAAAAAGTGCAGGGCTTTTGCAATTACAATAATTAGAGGAATAAGTTAGCCCCCGCCTTTTATCTTTACCTTTATTTCCGAAAGTAACACAACACAAGATTAATTGTACATTGTGTTTCTGAATGCCACCATCAGATTTTCATTACATACAATCAAATATCTTAATCACCTTGTAGATGACAGATATTTCTTCCTGTGCTTTGCTTTCCATTCTGTTCATAGTCTCATAAAAACGTAACAGGCTCAATACAAATGACAGAGAAGCTTGGAAAAGAAACAGGCAGTGCAATAAATATTCCACTATGGTGCTTCTTGAGCCAAACGATTAGGGAAGAAAGCTCAGTAAATTAACTTCGATTTTATTTGTACAACTTTACTCAAGACAGCTTTATCTCATGCCCAAACTTAATGGCACCTTATAATTCATTATTTGTTAACATCTTTAATAGTGCTTCCTTTCAGTGGCATAGTCCTAGTTTAGTTCAAACAATTTATCATGCTGATAGTAAGATGGTCTTCTTTGTCGCTCTATATATTTCAAGGTTTCCCACTTTGCAATTGACACTTCCATGGTGGAAGATGAAGAGAGTTCTTGGTGAATAGGAAATGTCAATACATTTTGACAAAATCACCATTTTACAGCCATATATTTCACACTTTGGCTAAACAGTGCTCTGCTGTTTGAAGTTCCTTTGGAAAAACATAGTAGAAATCTGCGATGATTTCCCCCCTAAGTGCAGTAGCCGGCAGGAAAGATGCGCTTTACCCACCGGCCGCACTGGCGGCTTTTCATGCTGCATTGTCCCAAACCCGTTGCATTAATTATGCATTCCCAGGATACATGCCGTTTCTATGGAGGGCAGGCTCCAATTCATCTGCCACACCGTCACCTCGCTGCTTCATCATACCAGGCACCACATTTAAAGTACAGCTACACTCAATGCTTCCAGCCCAGGCAAAGAAGACATGGCCCCCAAAGTCAAGAAGACTACAGCCCTCGGGGGCCTTATGGACACCGTGGAGGCCCACTGTGATGTCCTCCATCCCCTTTCTGGCTGCAGGACGGGAAGCAACATTACCACTCTGGCTTGGTAGGCGATGGCAGAGGTGATCAATGCCAATACTGCACAGAAGAGGTTGACCATCCAATGCAGCCAATGCAGATAAAGGATTATCCTGCATCATTTTGCGCATCAGCAAGCGGGCCCTGCCCCCTGCTTGCCGACGGCAAAATTCAGCCCACAGTGTGCATGATCTCGAGGAGACTGACATTGTTCCCATGCTCAGGCCTCCGGTTTAAATAGTAAATTGGGGCCCGATTACAATCAGACTCAAACTGCATATTTAAAGAGGACCCTACAGCAGTCCTGCTGGTATCTCACTCACGTGTTTAAAAGAGTAGGCTACAATCAGGACATGGCAAAGAGGCAGTGGGTTCAGATGGATATGCAATTGCCTCATTTTAACTTGTTTCAACAACAGTACCTTTAAGAGTACATTTTAGGCCACATGTAGATTTTTTTATCTTTAATGCAGCAGCCTGGAGATGACTACATTCAGGATGGCCCAATTTTGGAAAGGGATCCTGTAACATTAGGTCCTCGCTTTTTATATGCGATATGAGAACGCCTGTTTCAGGTGTAGACATGGGAATGCTATGTTTCAACCTTCATAAATATGGCTTTACCAAATTATTCTTTAACTCCATTCACTCATATTTCAGTTTTGAAACAGTGATAGACTGTCTGCTCCTCAGATGCTGATTGACCAAATGTGTTTCCAGCATTTTCTGATCTTTTCCTTCCTTCTTAATTTTACTTTTTACTATTGCTCTTTATAGCCAACAATTCATAGTTAGTTCTCAATAAAAATATACAAATAATTTGAATTTCATTCCCTTATGCGGCAGAGATGTGATGTTAGTGAATAGACAATGAAAGGCATGATATTGCATGATCTGAATGTATATGATGCTATGATTGGAGTTGGAGTAATACTAGGTCTCTCAGTGACAAGTAACTGGGAAATGACCCATAAGCTCTTTATCAAATTGAAATCATTTTAAAAATAATCTTTTTAAAATTGGAAAAGCAAAGGAATGATCCTTCCCCTCAAATCTAATTCAACATCTTGGAACTGAGCTGGCACATGGTAATCCCTACATAATAGTTTAGCTCGGGTGTCTGCAATCTCACCTCTGAGGTTTATGGTTCAACCTTACTTCAGGTTCTGAACTCATATCCTGAGCTGCAGTAGTAAAGAACACTGCACTGCTGGAGGTGCTGTCTGACAGATGAAACAGAAAATCAAGGTGAAGTATTCCAAATTTTACAAGTTTAATGGTTTATCTTATTCATTCTCCAACAAAAAAGTGATTCTGGTCCAACTCCCAAAACTAATTGGGCTCTCTTAATTTCAGAGTTACTTCTGATCTAAACAGCATATTTTTCTCTTTTGCACACGTGTTTCTTCAATCTCTCTAATTGCAGACTGACTAAACGGTGAGTGAAACTTGAGCCAGGATTTTTGGCCAATATGGTGGTGAGAATAGGTGCAGGCAGGTGTGTAATTTTGTGCTGCCAGCTAGTTTTCCGGTACCATCCCACCACTAAGCCATTTTTCTGGAGGCTGATTCAAGGGTGGAATGTCTGCCCACCCACAAATAGCAGGTAGCTTGTTAAGATAATTTAACAGCAAATTATCTGAGGCTGACTGGAATTTTCCAGGCCAGGGTGCTGGGGGCCTGGCAACACTCCAGAATGTTTTTGAGACCCCCATCTCCCAGACCACAGCTGTGGCTGCAGAATGGTGGCCTAACAGCTGTGGCCATTTTGGATTTCAAATTTGTTGAAGTTGTTGAGATAGTACCTCAAGATGGTCCGTCCTCTCTCTCCCTTACTTGCAATGGCAGGCTGCAGCTCCTTACATGCTGGATGCTTTCCAACTGGCCTTCAGCTTCAAGACCAGGGGCCCTATGCTCTCTGGTCACTAATTGACTAATTTAGGGAAAATCACTGTCCTGTGACTACTCCTGAGATAGTGCGGAGTCAGGACCTCCATTTGACCCCAACGTTGGGGTCTCAACCCAAAACTCAAATCCTGCCCATGACCAGGCACAAATCATTAAGGAGCTTTATTTCACAATATGTGAATATGCAGTGCAAGTTATAATTCAATTAGTAAAATTGGCCCACATGCAATACTATAAAATGATAAACATGCCAAATTTTTCCACATCAATGGATCATCTTTCTTGACTTAAACAAAATGACCCCAAATGGTCTTTCAGTATTTCCATGCTCTTAATCTTACTGAAAGCCTTTGCAGATTTTGCCTTAAAAAACTGACTCTCTCCATGGACCTCTACTTTGCTGTTTATATTCTTCTGTTGACAGCCAGAATAGTATGAAAGGCTTTCCAGCACAATGAATAGAGGTATTTATCAATTGCTGGGACAGGCTAACATATTGCTAATCATTTTCAATCTATGAGGAATTAACATTAAAGCTAGTTCATTAGATCTTAACTATCTATGATCTTCAAGTCATTTTTAACTTGTATGAAAACAATGCTTTAAAACACAACATTTAAAGGCAACTGTTTTTACAGAAGATTCCGAAAAATCTGTCTTTTTCTGTGTTGGAAATTAACCTCAACAATAGTCAGGCACTAATCAAAGAACATCAAGGGGTTCAACTGGTATCTTAGCCAAACACTTGGCCTAAATAGCCAAGTGGTTAAAGTACTGGGTTTGAAATCCCAAGATCAAGAGTTCAAATCTCACAATGGCAAACAATGTAACTTCATCCGAAACAGATGGAAACGGGTTTGTACTTGAAAGAGTCACATTGGAGTGACACTTTGCTTGGCCTAAATAGCCAAGTGGTTATGGTACTGGGCTTGTAACCCCAAGATCAAGAGTTCAAATCTCACAATGGCAAACTATGAAACAATTTAAGGGGTTATAATATTTGAAAAACCTTTTAAGGGGCTGTAAGCGAAGTGGTTATGGTACTGGGTTTGTAACCCAAGATCAAGAGTTCATATCTCACAATGGCAAACTATGAAACAATGTAACTTCATCTGAATAGGAACAGATGGAAACGTGTTTAATTTAAAAGATTATCAAGAGCTCAAATCTCACAATGGTATCTAAGCCAAGGTTCCTCTCTCAATCAACTTAATTAAAAACAGATATACTTAATTTGCTGTTTGAGAATCTTGGTATGTTCAAACTGAGTGTCATTTCTACTTCCATAATCTGAGGTGCAGCACTTTTAATAATAAACTATATGATGTAAAATATTTTGGAACATCTTGGGAATACAATGAAGGTGCTTCATTCTTTCAGGCAACAGAGTGCAACTCATGATAAGTGAAAGACTGTGGGATGCACTTTTGTTCTGTGTTGGGTCTCGAACCTGAGCATTGAAAGAAATGGTCACTTAACATCACTTGCAAAGGAGTGGCTAACTAATGGCTAGACGGAGGACTTGCTAAAGATAGCAGACGGGCTCCAGGAGCTGGAGGTCCAATAAGAGCCCCTACAGTACTGCCAGTGCAGGTAAAGGAGAAAGAGGGTGACTCAAAATGGAGATACCTTCTCAGTACTTTCTATAAACTTTTAAAAAAGAAATGGCTACAGCCACAAGACCATGATCACAGAGTGGAGATCACCTAAACAGGCAGTTGTGAGGCTGGTGGGGGAAGGGGTGCAGCCTCAGATTGATCCTGGCACACTACCCCCTAGATGGGAGGCAGCCATGCTCATGATGCCAAGAGGGGTGCACAAGCCAACTAAAAAATTCAAGTTGGATTCTGGTCATTGGCCTTAGTCAGCCTTTTAATTACGTTACCAAGCTACAACCCTACCTGCCTCCTCAAAAATGGAAGAGAGGCATAAAGTTGGCAGCTAACCAGCACACCAGTGGCGCTAGAAAATTGCAGGCCCCTTCACCTTCAATTCCGCCTCTGGCAGGCTTCCAAAATCCACCCCTCTATGTGGGAACCAACAACCATCTACTTTTATAAAAGCAAAATACTGCGGATGCTGGAAATCTGAAACAAAAACAAAAATTGCTGTAAAAAATCAGCAGGTCAGACAGCATCTGTGGAGACAAAGACAGAGTTAAAATTTCAAGTCCATATGACTCTTCCTCAGAACTAAAGAAAAGTAAAAATGTGGTGAAATTTATACTGTTTAAGTGGGATGGGACAGGTGAAGCTGGATAGAAGGACAGTGATAGGTGGAGGCAAATGATGTCACAAGCAAAAGGTCGAAGGGGTGTTGATGGTGGTGATACTGGCTAAAGGAGGTGCTAATGGTGACATTAAGGGCAAGATTTTACCGTCAGCAAGTGGGGGCAGGGCCTGCTTGCCGATGGGTAAAATGATGCGCAGTACGTCAGGCGGAACTCCCAATGTCACCACGCCCCATTTAAATTTTCTGGTAGGTGGGGACACAGCAAAATCAGCTGCATGCCCGCCGACCTGTCAATGGCCAATTGAGGCTATTGCAGAGCCAATTAAGTAATTAAAGGACCTGCCCGTCCAACCTTAAGGTTAGCAGGCAGGCCAGGAGCCCTGGCGAGAAAAAGCATGTAACCTCATCCACAGGCAGAATGAGGTATCACGTAGGTTTTAAAAAATTTTGATAAAGTTTTTGTAAAAATTATGGACATGTCCCAACTCATGTGACAGTATCACATGAGGGGACATGTTAGGAAATTTTATTATTCCATTTTTAGCTTTTTTACATTTAGAGCCGATCTCCCTGAAGCAGCACTTTCACTACATTTTACTTCTCTTTAGTTCTGAAGAACAGTCATACAGACTCAAAACGTTAACTCTGCCATTCTCTCTACAGATGCTGTCAGACCTGCTGAGTTTTACCAGAAATTTTTATTTTTGTAACCATCTACTTTTCATGTCCAATTTCCCACTGTTTATCTGCTTAACTTGTACTTGTGGAGACTGTCCAATTTAACAAACTCAAGATATTAAAATAGATTAACATTTAATACTGAGGCTACATTTCTAAAATTGGAACAGTGAAACAAACATTTCCGAAAAAAACAAGTTCAATAAAAGGATCATTTTCTTTGAATCACTTAGGAGTCATCAATCAGCTCATCAAAATAATCTGTTTGATTTTTGTCTCAGCCAAGTACATCCGTGTAAATCGGTTAGCGTATAATTTGCATGTTCCGGACCAGTATGTTGTTGAATAATAAAAACAGAAAATGTTGGAAAAACTCAGCAGGTCAGGCAGCATTTGTGCAGAAAAAAAATTGAGTTAACATTTCAGGTCAGTGACCTTTCGTCAGATGGTTCTGATCACTTGCTGCATATTTGTAGCATTTTCCCTATTTAATTCAGATTTCCAGTATCCACAATATTTTGCTTTTGTATTAGTGCTTACAATGTTGAACCTGGTTGTATTTCTGGGTTTAACCAATCTGCAAGCTGTGCATGAGCATCAAGTGTGATGAATGCCTCCTATTCATCATTTTGCATAAGTTTGAATGACAAGATGCCTTCTGCCAACACATCCATATCCAGCAACTGCATAATACATGCTTCTGCCTTCCAACTACTCAATACATGGCTCTGCTTTAGTAGCTTAAAGACAGCACAGCAAAGTGGGAAGGACAGCACCTGGAGAAGGTCTAGCCGAGCTGCATTTGCTCCACTTTTGAGCATCAAGTATTCAAAATACAGGGAGAAAATGATCAAAAGGAACTAGGAGATGGGGAAATAGATGAGAGTTGATCCCCAACTAACGGCTTGAAGCAGGCTCATCATTCCTTTAGTATCATCCTACTGTCGTGCGTTCACCAACACCAAAATATCCTTCCAGGACTGCAGTTGAAAGCTATATGCCACAATGTTGTACTGCGGACATGTTGGTAAAATTTCTCTTCCATCTGCTTCAATAGGTCTGGCACAATAAGTGAACCACTGTCCAAGGGCAACCATACATCTCACAGCGCATCTTTTCATTTACCTGGCCAAAAGCAGCACACATACATCTATTGCAGGAGATTTAAACTGTAGGACATTTGAGTATACTTGGGTGAAACACAAACCAGATGTTTAGATGCCAGCTTTGAAAAAAACAGGGTGCTTTCTGGATATGATAGAGAGCTTCAGTCATTGTGGAGCACATCTTCTATCTCATGGCAGCCAATGAAGATTCAATAATCCACATGAGATGAATTGAAGCATGGGTTAGAAATTCTGCAGTCCGTGTATGACAACTCCGGGGATACAATATAGCCCTCCTGCTGGTGACTCTTGCCCATGTTGACTACAATATACTTGCTCTTGTAAACAATGCTTAATACATCTGTAGATATGGGCTACTTTTTTTTAATTCAAGTCCCTGCGGGCAACTTCAAAAAAGCTGAATGTGATGAGAAATTCAGCAGTCTTCATAACCATGAGCAGTGTTGTGCCTGTTCTGCAGTTTGTTTGGAGATCATTCTGTGGCATATAGCACAACACAGACACCACATCACTGGTGAATCTCAACCCTTACATTCTATGCTGCATCTGTCAATCTAGATAATTATGCTGTGACTGATAGATGCAATTGGCAGGCTATTGGCAAGAAAGTTCTGTGAGTACCTTGTTTCCCTGGCAACTGTGCATTCGTCCTCCCTACCTCTTCCAAGCAGCACAACTAAAGAGGTCCCCAAAAAGATACACCCTGTTACAGCAGCAATGAAGAACCCAAAAGCAGCTCTATAAAGCACTTTGATACATTAATGTTTGCCAGAAATGGAAGAAATCAATAGAATTAATCATCAACATGAGCAGAAATGGTGCATAAACATTATCTTCATGTTGTTTACTGGTGCTTCATCCTGGTAAAGGTACAGTTCACAAATATGAACATCAATTTAAATGAATGGACAACGTTCAAGCTTGAGCTGTTGAGTGGCAAGCAACGTTCACATCACACAAGTGCTAGGCAATCACAGTCTCCAACAAGAGAGGATCTAATGATCTTCCCTTTACATTCAACAGCTTTACCATCCACTGAATCCTCCACTATCAATATCCTGCGGTTTACCATTCAACAGAAACTGAACTAGACCAGCCACATACATACTGTGGGTAGAAGAGCAGGTCAGAAGCTGGAAATTTTGCAGGGACTAACTCACCTCCTGGCTCCCAAAGCCTGTCCACCTTCAGCAAGGTACAATAAGTATGATGGAATACTCTCCACTTGTCTGAATGAGTGCAGCTCTAACAACACTCAAGAAACTCAACACCCAGAACAAAGCAGCGTGCTTGGTCGGCATCAATCCACCACCTTAAATATACATTCCCTCCTCCACCACCAGTGCACAATGGCAGCAGTGTGTACCTTGTATTAGATACATTGTAGCAATTTGCCAAGACTCCTTTGACAGCACCTTCCAAACCGGTAACCTCTACCACCCAAAAGATTAAGAGAGAAAAACAATGGGAACACCAGCCCCTGCAAGTTCCCTCCAAGTCACGCATCATTCTGACTTGAAACTTCATTGTCATTCCTTCATTTGACCTGGGTCAAAATCCGGATGCTCCTTTCCCAACAGCATTATGGGTGTACCTAAACTACAACTTCAGTGGTTCAGGAAGACTGCTTACCACTACCTGCTCAAGGACAATTAGGAAGGAGCAATAAATTCTGGCCTTGCCAGTGATGCCCAAATCCCATGAACAAATGGAAATAAAACCTCTACGTCAGTCGGTCCTTAACAGTCATGATGTCCCATAGTTATTGAGCTTTACACCATCTATTAATATTACAACTTCTATTAACATTTCTCCAGCTTGGTAAGATATCAATGAATATCCAGTATCATTCAAGTCCCACAGAGAGCATGCAATTCCTTTGCAAGTGGATGGAATTTGTCACGGCCTAGGATTTTTGCCACTTCTAACTTACTGGAAACTCTTTGACTGTAGGTGGTATGATGCATTTCATTTGCTAAAAATGTATTCCCCTTTGGGCTAATCGAGAAATTAGATAAAGGCTAGTTTTGTTTCCAAACTTATTATTGCCTGGAATTCTGCTGTAGAATAAGATTCAGGAGTTGAATGAAAACGTGTGCCCATTAAGAGCTTCATAATTCTCCGACCCCTCCCCTACTTTGCTGTTGGTCAGCCAGTAATGAGATGCCTTGATGATGGGGCTTCCCCACCCCCACATTGGATGTACATTTGGCACCAGTGTTGAAAAAATGTTGCCATGGCATAAACCTCAGTCTGCATTAGTTTGGAATTCAACATTATAGTATGGCTATTAGATCAAATTTTAAAACTGATTAATCAATAACATCCAATTTTTGGATCCAATTTTCTCAGCTTTCTCTAGCAAGCATCAATGACCATTAGTCTCAGCGGCATTGCATCAAATGTTTAAATATTGTGTTGCAAACACAACACAACTACAGCATAGAACATGCAAGTAAACCTGGGAGGTACTTACAGTTTTGTCTGGGCCAATAGAGTATCACCATTAATCTCACCATTATCTAAGATCATAGTGAAATAACTATGTGAGACTGGCTATCATAATGGTGTAAATTCCATGCTGCCCTCAGTCAGAATGTTGGTCTTAGAACTGTAATTGTATCCTCAGTGCATAAAGATTCCAGTTATTATTTGCACATAGAGCAGTCTTTGTAAAGCTAAACTCTCTGGAAATGGCTTGTATGTATGCTTTTCAAACAATAAAAATGCATTTACAGGCTGTGTTCTGTAGAGCATCTAATGACAAAAATAAAGTTCCAAGGAGTGAAATAGATTTTCTTTATGGTATCTCTGTTTGCAAAATATCAAAACAATTATGGATGCATTCATTCCTAATCATTTACTGCCACTGGACCTAATTTAATAACAGCTCAAAAAAGATGTGATACAGGGTTATTCCCAAAATCATTTTTACGATTTACATCAATGACTTAGATGAGGGAAGTGAAGACATGGTAGCTAAATTTGCAGATGATACAAAGATAGGTAGGAAAGTATATTGTGAAGAAGACATGAAGAGGTTGCAGATGGATACAGATAGGTTGAGTGAGTGGGCAAAGATTTGGCAAATGGAGTTTAACATGGGAAAATGTGAAGTTGCTCACTTTGGCAGGAAGAACAAAAAAGCAGAGTATTACTGAAATGGAGAACGGCTGCATAATTCTGAGGTGCAGAGGGATCTAGATGTTCTAGTACATGAGTCACAAAAAGTTAGTACGCAGGTACAGCAAGTAATTAAGGTGGCTAATGGAATGCTATCCTTTATTCGAGAGGGATTGAACATAAAAGTAAGGATGTTATGCTTCAGTTATACAAGGCTTTGGTGAGACCGTACCTCAAATACTGTGTGCAGTTTTGGTCTCCTTATTTAAGGAAGGGTGTAATGCATTGAAGGTAGATAAAAGGAGGTTTACTAGATTGATGCCTAGAATGAGTGGGTTGACTTATGAGGAAAGGTTGGACAGACTGGGCTTGTTTCCACTGGAGTTTAGAAGAGTAAGGGGTGATTTGATTGAAGTGTACAAGATCCTGAACAGTCTTGATAAGGTGGACGTCAAATGGATGTTTCCTCTTGTGGGTGAGTCCAGAACTAGGGGGGCACTGTTTTAAAATTAGGGGTCACCCTTTTAGGACAGAGATGAGGAGAATTTTTTTCTCTGAGAGGGTTGTGCGACTTTAGGACTCTCTGCCTTAGAAGGTGGTGGAGCAGGGGTCATTGAATATTTTTAAGGTAGAGGTAGATAGATTCTTGTTAGGCAAGGGAATCAAAGGTTATTAGAGTTAGATGGGAATGTGGAAATCAAAACACAAGAAGATCAGCCATGATCTTATTGAATGGCGAAGCAGGCTCGAGGGGCCGAATGGTCTACGCCTGTTCCTGTTCCTATTCCTTATGTTCTATCTTAAATTCTCTTTCTACTTCAAACACTGACACAACTGCTTTGCATTTCCAGCAAAGCATTTTTGCATTTTTGATTATCTTTCAGGTTTCTAGTGCTTGCAACCCAACAGTATCATATCTTTTTAAACAAGGTTTCTTTTAAGAATTTGAATCCTACTTTTATAAGGCTTTATGTTACTATGTTTGCTGATTGTTTCCTCTACCCAGTAAAGATGGACCAGATTGCAAAACCAGGGGGAAAATGTATCCCTTTCAGAAAATGATAATGGGGGCAGTAAACAAAGTAGCAGGGGAATCTGATAGGTAGGAGGCAAATGCTAGGCTTCCAAGTCAAGCAACAGCGGTAGCCGATCAGTGGTCAGCAGCAGCAGCAGATGATGCCAATGGTAACATTAGAAACCATGCTGCAGATCATGAACAATGTCACAACTATTCAGGTTCTAGCTGGCTTTCCCAGAAACAGCGGTTTCTGGCACACAGCATGTGTCGTCATTCATTTCTGTTTTGAAATGACAACTATTAATTGCTGGAATTATCCTCTACAGTGACTATAAAGCCTGGATCATAGATATGTGTAACTGATGAATAAGAGTAAGGGTGGAGAAAGGGTGAGACATCTGCAAATGACCATGGCTGAATACACGAGGTATTGATACATGGAGATAGGACAGGCACTGATTCTGTCCTTTTCTTTAAAAACCAGGGTGTGGTGCATTCTGCCTCTCTCCAAATGCTCTAAACATTTGTCCTCAATGACCCTCACACATGCCTTGCCTTCTCCTCTAGTTCACTCTCTACTCATCATCAACACATTCACAACCTGGGCCACCTCACTTTACAGGATTGAAGGATGCAGGCTGCAGTCAATATCATTTGAAAATGGAGAACAATGCAAGCTCTCCTTATCCACAATGGCTTTTGTGGCTGAAACTGGTCGATTGCTCCATCGGGAGAAGTTAGGCTGAGGTTAATGGTTAGAGAACAACTACAATTCATTTTTTAATGCTTTCTTGGAATGTGGGCGTTGCTGGTAAGGCCAGCATTTGTTGCCCATCCCTAATTGCCCTTGAACTGAGTGACTTGCTAGCCCATTTCAGAAGGCAATTAAGGGTCAACCACATTGCTGTGAGTCTGGAGTTACACATAGGCCAGGCCAGATAAGGACAGGAGATTTCCTTCCCTAAAGGACATTAGTGAACCAGATGGATTTTTACAACAATCAATGATAGTTTCATGGTGACCGTTATTGAGACTGGCTTTCATTTCCAGATTTATTAATTTAATTTAAATTCCACCAGATGCCATGGTGGGACTTGAACCTATTTGAATGATGGCCAGTGCAATGGGCAACCTCTATGTTCTTCTTCAAAAGTGCTATGGTGTCTTTTACATCTTCTTGAACAAAGGATGGACCTCTGTTGAATGCACTTCCAACAATGCACCATTCCTTCGATACTGCATGGATGTGTTAGCCTAGATTATGTGCTCAATCCTGGTGAAGGGTTGAAAGCACACTTCTGATTCAGGGAGTGTTACCACTGAGCCAAGCTGAAGCTCGTTTAGCCCAAAAATTGTGAACTTTGCTTTATATTTGATAGCTCTAGAATTACAACCCAAAACCTTATTTGCTTTGCATGACAAACACTATGCAGTTTTGATAGTTATTGCTTTAAAACTTAGTGATTAACTGACAGCTAAGCTCCCTTTGCATAAATTAGCTCCTGTACACATTTACATGTCATCTTCGCATTTATGACTGAGTTGATTAATGCCCTCATGTAAACAAATCAAGATTGGAGAAGTTAGTTCTATTTTCCTTAGAGAAAAAAAGGTTGAGGGAAGATTTGATAACGATATTCAAAATCATGAGGGGTCTGGACAGAGTAGATAGGGAGAAACTGTTCCCACTCATGAAAGGATCAAGAACAAAAGGGCACAAGTTTAGATTAATAAAAGAAGCAAAAGCAGTATGAGGAGAAACTTTTTTATGTAGGGAGAGGTTAGGGTTTAGAACGCACTGCCTCAGCGTCGTGGTCAAGACAGGTTCAACTGAAGCAGTCAAAAGGGAATTAGATTGTTAGCTGAAAAGGAAGAATGTGCAAGAGAAGGTGGGGTATGGTACTAGGTGAGCTGCTAATTCAGAGAGCTGGTGCAGACACATTGGGCCAAATGGCCTCCTTCTGTGCCATAGCAATTCTGTGATTCAAACAAATAAAGGAAATAATGGAACAGAAAAGTCACAAAACAGAGCCATGTGGAACTCCCCTATGACCAGGTTTCACTCAGATTCATTCCCATTAAAGACAGTGCTCTGCTGATGGGATTTTAACCAATTACTCCTGTCAAATAATTGTCATTATCTCATGTGATCTAACATTTCTCAATAAGCTTGAAGTCAGGACCAAAAAGAAAGTTCGAAGAAATAAGTTTAAAAAGTGCAGGTGTTATATATTTGTCTGGTCAGTTAATGTCTTTCTGCCATAGGGAAGGTGAGAGTAAAATCAAAGATATTAAGAGAAATAATGCTTAAAAGAATTGGATTTTAAGACTAGGGGCCAAATTATATCCCAGCGTACCTTGAGGACTTTGGTTCCATGGTTTGAGGCATAATGAATAATGCTTCATTCAAACTTGATAAATTCTATTTTTTTCAGTTTTCATAATGATGAGTATGACAAATGTCCAATGTCAGCATTGGGTAATGGAATAAATTAGATTTTATGCTGACTGTTTCTTACGTCCACTATCTCAAGTCAATTATTATACAGGTTAGGTAAAAAATGTTGTATAACCACAACAATGATTTAACTTGAAGTGTCATTTTGGTCTTTTGTCTTAATTCAAATTCAAAATTTAGCATAGGTTTAATGGGCAAAAATGACCTGTGTGATGAGGTAAAATAAGATTGAGTGAGCGAGACTAACATCAATTATTCCTTACTAATGCCACCAAAGGTGACCACTCTGCTACTGACACTTTGCAAGTTCTGACTGAGCCAGCCAAAAGTGTCAATCAGTCAGCAGTGCCTGAAGTCATTTCTTGAATAACTATATTTGTGCCTGGGATGACAAATTATTATATTGTTTCTCAGTACTCCCACAGCAACAAATGAGAACAGAATATCCCTCGCCAGTGCTAACTTACCCAAGGTCTCGGAAGTCATTGAATCTACCTATATACTTGTACATTTGATGAGTCAGAGCATCAATATTACAAGAAAACATTCTGCAAAAATATATAGGTAATATCTGAAGCTAAAGTTACCATTGATGTGTATATCAAATATCCTGACTGTTCTTGCGGTTCATCGCTTATTGCCAATTACAGACAAGGCAGCATATTTATGCAAAGACTGTAGGTCAGGTGCTAGGTAAAACATTAACCCATAGATATAATTCCGTATGTTCTATCTCTGTTTTCTTTTAATGCAAGACTTTCTTTTTGAGAGAATCTCAATGTTTGAAAGTCATGGTACAGCTCCTCAGCACCGAATTATGTACAAGCAGTAGATGGGATTTACACCAGCATGAAATAGGCACAGAATATACATTGGAGAATTTAATGATGACATTTCGATCTGTATTTCATCTGGGGAAGAATTCAAAAATATTAGCAGTCTCTGCCAAAGCCTGAAAATTTTACGATCTGTTTCATCTTACACAAGCCGGCAACTCTTCAGGGTATTACTTTCTTGTCTTGAATTTGATGGGACAGTAATGGAGCAGCAACATATCAAGCCAGGCACTAAATATTCTTTTGGATTTCTGGTCTGATCAGCCTACAAACTACTTTCCACCTATTTCCAAAACACCACATCTGAGATCCAGATCTCTTAACAACAAGAAGAATTAAACCTCTTTTCCACACCACATGGTGCCACATAAAAATGAACTATTACACGTTTTGCATTTTTCTGTTTTACTCTTTATTGTTATCCCTTAATCATATCAATATGTCCCAATATTTAAGTCATGAAGAAACAACAAAATAAACGCAACTTGTATTTTCCAGTTTTTTACTTCCTGCTTTACTGTCTGCATGTCTCAGTAGGGATATTTCATTCTGATTGGTTAAGGGGTCCTACTTGTTATGTGTGCTGTCCACAGGTGTCACAGGTCTCTTGTATCAGTCATGCTGGATCAGACACCAGGTTTGCAAAAATCTCTGTTGACATATACCCGCAAAAAGAATCCGGACAACTGTACATGAGGCGAAGGGTGGAAGCTATTCCTTCACCATTGAGACCAAATCCAGGCCATTGTGCTTTGAATCAGGAACATTACCTTCATCGGAAAATAGTGCACTTTGATTTACCATGTACAACATACAGGAGAAATTTAAATATTAACAGTCAAATCAACGTTGCCTCCATTTGCTACATTCTTTTAAAAAATTTATTTATGGGATGTGGGCATCGCTGGCTAGGCCAGCATTAATTGCCCATCTCTAACTGCCCTTGAGAACATGGTGATGAGCTACCTTCTTGAAATGCTGCAGTCCATGTGGTGTAGATACACCCAAAGTGCTGTTAGGGAGAGTTTTCCAGGATTTTGATCCAGTGACAGTGAAGGAACAGCGATATATTTCAAAGTCAGGATGGTGAGTGGCTTGGAGGAGAATTTCCAGGTAGTGCTGTTCCCATTTATCTGCTGCCTTTGTCCTTCGAGATGGTTGTGGATGTGGGTTTGGAAGGTCCTGTCTAAAAAACCTTGGGTTCCTGCAGTGCATCTTGCAGATGGTACACACTGCTCCTACTGTCCGTCAGTGGTAGAAGGAGTGAAAGTTTGTAGATGTGGTGCCTATCAAGTGGGCTGCTTTGTCTTGGATGGTGTCAAACTTATTGAGTGTTGCTGGAGCTGCACTCATCCAGGCAAGTAGAGAATATTCCATCCATTCTGACCTGTGCCCTGTAGATGGTGGACAGGCTTTGGGGAGTCAGGAGGTGAGTTACTCGTTGCAGGATTCCCAGCCTCTGACCTGCTCTTGTAGCCACAGTATTTATATGGCTAGTCCAGTTCAGTTTTTGGTCAATGGTAACCCCCAGGATGTTGATAGTGAGGGGATTCAGTGACTTGTCAGCCCAAGCCTGGATATTGTCCAGATCTTGCTGCATTTGGACATGGACTGCTTCAGTATCTGAGGGGTTGCAAATGGTGCTGAACATTGTGCAATCATCAGCGAACATCCTCACTTCTGACCTTATGATGGAAGGAAGGTCATTGATGAAGCAGCTGAAGATGGTTGGGCCTAGGACACTACCCTGAGGAACTCCTGGAGTGATGTCCTGGAACTGAGATGATCTCCCTCCCAACAGCCACAACCAACTTCCTTTGTGTGAGGTATGACTCCAACCAGCAGGGAATTTCCCCCTGATTCCCATTGACACCAGTTTTGCTAGGGCTACCTGATGCCACACTTGGTCAAATGCTGTCTTGATGTCAAGGGCAGTCACTCTCACCTCACCTCTGCAGTTCAGTTCTTTTCTCCATGTTTGAACCAAGGCTGTCCTGAGGTCAGAAGCTGAGTGGCCCTGGTGGAACCCAAACTGAGCATCAATGAGCAGGTTATTGCCAAGCAGTGCTGCTTGATAGTACGGTTGATGACCCCTTCCACCACTTTACTGATGATGGAGAGTAGACTGACGGGGCAGTAATTGGCCTGATTGGAATTATCCTGCTTTTTGTGTATAGGGCATATCTGGGCAATTTGCCACATTGTCGGGTAGATGCCAGTGTTGTAGCTGTACTGGAACAGCTTGGCTAGGGGCGCAGCAAGTTCTAGAGCACAAGTCTCAGAACTATTGCCGGAATGTTGTCAGGGCCCATAGCCTTTGCAGTATCCAGTGCCTTCAGCTGTTTCTTGATAATACTCGACTGAATTGAACTGGCTAAAGAATGGCATCTGTGATGCTAGGCACCTCCAGTGGAGGCTGAGTTGGATCATCCACTTGGCATATCCAACTGAAGATTGTTGCAAATGCTTCAGCCTTATCTTTTGCACTGATGTGCTGGGCTCTGCCATCATTGAGGATGGGGATATTTGTGGAACCTTCTCCTCCAGTAAGTTGTTTAATTGCCCACCACCATTCATGACTGGATGTGACAGGACTGCAGTGTTTAGATCTATCTGTTGGTTGTGGAATTGTTTAGGTCTGTCTATTGCTTGCTGCTTATGCTGTTTGGCATTCAAATAGTCCTATGTTGTAGCTTCACCAGTTTGAAACCTCCTTTTTAGTTATGTCTGGTGCTGCTCCTGGCATGCCCTCCTGCACTCTTCATTGAACCAGGGTTGATTCCCTGGCTTGGTGGTAATGGTAGAGTGGGGGGTATGCTAGGCCATGAATTACAGATTGTGGCTGAGTACAATTCTGCTGCTGCTGATGACCCACAGCACCTCATGGTTGCCCAGTCTTGAGTTGCTAGATCTGTTCAAAACCTATCCCATTTGGCATGGTGTTTGTGCCACAAAACACGATGGAGGGTATCCTCAATGTGAAGATGGGACTTTGTCTCCACAAGGACTGTGCAGTGGTCACTTTGACCCATACCATTTTGGACAGATGCACCTGTGGCAGGCAGGTTGGTGAGGATGAGGTCAAATAGGTTTTTTGCTCTTGTTGGTTCCCTCACCACCTTCTGCAGAACCAATCTAGCAGCTATGTCCTTTAGGACTCAGCCAGATCAGTCTGTAATGGTGTTACTGAGCCACTCATCAATATCCCTCTTTGCAAATCCGATCATAGATTCGTGAGTAAATTACTGGGCCAAGTTCTGTATTATAGATCTTAGTTAAGATCCAGGCCAAAATTCTGAAAGACCAAGAAGTAGTCCCATTTGGAAATAGAAAGATTGGTTAATTGCCAGTGACAACGCTCAAAAGACCCTAAAAGATCTTGCCGGCAGATGGCTGAGTAACAAATTGAATTGCTGCCTGAGAAATGAGAAAACTTGCACAACACACCACACAAAGGTACCTTAGCATGCACTGTGGGAATGCTGACCCTACAGAATTTGGATGCAAGAATGTTTTCAATTGTTTTAATATCCTGTTGATTCTCTGTGGAATAGCATTCCACATGGGCTATTACAAGAAACAAGACACTTTACAGCACACCATGTTATAATATCAAATCATGTAGCTCTCCAGTAACACTTTAGGTTGTGGGTTTACTATGACTGAATGTCTTCAACAGAACAAGGCAAATTGTAATGTCACCAATATAGATGGGTGAAAGTACACTAACTCACAAGTACATATTTACCGGACTTTAATGAAACCACTTGTGATGAGGCCTTATGGTTCAAGATGCTTTCTGAAATTTTACTTTAAATTTACAGCTGCCTTGTTTTATTCTTTCACAGGCTGTGAGTGTTGCTGGCTAAGTCAGCATTGGTTGCCCATCCCTAATTCCCCTTGATAAGGTGGTGGTGAACTGCTGCAGTCTATATAACATAGATACCCCCACAGTGCTGTTCGGGAGGGAGGCCCAGGATTTTGACCCCAACAGCAAAGGAACAGCAATATATTTCCAAGTCAGGATGATGTGTAGGTTGGACAGAAACTTGCAGGTGGTGGTGTTCCCATGCATCTGCTGCCCTTGTCCTCTGAGGTGGTAGGGGTCATGGTTTGGAAGCAGCTTTCAAAGGAGCCTTGGGTGAGTTCCTGCAATGCATCTTGTAGATGGTACACACTGCTGCCAATGTGCGCCAGTGGTAAAGGAAGTGAATGTTGAAGCGGGATGTCAATCAAGCGGGCTGCATTTTCCTGGATGGTGTCAAGCTTCTTGAGTGTTGTTGGAGCTGCACTCACACAGGCAAGTGGAAAGTATTCCTTCACACTCCTGACTTGTGCCTTGTAGATGGTGGCCATTCAATGTCTCAGTGCTGCAGTGGAAGCTCAGAAGGAGGTTATGAGATCCTTGCTGCTGCCATGCAGGTTCAGACTGCTGCCATCATGGCTGTGATTCTCAGTGCTCAAAGTCACCACCATCCATGTTGCAGTCACTGGGGTAGAACTTCACATGAACACGAGGATATGCAAAGGCATCCACAAGGCAGGCCCTAAGAGATGTATAAGGGTGAATAATTCCGCTTTTGTGTATGTATAAATATATTTATGTATTTTTAGCTACGTGTTTTTGGATAAAGGTTTTTTTTAAAGATAAAGATGTTGTATTTTTTTTTGTTGTCAGTGGCTTTTACTGCAGGAATTTGGCCAAGAAGACATTGAGATGGTACACAGCCGATGGGTTGGAAGATGGGGAAATTGTGGAGCAATGGTGGTGATCGGGAGACTTGCTTTGGGAAACAGGATCTCAGCAGGTGCTCACTGACAGCCTGACCGGAGCAAAGAGATCCCACATGCTACTTTCACCTGAGGTGGCCTCATACTCCTGGTATTCTCAAAATAGCAGGGTTGCGGAGGATGCAGCAGACCGACACAAATTTGGAGACACATTCCAGTGAGTTTAGTAGGGTTATCTGAGTGGTCCAGCCAGCCAAGCCATTGCTTGAGAACATCTGTGGTCTCCTCCATGGCTTTCTGGTGACGGTATGGCTCTCATTTTACATGTGCCATTCTCATGTAGTCAGGTGGAAAAGGGGAGTCATGAACTATGTGCATAGTGGATATTGCTTGTCACCAAGCAACCAGCCTGCTGAAGATGGCAGGATCAACAGACAGCCTCAGGATAAAGGTATCTTGGTTGCATTAAGGATAGAGAGCATTCATCGACACGATGGTGTGGACATGGTTATGCACCAGTTGTATGTTAATGCAATAGAATCCTTTACTGTTCCTGTAAATCTCCCTATATATGTGATGTGCATTGATGCCTCTCTGAACCATTGGAAATCTTGCTACCCTGACTAAGCCAAGTGCCCACTTCTCTTTCTTCTTTCTGGTTAGAGAGATGTGATTAAGCCCCTCTCCTGCTGGAAAAGGCTCCATCAACTCTTATAAATAGTGATGGATGGTGGATTGGGAAATGTCAGTATTGTCACCTGCACCCACTTGGAAAGATCTGATTGCGTAGAAGTTGAGTATCATGGTGACCCTGATAACCACTGACAGTGCATCCTTGTCTTGTTGTAAGGTTGCAAGTCCTGCTGAAGGAGGTGGTACAATTTTGGGACCACCACCGTGGTGCATCACAGGCATCCAAGGCATCAGTATCTAGCTCACGTGGAGTTAGGAGCTATGCTCCCTGAAGACTCTTGGAGTGTAAAGCCTTCTGCTAAGAGCTCTCTCTGTAAGTACAGCTTCTCCTCTCTGCAGCCTGTGCTCCATCTCCCTGCCATGTTGCAGATAAAAAAAGCACAACATTTCTGAGCAGAGGTCACAAACTCCTCCTGTAGGATGCGCCAACACTCCCTTCTAAAACCAACAAGTCACCAAAACGCCTCCAAGAACACGCTACAGTACTTTCCAAAGAACAAAAGTAAGTCAAAAGCGTCTCAACTACAAATTGGATGGCTGGTCCTTTCAATAACTCTGGTGGAGAATGGGTGTGTGTGTGAGCCTGTGTGTGCGCAGAGTTCCTTCATACATCTGTGAATAATTAGCTTATGGCATTCAGTGGATCTACACAGTCCAATTTTGCAGAACGTACATCAAATCAGACCGAGAGATTGTTTGATGTCACAATCTGCCCAATGTCAAAGTTTTCAGTGGAGGCATCATGTCTGTGCTAGCCTCTGCCGAAGGCACTACACAAGGTACAGGCAGAGCACAACATCTGCTATTTTGAGGGCCTCTGACTTCTGTAGCACTGGCTCCAGTGGCCTGAAAAATTATCAATTGGGACAACAACTTTACTGCTTCTGACATAGAAGGGCCAAATGGCCTAGTCCTGTTCCTATTCTCCCAAGTGCATTTGGTAGTATATCTTCTTTCGCTGTGTCTAACACTGGAGGGTTCTAAAGTTTGATTTGTGGTGCTGAAATTAATTGAAGATTTGTTACCCACAAAGCTCCTTTCTCTGAACCATAAAACACAGAAATGATATTTTTTGAAAAGCAGAATTTGTATCCAATTTAAATTTTTAGAAATTTCCAGGAAAAATGAACTGTGCCATCGAACACAGTACAGGTGGTAGTGCTTGCTGAGCTGCTAAAGTGAGCATTTTCCAATCCTATTAGAGGATAATGTGCTGCCACCAAGCACATAATGTTCTTAAAATGCCACCACACAGCTGCCATATTAAATATTGTTCTGCTGGTAATGGAAATAAAAGTTCAGGAGAGATGTAAAATGGGATAGTTGTTGATAAATGATCACTCATTTTACACTACTGCACAAAGTCAAAATCCACCATAATCAGTCGCAGCGTACATATGAATTTGTCAAACCACAAATTAATAGGGTTCAACATTTTACTGAATGCATTATCATTTTAAAAGGGTTTTTCTAACATTTCCTCACTCTCTGGATGCCTTCAGTTAATTATGTTTAGCTCTGAATGTTATCAATAATTTTGTTAGCAGATTGGAGTAATTCAGAATGTACAATATTTTAGACTCCGTCTTGCCTCCAATTTCAGTATGCTTTTTTCCACTTGAATGATGTAATTAGGTCACTCACATACATTGCAGAATTATCTGGTGCTGTTCCTTATTTCTGTTCGCCACTTAGAACTTTTCACTGAAATAGGAACTGAGCATGCAAGGCATCACAATTGTGAACTCATGTCACGCTACTCCACGCTCCAGTGCATTAGTTCATAATGATGTCTCTAGGCACCCATTACAACTGACATATTTAAATTAATTGCACTGCACAGTCAGCACTCACTGGATTTAGTTACGTTGTACTAACAGAACAAAGATTTAGAAATGCGTTAACTTCTATGTTCGCAATATTCTCGCCTCCCTCTGAAGGTAGTAATTTTGACTGGGTTATGGTCTCTGGACCTAGAACCTTGGCTGTTTCACCACTAAGCTAAAATGCATGTTGTCCCTGTTGCCTTGGCTGCAGACTATTAATTTCAGAGTTAAGTGATTTAATTGATGGAAGAAACGGTAGCAAAATAGATTTCTGCGTATGTTGAACTGTTTTTAAACAGCAATTTCGTATTAGTGGAATGAGCATGTGAAGGGTTAAAATAGATGGCAGTGGGTTAATATCAATCATTACTTGCTATTTTCTCAAAGATAGCGGCAATTATAATTCAGTCAAAAGAAGTCTCATCAGATGCATTCTTCCTCATAGGGGCACCTTGCAGGATATGTGTCATTTTGTTAATTTACTCAGTGACACTTTGTTAACAGTTAAGCTGAGAATTTTCCATAGTTTACTGAAGTCACAAATATATTGACAAACATTTCAAGCCTGTGAATACTTCAGTCTGTGAGCCGCTGTTGGTCCAATATAATTGAGAGATAGGATTGTCCATTGAAAATACACTAAAATAAAAAGCAAAGGCATTCTGATTGTAATTCTGTCAAGCTTATTTTTGTTTGAGCATTGTCTTCAACCAACAGCAAAATTCAGTTTAAGGATCTTGCAACCAACAGAGGAATCACATTAATAATGTCTCTGTTTCAAAGACTATGTTTGGAATAAAGTGTGTGGTGTCTATTATTCTATGCATTTCTGAGGATAACATTTGCGATAGAAATTGATCATTGTTGCACCTATATTTCACATACAAAATGGGATCAAAAATGACCTATTTTGCAGTTACGCCCTGCACCACAAGGATGTCTGAGAAATATCCTGGGGGCATGTTGGCTTCTGACAATTTTCGGGTGTTTTGAAGCAACTGTCTAAACCAGTCCAAACCCTTGCATGTACTAATGAGGAAGCTCCTGTTACATTCTTTTTCTCCTCGACGTAAACGTTAAAATCATACACAATGATTGGTGAAACAATAATGTGGGTTCTTTATTTGAAGATAAGACAACATGCAGAGAGTGTGCACCTGGAGGCTAAGTGCAGTACATCTGACTTTTACCACTGCTGCTTCCAGACTGACTTCAAGACATGTGACTAATACATCATATTCTGTCTTGAGGTGGTACTGATTAACAGTAGTTTAAGATATGCTCTTTTAAAGCTGCGTGTCATGTGACAACATCCCCTTTTTTTTTCTAAACTAAAGGTTTACCCTTAAAGAATTAAACTATTTACATGACAGCAAAGGAAAATAACATTATGTATGAATGTACTCATGGAGCAATAAGTTTATAAGCCTCTGAAACATATCGGTGGTTTGCTTCTCCATCCAGACTTAGTTGTGGTGATCTTTGCTGGAGGCTGCTGTACATTTTCAGAACGCTGGTTAAAGTTGTTGTGTTGGTGTTGTGTCTTAAACCATGTTCTGTTTGCAATATGACTGCTCAGTGTTTCTGGTTGTGGTATTGTTATGATCTGGCATCTGTTTTGTCGCACTAACATGCCATTTGGCATTCATACTTGATAAGATCTTGATTCAGGGCTTATGCTGACAATATGTGCTGGATTCCAGGCGCCATCAGTTGGGTGTTGGTCCCAAACTTCCTGCCCAGTGTTCAGGTTGGTTAATTTGGTACCTGCATGCCAGTCATAGTCATCCTTCCTCTTCAAGCAATGCAGCACGTACTCCTGGAAGTGTCAATGAGTGATGACTGGGTAAGTTTGTCCACACTTGTCTGCCGAACAGCAATTCCACATTGGTTCCACAGTAAGAAGTTTGCAAGTTTGGAATGGGTATACGTACTCAGTTCAAACAGTGTCTTGTAGCTTATTGGTGGATGCATTTGCATTGCAGAGTTAGGTGATTGGCTCCAATATAAGCACAGGGTTTCCAATGGTGCTCCTTGTGGTCTCTGGTCCTCATCATGGTCTTGACGATACCATGGATGGTGACCCAGGACAGGTCCTTGCATGCCAGAAGGCCGGCAATCACTGGACCCGTAGTGTCTACAATGTAAAATATCTGGGGTGACCAGGGTGTATTTTTGTAGTGACAATTGAGTATAATGGATTCCAGGGATGGAATCTCCAAGTCATTGCATGCAGTGAGTTTGGCATTGGTTAATCGAATCATCACTTGTCATCTCTCTGGGCACATATATTTCAGTGTGTAAAGTGAAAGGATGTTTGCATCTGCACCGATATCCAGTTTTGCATATAAGTTATGCTGACCCGCATCTGTGGGTGCATAATCTGCATGACGGTAAAGGCTTCTGTTGGCACCACTGTGCCACTACATTCTTTGATGTTTACCATGCTGATTGTCTGTGTACTTCGTGTTGATGGCTTGGTCATCTTCATCAGCTTGGCTAGGCCTTTCATGGATCTTGTCTTTGTGCATTTTGCTACCTGCTCATGGTTGGTTAGAATGCTGTACTTGTCTGGTGTCTGCTTTTCATGACATTGGACCACTTGTCTTTACTTTCTGCATTAGTGCTTCCAATGTCCTCTGGCGCCACATGCTTTGCATACAGCATTAAAATCTGGGCATTTTCTGGGTGCATGTATGAGGCTGCACTGCCTGCATTGCTTACTAGGCTTGCCTGCATTGCTACCAGGCCTATGGTGAATGAATTACGCATAGTCTGTGAACTCTGCCTACCCATTCGGATGGCTTCGTACTTGGGTCCGCTTTGTAGGAGTGCTTCCAGGGTGTGACCTTCTGATTGGTCAAAATTGTCTTTTTGGAATGCTTCTATTGAAGCAGATGCTATCACAAGCTTAATTATTCTGTTAGCTAGCTCAGATGCTGCAAAGTCATAATCACAGCCCTTGCCTCTGCATCTACTTATAAAGTGATGAATGGTTTCTGTAGGTTGTTGCCTAAAAGACTTGAATTCCAGATGGTGTATTCTGAAGTTGAGCTTCACTCATCATTGATTTTTGAGTGCTGACCATATTTTTATCTGGATTCTTAAGATGGTTGGCGGAAGACCTGATATGTTCAATCTGTGGAGTCTTTCATTGCCTATGTGAATTTTAATTATAATGGCTTGTTTACCTGGCTCAGAAATATTGAAGCCCAGAAAACACAGCTCTATGCATTACCAGAACAAAATAATTCAGAAAGGAGGTCTTCTTTCCAATTCAGTGTTGAAAATTTTGTGGTGATCCTTTAGCTTTTTGCCAGATTTTTAATGCTTTTTGACAGCTTTTCAAAATTTCCCCAGCACTTCTGCAGTTAATTTAGCTCGGAGTTTACAGTATCTTTAGCGGCCCCTGCCTTAGTTAGTCGTAGGTTGCTGCTTGACTGCAATGGTGGAATGGTGCAATGGTGGCGATGTTGAGCCTTTTCTGATTTTTCCTGGGTGACCCTAAGCACTGCCCATCATTTAGATGGGAAAATGGAGGCAGGCCTTCAACAATGAAAACAAATAGTGAAAATCAAGCTTTTTTTTACAGCCTTCCTTTAGCTGTTAGGAGCTGTTACTGGATGGATTCTTCTTCCCAGCTGAGCCTGCAGTGTTTAGCTTCCATGGCTTTCTGTTGGGACAGTAAGGAATTCTTTTGTCTAAGGAGTTCTGCTTAAAGTGAGACCACCTGGAATCTGCTGTTTGATTTCTGTTCCTGTTTAGACTTTGCAGCAGGTAGACTTCAACTATTTAAGCCTCCCAGATTTGAACAATCTTACTGGGACCTGGTGGGTGAGGCGTGACCCAAGAACAAAGGGACTGTGTAGGATTCTTACAGAGCTGCGGAATCACTTACAAATGGTGAGTTTTGATAGGTGTTTCGCTTTCACATCAGTTCTTTTCTTTTGCTATGTGTGAAGGATTGAGCTTTCTATTCTGCGCAGTCAAATCTTCAAAGCCATGATCCCACTGCTGTAACCCACCATGTTACGTTCTTCTCTTTGATGTAAATGTACCAATCATACATGAGGGTAGGTGAAACAATAACATGGATTCTTCATTTGAAGATGAGGTTACATACAGATAGTGTTCACTAGGAGGTGAAGTACAGTACATCTGACTTTGACCACTGCTGCTTGCAGACTGATTCAAGTCATGGGGCTAATACATCATATCCTGTCCTGAGGTGATTTTGATTGACAGTAGTTTAAGATAAGACCCCTTAAAGGTGCACGTCTTCATATCACAACAGCTACTTAATGTTTTAGGCTCCTTCCAAGAAGTTGTGCTCTGGACAGAGCACGTGCCAGGCTTCTCCAGTCAGGTTTTAAGTGCTTTTTTTTCAAAAAAGATTGACATGGAGTTCATCTCCATAGAACTGCTGACCCAGGATCTAACCTAATCAATGCTTTCCACCCCTTGCCTATTTTATGTACGTAAATCATCTATTGTTCATAGATTGGGTCTCCGTCTGACAGAGCGTATAACCATAAATAAAAAAATAAAATGCTGGAAATGCTCAGCTAGTAAGCCAGCACCTATTAAGAGAGAAACAGGGTTAACTTTTCAGGTCTTTGAACTTTCACCAGAATTTTTCAGGGTTCTTATGAAAGATCACAGTCTTGAAAATTTAACTCTGCTTCTCTTTCCTCAAATGTTGACAGATGTGCTGAGTATTTCTGATATTTTCTGCTTTTCCTTCAGATTTCCAGAATCTGCAGTATATTGCTTTTGGAAGCGTATATATTCAGTTCATCTTTTGAAGAAAAGAGAATCATGGGACAATCACATGATTACACTCTAACAAAGATGCCAAAGTACTGGAGATGGTACAGAGGTGATTTACTAGGATGGCACCAGTGGTGAGGGACCTCAGATGTGTGGAGACCCTGGAGAAGTTTTGTTTTGCTAACTTTGGAACAGAGAAGATCAGTGAGAGATTTAATGGAGGCGGTGGGAGTAGATTCAATCCTGACAATCAAAAGGGAATTGAAAGTATACTAGAAAAGGAAAAATTGCATGCCAATGGGGAAACAGCAGGCAGTGGGGCTAATTGAATATTTTTTTAAAAGCTGGCACAGACATGGTGGGTCAAATGACCTCTTTCCATGCAGTATGATCCTACGCTTCCAAAGATACATTCTAGTCACTGCTGCACAGAGTAAAAGTTGTTCATTACAATCCATTGCTATCACTAACCTAGGACTGAATTTTATGCTGGTGCAGTGGTTCTAGTCCCTCGTGTAAAAGTCAGGGTTGAGCCTGCTGCCGCTTGGCCAGCTCACCCCGCAGTCGCTAACCAGCCAATGACACTTTACACGGCTAGAGACGGGATGTCTGCCCATTACCAAGAGGGAGACCTGCCTCTGAGAGCTGCCAGCCGATAAGGAGGGAAACAGCCCTCATATCTCAGCAGTACTTCAGTATCCTCAGATACTGAAGCAGTCCATGTCCAAATACAGCAAGATCTGGACAATATCCAGGCCTGGGCTGACAAATGGCAAGTATCATTCGTGCCACACAAGTGCCAGGCAATGGCCATCTCCAACAAGAGAGAATCTAACCATTGCCCCATGACATTCAATGGCATTATCATTGCTGAATCCCCCACTATCAACATACTGAGGGTTACCATTGACCAAAAACTGAACTGGACTAGCCACATAAATACTGTGGCTACAAGAGCAGGTCAGAGACTAGGAATCCTGCAGCGAGTAACTCACCTCCTGACTCCCCGAAGCCTGTCCATCATCTACAAGGCACAAGCCAGTAATGGAACATTCCCCACTTGCCTGGATGAGTGCAGCTCCCACAACACTCAAGAAGCTTGACACCATTCAGGGCAAAGCAGCCCATTTGATTGGCACCCTATCCACAAACATTCACTCCCTCCAGCACTGATGCACAGTAGCAGCAGTGTGTACTATCTCCAAGATGCACTGCAGAAACTCACCAAGACTCCTTAGAAAGCACCTTCCAAACTGATGACCACCACCATCTAGAAGGACAAAGACAGCAGACACTTGGGAACGCCACCAGGTGGAGGTTCCGCTCCAAGCCACTCACCATCCCAACTTGGATATATATATCACCGTTCCTTCACTGTCGCTGGGTCAAAATCCAGGAACTCCTTCCCTAACAGCACTGTGGGTGTACCTACACCACATGGACTGCAGTTGTTCAAGAAGGCAGCTGCCAACCCACCTTCTCAAGGGCAATTAGGGATGGGCAATAAATGTTGGCCTAGTCAGCAATGCCCACATCCTGTAAATTAATTTAAAAAAAAACCATCAGGAGCGGTAGTAACTGGGACTGCAGCAAGGTCGAGAGGAAGGTGTTCAGCATTGCAGCTGGGACGTAAGGTAAGCCTGGAGTCTCTCTGGAGCCAGGCTGGTGGGGCCGACTGAGGGGGTGAGTGGTGAGGGTTGGGAGGGCATAGTTGGAAAGAAAAATAAGTGAAGAATACGGGTGAGGGGTTCGCACCATGGATGAAGGGGGCCTCCAAAAGGCACGCAGTGGCCATCACGAAGACGGCCCTCTGCCACCAGCCTGGCTTGCCGGGTTTCACCTGACAGCCCGATGACCAGGCATCTGCCCCTCCTGCCACCAATAAAATATCGTAAGTTGGCCACTTAAGGGTCTCAATTGGCCCTAGGAGGGTGGGCAACCCAAACGCCTCTTCCATTGCGGGTGGGATGACGACAGGAATGGTGGCGCTGGCCTCACATCTAATTTTATGCCCCCACCTGCCTGCCATCCCACCCCCATCAGCACTTTTGTTTCCTTTACTTTCAGCACTGTTTCACTCCTGGGCTGATGCAGCATCTCCGACCCAATTTTGGGGCAGCCTTTCCTGCCCCAAGGCTCGATCCCACGCTTTGCTTCCATGTTTGATCATCCCTGCAGTCCCCACTCTTGGCTTCCCAGCCCAACCAACCCGTCCTCGCTTTCTGACCCAACCGTCCCTGCTCCTCGCTTCCCTCCCTGACCGACCCCGTAGTTCGTTTCCCAGCCTGACCGATCCTGGTCCTCGCTTCCCTGCCTGACTGTCCTGCTCTTCGCTTCCTGGCCCAACCGTCCCTGGTCCCCACTTTCCTGCCCAGACATCCCTGGTCTTTACTTCCTGGCCCCACCAACCCCATTCCTTGCTTATCCGCCTGACCGTCCCAGGTCTTTGCTTCCCGACCTGACTATCCCCACTTTTCATTTCCTGGCCAGACCAACCCTAGTCCTCGCTTCCCTACCCGACTGTCCCCACTCTTCACTTCCCAACCCGACCCTTCCCAGTCCTTGCTTCCAGGCCTGACTGACCCCGGTCTTAACTTCACTGTTCAACCATCCCGTCTTCTCTGCTCAACCATCCCCACTCTTTGTTTCCTTGCACGACCATCCCCACTCTTCGCTTCTCTGCCCAATCGCTCTTCGTTGTTGTCCTGCTGTTTTGTCTTCTGTCTCTTTGATAGTGGTGAAGGTTATAATGCTGCTGTTTTGTCTTATTTTGGCACCACCTACCACCACCCCCCACTCAAAAACTGAATCCCTGCACCGTCACTCCCTGCTCAACAAGCCACTAAGTCTGAGGCAATAAAACAGGGAAATATTTGGGAAGCACCATCATGGAGGATGCAAGATGCATTTAAAGCAATGGCTGGTGATACTGCACCCCTTAACATAACTTAAGTAAAAACTCACAAACGTGACAGATGTGCATCTGAAGACTTAGATGTTGTGCAGGTGCTGCCACCAGATGTGGCAGGTAGATAATGGGCAGAATTTTCTGCCTGTCGGGCGGGCTTGTTGAGCAGGGAGTGATGGTGCAGGGATTCAGTTTTTGAGTGGGGGGTGGTGGTGGGTGGTGCCAAAATAAGACAAAACAGCAGCATTATAACCTTCACCACTGTATCAAAGAGACAGAAGACAAAACAGCAGGACAATAACGAAGAGCGATTGGGCAGAGAAGCAAAGAGTGGGGAAGGTCGTGCAAGGAAACAAAGAGCGGGGATGGTTGAGCAGAGAAGACGGGATGGTTGAACAGTGAAGTTAAGACCGGGGTCAGTCAGGCCTGGAAGCAAGGACTGGGGAGGGTCGGGTTGGGAAATGAAGAGCGGGGACAGTCGGGCAGGGAAGCGAGGACTAGGGTCGGTCTGGCCAGGAAATATAATGTGGGGATAGTCAGGTCGGGAAGCAAAGACCGATCCCCAACAGTGAAGCGGGCCGCACTGCCATTTTACGTGGGCAGGCCAATTAAGGCCCGTCCAAAGTAACGTCCAGCGGGAAATGCAGCCTCAGGGAGATTGCTTCCACTTTGAAAAATATAAAAAATAGTAAAATACAATCCCTAACATGTCCCCCTCATGTGACAATGTCACATGAGATGGGACATGTTCATAATTTACAGAATAACTTTATTAAAATGTTTAAAACCCTGCATGAAGCCTCATCCCGCCACTGGATGAGGTTTCATGTTTTCTCTTTTTACTGCCGGGGCTCCTGGCCTGCTCGCCAACCTTAAGGTTGGACGGGCGGCTCCTTTAGTTGTTTAAATGATCCTGTCAATTGTCTCAATTGGCCATTAACAGGTCAGCAGGCCGACAGCTGATTTTGCTGCACCCCCGCCTACCTGGAAATTTAAATGGAGCAGGATGACGTTGGGGGTTTTGCCTGACGTCATCCTGTGTCATTTTACGTGTCAGCGAGCGGGCTCTGCCCCCCTGCTCACTGACGACAAAATTCTGCCCAATGAGTCTGATTGAATGAAATTATTGTAAAATCTGGGAAAAGAGGTATCTGACTAAAACTGAAAGCTCTCACCACTTCATAGAATCAAATTAGTTTAAAACATATACACAAGTAACCATCAAAGCAGGTTTCAGTGCACTAATGACATTACTTAAACGTTTTGGAAAGAGATGTTCCATTTTCAGAAATATTTTGAAAGAATCTACAGATTATTGTAATGTAGAAGAGTAAATAATCCTCAAAGCATATGAAGCAGAATCAAAAGAATAGTGCTCGCTATGAGAATTATTGTTTCAAAATTATTCATTGATGTCAAAAATAAATGACTTGTCAAAGAAAATAATCAATAAAAATAGCTCCTTTTAATAACAAGCATTGTAAAGGTGCTGAATCTAACTAGCTGCAAAAAATATACAGAAAGAAACTATAAGGTATCAGGCTGAATAGATAGCAAGATGTGAACATCTAAAGTTGCCAGTCGGTCGGCAAATGAATCCATTTCAGGGCTCAGCCTGGCCATATACCTTCCTGCCACAGCACATTAATAAAAGGCACTTTGCGGCAGGCCATTCAGCACACTGATGCTGGTGACCCATTAGTCACTTTTACGCAAGGACAGGCCTCAGGCACAGTCGCAAAGAATCAATGAAGAATCATTTGTGTGCGGCCCAAGGCCAGTCCTTGGACTTCATGCTTTTGTCAGTGGGAGAAGCAACTCTTCATCTTAATCAGGGAAAAGTCAGCGTTCTCACAGGTAATTCTGACAGGACATATAACCAAGAGGATTTATGTAGTACACTATAATGGTATTCTTATCCAAGAATACAATTTAGCAAAACTTTATCTTCAAAACTGTGCCTCAATTTGCACTTTAAGAATTTTCCCTGCCACTGTGGCAGGACTGTAAAAAAAAATCTGAGCAGCATGTTATTTCAGAAAAAATATAATCCTGGCTTTTTTGGTTCACTAGAGCATGAAATAATCTATAAAGGAATAAATGTCAAGCCATGGCGATCTTAATCTTCATTGCTGACCTTCTGATTTTAATAACTAGGAAGATAGCAATATTTAATGTATCTTATACAAAGAAAGCAACATGAATCCTTAGCAATTATGGTAATGTCTTATTATTAATACTTCTTAATAACAGTAGCCCTGATGCACATTGTTTATGGAACACTCATTACAAGAATACTGTATACACTCAATGCTCGTGATAAGACAGTCATTCCTTTAATAAAATGAGTATCATGCTTCCAGTGGGAGTATTAATGAATTGGGTTAATGTAATTAAACAATTAATTGAACAGTTTGGTCAAATTATATTATATTGCTGTTTGTGCAGATGGTGAAGATTAGTATAACACTATACATATCCCAGGAGTGTAATTGTTTTCCATGTTAAATAATGGTTTATGTTTTCACTTTTGCTGGTTTGTGTGATGAAATCTAAGTTCTGAATCTCATTATAAAATAAAACCCAGTCATATTGGGTTCACCATGAAGCAGGATGATCTAAAAAGGTTGTATTAAATTGCCAGCATTGTGAACATGCTTAGCTTTGATTATCTAAAGGAAACGAAGCAGGAGGTTCACTCCAGGCATTATACTAGCCTAATTATGAAACTCCTGTTGCACAGTCAAACACTGGAGCTTTAATCCGAGCTGCAAAACATGAGAATATGCAGCTTTTGAGTAAACAAGGGCTGCTACCGAGGATCATGTGTGCACCTGTTAGTAGTACTCCATGCAGCTGAAATCTTTCTACATTTATTCTCATAAGTCTCAGATGGCCCATGTAGAAGGGAAAGTGATCAGCATTCATCTTGTTTCTCTTAACCTCTCATTTCAACTCAGATGCTAGAAGTATAGATTGGACAAGTTAATCACTGGTTTAACAATGCTAATCTGGAGGGACCCAGTTGGAGGGGCAAGTGGCTTCCCTCCCTTTTTGTGCCGGTTTGTTGCTTATGTATTGGTAAATTGAGAGTTCATAGGTAATTGTGATGCCTGGCATTGGTTAGACGCAACACATTGGGCAGAATCGACTGTGCCCTCTGGCGTTGGGCTTCTTCGATGACATGAGTGGACAATATGGCAAGTAGGCCAAAAATCAGTCTCACGACATCATGAAATCAGTTTGCAATTGTCCGCTCAGCGCATCAATGGCGAAGGGTGTTTCCCACCATCGGACATCGGGAACCTCATTGTAATACATTAGCATATCATTGTAAGGCTAGCCTACTGGACCCATCCACCCCATTGGATTGTCCGCCCATGTCGGCGTGCAATGCAACAGTATATTTAAGACGTGCACATGGCTGGCTGCACTTTGAGGGAAACTTGGAGCTGAGTACACAGTAACGTTGCGAAGCACTCGGGAGTGATGCCTGTTGGACATCAAGGTTGAGGAGCAAGTTTGATGGGGGTGGGAGGGCAGACGGTGCATTGCAGTTGAAGGGAGCACAGAAGCACCTGCAGGGTGTGGGTTGGGGTGGGTGAGGGAAGCAGCCACGCATTAGTGACACCTTGTATAAAGTGACCATTCCTCTGCAGCTGAGAGAGTTCAGGCACAGCCACACTGATATGATTGGAGTCGGGCCTCTAGCAATTTCTATGCCAGTGGCTCCTTTCAGGGCTCCACACATGACCTCTGTGAGATATCACAAGCCTCCACCTACAAATGCATCCATGAGGTCATGGTTGCAATCTTCGTAAGGGCACACAACTTTGTGTATTTCGCCCGAGACCAGGAGAGCCAGAATGCAAGAGTGATTGGAGTTGCCCAGATCTCAGGTTTCCCGCACATGCAGGGTGCCATCGACTACACTCATGTGGCACTGAGATCTCTATCGCAACATGTGGTCAACTAGGTCAACCGCAAGTGGTTTCATTTGCTGAATGTGTAGCTGGTGTGCGACCACCATATCCACCAGGGCGTGTGCATGACTCCTACATTCTCACTCAGCAACAGATCCCTGACATTTTCCAGGGTCCACAGAGGCTGCAAGGATGGCTCCTCAGAGACAAGGGCTATCCGCAGAGGGCATGGCTGATGACACCCGTGCGGCGATCTCAGACTATAGCAAAGTGAAGGTGTAACGAGGCTAATGCTGCAAATCACAAGTTGGAGCAAACCATTGGCATGCTGAAAATAAAGTTCCAGTGCCTGTACTGGTCTGGTGGAGCCCTGCAATAGTTCACAGAGGGTGTCACACATCGTCATCGCCTGCTGCACCCTTTACGGCCTGGTGCTGCATCGGGGAGATGAGCTGGCTGAAGAGAAGATGCAGGAGCTGGAGGTCCCCTCTGATGAGGAGGATTTCGAAGGGGACGAGGGCAAGGGCGAGGAAGTCCTCGAAGGTGACGATGACAGCAATTAGGCCATCCTGGCTGCTAGATTTGTGGAGGGTGATGACGACATGCAGTGAGAAGACACCATAAGATCCTCAAATTGTATCTATGAACATTTGACTCCTGTCTGGCTTATGGCAGTGCACATGCCCTCTGTGATAATGCTCCTGTCATGGAGATGTAATGGAGGATCGAATAGTCACTCGATTGCAGGAGGACGATGACTATATTCAACGAGGACACTCCATAGATTTTCACATAGCCTCTGAGAATGTCTGGCCGAGGGCAGCTCGCTTGCGCCTGTGATCAGAGTCATATCATAGAGACGCAGCCATGAAACTTCAAAAGCATTTGATCCTCTGTCTGCCTTCAGCACCTGAGCCCTTCAGGAGCACAGTATCACTGGTCACAGATGCTAAAGAGATGGGGACCAGCCCCACCTTAAAGGTGCTGAGGGCAAACAGAGAGAATGATGGAACTCTGTGATGCCTGCCCACTACATTCTGGCAGCAATGACCAGCACCATTAAGGTGAAGGCTTCAGTAATGTTTCCAGGAAGCATGAGGCCAGACTGTCACTTTGGTCTGAAGGCTGCAGAAAGTACAGGGAAGAGGATCTGGACTGAGACACCTGCCTTTTTCTTGAACAGAAAGGTTTCACATCTGAGTGACACAAACACTGCTCATCAGAACAAGGAGCCCTGGGCAGGGAGACATTCTTGGAAGTTTATTTACAATAGTGAATAGTATGTACAAGTGATTAATAACTTCCTAACCCTGCCGCTATGTCTTGGTGCTCCCTGGACAGCCACAGCAGAGGTGCAGACAGCCTGCTGACTGCTAAGCCCTATCAATGATGACCTCGGTGGGCATCCTGTGGGGGGGCCGAGATCTGGAGGGCCCCAGCCTACTTTTGGAGACCTACTACATGGCAGTTGCACCTTCCTCGAACTGTGGAGCTGGAGCTGCTGGGGTCACAGGAAGAGGGGGTTCAGATGGGCTGGACTCTCCCAGAGTCACCTGGATGGATGGCCCTGGGGTGTGCACCTGCTGATCCTCCACCGTATGAGTGTCCAAGGACCCTGGGCTGACTCCTTGAGGAGAAGAGGTAGCTGGAGTGAGATTGAGCTGCCCCGCACCCCTCTTACATACACACTGTTAGAGGCCAACTATGGCACCAGGGATGGAGTTCAGCCCGCGCAGCAGTGCAGGAGCGATGTCCTGGATCAAGGTCTCCATGGCGGCTGCCATCCTACCACTGTTGACCTCAGTGCATTGGCATGCTGTTGATATCATCTCAGCCTGAAGGCAGACAGACTCCTCTATCATACCCTGCAATCAGAGGAGTGCAGCAGACATCCCTTCCTGATGTTCCTGAGTTTGCCTTTGCAGCTCAAGGAAATGTGACATGATTGAGTCCAGAGGCTCGCCATCTGACTTGGACTCAGCAATGTTCTGGCCTCCAGCAGTCCTCTGAGTGCTGGACACCTGGGAAGTCCCTGCCGCTGCCTGCTGTGGATCAGATTGTGATCCCAGGCTACTCTAAAGTTAGGTCGCACCTAGTGCGTGTCTCCGCCCTTGTGGAGGGTGTGGGTAAGCGCTGTGACAGCTGTTCAAGAAGGGTGCCTTCGAAGTCCTCTTCAGAGGTTTCTTCGGGGCTTGATTGGAGCCCCCGGGTTATGGACTCCGTCAGCTGTTTCCCAGATGTGTCTGCGAAAGCAAGGGGAGATAATTAGTGCATGGCAGTGGGCTGTGAAAGAGGACACATCACTCACAGCATGGTTGTCTGATGGATGTTGCACTGCTGGATCTTCACTTGGTAGAGCAGCACCGACCTCACTGTCAGCACAGGACCGGTCCCGGTCACCTCCAGCCAGCTGGATGACTCTGTTTTCAAAGTCCATGAGGACCTTGATTTCAGGCATTCCTCCACCAGTTTGTGACCTCTCTGTCTTGTTGTGTTCCAGCTTGTCTTGCATAAATAGAGATGGAGAGAGCGTAAGCAGGATGCCTGCCAAGTCAGATGATAAGTTTGCCTGGCATGCGTGAGTGGTGAGTGGTCCCATGGATGGGATGAGGACAATGATGGTGTGTGTGAGAGTGAATGGTGATGTCCCTTAAACTGGCAGTGAGTGAGGGCCCTGTGGATGTGTGATGGGTTTGAGTGTGTGAGAGTTGACAGCTACGAGAAGAGTAAATTACCCTGGTGGAACAGAGGAGATCATTCATCCTCTTGTGGCATTGGGTGGCTGTCCTCTTTTGAAGGGCGTTAGCGCTGATCACCACTGCCGCTGCCTCCCAAGCTGGATTGGTGATGTTGCTGCTCATTCTGCGGCCAGAGCAGGGGTAGAGGAATCAGGACAAGCCTCCACTATGTCCAAAAGGCATTCGAGGGACGTGTCATTGAACCTGGGGGCTGCAGTCTTCTTGCCTGTCAGGGCCATGTCTTCTTTGCAGCAGTCCTGGGCTGGAATCCGTGAGATGTGCGCGCATGGCTGGACTTTAAATATGGCATCCGGCATGAATAAACGGTGAGGTGATGGTGTGGCGGGCAAATGAGAGCCTGCTTGCCATGGAAATGGCCTGTTTCCCAGGAATGCATAATTAATGCGGTGGTTCTGGGATGATATGGCGTGAAAAGCCATGTTTTACCCGCCCACCACTGCACTGAATGCAACTCTGGGACAACTCTGACCATTATCTAATTGCTTCCCTGTTGGAAAATAACTAGGGACTCCAATCCTAGATGGAACACAAGTCTAGCTGATCTTCTTGAGTTTAGAGTTGGACAACTGAAATAAAATTATTAAACAAGCATTTCTCTTGAATGGATTAAATGCCCTCATGTGAGATATGATCACCCAGCAAGATAACAATAATCTCAAAATGCGCTTAAACTTGTTTTAAGTGGCTAACAATGAAAACTGAATGTGAGCACATTCTCCATCATACTTCACTGTTTAGGGAAGTAATGTATAGGTAAATCATCAAAGAACAAATGGGGACGTGATACATGAATCTTATGACTCTATGACATTGTGGTCTCTGGATCTGGGATGACACAGGAATAAAACTGGTTCAAAACCAATGCGCTAACATGGTGAGATGCAGCATCACAGCTGCCTATACAATGAGATTTCATCTCATAAGTGCCTATACATATGCAACAAATCGACACGTTACAAAAGGGGAGGGAAATGGCATGGCCCTTACAGGTGCCTTACAGATCAGCAGTGCTAAAGATCTGAATACCTGCCACCTTGTTCTATCAGGGAATGGCAGAACAATATAATGTCAAAACTTGAATAAAATGTTGAATATAAATTTAGCCAATTAGTATCGAGTTCTTTCTACTGAGCAAGAATATAATGTTTTATTACTCAAATAAATTGTAAAATTAATTGTTAAATTTCTACATCCAGAAGAGCTGTACGGGCATACTAATTTTTTGCAATTAGTCATGAATGTCTAATTTAAAATTTTATATTCCATTGCATTTCATCCTTTCAACACAAACTTCCACTACCTGCACATATTATCATCAAACTGAGTTTTGTATATTTAATATGATGTAATTTAATTTTGGGGAACTGTTAAAAGGGACTTGATTAAAATAGAATGATGTAGTGATCATCATTTGCACTGTCATTTTTAAAGCTGAACCTTTTCCAAAACTTGGCCTCTCTGGCTTACAAATAACAATACAAATTATGCGGGCTGCCGCAAAATGGATGTCTTAAATTTGCTTAAGACTTCAAAACTCTGGAGATTTACAGAACCTGCTCTGGACAGATTCAGGATGAAACTGGAATTGCATCAGGTCCACCCACACTCGTTAGGTGTAAGAACGATAATATAGTTGAGAATACCTCCTCAGCAATACAAGAACATATATTTGGATTGACAGATGAGAAAGTCTTAGACTTGATCATAGGCATCAGGTGGTGGGACTAAAAGAAAGGAAGGATCAATCAGCGGGGTCCCACTCCTGTTAAAGCTGCTACTTGTTCATTGACACCAGTTGGAAAATGCAAAGGATGTGCATATCAGGTGAAGGCAAATTCAATTTTAAGGCCTTTGCACAGCTTGAACATAAGAAACAGGAGCCCAGAAGAAATACACCAGAGTTTGCTTGTTGTGCTCTTGGCGTGGCGGGCCCCTCCAAGTTTTGGACTTGGGATAAGACCATGGTGGCATTAATTGCCCACTTAAAGGCCTCAATTGGCCCGCCATGGACTTAAATCAGGTGGAGGCGGGAAGGTGATGGGATCTCTGCCTGGCACCCCCCCGCCCCCCAACTTGATTAAATGCCTCCCCACCGCACCACCAAACTCGCCATGCGGGCAGGCATAAGATTCCGGTCAATATGTCTGAAATAATAATCAGCACAAATTAAATGCTACATTGAAAAAGCACTGTATGTTAATTCATAAAGACAGTGGGAGCATTGTTATAACCAAGATGAGCATGTGGGTTTGGGTGCAAGTGAGGGGTTAGAAATGGAAAATAAAATGTGAATGAATCTGGAAGTCAGGTCCAGCCCACTGAATCCCATGTTCAACTCAAACACATTAGGTTGCTTGCACTCAATCCCCTTGGGAGAGGCTTGTTGCCTATTAACATACGCTAATCATTTAACTGGAACAATATCTCAACACACTTATGAATTTCCCAATGCATCTACATATTCCCAAGCTTCCTGTAACTTAAACAGTGTAAAGTAAAGCAAGGCAAGAACGCAGCATTGATTGTAGAGGTGGATGAAGCTCATGGAAATATGGCATCAAGCCTATAACATAGCAGAGTATAAAAAGCAGTTGAAGCTACAGGCATCAATTTAGGAAGAAGAAGAGGAGCAGCAACCGATAATAAAATGTAAATACAGATACATAGGAACTTGAGAGGCTATTTAGCCTCTCAAACCTGTTTTCCTATTCAATGAGATCATGGTTGATCTACAACTGTTTCCCCAATTATAATTTTAATGGTATAACATACTCCCAATTTGGGCTTGCGGATCCTGATCCAACTGGTGATTACATTTCTTATACAGCTTGATTGCTTCTTGGAATATGATGGGAACAAGAGAACAAGTTGCAGGGTGAGTAGCAAGCTGGCTAGAAATCAGAAAACAAAGTGAGTGTTAAAGGTAGATATTCAGATTGGCAAATGGTAGAAAATCATGGAGCTCAAGGCCAAGGCTTGGAGCTCAGAACACTGTTGTTCACTAGTTACATAAATGCTTTGGACTTGTTAATCAGAATTAGATTTGCAAAATTTGCAGATTGCTAATTAAATAGAGGCAGCAGTTAATACAACAAAGGACATGACAAAATACAAAAGACCTTAGTAAACTTGCAGAATGGGCAAGTAAATGACTTCGATATAAAAAAGTGTGATATAATACATTTTATTATGAAGGATAAGGCCACATACCTTTTGGAAAACAAATGCATAAATGGGATAGAGAAGCAAAGGAAGCTGGAGATAGATATATCAATCACTAAAAGTAGTGATGCACGTTAATAAGACCATAAAAAAAGGTAAAAGATCACTGGGGTTTATTTCTAGTGAGATAGAATTCAAAAGCAGAGGTTATGTTAAACTTGTATGGAACCTTGGTTAGGCCACACTTGAGTACTGTGAATAGCTTTGATCTCCATATTATAAAATGAAATAGTGACACTGGAGAAGATGAAAAAATGACTTAGTAGAATGATACCAAAACTTAGAAGTTATACCGATCAAATTGAACATACTGAGGTGTGACCTGTTAGTGTTATTGAAGATGTAAAAACAATAAGCATAGAGAAAGTGTTTCCACTTGTGTTCAAGACAAGAATGAGGTACCACAAAAATGACTTAGCCACTAATAAAAGCAATAGATTTCAAGAGAAACTTCTTTACCTAGAGGATGGTGAGAAAAGTACAAGGAGTCATTGAAGTGACTGGCGTAGATGCATTTAAGGGCACATGAGGGAGAAAGAGATATGTTGATGAGCTTAGGTGAAGATTGGTGGGAGGAGGCTCATGTGGAGCATAACATGGATCTATTGGGTTTAGTGGTATGTTTCTGAGCTGTAAATGCTACGTCATTATTATTTTCTTAGCAAAAGAAACAATTTTAGAAATCTGGCTCATTGATTTGGAGGAACTGCTGAACCTGGCATCACAATAGTTTTTCTTTTGTCATGATTTACTGGTAAGGTTATGGTTTTAATTTTTTAAATATTTACTTTGAAGGTATGCACATTGACTCTGACCAATCCTACCATTATTTTCTGGACACTTGGAAAATAATGGGAGGATTGGGCAGAGTCAACTTGGGTTTATGAAAGGGAAATCATGCTTAACAAACCTGTTGGAGTTTTTTGAGAATATTATTAGCAGGATAACTAAAGAAGAACAGTGGATGTGGTGTATTTGGATTTTCAGAAGGCTTTTGATAAGGTCGCGCACAAGAGGTTAGTAAGCAAAAATAGAGCACATGGGATTGGGAGTAATATACTGGCATGGGTTGAAAATTGGTTAATGGACAGAAAACAGAGCGTAGGGATAAATGGATCGTTCTCAGATTGGCAGGCTGTAACTCGTGGGACACCGCAAGGATCTGTGCTTGGGCCCCAGCTATTCACCATCTATATCAATGCTTTGGTTGTGGGGACCAAATGTAATATTTCCAAGTTTGCTGATGACACAAAAATTGGTGAGAATGTGAGGAAGATGCAAAGAGGCTTCAAGGGGATTCAGAATGGTTAAGTGAGTGGGCAAGAATATGGCAAATTGAATATAATGTAGAAAATGTAAGCTTATCTACTTTGAGAGGAAAAACAGAAATGCAGAGTATTTTTTAAATGGGGAGAGATTGGGAATTGATGTCCAAAGGAAGCTGGGTGCTCTTATTCATAAGTCACTGAACATACAGGTGGAAAAAACAATTAGGAAGGCAAATGGTATGTTAGACTTTATTGCAAGAGGATTTGAGTACAGGAGTAAGCAAGTCTTGCTGCAGTTGTAAGCAGCCTTGCTGAGAACACACCTGGAGTATTCATACAACTTTGGTCTCTTTACCTAAGGAAAGATATACTTGCGATAGAGGCAGAGCAATGAAGGTTCAACAGACTAATCCCTGGGATGGCGGGATTGTCCAATGAAGAGAGATTGAGGAGACTGGGACTGTATTATCTAGAGTGTTCAAAGAATGAGAGATGGCTTCATTGAAGTGTACAAAATTTTTACAAGGCTCGACAGGGTAGATGCAGGAAGGATGTTTCCCCTGATGGGAGGAAGTTCTAGAACCAGAGGACACAGTTTCAGAATAAGAGGTAGGCCATTTACGGACTGAAATGAGGAGGAATTTCTTCAGTCAGAGGGTGGTGAATCTTTGGAATTCTCTATCCCAGAGGATTGTGGAGCCTCCGTCACTGAACATGTTCAAAGCAGAGGTTGATAGTTTTCTAGATACCAATGACGTCAAGAGATATGGAGATAGTGCAGGAAGACAGGGTTGAGGTAGAAAATCAGCCATGATCTAATTAAATGGCAGAGCAGGCTCGAGCGGCTGAATGGCCTATTCCTGCTTCTATGGTCATATCTTTCTATTAGTTTATTTCACAACATTTGCAACCTTCCGCAGTTTGTGCACTAAAATTAACTGCATAGGTCATAACTATTTATGGCTTTATTGAGTTAAGCAACTTGTAATGAAAACCAGTTTCAAAGCACATTTTAAAAATGCCATGTTTTGGTATTATCCTCCTGCTCATAGTTTTAAAATTAAGCCATACATAGTTTTTCCTGACCGTGCAAAACTGCACCTAATAATTTCAGAACATTCTAATATTGTGGCATAATGTTTTGAAGGGGAAATGAAAGGGAGCTACAATGAAGAATGGGGAGCATTTGCATTCCCTGATTTTAAAAGTGTGTACATAAATGAAGCAGACAATTGCTTTCATGTAATGTTATTGATTCTTTAAACATCATCGATCAACTGAATGAAACAACGGTGACTAGTGGCTCTGCTGCATTAAAAATATTAGTTTACATTTAATGATAAATAGAATAATCTCCAATGCAATAAGGATTGCAGAATTATTCCCAGCTCCAGTGCCTAACGAAACATACGTCAACTTGGCTTAGCAGCACTCCCACAATTAAGAATAAAGAATGAAGCTCACATCCCAGCCCAGAGCTGACGAGCACAATCCAAGCTGATATGTGAATGCAGGGACTGAAGGAATGCTACATTGTCGGAGGGGTCATGCATCATATGGGACAGTTCTGTTTGCCTGTTCCTGTGAATGAGATGGATTTTAGGATGGTGGTCAGCCCTCCGAAGAGCAGTGAGTTCACTTGGTGTTTCGACCAACATTTCCTTGTAATCAACAGCACCAAGGAAAAACGTTCATCTATTTGCTGTTTGGAAAATTCCCAGCAATATTCATTGTATGTCATTCACTGTATATCAAAGCAGCTTGAGATGTTGCCGAGTGATACGATAAAGTGCTACGTGGATTCATGGTTTTCTCTAAACTTAGAACAAAATAAATAACCGGGCGTAATTGATGGCAATGTCGGGTTTGAATGGACATGTGCACTTCAGTTTTGCTATCCCTGTTTTTATGCAAGTTGATGCATTTGCTATAGACTAGTTTGTTCAAGGTCACCATTATATAGAAATTCATTACCAAGTTACCAGACTACCCCCGCCACAATTTTCTCCCATCGCTAATTAAATCCTATTAATTTATTTTGCATATTAATAGCCTGTGTTAGATTCTGTTAACACAAACTAAAGCATTACAGTTAATTAAATGAACTTCCTTTGGTTTTCTATTTTAATTTCTTATGATTACTTTGAAGTGCTACATTGTTCTGGCCGATCAGTTCCAGTGCAAGAATAACAGAGTTTTATTTTCTGAAACCACTGACTGGATGATTTGCATATAAGCATCAAAGGCAATAGGACGTTAACCATCTGAGGACTGCAGTAGCATGTTGAATCACAAAAAAATTGAACAAAAAACAAAAATAAAAACAGAAAATGCTGAAAATACCCAGTAGGTCAGGCAGCATCTGTGGAGAGAGATGGAGTTAATGTTTCAGATTGATGACCCTTCATCAGGACAGAAGAAAAAGGAAAAAGCTGATTCAGAATGCTCTATAATTCCTAGAAATTCCACTTCAAAAACTGCAAGCTTACAGAAAACATGTTAGTTTTAACACTAGGGAGAAGTTCTACACATTTTGAAGCTGAAAGGACTTTCATGAATTCAAGTGGAACTTTAGTTGAAGGCAATGGTGAACCATTACTGAAAACAGCCAAGAAAACTGCTAAGGATGGCATCAGCACTAACAACAAAGTTTACATACGTATTTTTGACAGCATCATCTTTTGCTACTATAAACGTCGACTTACAGGACTAACAGTGACTGCGACCTTTAGTTGTGTGGAACATAAATTCAAGCTATTAAAAGATAGCTCTCTCCAGGTGAAGAGTGCAGTCTGCTCAATCTCTAGAGGCAGGAGAAAAATAGAGAGTCCAAACCATGTCTAAACTGGAATGGTGACATTTTCTCAGAAAAAAATATTCATCAAAAATTACTTATTTCTCTTACGGAACTGCAAATTAAACTGGAAAAATAGTATTGCTGAAAAGTTCAAAAAGATATTCTGTGATAAGTAATTGTAAGGCATGTATAAGGAAATAGTTCATCTCAAATTAACAATTTCATGCACAAAATGGATAAACAGATTTATTTCTTTGCAAATGTCAGTGTTTAAATCAAATTCTCAGTGATAAAATCTTGATGGAATGTATATTGTTGCAAAAATCTAGTTCATAATCCTTATGTTTTAGAATATAACTTTTGTTTAGGAATTAAAGGGTTAAGTGTAAGATTAATAGCAAAGCTGAGATAAGAAACTGATAAACAACCCTGACATAATGGTAAATCAAACAAGGCTAGGTTTCATTAACCTGTATTTATCTTACAAGATCAAAGGTGATAATGAAAAAAACTTAAAACAATAGGTGACCCATTCTGGAGCTCTGAGAAAGACAGGGTGTCTATGTTTATTTCTGTACAAGAAGCTAAAAGCTCGCAATTCTGAGAAAGTGGGTTGAAAAACTCCAATAGAGATAGAAATTATTCATTTGGGTTACATAATAAAAGAGTTGTATTGAAGGTAACATAATTTTTTTGCATTTCTGTTTGAATCATCCCAAAGCATGTCACAATGCCATGCCTATAGTGATTCAGGATGGCGCCTTGGTTAGGAGGTTCTTTTGTTTAATTGATCTGTGTGTGTTTGCTGACCAAGATCAAGCAGTTCAGTTTGGGAACAGATAGAAGCAGTTGCAGTTTTAGTCTAGGTGTAGACTGCAGCTCATAGGGTTGGGAGAGCCAAAAAAAATGTTAGTCAGTTAGACCTGCTCTTCAAGCAAAGAAAATACTAACTTTGTCATTCACCATGTGGAAAGCAGATGGGGCTCTATCTTGGTTTGGATTTCATGAGGGAAAAGCAACCGAAAGATTTGTTCTAGCTTGCAGCTAGTGGAAGAGACCTACAGTGATCATTACAGAGCCCTGTCACTTAAAACAGTTAGCAGAGTTAACTTGTAAAGCTGTGGGAAGTCAGTTGAGTATCTGCCAGCAACCTGAACAAGGAGCTGAGGTATCCACAGTTGTGAGGTCTGTGAAGAAAAGGCGGCCGGGGGGTTGGGGGGGGGGTGGGGGGGGGGGGGGGGTATGGAGGGCAATGGCATACCTTGAATTGGTCCCTGGAAAAGTGAATCAACTTTCAAGATTTTGTAAGTTAAGGCAACTCTTGGGGAGAAGTATGAACTAAAACTGAGTTCATTCCATAATGAATTATAAACTATAGTGTTAGGTTAAAATGCTGGCTTTCTTTAATTCTTCATGCATACAGTAAAGTTTGCTTTTTTCAAAAGAAACCATAAAATCTTACGGCACAATTATGTCAGTTAATTGCTGGGTGTTCTGATTTCTTCTTTAAATGTTAACAGACCCTAACAGGATCATAGCAGTACATGATCACAGAAGTGCCAGACTATTCCTGTGATGTGCAGGATTGTTTTTTCACAATTTGTAAACTTACCTAGCAACAGCCTGAAACAGCCACACTGAAATGCCTGCTATACTTGGATGCAAAAGGTGGTCATACATTTATGATAGCAGGGTGATAAGGGTTAAAAGAGAAATGCGGATATTGAAATAAAAATGTAACATATGGCAAGTAGGTCATTTCAGCATCTGAAAAAGGAATACAAGCTGATAATTTCAAAGAGATGGGTATTCAAAACCAATGATGGATTCTGCTGAAACAGTACACTAAAAGAACAATCTTTCGAATACCAACTGTTCTATTTCCAGTGTTTTCTACTTATATTGTAGGGTATTTTGAGACAGCTAGGAGAATTCAGAATTGCATGTTTGTAGTGGCTACACTCCAGCAAATAGAGCAACAATTAACAAATTAGCATCTACAATGGTGAGAAAGGAGCATGGGCTGTAATACTATATACTTAAAGAGGAAATTACTCTTATTATTGTACACTCTAACAGAAACAAAGTGGGGGTGTTTTAGATTAAGTAATAATACATTTTATGTGTAGTAAAACCATTTTTAGTCTGTGCTGAATTAACTGATCTCAGCTGGACGATAATTTGGATAAAATGACTGGTCTGAATGTCATTGGGCAAAGACAGGGAAAATAATCAATAGGAGTTCCCATGGTTGACTTTTATCCCATGACTCCTGCTGGAAACAGGACTGCACTTCACTCTAATGTCTGACACACTGAAATAACCTTCTGCATTCACTGTAAACCCTTACATGTCTCTTCTTTCCTTTTTCTTCTTCGGCATTCCCTCAGGAAAGAGGATGATTTACTGCCACTCCAATTCAATCGGTTCTGAGATGGCTGATTAGCCCGATGCGTGATCTGCAGACTCTGCCACAGACAGGGCGGGTGGTGTTTGAAGGGTTGGGTAGATGAGTTGTTGGCAGATTTGTGCACTCCCTCCGATGTCTCAAATTTGCCTCTGTGTGTTCCTGACTAAGTCTCATGATATGTTTGGTGCCATCCCAAAAGAATCCTCTCCATTTTGGTTGGTCAAAAGCCAGGAACTCCCATGAGTTGGCGGGGATGATTGACCTCTTCAAGGATGCTTTGTGGGTATTCCTGAAACATTTCCACTGCCCTCCTGGGAGTCTCCTGTTGCGAGTGAGTTGTGAGTAGGACAGTTGCTTCGGGAATCTGGTGTCAGGTGTACGAATGACATTTCCATCCAGCAGAGCTCGTTTTGAGTGATTAGCATCTCAATGCAGGGTATGTTGGCTTGAGAGAGGATCGAGCTGTTAGACTGCCATTTTGCCACTGGATTTGGAGGGTCTTGCAAAGGCACTGCTGGTGGTACTTCTCCAGTTCTTCGAAGTGCCTGCTTGAGGTTGTCCAAGTCTCTGAAGTATACAGGAGTGCAGAGATCACTGTTGCTTGGGAAACAATGACCTTAGTCTTATTCACCCTAAACCCATACCAGCTCTCATCATTTATCTCCTCCTTTAAAAGCCTTCATAAACAACAGCAACTTGCATTTATATAAGCACCTTTAACATAGTAAAAATATCCCAAGGTGCTTCACAGGAGTGTTATCAGACAAAATTTGACATCAAGCTAATTAAGGGGATAGACAACTAAAAGCTTGGGCAAAGACACCGATAAAAGAACTTCAAAGGAGGAGAGAGAGGTGGAGAGGAATAGAGAGAGACTCTCGAGTTCCAAGCTGAGACAGCACAAGGCAGAGCAACCAATGATACAGCGATGAAAATTGGTGTTCTGGGAAGAGGCCAGAATTGGAGCAGAGTACAGATCTTGAAGGGCTGTACAGCTGGAGGAAGTCAAAGAAATTGGGAAAGGGTGGGCCATGGAGAAATTTTAACGTGAGGATGACAAGTTAAAAACAAATTAATGAGTGGACAGACCGGGAGCAAATGTAGGTTATCGATAGCAGGAATGATTAGTGAACTGGATGTGGCGCGAGTTAGGATATAGAGAGATGAGTTTTGAATAGCCCAAGTTTATAGCTCATTATTTTGCAACTATTTATTCCCCACTCCAAACTCTCCCTCTGAGTTTCTGTGTCTGTCTGTTTCCTTCCTGACTCTGTCAGGTGTCTTGGGATGTTGTACAATGTTAAAGGCACTGTATAAGTGCACATTGCTGCTGTCTGGATTGAAATGCAAACAATGTACTGAGGGGAATGGTCAGTACTAACAGATCTGAACCACATTATAAGTAAGTGCATTCAGGAGCAGAGGGGAGAAAAAGAAGAAAGGAAAGCATTCCTTTTGAATCCTAAATTCTAATAATTCCACCAACTTCATGTAGCAAGGCCCACTGAGAAGTACCTATCCTAATAACATACCTGATTATTAGTGCAGTAATGGATGAGTGAAGTCATCTGTAAATACGAAGTAGTAATAGCTACAGCCTCACTCTGTAGGATGCATTCTATACAACCATCCTTATTATACTGCATATAAATAGGCAAACTAGAAACTCCTCAAATGAAGTAAACTGCAATAAGACTGAGAAGGTGGAATACAGACAGCAGCTGTACACTTAGTGCCATGAATGGAATGTAATAAGGGGCAGGAATCCAATTGTGAGAGAGATTGCGAAACATCTCTATGGAAACCTGGCATTCCATTCAGATTCAATCCCTCACTCTTTGACATGTGATTGAATCCAGCTACTGAATTCCCCATGGCAGGAAACAGGCAGTTCACTTGGTTGGAAGAAGGGGAAATGAAAGTGTTAAATGCGAGGTCCATCAGGTTATATAATCTCTTCTGATTTGTATTATCACCAAAACCAGATTTTTATGTTCATTTTCTCTGTACAGCATAGTGTGGATTTGATGTGAATTAAGAAACCTGGCAGGCATGTGATTTTTTTTTCTAACCCCTGCAATGCAGACTATCTGATTTAATCTCTAACAAAGCACCATTGCAATTACACATGATAAGAGAGACCAATACAATTATCTAACCAACCTAATCTTACATTACATGCAGTGTGCAATACATGTGTGCTATGCCTCCTGAAAATAAAGAAAATTTAATAAATTCACACAAATATGAAAGTTATCAATGAATTTAAAAATGTAATTTTCCACCATCATGTTACAAGCTCAGAAATGTAGATTCAAGAAGCCTATAAACACTCACAGGGTAAGATGGAATGCCAATCTTTACAGAATAATAAACATTTATATTTTATTGGTGTTGCATGTTGAAGCAAACATTTTTAAGCCTGCTTCTATCTGCTCCAAGAAATGGGCTAAATCTCCATTTCCACTTGTCAGCCTGCTTTTAAATGCAAATGTGTGGCATAAAGAGTAGTTCTGTGATTGTAGATGAATAGCACTACATCACTGAAAATAATTACTGCAGCTGTGTATACGGTTTAATGTTTTGATTACGTGGAGGGTATACCTAGGAAAGGAAGCTTTGGAATAACATCCTAACACACCAGGTTACTTGGGCAACAAGACAACAATCATCCATCATCTCTGATAGAGCTATCTGTTCTACTGAGCAAGTGGAAGAAGGTGGATAGGTTTGGGTGGGGGGAAGTGTGAGACACTCAGTACATTTCTTCAATCCTTTAACTGCATCTGCACAATGCAAGGATAACTATATGCAGCTTATTGGTCCATTTTTTAATGCTATAATAGAATACAATCACCAGTTTATCACTTGACAAGACTGATCAATGACTCACCTGCCTGGGGTTGGAAAAGAAGTGGGTTTCTAAGTTTCCTTAAATCAAAGCTGAAAACCTGGACGATGGGAGATTTGAACCAAGAATCAATAATCCAATACCCAAGTTCAACAGAACCACAGTCCACCTGAGTCCTGATGAAGGTCAGCCAGCTAACCAGCTCTATTAATGGGAGTTAAGAAGGTGGACCTGCCATGGATCCAATAACACAGCTGTCAATAAGGAAAATTCATGGAAAGAACAAAGAACGGGCATTTAGGTAGCACAACCTTGGGATGCTTTGGAGCCAATGAAATGTCTTTTGAAGTGTAGGAAATGTGGTAGCTAATTTGCACAGAGCAAGGTCCCAATTAGACAAAGTAACCTGTTTCAGTGATGTTGGCTTAAGGATACACACCGGCCATGGCATCAGCTCTTCTTCAAAATATGCCACAGGATCTTTTACATCAACCTGAGGGAGCAGGACTTGGTTTTACATCTCATCTGAAAGACCACACCTCTGAGAGTGCAGCACTCCCCTAATACTGCACTGAAGTGTTAGCCTAGCTTACGTGCTCAAGTCTCTAGAATGGGCCTTGAACTAACAACTCTCTGATTCAGAAGCCAGAGTACTAACACTGAGGCACAGCTGATACTTGCTACTCCACTCCATCTTGACACCCATTCCTAAAAAAGAGGCAGTATGATCATGTAGGTCAACGTGCTAACAAATAGGGTAGTCCTAGCTGTACCAGCAGAAAAAGCTTTACAGTACTCCATGACAGAAAAATACATGTCAGTTACCTGACTGAGCAAATAAAAATAAATCAACTTGGAAAATTATATATTTTTGATGTCTGTTTATGTAAACATTCATTCAAACTTCCATTCCCATAAAAATATACCCCACTATGATTTTAGTTAGGTGAGAATGTCAGAGGCACTGCTTATAGAACGCCCAAGAAACCAAGCAGAATATACTGGCAGTATGGAAGCATTCAAGACATTGGGTGGAATCGCCCCAAATTTGCACTAATTGCAGTAGCGGAAGGGTAAAATGACATTTTACCTGCATTGGCGGCTTTTCGCACAATATCGTCCCAAGCTGCCATATGTTAATTATGCAATCCCAGGAAACATGCCATTTCCCTGGCGGGCTCTCATTCGCCTGCCATGCCATCACCTCGCCGCTTCAGTACAGTGGGGGCCATATTTAAAGTCCAGCTGCGCGCACACATCTCGGTGCTTCCAGCCCATGACTGCTGCAAAGAAGACATGGCCCTGAAAGGCAAAGAGACTGCAGTCCCCAGGTTCAATGACACGTATCTCAAGCACATTTTGGACACAGTGGAAGCCTGTTGTGTTGACTTCTACCTCAGCTCTGGACGCAGGATGGGCAGCAATATCACCAAGGCGGTGGCAGCGGTGGTCAGTGCCAACGCCCTGCAAAAGTGGGACAGACACCCAGTGCCACAAGAGGATGGATGATTTCCTCCATTCTGCCATAGTAAGTCACTCTTCTCATCACTCTCAACTCACACTCACAAGCTCATCACTCTCAACTCACACTCACAAGCTCATCACACATCCACAGGGCCCTCACTCACTGCCGCTTCAAGGGACATTACCATTTACTCTCTCAATTGTCCAACTTCATTATTCTCATCCTGTCCATGGGACCAATCACCATCTACTCATGCCAGGCATACTCATCATCTGGACTGGCAAGCATCCTGCTTACACTCTCTCCATCTCTGTTCATGCAAGGCAACAGGGAGAGGTCGCAGACCAGTGGAGGAATGCCTGAAATCAAGGTCCTCACAGGCTTTAAAAACAGAGCCATTCAGCTGGCAGACAAGGATCTGGACCATTCCTGTGTTGATGGTGAGGTCGGCGCTGCTCTACCACGTGAGGATCCAGCAGTGGTACATCCATCAGACAATCATGCCATGAATGATGTGCCCTGTTTCACAGGCCACTGCCATGCACTAATTATCTCTCCTTGCTTCCACAGGCATATCTGGGAAACGGCCGACGCAGTCCATGACCCAGGACCTCCAATCAAGTCCTGAAGAAACCTCTGAAGAAGAATCTGAAGGCAGCATCCTTGAAGTCCCATCACAGCGCTCACCTACACCCTCCTCCAGCGCACAGGCACACACCTCAGTGGGACCTAGCTTTAGAATAGCCTCGGGATCACAATCTGGTGAGCACATCACACTGTCTGATCCGCAGCAGGCGGCAGCAGGGACTTCCCAGGTTTCCGGCACTTGGAAAACTGCTGGAGGCCAGAATGTTGCTGAGTCCGAGTCAGATGACGAGCCTGGACTCGGTCATGTCACAGTTGCTGGTGCCGCAAAAGCAAGCTAGTGGACATCAGGAATGGATGTCTCCTGCACTCATCAGATTGCAAGGCACGCTACAGGAGTCTGTCCGCCTTGAGGCTGAGGTGATAGTACCAGCATGCCAATGCATTGAGGTCAACACTGGTAGGATGGCAGCCGCTATGGAGACCTTGGTCCAGGATGTCGCTCCTGCACTGTGCGAGGGCTCAACTCCATTGCTGGCATCATAGTTGACCTCCAATGCTGTACTGTCTCACTGTGTACGAGAGAGAGATGCGGAGCTGCTTGATCTTACTCCAGCTACCCCTTCCCCACAAGGAGACAGTGAGGGGCCCTTGGGCATCAATAGAGAGGAGGGTCAGCAGATGTTACCGGGGCCATCCATCGAGGTGACTCTGGGAGCGTCCAGCCCATCCGAATCCCCCCTTCCTGTGACCTCAGAAGCTCTGGCTCCACAGGCCGAGCATGGTGCCACTGCCACATAGCAGGACCCCAAAAGCAGGCCGGGGCCCTCAAGGTCTCGGCTCTCTAGAGGGCTCCCGTCAAGGTCATCACAGACAGGGCTTAGCGGTCAGCCGACTGCCTCCACCTCCACTTTGGATGTCCAGGAAGCACAAAGACATAGAGGCAGGTTTAGGAAAGTTAAGATGTAGTGTCACAGCCTGGGCATGGGTATTAATCGGCCTCACATTCCCTGCACAGAATACGGAAGCCTGCACTTTGACAGTGCTTGTCATTACTGCCAGAATGTCATGAGCAGGCATCACAGAGTACCGTCATTCTCTTTGTGTACTCTCAGTGCCTTAAAGGTGGGGATGGCCTCCATCTCTTCAGCATCTGTGACCAGTGACACTGTGCTCCTGAACGGATCAGGTGCTGAAGGTGGACAAAGGATCAAACGCTTTTGAAGTTTTGTGGCTGCGTCTCTACGATATGACTCTGATAACAGAGCGCAAGCAAACTGCCCTCATCCAGACAGGAGTCAGACATTCTCAGGGGCAATGTGAAGATCTATGGAGTGTCCTCACTGCATGTTGTCATCATTCTCCTGCATTTAAGCAACTATTAGGGCCTCCACTGCATCTCCATGGCAGAAGCATTATCACAGAGGGTATGTGCACTGCAATAAGGTAGATTGGAGTCAAACATTCATAAGATGCAATAACAAAAATACCTGGAAAAACTCAGCAGGTCTGACAGCATCTGCAGAGAGGGATACAGTTGACGTTTCAAGTCCGTATGGCCCTTCATCAGAAGGGTCATACGGACTCGGAACATCAACTGTATCCCTCTCCACAGATGCTGTCAGACCTGCTGAGTTTTTCCAGGTATTTTTGTTTTTGTTCTAGATTTCCAGCATCCACAGTATTTTGCTTTTTTCATAGATGTAATGTTCATAGATGCAATGGATCTTACAGTGTCTCCTCACTGCATGTCGTCATCAGCTTCCACAAATCTAGCAGAAATGAGGGCCTCCCAAGTGCACCTGCCTCGTCTGGCCAGTGCAAGGGCCTCATTCCTATCACTGTTGCCTTCGAAGACCTCCTCACACTCAGCCCAGTTGGTGCCCTCATCGGAGGAGACCTCCAGCTCCTCCACCTCCCCCTCAACCAGCTCCTCTCCTCGTTGCAGCACCAGGTTGTAAAGGACACAGCAGACAACAACGATGCATGACACCCTCGATGGACTATATTGAAGGCTCCACCAGACAGGTTTAGGCACCAGAACCTCATTTTCAGTATTCCTGATGGTCTGCTACACCAGGTTGCGAGTTGCACCATGAGCCTTGTTATACCATCGCTCTGCTGCAATCTGAGGCTGCCGTGCGGGTGTCGTAGGCCACATCCTCTGTGGGTAGCCCTTGTCCCCAAGAAGCCATTCCTGCAGCCTCTGTGGACACTGGTAGACTTAAGGGGTCTGTGGCCAACTGAGAATGTAGAAGTCAAGCACACTTTGTGCAGCATGTGATTGTGGTGGTCGCACACCAGCTGAACATTCAGCGAATGGAATCCATTGCAGTTGACATAGTTGACCGTGTGTTGTGATGGAGATCTGAGAGCCATGTGAGTGGAGTTGATGGCGTTCTGCACCTGTGGGAAACCTGAGATCTGGGAAAATCCAATCACTCTTGCATCTTCGCTCTCCTGGTCCCAGCTGAAATACACAAAGTTGTGTGCCCTTACGAAGATGGCATCCGTGACTCATGGATGTATTTGTGGTTAGAGGCTTGTGAAATCCCACAGAGGTCACCTGTGGAGCCCTGAAAGGAGGCACTGATGTAGAAATTGAACACCATGGTCACTTTCACATCCACTGGTAGTGGATGCCCTCCATGTCCATGTGGTGCCAAATCTTGCAGTACCTGGCAGATGTGACCGACCAGTCCCTTAGACATGCACAGTCTTTGGCGACACTGGTTCTCGGTCATCTGCAGGAATGAAAGGTGGTGTTTATAGACCCTGGGTCTAGCTAGGCACCGAACAGCGACGGCTTGCTGTGGCTCTTGGGTGTTGTGTGCAAGAGCCCCAGCGCACCATCTTCCAGAGGGTACTGCTCCTCCCTCTGCACAGCCAGGCACCTCAGTCGCTCTCTTCTCAGTCATCTTTGCTCTCTGTTAGCAATGAGGCTCCATGATCCTGATGTACTCCTCCTGCAGGATGAAAGAGAGATGTGTGGGTTAGCATGAGTGTCCTAAAAACCTCTCTTGGTTAAGTGCGAAGGCCCCTTAATGCATCCCGGAGATTACTGGTCACTACTTGGATGGCCAGAGATTTGTCACTGCATGGCTGCCCGAAGCCCCACCCACCTCCATCCCACTCCATCCAGCTTTGTCCAACTGGACTGCACGCTGTGCTCTCAGCTCAGGCACAGGCATTCTCTTAACCTGCACAACAAGGCAGCACTGTTAGTTTGAACCATGGGGGAGACTGTTCCAAACCAGATGATGACATTGCAAGGGGCTGTGAGCGCCTCCACAGTGACTGCTCCACAGCCAGCTTTAGGAAGGGGATTGTACAACGTGCCTAGTTATCCAACTGATCTGCAGTCCACTAAAACACTCATTACTTTGCAGCCTGTGCCCAAGGGGTGAAAAGTTCTGGAGCACTTGATGCCTCTGCGTTGCTTGAGTGGGCAGATAAGCTAGAAACCCGACGTGAATCAAATCAATGTGGATGCACCTGAACTCTCTCAGCTGCAGAGGAATGGTCACTTTGTACAAGGTTTCCCTAATGCATGGCAGCTTCCCTCGCTCACCCTGCCTCCTCACCCCACTTGTGGTTATGCTGTACCTTCAACTGCAGGGCAGCCCTTGCTGCCCCGCCCCCCCACCAAGTTGCCTCAATCGCAGGGCAGCCCTTGCACCCTGCCATCTCAACCTTCAAATCCAACAGGCAACCCGGGTGAGCACTCTGCAACATCACTGTGCACTCACCTCCGAGATCCCCTCAAAATACAGCCCGCCAAGTGCACGCCTTTTATATGCTGCCGTGAAACATGTCAGCGTGATTTCACGCTGACATGGGCGGACGATCCGGCAAGGCGGGGGGGGTGGGGCCAGCCGGGTCAGGTGCGATGGTTCCGGCAGACTGGGCTTATAATAATATGCAGATGTATCACAATGAGATTCCCAATGCCCAATGGCGGGAAACACGGCCCTCTATCAGTGGGTGGAACAGACAGTCGCAAACTGCTTTCCCGACGTCATGAAATGGTTTTTTGTCTTCTCGCCATATTGCCTGCTCCCGCCACTGAACATGCCCAACACCAGCGGGCATGGGTGATTCCGCTCATTGTAAACAAAAATGTTGAAGATCGTTCAGCATAGTTTCTGTTAGTTCTGCATCTTATTCTGGATAAAGCAGCTGGGTAATTGAAATTTCGCTGAAACACATGGTGTATTGCAAGATCAAAATTCTTTTACTGTAGTCACCATTTTTATTCTTGTATGCAGCTTCATCAGTTGAATAACAGATCAAAAGTAAGTTTGTTCTCTGAAAGTAGTTGCGGCGAACCAATTAACAATCTGAAGATTTGTATAATCCAGACAAAAAGAGTTCAATTTTGCGATCCTGAATTTACAAGTGATCTTATTACACCAAACGACCAAGTGATTCAGAATGGTTGGTAGCTCCAATTAGATGATGCTTTGTCAATGAGATTAGGAAAGTAAGACATTAAGACAAAGTCTTCACATCTAACAAGAGAAACTAAACAATTGTACAAAACCTGACAAGATCAATACCAAAACTAACACAATGATGCATGAAAGTCAAGCTGAAACAAACACTTTGGGGTGAACTTCCATCTTTGGTGCTACTGTCATGGATACCAGGAGCTGTGTTTAACAGACAAAGAATCCTGGCCCACCAATTGGTCATACCAGAAGCTCTGTGCCAGCAACACTTGAGATAAAGGTTTAACACAATGTGACATGGTTATCATTCATTGGACATGAAGAAAATAAATGTTAATTTGTGTTTTGATGGAAAAATGCACATCACATTAAATGCTGTGATAGTTCAGTGGGTAAATGCAATGCATTTCAGAGCCACGCAGAACAAAAAAATCTCAGGTTAAATGCAGAGTCTGTGCTAAGTTAACTTATTTCAACTGGGATAGCAATTTGGGCATTACAATCAGCTTTAGCTGTTCTCCACCGGAGAGAGGAATAATCAGCTCAGTGTTCCTGAACCTGATTGCTATCCAGAGACTGCTGCTGGAAAATGAACATGCAGCATGATGGAGGACTAAATTGGGCACCCTGTGATACCCTCTTTCACTGGATAGCTTGCTGATACTCACTCTCTAGGTTCACACTTAAAACCCTGCAATATGGCGTGAAACAAATACTTCAAAAAAAGTCAGTGCATTCAGGAGAGAAGGCAACAGAAGAGTAGAAATTAGTTAAAAATAGCATTTGAGCCTTCATCATGATTACAACGTCCATCACATGGAATCTACCCATGTCCAACCAGGAGAATCAGCATCAAGGGAAAAAAAGCACAAGTTTGTATGAAACAGGCACATGAAGTCCATAGCACATTATTAGGTCTAAATATATCTTTTAAGTAATTTCAAGACTGGCATATCATTCCAAGTATCAGCTGGTATTATAAACCTCTCAAGCTTTGTTCCAGTTGATTATAGCATCACTTGACTCAAGCTATCCCTAGTTATTCATTAAACCACTTACAAGCAAAATAATGTGTATTTAGCAGTCCTCACTGTTGAATAGCAACAGTGACAAGTTGGGAACATGCTACTTAACAACACATCAGGTAGAATATTTTAAATATTGCAGTCTTCAAGTCCTGGAACTCCATCCCAAACATCACTGTGGGCGTATTTACACCACATGGACTGCAGCAGTTCAAGAAGACAGCTCACCACCACCTTCTCAAGGGATATTAGAGATGGGCAATAAAAATGCTGGCCTAGCCAGCGACGTCCACGTTCCGTGAAAGAATAAAAAAAAGTCATCTGTGAAGAGAATGCTGAATAAGTATTGCTAATCATGCAGATCAAGCATCCTTTATCCATAAATCCAAAAACTGAGCACATCCAAAAACCGCACTTTTTTAAAACATTATCGACCTTTAGCACGGGAAGTCCCTGACCTGGGTTGACATGAACCTCGCTGACTTTAACACGGGAAGTCCCTGACCCGAGCCAACACAAATCTAGTCGACTGCGTCAGACCTTTAGCGTGGGAAGTCTAGCTGTTTGTCTGCACTATGTTATGATTTCAGCTGATGTTACTACTGGACAAGTCAGATTCCAGGGTGAAACCCAGCTTTATAGATCCTAACTTTTACTTTTTGTTGAGAAACTTGGAGGGCAGCTACTGAACAGGGTCACAGGAGTCAGCTGATGAACTTTTAACAAAAGAATAAAACTTCTATTAAACAAGAAAAGATGAGCAATTTTACAATGCTGCTTCACTCACAACTATACCTTTACAGATATATACAGATTCGTAAGGATAACACAAGTTACAAAAGCTATCTTAAACTTTAATGCCCACAGTAAGTACACAATCCATGTAAACCAATTAGCGATCTGTAGTCAGACACACCACAGTCTGAAACCGAGTGACAGATGCCACCCCAAACAGATGCTATGGATCCCTCATCAACTCCCTGCAGATGCTTGTCACACCGTGAGCCAACCGGTCTCACTGAATTCCATCTTTCGCATGAGGGTTTCCAATTTCCAAATTCCACTCTCGAAGAACCTGCTTTGGGATATTTTCCCAAACCATGCTTTTTCTTGGACGCCTTCCACAAGGGTCCACCTCCAGGGTTTCAAACTCTCCTTCTGATGTTCCTTTCCCCTGGATCGCCACACGCATTCAATCTTTGCCATCCACTCACTCTGTCTCAAATGCTCAGCCATGCCAACAGAACACCACTGCTTCACATACCCATAGTAAAGAGCTACAGATCTTTGGCTGTCTCCTTGGATCTTCTGGCTTCTTGCAAACCTATTTTGCTTTAAGTCTGCATCCAACTTGAGCCTTCCTCTCTGATCCTCACTTTTAACTTCATTTAACAGGAACTTTTCCAGATTCCCACCTTTGTCCATTCACTTAACTGCTTTCTTGGGACCTTTCCTGTTTCACTCTCTGGTTTTGGGGACTTTCTTCTTTAATTTTTGGAATCTGATTCTTGCAGCTCCCTCTCCTGTGTCCAGCTCCTCCTGGCAGCTGGTTCCAACTGAGCTAAAATTGCTTTCTGTTTCTCCTGGTCTCTGTGTGGGCCTCCTGTTCCTAGGCAACAGTGCCGTTTTTTTCTACCTTATTTTTGTTTTAACTTCCCTTCAAGAGTCATAAAACCTCATTATAATGCAAGCATCTTTTAAAGCGAAATCTCAAGGTCCCCCTTTCTTAACATAAAAATACAGAAATACAAATTAAACTTCAACTTCAAGTTAAAACTCATTCCTAACACACACAAATACAAACATAACTTACTTAAACTACCTCTAGTTCCTATTAACTGTTTAACTTGTAATTTTTGTGGTGAACATGTCAAAAAGACCATCATATACTCTTATGGCTGACAACGAGAAAAGGAAAAGGAAGCATAATTTGTTATCAATTGCTAAGAAAGTAGAGTTGCTGCAGAAACTTGACCATGGTGCAGCTGTGAGGCAATTGAGTGAGGGGCATGGGGTGGGAATCATCACCATATATGACTTAAAGAAGAAGAAATGCAAATTGTTGAAATTGTTTATTGAAAGTGATTCACAAAAGTTAATGAATAATAGGAAAGCTTTGTATACGTTGAAAAATTATGAACATGATCGTATTATGACGGAGTGGATCCGTCAGCACAGGAGTGAAAGGTTTCTGCTGACTGGTCCATTGATCATGCAACAAACCAAGATCTGCCACAAAGAACTAAAGCTTGAAGGTGCATGTGAATACATGATGGGTTGGCTGCAGAAATTCAAGAAATGTCCTGGAATCAAGTTTTGGAACATTTGTGGTCATAAAGTATCTGCCAACCATGACCACGCTGAAAAATTTATTGATGAGTTTGCTAAGATAATTTCTGACAAAAACCATTTGCTTAAACAAATTTACAATGCTGATAAAACGAGTTTGTCCTGGCGGTGCACCCCTAGAAAAATGCTAGCAACGGCTGAGGAAAGTGCACCAATAGGTGTTAAGGATACTAAGGATAGGTTATAGTCCTTGGTTGTGTCCATGAGGCTGGCACACACAAATGTAAAATGGCTGTAATTGGGAACAGCAAATGTCCCAGGGGCTTCAAGCATATTCGGACATTACCTATTCCCTATTATGCCAATAAGAGAGCCCAGGTAACCAAGGACATGTTTTCTGATTGGTTTCATGACCACTTTGTACCAGAGTCATGTGCATATTGTCAGGTAGCTGGACTTGAAGAAAACTGTAAAATCATGTTGCTCTTGGACAATTGTTCAGCACATCCCCCGCTGAGTTCTTGGTGAAGAACAATGTTTTCGCTGTTTGCTTTCCCCCCTAACGGAATGTCATTAATTCAGCCGATGGAACAAGGCATTCTTCGGTCTGTGAAATGTAAACAGAAAGACTTCTTGAATAGTATGCTTGGTGCTGTGAACAGAGGCTTGGGGTGAAAGGCTTTGAAAAGGAGTTTACTGTTAAGGGTGCCATCTACGCAACTGGTGCCTTGTCGAAGACGACATTTTGACAAATGGCTGTCACAACCTCTGGCCTGCAACGATGTTCATTAAAGATGATAAAATTGACAAAGACTTTGAAGGTTTTCATGTGAACAAAGAAAAGAGTCTGGCAAACCAGCACCTTGAGTATGCTGAAGGTATATCAATGGAAAGTGTGAATACGCTGGAGGCTGAGGATATTGAAGGAGTGTTTAACATTGACAACAATGCTCCCATCATGCATTCTTTGACTGATGGGGAGATTGCAGAAATAGTGTTATGTCAAGATCAGTGATGACGAGGATGACAGAGTGAATCCGTTAGGGAAAGTGTCCATAGGTAATATTATTAAGATGTGTGACGGGTTGTTAGATGCACTCGAACAATGTGCCTTTACAAGAGAGTAAGAAAAAATGTCAATCTATAAAATAAAAGATAAACTTATGAAACAAAAAACAATGTTGATGAGACAGATAAAGCTGGAAGAACTATTCAAGAAAGACTCCTAGCAGAGTACATTGACACTCTGAACCCTCTCGTAGATAGTGTCATGGCTGAGAACTTATTACAAGCACCCTGTGTTTATTATTCAGTGATGGATCTTATTTTTCTTGTCATTTTATTTACCAGGCTATAACTAACCTAGGCTTCGGCTATTGTAATGTAAGTAGGCATAGTCCTGTATGCAGTGTTCAAAAACCGAAATTATCTGAAATCCAGGCGCAATCAGCCCCGAGGATTTCGGATGAAGGATACTCGACCTGTACTTTCTGCTTTCAAAGCTATCTTTACATATTCTGCTTGACTAAACTAATTTAGTGTAATCCACACAAAGATATATATGTCACATCCTGATAGGAAAAGTTTCAACAGTTCTGTGCTTTAATTATGCCAGAAATCCTGGTTTGATTGTAAAATGTTTAAGGTCTTGGTTGTTTTAATGGGAATAAAATATTTACATATTTCAACTTTGTCTGCTTTTATCGCCAACACAGGTAATTGAAAGGGTCAGGGACTTGCTCACCCCAATAGCCAGTACTGAAGCTAGCAAGACATATTTATCAAAATGAGGTGAGGCAATTGCCATAATAACATTATCATGCACCTTGAACTACAACTAAACTTGTTGTGTTCAGTCAAGGGATGTGGGTTTCACTGGCTAAGCAGACGTTTATTGCCCATCGCCAATTGCCCTTGAAAAGGTAGTGATGAGCTGACTTCTTGAACCACTGCAGTCCATGTGGAGTAGATACACCCACAGTGCTGTTAGGAAGGGAGTTCCAGGATTTTGACCCAGCGACAGTGAAGGAACGGCAATATATTTTCAAGTCAGGATGACGAGTGCTTGGAGAGGAAATTCCAGGTGGTGGTGTCCCCCTGTATCTGCTCCCCTTGTCCTTCTAGATAGTAGTGGCCATGGGTTTGGAAGGTGCTATCTGAGGAGCCTTGGTGATTTGCTGCAGTGCACACTGCTGCCACTGTGCATCGGTGGTGGAGGGAATGAATGTTTGTGGGTTGGGTGCCAAAGAAGCGGGCTGCTTTGTCCTGGATGGTGTCAAGTTTCTTAAACATTGTTGGAGCTGCACTCATCCAGACAAGTGGAGATTATTCCATCACACTCCTGACTTGTGCCTTGTAGATGGTGGACAGGCTTTGTGGGGAGTCGGGAGGTGAGTTACTTGCTTCAGGATTCCTAGTCTCTGACATGGTCTTGTAGCCACAGTATTTGTTTCGCTAGGCTAGTTCAGTTTCTGGTCAATGATAACCCCCAGGATGTTGATACAGGGGTATTCAGTCATGGTAATGCCATTGAATTTCATGGGGGCAATAGATGGATTCTCTCTTGTAGGAGACGGTCATTTCCTGGCACTTGTGTGGCACGAATATTACTTGCCACTTGTCGGCCAAAGCCTAGATATTGTCCAAACCTTGCTGCATTTGAACATGGACTGCTTCAGTATCTGAGGAGTTGCAAATGGTGCTGAACATTGTGCAATCATCAGTGAACATCTCACCACTGACCTTATGATGGAAGGAAGGTCGCTGATGAAGCGGGTAAGATGTTTGGGCCTAGGACACTACCCTGAGGAACTCCTGCAGTGATGACCTGGAGCTAAGATGACTGACTTCCAACAACCATAACCATCTTTCTTTCCATTAGGTATGGCCCCAACCAGCGAAGAGTTTTCCTCCTGATTCCCATTGACTCCAGTTTTGCTAGGGCTCCTTGATGCCACACCCTGTCAAATGCTGCCTTGATGTCAAGGGCAGTCACTCTCACCTCACCTCTAGAGTTCAGCTCTTTAGTCCATGTTTGAACCAAGGCTGTAATGGGGTCTGGAGTTGAGTGGCCCTGGCAGAACCCAAACTGAGTGTCAGTGAGCAGATTATTGCTAAACAAGTGCGGCTTGATAGCACTGTTGATGACCCCTTCCATCATTTTACTGATGATTGAGAGTAGACTGATGGGGCGGTAATTGGCCGGGTTGGATTTGTCCTGCTTTTTGTGTACAGGATATAACTGGGCAATTTTCCACATTGCTGGGTAGATGTCCGTGTTGTAGCTGAACTGGAATAGCTTGGCTAGGGGCATGGCAAGTGATTGGAGCTCACTAACACTGGAAAACAAATAGCCAAAGGGCACCTTCTCAGGGTTCTGTTTGCAATGCTATAACCTCAAAGGGTTCTGTTTTTGTCAAGCAGTTTCTCTGCCTCTCACCACAACACTTCTGGATTTAAAATCATACTGTGCAGCACTGTCAAGAATGCCACAACTACCATTATGGATTTTGCACTTTAGTACTAAAACATATATTTTTTCTCAGATAGGTTAAGTGAGAGGACAGCAAGATAGTAGATGGAGTCTCATGTGGTGAAGTGTGAGGTTATTCACTTTGCTAGGAAGAATGGAAAAGCAAAATATTTTCTTAAAAAACGCAGAACAATTAAATGTTGATTCCCAGAGAGACTTGGGTGTTCTTGTACAAGGAACATAGAAATTAGCATGCTGATACAGCAAATAATCAGGAAGGCAAATGGCATGTTTGCAAGGCGATTGGAGTATAAAAAATACAATTCTACAGGGATCCGGTAAGACCATACCTGAAGTAGTGTGCGCAATTTTGGTCTCCATATCTAAGGAAAGATATACTTGTCTTGGCAGCAATGCAGTGAAGGTTCATTAGATTTTTTTCTGAGATAAGAGAGTCATCCTATAGTGAGGCATCGAGTAAATTGGGCCTATGCTCTCTGCAATTCAGAACAATGATGGCTGACCTCATTGAAATGTACAGGATTCTGAAGGAGCTTGACAGGGTAGATAGACACTGATAGGTTGTTTCCCCTGGCTGGGGAATATAGAACATAGTGACACACTCCCAGGATAAGTTGATCATTTAGAAATGTCTTCACTTGAAGGTTTGTGAAACTTTGGAACTCTGTCAAGAGGGTTGTGGATCCTCAATTGTTAAGTATATTCAAGGCAGAATTAGACAGATTTTTGATTTCTCTGTGTCAACGGTGAAAAGAGGAACTGGAGAGTGGAGGTCATCAGCAGCACCTCGAAGAGCAGGCAAAAAGAGGACCTGGAGGTAGTCAGCAGCACCTAGAAGAGCTCCAGTCCAGTCTGTAGCTCCAGATTGCAGCAGCCGCGTTTTGAGAAAAATGAAAGTGTAACATCACAGGAAAACAGATATGCGATTGGTTGGTGAATAGTTTGCACATTTATCTTCAAAAATGATGTAATTTATTCGGAATTGTAAGGTTTTATTAGTTGCAGTAAGATTTACTACCAGTTTTAAAGGCTACTGGGAGTAGCAGTGTATTAATTATAAATAAATTAAGAAAAATAAATTAATTAACACATAATAAAAATGGCAGGGCAGTTGATGTGTTGCAACTGTGGAACGTGGGCGCTCTTGGACACCGAGTGATCCAGGGCAAACACGTCTGCCGTAAGTGTCTGCGGCTTGAGGAGTTTCGGCTCAGAGTCATTGAGCTGGGGGCCAAGCTGCAAACACTGCAATGCATCAGGTTAAGTTACCCAGATACTTTATACCAGGAGGCAGTCACACCCCTTCTGATTTGGTCAATGGTCAGGGAGAGGAGGTTGTGACTGAGTGAGGCAGGTATGGGGATCCAGAAGGTAGAAGTGAAGGAACCTCAGCCTTTGCAATTGTCCAAAGATTTGGGTTCTTGCAGCTTGTTTGGATGAAAGTGAGAGCTGCAGGGTGGATGAGCAAACAGACCATGGTACCATGGTACAGGAAGCCATTCAGGTGGGGGGAGTTAGTAGGAATGTAGTGGTAGTAATGGACTGTATAGTCAGGTAAATAAACACAGTTCTCTGCAACTGATTGTGGGATCCAGATGGCTTTGCAGCCTGCCCGGTGCCAGGGATCAGGGCATCTGCTCTGGGCTGGAGGGGAACTTGCAGTGGGAGGGGGAGGATCCAGCGGTCATGGTCCTTGTAGGTATAAACAACATAGGTAAAACTAGGAATGTTCTGCTGAGGGAGTTTGAGCTGCTAAGTGCTCAGTTAAAAAGCAGAGCCTCAAAAGGTACCTGAGCCACAAGCAAATTGGTATAGGGTAAATCAGATTCAAGTATTAAATACTTGTCTCAAAGATTGGCGTGGGAGAAATGGGTTTCAATTCATAGGGCACTAGCACCAGTACAGCGGAAAGTGGGAGATGAACCATTGGGACGGTCTTCACCTGAACAATGCTGAGACGAGTGTTCTAGCGAGTTATATAACTAGGATGGTACAGAGGACTTCAAATTAAAGAGTGGGGACGAGGCATCAAGTTTGGGAAGATGTGATAAATTAAACAGAGAAAACAAGACAAGAATAGGGGAAATGAATAAGTGGCAGGAAAGGACAAAGCGTAAAGATCTATGAGTGCACCAGCAGATAAGGCTAGAGGTTACAAAAATGGTGAAAAGCTGGAGCTAAAGGCTCTGTATCTGATTGTATGTAGCATTCATAATAAAACAGATGAATTGACAGCGCAAATAGGGATAAATATGTATGATCTGATAGCCATTACAGAGAAATGGCTGCTGGAATGCAAAGAGGAGTAGCTGCTTTGTTGATTAACGATGACATTGGTGCAATAGAGAGAGGTCACCTTAGTTCAGGTGATCAAGATGAAGAATCATTTTGGGTAAAGAGAAATAGTAAAGATAAGTCAATTGTGGGAATTTTTTTAGGCCTCCTAACAGTAACCACACTGTTGGATTGAGTATACAGGGAGAAAGAATATAGGCTTGTGAGAAAAGTATGGCAATAATCATGGATGATTTTCATCTATATATAGATTGAACAAATCAGATTGGCAAAGATAACCTGGACAATGAGTTCATAGAGCATTTTTAGGACGGTTCTTAGAACTGCATGTTCTAGCACCAACCAGCAAAGAATGACTTAAAAATTAATAAGGAGGGGGAAATTAAAGGACGAGAGAAAACTAGCTAGAAATACAAAACACATAGTAAGAGTTTCAATGGGTTTTTGAAAAGGAAAAGAGTAAGTAAAGTGAGCACTGGTCCACTAGAGAGAGTGTCTGGGGAATTAATATTGGAAAATAAGGAAACGGAGGATGAATTGAACAAATATTTTTCATCTGTCTTCATCGTACAAGATATGGATAACATTCCATAAGTAAATGTGAATCAGGAGGTTAAAGGGGGAGGAATTTAAAACAATTACAGTCATCAGAAAATTATTGGAACTTAAATTGACAAGTCTCTAGGTCCTAATGGATTTCATCCTGGAGTCTTAAAAGAAGTGATTACTGAGATAGTAGATGCATTGGTTTTAATTTTCCAAAGTTCCCTTGATTCTGGAAAGATCCCATCAGATTGGAAAATAGCAAATGTAACTCCTTTATTCAAGAAAGGAGGGAGACAGAAAGCAGGAAACTACAGACCAGTTAGCTTAAAATCTATCATAGGGAAATTACTGGAATCTATGATTAAGGAGGTTATAGTGATGCACTTAGAAAATCTCAATGCAATCAGAGTCAACATGGTTTTGTGAAAGGGAAATCATGTTTGACTAATTTACTGGAGTTCTTTGAGAAAGTAACAAGCAATATGGATAAAGGGCAATCTGTGATATGCTGTACTTAGATTTCCAGAAGCATTTGACAAAGCGTCACATCAAAGGTTACCATGGAAAATAAGAGCTCATGGTGTAGAAGATAACATACTAGCATGGGTAGAGGATTGGTTAGCTCACAGGAAACAGAGTAGGCACAAATGGGTCTTTTTCAGGTTGGCAGGTGTGACAAGTGGAGTGCCACAGGAATCAGGGCTGGGGCCTCAACTATTTAGTATTTATATCAATGCTTGAATGGAGGGACCAAATTTATGGTTGCTAAATTTGCTGATGACACAAAGATAGGTAGGATAGTAAGCTGTGAAGAGGACATTGGTAGGTTAAATGAATGGGCAAAAATTTGGCAAATGGAGGACTATGGGAAAATGTGAACTGTCCACTTTGGCAAGAAGACTAGAAAGATAGTATAGTATTTAAGTGGAGAGAGATTGCAGAACTCTGTAGTGCAGAAAGATCTGGGTGTCCTGGTACATGAATCACAAAAAGTTAGCATGCAGGTACAGCAAGTAATTAGGAAGGCAAATGGAATGTTGCAAGGGGAATGGAATATAAATATAGAGATGCTTTGCTACAGTTGTTCAGACCACACCTGGAGTATTGTGCACAGTTTTGGACTTCTTATTTAAGAAAGAATACAAATACTTTAGAAGCAACTCAGAGAAACTTCACTCGACTGATACCTGGGATGGGAGGGTTATCTTATGAGGAAAGGTTGGACAGCCTGGGCCTGTATCTATCAGAGTTTAGAAGAATGAGAGGTGATCTTATTGAATTATATAAGATCCTGAGGGGACCTGACAGTGTGGGTCCTCAAAGGATATTTTCCCTTGCGGGAGAGATGAAAACTAGGGGCCACAATTTAAAAATAAAGGGTTTAATTCAGAGATGGGAAGAAGTTTTTTTCTCTCAGAGGGTCCTGAGTCTTTGGAACTCTCTATCCTGGAGAATGAAGGAGGCAGGGTCATTGGATATTTTTAAGGCAGAGGTAGATGGATTCTTGACTAAAAAGGGGTCAAAGATTATGGGGAATAGGTGGAATGTGGAGTTAGTCAGATAAGCCATGATCTTCTTGAATGGTGCAGTAGGTGCGAGGGGCCGAATATCCTCCTCCTGTTCTTAATTCGAATGTTCATATCTGGGGAAGGGGTGGGAAAGCTGAGTTGAGGCAAGGGATCAGTCATGATCGTATTGAATGCTGGAGCAAGTTTGAGGGGTCATATGGTCTAATCCTGCTCCTATTTCTTATGCTCTCAACCAAAGTTAAATTCCAAAATATTTATTTAGTAAAAATATTAGGTTCAAGGTTCAAAGGCATTTCCTCACTGTGACTATCCACAATCCAGTTTCTTGTGATTGTGGGCAGAATCGTCCCAGAGTTGCACTAAGTGCAGTAGTGGGCAGGAAAAACGACGTTTTGCCCCCGCCGGCCGCAATGGCAACGTCTCACGCTGTATTGTCCCAAACCCGTCACATTAAATATGCATTCCCGAGAAACACGCTGTTTCCATGGCAGGCAGGCTCTCATTCGCCTGCCACATCATCACCTCGCCACCACATCACACCGGGCGCCATAATCAAAGTGCAGCTGCGCGCACACCTCTCAGTGATCCCAGCCCAGCACTGCTGCATAGAAGGCAGGATAGCCCCGAAAGGCAAGATGACTGCAACACCCCAGTTTAGTGACACATCCCTCAAGCGTCTTTTGGATGCTGCGGAGGACCTCTACCCCGCTCTGGCCACAGGAGGGGCAGCGGCATCTCCAATCCAGCCAGGGAGGCGTTGGCAGTGGTGGTCAGCACCAATGCTCTGCAAAAGAGCACAACTGCTCAGTGTCGCTACAGGGTGAATGGTCTCATCCATTCCGCCAGGGTAAGTCACTCTTCTCATCACTCTCAACTCACACACTCACAAACCCATCACCCATCCACAGGGATCTCACACCTCAAGGGACAACACCACTAACTCTCACACACACCCTCACATCTCCATCAGGCTCATATCCTCTGGAACTCGCATCCTCAGCCTATCCATGGCTCCGCTCACCACACAAACACTCCACGCAGTGCCACGTGTCCTGCTCACACACTCTCCACCTGTTTCCATGCAAGAGAAGTTGGCTCACATCAGTAGGGAGAGGTCCCAACTCAACCTGGAGAGTCAGCAGAAGGCAAGGGGAACATCATGCAGAGCATAAGAAATAGGAACAGAGTGGCTCACAAGTCGGAGGAGTGTGTCCACCTGCTCTCTGATGAAGTGGTGCCCACATGTGCATGTATGGAGGTCTCCATGGGGAGGATGTTGGACGCCATGGAGATCCTGGTCCAACAGAACGTGGAGACGTGCACTCCATCGCAGGTGCCATGGGTAAGTTCTTGCAGTGACAACGCAAAAGGGAAAAGAGCACCTTGACATCCCTCCAGATGGTCCTTCCCCTCAATAAGTCAGGCTGGACACCAGAAAGGAGGAAGAGCAGCAGCTGGGCACCTCTGAGTCACCTGCACAGTAGTTTCAGAGGCTGTCCGCTCTTTCCCAGTCCCCTTTGCCTGTGAGCCCCTCAACCCCATCCTCTGTCACTGCAGAGGGAGCAGCTGGCCAATGAGTAATTCTGGAGGGAGAAGTATGGGTATGGCAGGACCTTTCGGTACCTTGTGCAAGCACTCTCCCACGCACATGGATCCTTCCGGTGCCACGTTCACCTCAATTTCCTGAGCATTTTCAATGCTGCCTGCTGGAATTCGCTTTCAGTTGTCCATCTGAGCTGACCTGCATCTCCGTCCACCCAATGATCACAATCCCACACAGCACCTGATCTCGCCCACCATGACCCTTGTTTCACTTTCGACTTAGACAGCATGGTAGTGATACAGTATTTCATTTACTCCCCCGTTTCCCTTGCACTATCATTGTTGAACCTCCGGCATCACTTTCCACCTCCCCTCCGTGACCTACCGGCCACAACCCTATTCCTTCGGTGAATGTGCACGTTCCCTTCCTTCCCAAAAATCCCACCACCATCTTTATTAACCTCCCCGACCTTCTCCCTCAGGGTCTGTAGCTGCCTCCTAGTCCCCGCCAACCACCCTCACTTTCTCTTCTACCACTACCGTCGAACCCTCTCACCCTATCCCCTCATTCTGCCCTCCGTCATTCTCACCATTCCTTCATACCACGCCCACCCTCGGTTCGCTCCCCAGGAGGCAGTTACTGACTTGCAGAGCCCTCCCTTGCGTATTCACCTGGTCATCCCCCCGCCTCCCATTCCCCCCATTGGAACCGCTTCCCCCCACCCCAGGCTCCTCCCCCAACACCAGACTTCCCTCCCCTCTGCTTAGTCTCCTTCCCCCTTCATGACTCCTTCCTCCAACTTTACTCACTCCCCTCTCTGCACTCCTTCCTCCCCCTGGACTCCCCTCTCTGCACTCCTTCCTCTTCCTGGACTCCCTCCCCTCTCCGCACTCCTTTCCCCCCTCCAAACTCCTTCCCATTCACCTTCCATCCCCTACACCTACCCCCCTAGTTGACGTCTTCTCCTAGTTATCTCCTCCCCCCCACAACCTCTCCACTGACACCTTTGCTTCCCCCCTCCCAACCTCACTCCCCTCCCCTTACACCTCTTCCTCTGCCAGTCATTCTAGACCTTCCTCTCCCACCCCCCGAGTACATTTTCTTCTCCCAAACACAGCTGGACCTTCCTTACCATCCCCTCGATCATCATCCATTGTAAGCAGACCTGCAACAGTGACTTTCCAACTTCCGTGAGCTGCTTCACAACAAAGCCATGTCCATGAGAATCCACCCAGTATGCCATGGACATTCCTCCAGTATTCCGTTGCTGTCGGGTTCCAGCATCTTCTGCTCCTCAGATGTCTGTGATGTGAGTGAGGCCCTGGTGGTAAGTCCTGACTAATGCACATTACACTTGTTAAGCTGTGTTCTACACCAGCGTGCTTTCTCGCTGATGTGGGTGGACGATCCGGGAGTGGGGGGAGGATGATTCTAGTGGGCTGGCCTTATATTGATATGTGGATGTATTATAATGAGGTTCCCAATGTCTGACGGTGGGAAACGCGGCCTGCCATCAATGGGCTGAGTGGATGACCGCAAATTGGTTGCGATCATTAAGAGCCTATACCACTAGATATAACCTGTCTTGAAGTTGAGCAGCAATTTAATAATTAACCATCAACTTCAACATCATTCGAAAATTGCTTCAGCTACTGTTCCTAATGTAAATTCTCCATTTCTGCCATTGACTGGTGAAGTGTAGCACTTGTTCAAGGAGATTACTTGGTTTATGCCTGAATATTCAACTGACAATTTCCATTTGTGTTAAAATTTGAAATTAAGTTTTTACATGACTTGAATATTTATTACTTCTAATAACAATGTTTAATTTATTAAACTCAGCATTCAGACTTGTGCTTCAAAATTACTTCCAGCTTCGTACTAAGTTGAAAGAAAAGCTTGGCAGTGCTTCCCCACATCATCGCCCAGTGTGGCCCATCAACTTAATAAATTACTTGGCTTGAACACTCACTCTTTCAAGGATTCTGAAGCCTGCTAGAAAGCAACATAAATTAAAATGTAGCCACACGGAGTTACTACTTCATACTGTCCAAACTATTGACTTTAGTCTGCTATTGACATTTTCATAGGCTGCCAGCACAATTTAGAGATGAAAGCATTTGCTGCTAAACAAAACACTAATGGAACACATGGAGAGATATTTTAAACAAAATCTAAGCCTACTGACGGCTTTGATGGAATATTTTTGCTTCTTCCTTTTAGTGGTCCTCTTAAAGTGCGGAATCGCTGTTGGTTTGGGGCAAAAAAATACTGCCACAAGAGCTGTGCATTGTCTAATCAGAAAAGGTGCACACACAACAGTCTTTTTTTTGATGCAGCTTTTATTAATGCAACCAGAGTAAGCTGATTGTCAGACTTTTGTTCCATACAATAAATTTTCCTTCTCTCTTTTCTCAACTGTATAAGGGGCTAATTCTAACTGTGATATGCTAATGTGACACAGCATACATTATCACAGGAAGTGATGCAATGTCTCATGATCTTGCTCTCCCGTACAAACGCATGGTAAGATAGAGCCTGCAATAAGAGATGTGCCAATTAAGTTAACATTTTCCTTACATCAGCAGACTGCATAATGAGACCAAGAATATTACATGGTGGCGGTGAGTGAAAGAGCAAGTATGGAAAGTCTCTACCACTACCAGAAAGCTTCAAGCAGGTGGCAAGGTGGCAAATCTCAATCAAGCATAAGTGTGGCTGAACTGGCAGCGAAGATTTTTCGGATATCACACCACATTGAGCCTCACAGCAAAACCGAGCAGCAAACAAGTCAGTATGCTATTGTATGCGATGAGTGGCTAAGATATGATATCCTACTCAGGCAAGGGATCGACTAAGGAAAAGCTACATATGATGAATTAATAAAAGCGCTTGATGCCTACTTCAATCTGTGAAAGAATTCCATTGTCCAATGGACTAAATTTAGCAAGCGTACCCAAAGACAAGAGGAAAGTATAGAACCATTTATCAACGATATGTATAGACTTGCAGAAAACTGTGAATATGGTAGCTTAAAAGATGAACTGATCAGGGACAAAACTGCTGTCAGAGTCTTGGATGGAGCATTGTCTGAGCACTTGCAGTTGAGAGATGATTTAACCTTAACAAAGGCAAGTCAACTGAACAAATAACCTGAGGTCAGGAAGTAAAAATCAATCTGTGATTCAGGGTGACAGGGAGAACCATATCCCAAAAATTACACATTCAGTGGAGTATGTTAAATCTAAAAGCGGAGGGGTGGCCGTAAAAAAGCAGGAGGGGAAGGAAGAGTGTCCATCAACTGCCCCATTTAAGTGTAACTAGTGTGGTGTTTAAAAACAGATGTAAAGATTGTCCTGCCAAAAAGGCCGCATGCCAATTTTGCAGAAAGAAGTGTCCCTTTCAGGTTATATGTCTCAACATGAAGCTTGTAAGAATAAGCAAAAAGAAAAGCCTTTGAAAGGTGGCAAGATCCACAAAATAGAAGATATCGATGATATTGAGATGCCCTTCCTTGGGGAGATCCAGGAACCAGCAGAAGCTACTGGAGCGCTGATATCTTAGTAGAGAGAAGCAGGACAAGCTATAAGTTAGACACAGGTGCAGCAGTTTTGGCACAGTCTGATGCTGAACAATTGTTGAAGAAAAGTTCTCTTCAGACATCATGCAAAAAGCTACATGGGCCAGAAGGTCATAGACAACTGAATACAATCCCTCAATATATAGAGAGAAAAATCACTGAAACCCTATATGTCATCCTGAACCAGAGCTGTTCATTCTTAATCAGCAAAGCCTGCACTTACATCTGATTTACAGAGTAGAGGAATTGGAAAGCTGAGACGATCAGCCTAAAAACTTTAGAGCTAAATTTCCACAGTTGTTCACAGGACTAGGGAAATCTAAAGGCAGCATTCTACATCATTCTACATCCTGAAACAAAGCCATTGTGCCTGTTTATACCTGGAAAAGTTCCTCATCCATTACTGTCAAAGACAAAGTAGGAAAATAGCTCTATGAAGAAGCAAAGGGTTATTTCACCTGTGCCAAAACCAGCAAGCTCGTGCTTGGAGATGGTCCCAGCTCCAAAGCCCAATGGATCTATCAGAATTTGCACAGATCTTACACAGCTCAATAAAGCAGCTGAACGCAAAGTTCATCCTATGTCATCTGTGAACATGAGCCAAGCAAAATTGGAGAAGAATTCAATTTTCATGAGGCTAGATGAAAACAGTGTTTTTTGGGAACTACCCCTTGATGAAGTGTCTAAGTTGCTCACAACCTTCATTACACTGTTTGGAAGGTCTTCTTTCAACAGATTATCCTTTGGCATTACATCATCACCAGAAATCTTTCAGAGGAAAATGTCAAGTATCCTAGAAGGACTGCATGGAGTCGTATGTCACGTGAATGATGTCCTGATGGATGGATCCATTCAGACAAAACATGACACGAGATTGAAAGCTGTGCTGCAACACCTACAGGAAGCAAAAGTTACACTCAACAACAAATTCTCACAAACGCAGTTGTCAAGTTCCTTGGACATACTTTGGATGCCTCTGGTGTCAGGGTTGATCCACAGAAGACAAGAGCAATCAAGGAGTTTCCAGCTCCTCACAATGTGACTGAGCTCCAGAGGTTTGTGGGCATGGTTAAGCAAGTTAGAAATTTTTGCTCAGCATAGCTGTTTTCAATATGCTCACTATGACCCAGGACTCCCCACTATCATTGTTGCAAATGCATCTTCTACAGGACTGGGAGTTCCACTGTTTCAGATATGGATGGATGGACAGAAAGCAGTTTACTACACATCCTGTTCACTCACAGAAACTGGACAGAGATATGCAGTGCTAGAAGGAAGCATTAGCTGCTACAACAAAAAAAAACTGCTGGGAAAACTCAGCAGGTCTAACAGCATCTGTGGAAAGACAGAGTTAATGTTTCAAGTCCATATGACTCTTCTTCAGAGCTCTGAAGAAGAATCATATGGTCTTGAAATGTTAGCTCTGTCTCCCTCTTCACAGATGTTGTCAGACCTGCTGATTTTTCCCAGCATTTTTTGTTTTTGTTTCAGATTTCCAGCATCTGCGGTTTTTTGCCTTTAACATTAGCTACTACATGGGCTTGTGAAATGTTTGCAGATTATGTTCTTGGTCTCCACTTCAAGATAAAGACAGACCACAAGCCCTTAGTGACACTCTTAAGCTCTAATGAGTTAGCAAAAATATCTCCAAGAGTACAACGATTCAGGCTGAGGGTGATAAGATTTGCTGTAAAGGCAGATTATGTTCCAGGAAACCAGCAGACCACAGCAGAGGCATTGTCCTGTATCCCAGTAGCCCTTGTTGAAGAGGTAGAAACCTTTGCATCAACAACAACCACAACTGTACCAGCAACAACTCAGCAACTGAATGATATCACAGATGCACAGAAATCTGATGAAATATGTGCTCAGTCAGAAAGTACTGGATCAGAAAATGGCCAACATACATGTCACAGAATCTCATTGTCAGACAGTACTATGAACAGAGAGGACACCTCAGCATAGTTGATGATTTATTCGTCTATGACCAGAAATTGATTATTCTAATAATTCTGAGAATCAATGTATTGTAATGATTGCACCAAGGACATTTGGGCATCACAAGATATCAAGTCACAGCAAGATATTTTGTTTGGCGGCCAGGTTTCTCAAAGTCAATGGAAGAGATGATATCAAACTGTATTACTTGTGCTATTCATCATCAGGAGACAACAGAACCATTGATGTCATCTTCCTTTCCATCAAAACCATGGGAATGCCTTGGGTTAGATTTCTTTGATAACAGAGGTAAGATGTATGGGATAGTAGTAAAATCCTACTCCAGATGGATAGAAGTCAAGCAACTGCAGGGTTACATTCCTGAAGCAGTCATTATATCACTGAAGGAGATATTGGCACATGAGGCAGGATGTTTAATTTGGTGAGCGCATGTGATCAGCGGGCCTGGGAGCAGTCAGGGAACAGACCACCAACTGCGATCAGCCTCGACCTCAATTTCATGCTGGCTGACCAATTAACAGCCAGCCATCATGAAACACATGCTGAAATGCTCAGTGCTGCCGGGGTGGTGGGGAGGGGTGGTGGTGGTGGTGGGAGAAGGGCGCAGGCTAATGTAAGCATGGGCACGTTGGAGCGCAGTTTGAAAGTTCCCTGAAGGCAGGGAACTGCCTCAGGAAGCTGAAGAATTTAAACGCAATCAATAAAGATTTTAAATTCCAGAAAAAAAAGTCCAAGCATCAGAATCAGTCACCTGAAAATATAGATGATGAAAATTCTGTCCAAAGATTTTTAAAAATTTAATAACGGAAACCTCACCTCGCTCTTGGATGAGGTTTCATCGAAAATGCAAAGTTTGCAAAGATCTGGCATATTTGCCCATCCACCAACAATAAGGTTGGATGGACGACGAAAAATCAGGGACAATTAGAACTTTAATGGTCTTAATTACCCTCATAATTGTTGGTGGGTGCACTTCTGACTTTTGCGCATACCCGCCGACCGAAATATCACGTGAACGCAGGATGATGTTGGGATGCTCACCCAATGTCATCACGTGCTATTTTACACTCGAGCAGCTGGGCACCCGCCCGCACGCCAAGCTAAACATTTTACCCATGGAATCTAAGACCTTGTAATCTTGGACAATGGACCTCAGTTCATCAATGAATACTTTGAAGAGTTCACGGCATCGTATGGATTTGCACATACTACAAGGTCACCAAGATACCCTCAAGTCAACAGTGAAGCTTAAAGGTGGGTGTGTACAGTGAAAGCCTTGCTAAAGGAGAACAATTACATCCAACTTGGGCTTCTGAACTATTGTTCAACTCCACTCCAAAATGGTTTAGCACTATGTGAGCTCCTAACGTGAAGAAGGCTGAGAGCTCAACTCCCTACTCTCTCACACACACCCATGCTGCATGTACAAGTTGATGGCTCGAACAAGGTGAGAGAGAAATTATTTCAGCCAGATGTGGGACTAGGACAAAAATCACAAAGCGTGCAACCAGGAAAGCCAGTTTGAATTAGAGACCAAGCTCACTATGGACAAGTGGTTGAACAGATGCCTCATCCATGGTCCTTCTTCATTCAGCCCGATACGGTGGCACAGAACAGGCATGCACTAATTGCCACACAGCAGCAATTTTCTACAAAGTCCAAGAAGTCATCTACACAATTGGACAGACCAGAGATGCTGCATTCATCTACCAATCCTTATGACAATGAGGTTGGTGAACCAGAATCATCTGCCAAATGCCCTTCTGCCTAGCAGAGCTCGAGAGATCACCACTGGATACAAATCCCCAATCTCCTCCAAAGGACCTAGCTGACTGGTGAAAACTCCACCAGTGGTTATCTCTATTTAAAAAATGGATATTAGAGACTTGGCGGGGAGATGTGTGATATGCTAATGAGAATAGTATACATCATCACAGGAAGTGATGCAATGTCTCATGATTTTGCTCAGTCTTGTACACCTCGTGGTAAGATGTAGCCTGCAGCAAGAAATGTTCCAATAAAGTTAACGTTTTCCTTATCTCAGCAAACTCTGTAAGTATTCTGTGTTAAAACAACAAGACCAAGAATATTATATCACCCTCTTTTCCAGAAAACATCAACTCAGTGCTGGGGTTGCTGGTGAAGTTCCCTATGCATTGGCACCTTCTTTGTGCCTCATCCATTTGTACACACATTCATTTGCAAGTTCAGACAATGAATGCTGGGTGGTATTTTGACTGTAGACATATCAAATCCAAGACCATTCCTGCCATCCACTGACACACATGCACATGTGCACACTGGTTCTTGGACTGTGATCAGTAATTATGGTTAATTTTTCCCCTCTTAACCTGAGGGTGCTGAATCTGAATGTAATACCCCGACCATGACCTAGACAAGATCAGCTAACTTTCTGCAGACCAAAATAACATTTTTCTTCCTGATGTATGTGTGTGTCTCAGTTACTTGTTATCACGAATCACTGATGGAGCCAATAATACCATTTAAAACACAGCAAGAAAACGGGATTTATTTGATGCAATTGCTTTCAAAAAACAGGCATGCTCCTAAAAGTAGTTCTCAGACTCATCAAGTATCACTTTAGTAACTGGATATACTAGGCTTGATGTACAGGTTAATAAGGTCAAAAAATAAACAAACCAAGCACCTAGAGTTCATTTCTAAAGGGGTAGAATTGATTTGCAGAGAATTTATTTTCAATTTGTATAGAAACTTGGTTAGGTCACACATGGAGTATTGTGAACATTTCTTGTCTCCATATTATAAAGAGGAAATAGAGGAGAAGGTACTGTAACAGAACTAAGACCTCACTCCATATACCACTTGGAGTATTGTGAACAGTTCTTGTCTCCATATTATAAAGGTAAACTTTCTGGCAGTATCAGAGAAGCTGACCTCATTATCTCTGAAGAGATACTAACGACCCTGTGAGTTGCAGAAACCAATTCAAAGGGAATTCAACAAAGGCTATCTACATTTCCTATGCCAGACAAGACCAACAGAGACTGCTAGTTTGCTAGGACAAAGGACCCTGCAACATCCTTTCTTGATGGTTGAAACATTAACAATCTTAAGAACCCAAAGGAATATATATCATTTGGCAAAGCCAAAGTGAACAGGTGGGAGTCACATGACACCCCTAGCTATGAGAACCAGTTACACTGTCTTGCTGTACTCACAATCAGTCTGCTACCGTCCATCTAACAAGTAGCATCTCAGATCAAGGGCTCAGGACAGGTGAATGCTTGGCCTCCATCTACGGTGTTTCTACTGGGACTTCTGAACTTCTATACCATCACCTATAAGGTTAACTCATCTTTTTGTGCTTATCCCATCATGGATGTCATCAGTCTTCAGTTTGCTGACATCTCTAAAAGAATATACTGTTGGACATTGATTCTGGACTCTTGATTCATATGAAACAAACATTCTTTATTCTGTGGTCTTTGCCCTGTAAATCGTTCTTTCTCTATCCCCCCTCTTTTATTGTACGGTGGAAAAGGAGGCTACGTTGCAACCCTCTCTCATGTTTGTGTGCATCCATAACACTACAAAAAAATTTCACAAGGGTGATACCAGAACTAAAAGGGTATATTTATCAGTAAAGGCTGAACAAGTTGGAGCTCTTTTCTCTAGAAAAGGGAAGACTGATGGGTGTATAAATAAAAGTCTTTAAGATAATGAAAAGGTTTTATGGGGTAGACATTAGGAAAATATTTCCTCTGGTGGGGAGTCCAAAATTAGAGGTCATAAATGTAAGACAGTCACTAAAAAATCCAACAGGAAATTTAGAAGAAACCTCCTTACACAAATATTGGTAAGTATATGAGACAAGGAGCAATTGAGCCAAAAGGTAGAAATGCATTTAAGAAGAAGCTAGAAAAATACATGGGGTGAAAGAAATGGAAGCATATACTAGTAAGGTTGGATAAAAATTGGTGGGACGATGCACCCAGGTGGGTGAATGGTCTGTTTCTGTACTGTAGATTCAATATAACTTAATGTAGTTTATGGAAGTGATGTGAGTCTGACTTTTCCAAGACATGAAATAGAGGATGATGTCCATATAGAAATTCAAAGAAGGCAGTAATGCAACAAAGGCTCAGACTGTCATAACACATAAGCTTGCACCTTCAGAGGGCTGGAATGTGAAACTTCTAATGAGGCTATAGGCTTGAGATTGCTCCAGGATATAACATAAACATAGGCAGCCTGACTTTAATTTGCCTGAAGTAGATTTTGGCATTATCAGTGTTATTGATGAATGATAAGGTCCACATTGAAAGATCAGCAGATTTGATGCAATCATTGCACACCTATTTAGAAAGAATTAGCAGTTTTCGGGGAGCTGATTGTCCCTGGAACAGTGATACCTTCAGAATATTGAATGATTGCAGGCCTCGTACATTCAAGCTCAGTTGCTTCCTTCCAGAGGACAATCCTCTTTCAAAAACTTACTATCATCCTATTATGCTTCATATTTTAAATTCACAGTCATTGTTGACCCCCCCATTGTTTGCAACATTTGAAAGATCAATTCTTTTAAAAAAAAGGAGTTTATTGTGATTGTTTCTAGACGAGTGAATCACAAATAATCAGCGACATTTAGATTCCAGCCTACAATGCTGCTGTAGACCATTACTTAACAGTAATTGTGGTGATTACAGCACAGCCATTAAATCCTTGATGATGACATCATCCCAAAAGGTATCAAGCTGTTAATGTTAATTTAAGACATCCAACACCAAGAAAGGAGAAACACTGACAGAAAAATAATGAAACAGTTCCAACCAGGTCAGCATATTGCATTTAAGTGAATGGACGAAGGAGCAAGATGTCAAGACAATCAACTCAACTAAAAGTTTCAAGTGAAAAGGATAAAGCTTTTTCTTAGTTCATCTATCTAAACCTCTGGACAAGATCACTGCTTTGTAATCATTTTAATTGTCTTGTTCACAAAAACATTGCAGCAAGCTTTAACAAAAAAAACATGGTTTAGATTCAACTCCCTTCCACTGGAGGAAATTAGGGGGTTGCAGAGTTAAAATATAGGTGACAGCCTCACTCCCTTATACAAACTGTTACATAGGACCTCAATACCATGTTAACTGCCTAGTAGGCGCAGCATCTATTGTAGATGGTCTGCTCAGCAAAAGCTGGAAGAATAGTAGCACAGGCCCAAAAAGGTAAATAATGACATTAATTTTGGGGATTAAGAGGAGCAGTGCTCTTCCAGGCTTCAAAAGAGTAATGTAAGTTGCTGCCACCCCAGGCTGCCTCCAATTCCATAACTGCACTTCCTCCACCACTGCCTCTCTTCCCCCCTCACCCCCCGCACTACACTCTACCCCAACAGCTTACTGTTTTACCCAGGCAGGTTAGCCTCTAGGTCAACCCAGAGCTAGCTCAACTGCATGAAGATGATCATTTAGCATCCACCGGCCATATGCTAATAAGGCCCAGACCCAAAAAAGGACTGCCTCTTGCTAGCACCTGCCTGGTATTTAAAATCTACCACAGATGTAAGAACATAAGAAATAGGAACAGGAGTAGACCATTCGGCCCCTTGAGCCTGCTCCGCCATTCAATAAGATCATGGCTGATCTTCTTGTGTTCAATATGTTCAATGAGATATCCCATTTTTTCTGTTCTTTCTTTTACAAATCCTTCTATGATTGGGAAACATTGGCTTGAGGAGTGGACACTTTTAGTCTCGATTTATCTTGCAATGTTAGCATTAGGTGCCGCCAGTTCAGATATGCACGGGCAAGCGTAAAATTCTGTTCTGCTCAATTTAACAACATGCCACAGTCTTAACATCAGAGAAGCAAGCAATGCAACATAGCTAGTCTGAAATGGCCTTTTTTTCACATCAACTATATCCTTCCCATTTGCTGCCTAGGAATAGAACTGGAGTTGCAGATTGCACACCATCTATTTTTAATTTGAAATCAATGGAACCTCAGTTTTGGACCCAGGCAGCAGCTTCAAAATCAACCCTAGCTACTGTCAATTCAGAGTGTGTCTTTGGTGAATTATGGGTGGTTACAATTTGTGGGTCTGTTCCCACTAGAAACTGCCCCAAATCATTTCAAGTGTCAGTAAGCCAAAAGGGTAGTAACAAATGAATCCTCTGAGTAGGAGGTTATTTACCCTAGGCACTAAGTGAGGCAAGGCATGACACTGACAATTACTAAGAAAGCATCAGACACTGTGAAGGAACTTAAGGGCTAAAAACAAAAAAACTGCGGATGCTGGAAATCCAAAACAAAAACAGAATTACCTGGAAAAACTCAGCAGGTCTGGCAGCATCGGCGGAGAAGAAAAGAGTTGACTTTTCGAGTCCTCATGACCCTTCAACTTCAACAGTTCTATTGAAGGGTCATGAGGACTCGAAACGTCAACTCTTTTCTTCTCCGCCGATGCTGCTAGACCTGCTGAATTTTTCCAGGTAATTCTGAACTTAAGGGCTACCTGTGTGAACGTGTAAATAGTATCCAGAATAGAATCAGTGCGGAAGATCCTGTCTCATCAAATTACTTGCCTTCCTTAAATAATTAAGTGGACATCAGTAAAATACCCCGCCTATATTTTTGAGAATTCCTGACAAAGTTCTGTTTAATAGGCTTATGAGACAGGATAAGAAGTTGGATGGAGCTTAGCAAGTTGGATATGGATAGCCAGCAGCGGTATCTATTAGGGAACTGATGTCAAGCAGCTCAGGGATTGGAACTCTCCCCCCACCTCCACTCCCAGCTACCCCATAACCATGCAACCTCCCCTATTATCTGAGTAATTTTGGGTCAATTTTGCACATGATCAGTTAACAGAAAGTGGTTTTGGACAGGTGATACAGCCGACTTTTCCAAACCACCCATTAGTCCTCTTACTGTGATGCTGCAACTATTAACCTTGTGTCCCATTTTCTAATAGAAATTTATCCAGTCCTAAAAAAAAACCTGACATGGTTCTCCAGTCCGCCACCCATACTGATTATCATTCCACAATTCTATTACTGTCTTCCCAAGAAAAATGCCAGTATTTTCCATTTTCTTTTGGCTCACTTAACTTTAACTGTATCTCCTAGTCCTCAGATCCTGTGCTTAAAAATGAACTTTTCTCAATCAAAAACTTCCATATCTGAAAAAATCTTACAAGACCTCAATTTCCTCCTTCCTCATTTTTCTTTTCTTCAGAGAATATAATTCCAAGGGACAATATTTCCTCATAACTCAGCCCTTTGAAGTTCATCCCACCTCTGGGCTGCATCTAATAATTCTATATTTTTCTTGTGGTCTGGCAGTTTCAATATCAACACATTAAACTTAATTACCTTAGCTGTTCATCCCACATTTTATTCACTCTCCTCACTGTCTGTAGGCATGGAATCAATGATTTTAATAACCTATCCAGAGAAACTACCAAATCTCTTTCCTTCTCAGTATCTCAAGCAAACTGCAATTGAATCTGAAGAGATGCTGGTGCACCTACAAAATGAATTAGTGCATTAGTGGACGCACTATGACAGATGAAACCTAACAAGGACAAATGAAAAGTAGCACACAGCGATAGAAAAAAAACTATGACCTGAATAGCTCCTTGTACGGCACTGCAATAGCTAAGGATGAATTGGAAAGGGATCTGGTGTTATTAATTGACTTGGTGCCAACACAGTGGGGACAAAATCAATAAAGAAATTAGAACATTGCATTATGTAGGAAAAACAGTAGGGCACAAGTTAGAAAGAGTGTGGCTCAATCTCTGATCACACCAAATTTTGAGCACTGTGGCCAGATCTAGCCACCAAGACAAAAGAGAGTCATTCAGGTCCTGGAGACAGTGCAAAGAAGAACCAGGTTATTGATTCCTATTTCAGAGGACAGGACTATAAGGACACACTGGAGAAACATAAGCTATTCATCCACAAAACAAAGACACTGACAGTGAACTTTTATAGACAAATACAAGATTTAGTACTACTGAATCCTCCACCATCAAAATTCTTGTGACCACCATTGCCCAGAACCTTAACTGAATCAGCCATCAGTTAATACTGTGACATCAAAAGTGGTTGAGGGGCTGGGAGTTCTGCACGTAGTACCTCAACTCCTTATTTCCCAAAGCCTGCCCACAATTTATAAGACATGAGTGTCATGGAATACTCTTTGTCTGGATCAGTGCAGCTCCAACAATAGGGAAGGAGTTCAACACCATCCATGTCAAAGCAGCATGCTTGATTGGCATCCCATCAACTACCTTATAGACTCATCAACGTTTGCAGCACAGAAGGAGGCCATTTTGTCCGCACCCATCAACAAAGATCTGAATACACTAATTCCATTTTCCAGCGCTTGGCCCATAGCTCTAGAGGCTATGGCAACACAAGTGAATATCTAAATACTTATTAAATATTATAAGAGTTTCTGACTCAACTATCCTTTCAGGCAGTGAATTCCAGACTCCCACCACCCTCTAGATGAAAATAAATTCTCCTCAACTCCCCTCTTATCCTTCTACCTCTTACCTTAAATCTATGCCCCCTGGTTACTATTGGAATTAGTGCCTTCCTATCCACCCTATCTATACCCCTCATAATCTTATACACCTCTTATCAGGTCCCCTCTCAACCTTCGCTGCTCCAAGGAAAACAACCGCAGCCTATTCAATCTTTCCTCATATCTCAGACCCTCCAACCAAGGCAGTACCCTGGTAAATCTCCTCTGCACCCTCTCAGTGCAATCACATCCTTTCTATAATGTGGTGACCAGAACTGTATGCAGTACTTCAGCTGTGGCCTAACCAACATTTTATACAGTTCTAGCATAACCTCCCTTCTCTTGTATTCTATGCCTCGGCTATTAAAGGCAAGTATCCCATATGCCTTCTCAACCAGCTTATCTACCTGCCCTGTTACCTTCAGGGATCTATGGTTATGCACACCAAGGTCCCTCTGATCTTCAGTACTTTCCAGGATCCTAGCAATCATGGTGTATTCCCTTGCCTTGTTAGCTCTCCCCACACTTTTCTGCGTTGAATTCCATTTGCCACTGCTCTGCCCACCTGACTAGTCCATTGATATCCTCCTGCAGTTTACAGCTATCCTCCTGACTATTTAGCATCCTACCAATTTTTGTGTCATCCATGAACCTCTTGATCGTACCCCCTACAGTTAAGTCAAAATCATTTAAGTACAGCACAAACAGCAAAGACCCCAGCACCGAGCTTTGTGGAACCCCACTGTAAACATACTTCCAGTCACAGAAATATCCCTTTACCATCACCCTCTGCTTCCTGCCTCTCCGCTAATTTTGGATCCAACTTGCCACTTTGCCTTGGATTTCATGGGCTCTTTCTTGAGCAGTCTGCCATAAGGGGCCTTATCAAAAGCCTTGCTAAAGTCCATGTGGACCACATCAAATGCATTACCCTCATCAATACTCCTGGTTATCTCCTCAAAAAACTCGATCAAATTTGTCAAACACCTTCCCTTAACAAACCCATGCTGACTATCCCTGATTAATCCATGTCTCTCCAACTGCAGATATATTCTGTCACTCAGAATTCTTTTAGTAACTTCCCCATCCCTGAGGTTAGACTGACTTGCCTGTAATTTCCTGGTCTCTCCCTTCCTCCCTTTTTTAATAATGGGACAAGATTAGCAGTCCTCTGGCACTTAAACCTGTGGCCAGAGAGCATTTGAAAATTACTGCCAGGGTCCTTAATATCTCTTCCTTTGCTTCCCTCAACAACCTGGGATACATCTCACCTGGGCCTGTGGATTTATCCACTTTTAAGGCTGCTAAACTCACTAGTACCTCCTCTCTCTCCATGTTAATTTACACTAATATTTCACAGTCCTCCACCCTTATGTCTATACCTGCGTCATCCTTTTCCATTGTGAAGACCGATGCAAAGTATTAATCGAGGACTGTACTCACGTCTTCTGAGTCCACAAACAGATTGCCCTTATGGTCCCTAATTGGCCTTACTCTTTCCCTAGTGATTCTCTTGCTATTTATATATTTAAAAAGAACCCTTTGGGTCTTCCTTCATTCTACCCATCAATGCTTTCTCATGCACTCTCTTAGCTTTCCTAATTTCCTTTTTAACTTCCCCCCTGCACTTTTTATAATCCTTTAGGGACCCTGCCTTACTGAGCCCTTGGTACCTGCCATAAGCTTCTCTATTTTTCTTAATTCTAAACTTTATGTCCCTTGACATCCAGGGTTCCCCCTTTGTCTTTTTGGGAACATATTTGCCCTGTTTTCTTGCTATTACCTCCTTGAATGCCTCCCAATGCTCTGACATAGTTTTATCTGCTAGTAGCTGCTCCTAGTCCACTTGGGCCAAATCGTGTCTCATCTTAGTAAAATTAGCCTTTCCCCAGTTTAGAACTTTTATTCCTGGCCCAACCTGATCCTTTTCTATAACTATCCTAAATCTAACTGAGTTATGGTCACTACCTCCAAAATGCTTCCCTACTGATATGCCTTCCACCTGCCTGGGCTCATTTCCAAATATTACATGCAGAACGGCCCCTTCCCTTGTCAGGCTTTCGAAGTACGGGCTAAAAATGCTCTCCTGGATGCAACTTTGTAACTTTGCTCCCTCCCTACTTTGCACACTAAAACTGTCCCAGTTAATATTTGGGTAGTTAAAATCCCCTACTTTTACTGCCTTATTATTCTTACACTTCTCTGAAATTTGAGTAAATATTTGATCCTCTATCTCTTCCTGACTGTTTGGGGGCCCATAGTACACACCCAACAGTGTGTTTGCTCCTTTTGTGTTTTTTACTTCTACCCATATGGCCTCATTTGATGATCTTTCCAAGATATCTTCCCTCCTAAGGGCTGCAATTGATTCCTTGATCAATATTGCGACCCCCCCCCCCACTCCTCTTCTATCCCCCTCTCTATCTCATCCGAATACCCTATAACCAGGAATGTTGAGCCGCTTATCCTGCCCTTCCTTTAGCCAAATCTCGGTCATAACTATGAAATCATACTTTCACATGCCTATCTGTGCCCTCAGCTTGTCTGTCTTCTTGCTCAGGCTCCTTGCATTAAAATATATTCCACTTAGCTTTGCTAAACTCACTTCTTTCTTATCTAGCCTACATTTCCTCTACCCTCCAAACTCACTTACTAGGGTTTTAACTTCTAATTCCACCTCAGCTTCTCTCCCTCTGAACTACTTTTCAGGACCACATCTCCAATTTAATTTAAATCTGCCCCAACAGCATTAGCAAACTTCCCCGCGAGGATGTTGGTCCCGTTCCTGTTCAGATGTAACCCGTCCAACATGTACAGGTCTTAAATAATTGTATCCCCCACCGCAGGCGCGCAGTGGCTGCAGTGTGTACCATCTAAAGGACTAAACAACTCGTGAAGGCTCCTTCAATAGCACTTTCTGAAGCTGCAAACTCTCCCACCCAAAAGAACAAGGGCAGCAGAGGCATGAGAACACCGCCACCTGCAAGTTTCCCTCCTGGCCACACACCATCCTGACTATATCATCGTTCCTTCACTGTTACTGGGTCAAAATCCTAGAAAGCCCTCCCTAACAGCACCCTGGGGGTACCTACACCACAGGACTGCAGTATTTTAAGAATGAGGCTTACCACTACCTTCTCATGGGCATTAAATGCTGGTCTAGGTAGCGGTGCCCACATCCCATGATTGAATGAATAAAAAAAGTATATGATACGTTAAAGGAAAATCTGGAACATTTCTGTAAATTGAACTGTGCATATATGCAAGTTCAAACTGTCAAAAAAACCCCACAAATTTAGAATAGATCAAACAGGCAATCCATTTACATAAAAAGGATGAGCAACACTTGGAATAGACTTCCAGTTGGGATAGTGGAGGCAAAACCATTTTGAATCATTAAAGAAACATCTGTGTCCTGCGATTTGGAGGGGGAGCAAAAGAGGTTACAGCTTTTTTTCCTTGGATTTATAAACTGGGATGTATGAAATGGATTTCCCCATTCCTATCTATTTTGTGATGCTGTGAGGCTTTCATCCCAATAGTTAGGCCTGAAGATCCCTGAAATGAAAGCCACTGCACCATCTAGCCTTACATTCAGCTAATTTTCAAATACAGCAGTACAGTTGTATCTTTAAAATGGTAAAAATAGAATGATCTTTCATAAACAACCTTGAATAATAAACCTGCATTAAATCTTGAATAGCAAAGGAGTGTTATAGATTTTTTTCCAGTGGCTGGTTTTTTTGTTCTTTATTTAGTACATTAAACCGTGTACATGCTGTCTGAATTCCCAGGTGAGATTTAAAAATCACGCATCCATTTAAAATCTAGGTCAAACACGTTTTGCTGAATTAAACACTGGTTTGGTTAGAATTCTTTTCATGCACTAGATGCTCCCTTACTACAGATTTCAAAGTAATAATGTGCAGAAGTTATGCAATGAAATAAAAGCTCAAACAAAATATGACCCGGCTTTGTTGTTATGATAAAAAAAATATTGTCCCAATCTTGGGATTTGCCATTGAAGCTCAAGGCAATAATTTAAACTCCTTTTCCCTCAACCTTTGTGACCTGGTTTTGAAACCAGCCCAAACAAGCTGAATGCATGTTTCCCTTCAGTGATGCCTGTTAATTAACTCAAATGAGCCAAGAAGGTTCAACTGAATTCCTAATAGATATAAGAGCATAGTATTATTCTGCCCCCACAATTTCCACTGACTGTAGAAAATCAAACCAAGCCAGAAAACAGCACGGATTTTAATTCCAGGGTGGGAAACTTGGGGAGCAATGAACAGTTGAGACAGATCTACATAGCTGGCTGGTCGCCACCCACCGTAGTCCTGAGGAGGCTGCCTGATGTCACTAAATCATGCAGTGACACTTGATAGGGCATCCTGTCAATACCATCGGATGGAACTGGCTGGACGACCACCCAAAAACCACACTGTCATCAGTGTTAAAATCATTGCAGGGTGACAACGGGGCAGGTAAAGCAGCTGCTCAATTTAACCCCCAATTTTGCTCAGTTTTCTCCAGGAGCATTCGACCTTAATCACTCATTGAGTTCTGTAACTTCAGCAGGCAGACAAAAATATTGCATATAATCATGTACAAGGCAACCTGTGTGCAAGAAAACATCCTGCTCCATTCCATTCAACAAAACTTGAAAAAAAAATCAACAAGCCTGATTAGGGTCCCAAGCAGTCAAAGAGGAGAAAATTTGATTTTAAATGGCTCTGGTTGTCCTACACGCTGCCACTGCTGTGAACAGACCAGGAGTGGGAGATTGGGAGTTTGACAGGGGTAAGTGGCAAATGCTGAGTGGAGAGAAGTTAGAGGCTAGAATAGACAGCAGAGTGGGATTAGGTGAGGAACAGCTGAGTGTGTTTTCCAGAGTGAAATATAATGATACACACCTCACTGGCAGTTTATACAACAATCTCCCTAGATTTGAACCCTAATGAGTTAACATCCTAGTATTATAATCAAACATCCAAAACACAGTCGACCAATTCCAACGTTAAATATTAAAATCTAATGTGAGTTTAACAGTATGATGAAAATTACCTAAAAATAGCAAACATAACATGTTGAAAGTAGAGGAAATGAAGGGTGGGAGCTATCTTAAATTCTTTCAACATCCATGTCTTGTTCTCTTTTTGTCCAAAAATAGCAGACACTTTAATTTATTTAAATTTTATTGCGGAGAAGGCAGTTTGGGTAAATTTCACCTACTTTATTCCTTTTGCAGCTTTTATCTCTAACCTTGGGTTGCTTCATTAGGTGTCTGCAGCCAAGGTGGCACACATAATGATCTGCTCCCAGACTAATGCCAGTGTCTGCTCTATAGTACCAAGGAATATCCAAAGACAATTTATTCCTTCAGTTTTCGCTTCCCACTCCAAACAGCTACTGCACTCGCCACTCTACGCCCTTTGAGAAGCATACCTGAATCTACCTTGCCTTATGGTACTGAACAAGAACTAATGCTCAACATTACCATGAAATAATTTTATGAATACATGCAAAAAAGAATGATATATATGAATATAAGTGATGGCAAATGGTTGTTTTATGGACTGAGGATGATGCACAGAGGGATTCCCCAGGGGTTGGTGTTGGGTTGCCTGCTTCTTTTGATACAAATTAACTGGCTAGATAAACCTGGGTATACAAAACACAATTTCATAATTTGCAGGTGACACAAAACATTAAAGTATTGTGAACTGTGAGGAGGATAGTGATAGACTTCAAGAGGACATAGACAGGCTGGTGGAATAGGCGGACACGTGACAGATGAAATTTAATGCAGAGAATTGTGCAGTGGTAAATTTTGGTAGAAAGAATGAGGAGATGTAAAATAAAAGAAACAGGATGGAGGAACAGAGACACCTAGCACCATATGCACACAAATCATTGAAAGTGGCAGAACAGGTTGAGAAAGTTGTTGAAAAAGCATTTGGGATCCTGAACTTTGTAATAAGGGTTTAGAGCACAAAAGCAAGAACATTATGGTGAACCTTTATAAGACACTGGTTCCACCTGAACTGGAATAGGTGTCCAGTTCTGGGCATCGCACTTTAGGAAGGGTGTGAAGGCTTTAGAGTGGGTGCAGAAAAGACTTAGGAGAATGGTTCTAAGGAAGAGGGACTTCAGTTATGTCAATAGATTTGAGAAGCTTTGGCTGTTTTCCTTGGAGAAGGTCGAGAGGAGTTTTGATAGACGTGTTCAAAATCATGAAGGGTTTCGACTGAGTAGACAGAGAGAAACTGTTCCCATTGGCAGAAGAGTCGCGAGCCACAGGACACCAATTTAAGGTGATTGGCAAAAGTACCAAAGGCAACATGAGGAAACTTTTTTTACCCAGGGAGAGGTTAGGACCTGTAATGCGCTAATTGGTAGTGTGGTCGAGGCTGATACAATAGTAGCCTACAAACGCCTGAAGAGAAAAGATTTGCAGGGCTATGGGAAAGGGAGGAGGTTGGAACAAGTTGTGTTGTTCTTGCAGAGAGCTGGCAAGGACATGACTAACTGAATGGCCTTCTTCAGTGTTGTAATGATTCTCTGATTCTTCAGTCAAGACACTGAACCCGTTACTGGAGAATTTCTCTTTCCTTTACCCATATGCTTCATCCATCTTTGCTGAGGAGTGTTCTCACGTTTATTTCACCAAAGGAATTAAACACCACACATGCCTCATTTGTATCAGATAAATCGGCCTCTCGTCACAGTGCAGAAGCGATGGTGTTTGGTTTTATTAAATTGTAACTTAAACCACCTATGCATAGGCTACAGGAAGCAAACTCAAATTGCACCTGAATTTTGGCAAAAAACACTATAAAATAGTCTTTAAATTTGTTGTAACCACAGGCTATGAACATAACTTGTTATAATTGTTCCAGTGCTTTAAAGATTTATTTTGCTTAGGATAAACTGGTTACATCTTGTAATTATTGTTATAAATACAAAGTTTGTAAGATTATGTCTCATTAATTTAAGGTAAAATGGTGGAATGAAGGGGATCATGTAACCTGTTCTGTATTCTGTCCAACAAGGTTAAAGGGCAACCTGGGTTGATTTACTGGGAAGAAAGTACAAGATATTCACACTCCTGTAGACAATGGCAAGAACATCTGTTGTGTGGAGACTGTTGGGCTTGGATTTTCGCTACTGAGGCAGGTAGCTCGAGAAATTTCCCAGCTCGTTGCACGCGTCTCAGATAAAAGGCCCCAGAATGTTGCAATTTTCTGGGAGGTGGTGGTGGTGGGGCTGTGGGTAGGTGCAGGACACACTTGGGCTCGCTGACTCCAGAAGCAGAGTATAGGTGGCGAACTGGTGGGCTTGCCTTGGACTTTGATTCACTGTGGCTTTGTTCAAGTTATGTTATTTTAGACTACTCTAGTACTCAGCCCTCACACCCCCTCATCCCCAGGAGGGCGAAAACCTATTTACATAAGCTGGCAGACAAATGGAAAACAAACAGCCCCACATAGTTTGTTGGATTGTCCAGCCGGCCGCTAACTCTGCTCTCAAGAAGGGATGGGGTCTGAAGCCTCTGCAGTCCAGGTTGTTTTCACAGATGCCAAAGGATCATTTCAGCTCCCCCTGGAACTATAAGCATAATTAAAAACTTAGCTTCTGGGCTTCTCTTTCACTGGACCTCCAGTTGAAACTGTGCAGGCATGCATGATGTGTAGGCCATCCTATTGAGTCCTGAAGTGGCAATTAAGATCCAATCTTCACTATAAGAACCCGACCTGTATATTTAAAGAGCTTACCACTTCATCTAGGGAGGTGCCAAGCTGGCCTGCTTTGTAGGCACTTGGGAATAGAACAGTGTCAAATCATCAGTGTAAGTGGAGGGCAATGGGCAGGTAAGTTATGCGCCACCACTTTTGGGGTGCTGTTTCAAACTCACCCTCAAAAACTGCCGGAAATGAAGGTATATCAATTTGGTTCTATTCTGAAATTGGAGCCAAGAAACTAAACAGAAACCAGTTAGTCTGAAACTAATCTATGGTATCCAGCCTGCTATGTATTTCCATCATTATCTTTTAGTTTAAAGATCATAGAATGGTTACAGAACAAAATGAGGCCTTTCAGCCCATCTTATTTGTTCTGGTTCTCTGCAAGAGTGACTCACCTAGTCCTACACACCTGCCTTTTCCCCGTAGCCCTGCAAACTTCTCCCTGACAGATAATCATCCAACTCTCTTTTGAAAACCACAGTTGAACCTGTCTCCACCACACTCTCAGGCAGTACATTCCAGACCCTAACCACTCGCTGTGTAAAAAGCTAATCACCTTAAATTGGTGTCCTCTTGTTCTAGATCCTTCCACCATTGGGAGCACATTCTCCTTATCTACTCTGTCCAAATCCCCTCATGATTTTGAACATCTCTATCAGATCTCTTCTCAACCTTCTCTTCTCTAAGGAGAACAGCCCCAGTTTCTCCATCAGCTTATATAATTTCAGTGCTTATTTTTTATTCAATTTTATCTTAATTCAATACTGGCCAAACATAGCAATAAGCATGCATTATTGACCCAACTTAGGCCCATTTTGGTTTTGGCCAATTTCAGGCACTATTGTTTGGAATGGAGAGCTCTATTAGAAAATGGTAGTGGCAGCTGATATTACAAGGTAAAGAAAAATCCCACACACAGTGCACACAATCATTTTAACCATCCTGACACAAGTTTTTATGCTATTTTTGTGTCCATTTTGTGAAACGAGCTGCCAGAGTTATATGGTAGCAATGAGATATAACTGATTTTATCATTGAACAAACAGCGCATCTGCATCTCTGTCCAGAACTAGGGAACAGCAAGCAAACAGTGATATCTGTACTTTTCAGTAATACAATATTCAAGGAGCAATTTATCTGCTAAGATATAGTTAGGGAGAGGTGCACGTGCGAGTGCTATAGGTGAGGATGTATGCCCATATTTGCTGCTGTTGTAGGCAATGAAAGTCCCTTTATTTCCTTTATTCTTTCATGGGATATGGGTGTCGCTTTCAAGGCCTGCATTTGTTGCCCATCCCTAACTGCCCTTAAACTGGAGTGGCATACTTGGCCACTTCAGACAGCAGTTAATTCTCAATCACATTGCTGCGCATCTGGACCTACAGGTAAGGAGGACATATTTCCTTCCCTAAAGGACATTAGTGACCCAGATGGGCTTGTTCGACAATCAGTGATAGTTTCATGGTCACCATCACTGAGACTAGCTTTATATTCCAGGTTTACTAACTGAATTCAAATTCCAGTTCAAATGTGGTGGTGGAATTTGAACCCATATCCCCAGATCATTAGTTCTGATGAAGAGTCATACGGACTTGAAACATTGACTCTGTCTTCCTTTCTGCGGATGCTGTCAGACCTGCTGAGTTTTTCCAGCAATTTTTGTTTTTGTTCCCCAGATTATTAGCTGGGTCTCTGGGTTACTAGCAGCGATATTACCACTATGCCATCATCTCCCCCAATTTTGTTTACAATTTACAATTTTGTTCTACAAAATTCTTTGATCACTGTGTTGCTTCTTCAGTAAGCCAACTATTTTTAAATAAGCTTTCAGCTTTCACTCATGTTTTTCGGATATGTTAATCATGTGAATGTTTGTTTTGTGCCTGTAATATTGTCAAGGGCACATGTTCCTGAAGTGGCTAGATGAGTTTATATCAAAGGTTTTTTAGTAGTATTGTGCAGTTGTTCCCATTTCATTTGTTCAGTGGACTTCTAATTCCTAATAGACACTTGTCATAACTGTAATGTACTTTATTTAAGGAGAAAGATAGAATTTTGAATTCTAAATGCCACTCCCTCATTTTCTGGAACCCCCAGCATCACTATTTGTAATATTTTAATTTTCTTTGGAACAGAATATGATCATATTCTTAAGACTTAAAACTCTTCATCGAACGCATTCATAATGCATTGGAAAATTGACTGTCACACTTCAACATGTCTATCACACAAATCTAATTGGCTGAAATAACCATTATGTGGTGTAAGAATGCTGATTTATTCAAATATAGACAAGTAGAAAAAACTACTAACCCACACAAAACCAACTGAATCACTCAATTTGTTTCCAAAGAATTAACCATGAGTTAGTGACTATCACAAAAAATACATTCATACAATTTTGTTTTACAAGTTTCTTTGGTCACTGTGTTGTTTCTTCAGCAAACTAACTATCTATAAGCCTGCAGCTTTCACACATGCCAACCCGTCCCATCCCTCCTATGTTCCCATTATTAGTCAGTGCTCCAGGCTTCAGTGGTCTCACTCACCCACTGTTCCAACATTTTGTTTTTTTGATTTGGATTTCTAACAGTTTTCATGCATTTTACCACAAGAGTTCTGTTAGTTCTGTGAAACAAAGTTACTAATGGAAAATTAAAAGAGGGAGTAAATTACCCTGGGTGAACTTACCATCTATGTAAAGTTAAAAACATTTTAGTTTTTCATTTATTTAAAGAGATGGGATTTGTTTGTGTTTATCCATTTAGGAGGCATAGGTGCTTGTGGTACATTGATGGTTAGATCAAATCATGGCAATACAAGTTGGCCTCTGTTCCATCTAAACTGCAGCTTGGAGGACAATTTGACAAATATTAGGCTATGACCAGGTGACATAATATAACAAGCTGGGGGGGGGGTGGTGATGGTGGGGGTGCAGTGGGGAGTGGTGAAATGAGCCACGCTAATTGTAAAAGAAGAGCTGATGCACCAAAACAAGACAGGCAGGTAAAGCTGCATTGAAAATTACAGTTATGGTGTTGGAGTTGCCCTAAAATTCAGTTTCCAATACCACTTGCTGCAAACATTGCTGTGGAGCCTGGTTAGTTCATCAATAAATTACATCCTTGACTTACAGGATGAACTCTTTAGCTGTCAGTCCTCAAGAGGATAAATTTTCAAGCTGGGGTTTTCCCGAACCATAAGGAATGATAGCAGTGCTATATGATGTGATATAGGAACCATAAAGTTACAGTTAGTGATATTAGTGGGCAAACATTTCCTGCCCTCATAATATTCTTCTGTCTCTCATATGAAAAGGGATCCCTGGAATTCATGAGCTCATTTGGTTCTCCTGTTTTGTATATGTTGAATTCCCAACGTATTATTTGTCTAGCAGTGTACAAACAAAAATATTTTCTGTAATTTCTTTTGGCAGTTTAACACAGAAATGTGTCAAGTATTTATGGGAATTTCACTAAGAAGTACTAGGGCTTATACTCAGCTTCCACACTGAGCCAAGAATACAATAGCTCCTGTAGTTGAACCTCAAGACTCAGTCAACATACAAAGTCTGTACAAATACCAATGGGCAAAGCACCATTTATCCTTTTACCTCCTTGCCAGACCAGCTCCCAGACAGTGTTGCCTTTTAACCATCATTTATTGATGCAGGGTTGCTGGAGAGTGCATTAGGATATGAAAAATTTGATGTCTTTTGGCATTCCAATGCTTGAAAATTTGCATTGCTAATTTTTCCTTTCTTTACAAGAAGCTTGAGACTTCTTATTCCGAAGCCTGGTGAAACACTTAATCCGACCAACAATGCTTCTTCAAACAGATTAAAAAACATGTATCCCAATTTCAACAGTATCCAGCATTCTGTGTTCAGTCTGGCCATTGTGCTTCACTGATACCTGGGTAGACCATGATTCTGGGAAACATGGCAAATATGACAGAATAAAATAAAAGGCATCACATTCTTTTAGAATATAACACAGACACAAACAAGGGTACACACCTCAGTATGAGGACTAAGAAACACTGACAAAAGCACTGACGGGAATTTTCCCAGCCAAGCAGAGGCAATTTGCGAGCTTGTGGGGAGTGAAATTCCATGAAATTGACATTAGGTCAGAAACCCAATATCACCCGGCCCTCTTCCAGTTTCCTTGGGGACAGTACCGATGAGGTGGAGAACCCCTTTGGATCTTCCAAGCTTCATTAACCCTGGATTCTGGCCTTCTCAGCTCAGGCATCTGTCTCCAGGTATGTCAGAGGGTCACCAAGGTGAGTGCACAATATGGGAACAGCTTCTTCAGTGAAATATTTGATCAGTGAAACTGAAGAGCTACAACCATGGCCAGATGAGAAGCTGCTGTTAAAAGCAGTTCTTCTCTCAGTAAGTGCTATCACTGCTTGACAGATGATTGTACTTCTTGGAAGGTACTTCACCTGCCCCTTCACTCACCTTCTGCTGCATTTCCCTGCTGCCAACCTTCACAATAGCATGGGGACAGCTTATGCAGCTCCACACTTCACCTCTGATGAGGAACAAAATCTGAGGGCACTCCACTGCCAACATTATGAGCAGGAGCTACAGCAGCTGCCGTCTCCTAAACAGTATACCCTCTATAGAGCAGAGGGGATGGACACTGAGATCCAGCTGAAAAGAGATACGACCCCCAGTAGAAGATCTGCAGGCAGAAGGTCAGCTCTCTGGGCATATCTGAGCTACCGTACAGGAGACTCAGGCTCTCATGGCAGGTTACTGCTGACATCTGCATCTTAATGGAACAAGAACTCCTAACCAGTGGAGCAAATGGGCATGCACCAACATGAATGATGTCTGTCATTAGAAAGCCCATACCCACTCACCTCGACCTCCCACCCTCTCCATGGAGTTCTGCTCTCTCTTCTCCTGCAAGAACAAAGAGCAGAGCAGGTATGTGTGTTCATAATGGTTTCTCTGTTGTGGAGGGAAGGACACCATTTTTTGGATGGTGACTGTGAGGCATAGATGCAAGAGGGCAATAGGCTGAAGGTGAGTGAGAATGCTCGCTGCTCAGATGGGGATGTGAGTTGCTTGCAGAGAGCTGAATGAGCAGGGCTGCAAGGTATGTTGGCTTGAGGAGTTCTGTGCAGGAGAATGCTCAGCAAGTAAGAGTGTGGGGCTTGGCACCTGAAAGTATTATGCCATCCAAGTTCATGTCCTCCTGAAGTCCTGGATCCACTTGGTTCCAGCATTCAGCATCTGTGTTGGTACATAAATATTCCATAATGGTGCATTATGAGCATTCCATATCGGCATTTGTAAATGACCAGCTTTGCTTTTGACAGACAAGCATTCAGCATTAGTGTTCGTACATGAAGAATCAGTGTTGGTATTGGTACACAAGCATTCAGTGTCAATGTTGGTACAAGAAGATTCAGTGTCAGTGTTGGTGCATGAAGATTCAGTGTTGGTGTTGATATATGAAGGTTCAGTTTCAGTGTTGGTACACGAAAATTCAGTGTCAGTGTTGGTACATGAAGACTCAGTGTCATTTTTGATACACGGGGAGTGTCAGCATTGATATACTAACATTCAATGTTGAAGTTGGTAAGGGGTGTATGAGGGGCGATGGGGCATGGCTGAAACAGGCTGTACGAGGTGACATAGGGAGTGGGTGAGGGGTATGAGATGGCATAGGTTGTCATGTGCGGGCCATGGGAAGTGTGTGGTGGGGGGTGAGGGAGGTGTGGGGTGGGGCTGTTTTTTGTTCCAATCTTTTTTTTATTTAATTCAACAAAGTTCCAGAGCACAGAGGGAGGCCTTCCACACAGCCCACCTCCACACCCGACTGCCTTCGCACTCATTTCAGGGGCGGTGGGCGCAACTTCTAAACCAGCCCCTCCCAGAATGAAAATCAGAGCCTCGGGCAGTCATTTTTCAAGGCACAGTTTGCAGAGCCAGGAATTCTCCTGTCTCTGAGCACCCGACCTGGGAGCAAATATCTGGGCCTCAGAGTCCCTAATGGTATATGAGCATTCAGCGTCAGTGTTAGTATAGGAAGCTTCTGTGTCAGTGTTGGTGCATGAGCAATATGATGCTGATGCCTTGGATTGACTGCAATCCATTCCTGGATATGAACATACGAACATTCGAGCCTGCTCTGTCATTCGATAAGATCACGGTTGATGTGATTGTAACCTGAATTCCACATTCCTACCTACCCTGATAACTTTTCACCTCCTTGCTTATCAAGAATCTAATCTATCTAGTTCTTCTTAAAAATATTCAAAGACTCTGCTTCCACTGCCTTTTGAGGAAGAAAATTCCAAAAAACTCACTGCCCTCAGGGAAAAAAAGTTCTCTTCAACTTTTTCTTAAATGGGCGACCCCTTATTTTTAAACAGTGACCCCTAGTTCTAGATTCTTCCACAAAAGGAAACACCCTTTTCACATCCAACCTGTCAAGACCCCTCAGGATCTTATATATTTCAATCAGGTTGCCTCTTACTCTTCTAAATTCCAGTGGATACAAACCTAGCCTGTTCAACCTTTCCTCATAGGCCAACCTGCCCATTCCAGGTATTAGTCAAGTAAACATTCACTGAACTGCTTCCAACACATTTACATCCTTCCTTAAATAAGAAGACCAATATTGTACAAAGTACTCCAGATGTGGTCTCACCAATGCCCTGAAGCATATACCTGAAGCATACCCTCTCTACTTTTGTATTCAATTTACCTTGCAATAAATGATAACATTCTATTAGCTTTGCTAATTACTTGCTGTACTTGATTCTAATCTTTTGCAATTCATACACTTGGACACCCAAATCACTCTGCATCTCAGAGTTTTGCAATCTCTCACCATTTAGATGATATGCTTCTTTTTTATTCTTCCTGTCAAAATGGACAATTTTACATTTTCCCACATTATACTCCATTTGTCAGATCTTTGCCACTCACGTAACCTATCTATATATCTTTATAGCCTCCTTATGCCCTCTTCACAACTGTCTATCCTACCTATGTTAGTATCATCAGCAAATTTAGCCATCACTCCCTTCATCCAAGTCATTTATATACATTTTATATAAATTATATAAAGTTGAGGCCCCAGCACTGATCCCTGGCACACCACTCGTTATATCTTGCCAACCAAAAAATGACCCATTTATGCCTACTCTCTGTTTCTTGTTAGCTAGCCAATGTTCTATCCATGCCAATATGTTGTCCCCACACCACGAGCTTTTATTTTCCCTGCAAAATTCCAGATAAAATAGCCTTATCTCAATGTCACAGAATTTTCAAATTATTGCATGCTTGCACACTAACATTGAATGTTACCAATGGTACACTAACATTCAGTGGTATAGTGAGCTTGAATCATGGATTCTTCCGCATCCCACTACTTTGACAAATGTCTAGCCTGGCTCCCTGGGGAAACCTGGGTAGAAGTAAGTGGTTCTCCAATGATGGGTATAGGAAATTGAGAATGAAAGTCAATACAGAAGACTTTTGAACACTTCCAAGCAGCAGTTTAAGAATATCAATAAGAATATCAATGTCAGGAGTTTGAGGACAAGCTTTTTTCCAAATGCTTTCTCAGTGTGATAACAGTGTGTTGCCAGTCGCTCCCTTGTGTGCTTATGACATCATCACAAACACACATTCTCCTTACACTGCCAAATCCTTATCTCTTGTATTGGGGGTTGACAATAAACTAAGGAGATAATGCCAAGTGGCCAGGCCTGAACACATATTTAGAAATTCTCATTAATCTTCATTAAAGTTGTGCTGAGTTCACCAAAACCATTAAGCCAAGTAAAAGCTGTACAAAGTTTTGAAGATGTTGAAATAATTCCATGTTAGAGCACATGCACAATGATTGAGAGCTATTACATGCTGATATTAGTCAGAATTAAATGCCTGGACCACATTGTCATCTGTTTCCATTGGAACACTATCAAAATAAGGAACACCTGGGGATCAAACCATTTTCATAGTTTACCAAATTGGTTCTCAGGTCTGGTTACTATATGTACCTTTTACAAAAGGCCATTGCAATGGTGCATGAAATTGAACTCAAGAGAGTCACCATTTTTTGCAACATGTGAGCAGTTACAATTTAGATATAGAGCCTCAAGCACAGTCCACTGGAGGGGAACTCAAAGATTCTGCGCTGCTAAAATTAATGAACACATGCACCTGGTAATTACAGCACTTTATCTTTCTAAGAACATTCACATTGTTCCACTAGCAGGTTTAAATGAAAATCCATTCTCAATATTTCTCTACTAAGAATCTTCCTAAAAAGAACATCTAAATAACAAGCTCAAAACAGTTAAACATACAAATCTTTACCACCATGAGGAAACAGTAATAGCAGCTTTTTGAACGTCAGTTCTGTTTTAAGCAAGTTCCATCTGAAACCCTCTTCATTCACAATCCAGCTTTGACAGAAAGTATTATTTAAGGGTTCAAGACAAAACATAAAAGAAAAGATAGCCTGCTTATAACCTGCAAATGTGTGCTTGAGGATGCCTTTTCTGAGAATCTCAGTGAGGACTGTGTTCTTACTAATAGAGAGCAGTACATCAAACACTTTCTCTAGAGTATTCATCAAGATTTTTTCCCCTGAGCAGCAACCTTCAAAGTAACTGAATGAAACAGCGCCTCTTACACCACCTTGTTGTGTGAGGCTTGTGAGCGTGGGGGATGTTGGCCTTCTACAGCACCTTAATGAATTCAGATACTAGCTGGGTACTGATGAGTAATTGAAGCAGGCAGTTTGCAGCATGTTTTGATCACTGAATCCCCTTGCCTCTCATCTCTAACAAGCCATTATGCAAACATTCAATCTGGACCTTTATATCCTTAGTGTAAAGGCATCTCCTCCCACCCCAAGCTACCCGGCAGACAGCTGAAAAGGAAAGCCCAGATGCTACTTCAACAGAGGAATCAAAAATTACCATCAAACCGTGACACATCCCTCTCTTACCTCAATTCAGAATTCAGAGAGGCCGGTAAGCTTCTGTTCACAGCGATGTTACTTTAACACATCCGCATTCACACAGCTGTGGCATCGCTGTTGTTATTCAACAGAAGTGGAGGCTGTCGCCTGGATGCTGAATTGCACAGCAACTAACTTTAATGTAGCAGAGGCTCTGTGGAAAACCTGGCCTGTTACTAAGTGAGCCGATGGATTGGATTGATCAGTAAGCCTATTATGCTAAAAAATCAGTCAATAATTTTGAATAAATCTCTTTAGGGTGCTGAGACTAAGCATAACAGTTTTAACACAAATACAAAATGGTTGTTAATCAACATTAGAAACCATTGGGAAAGATGACATTTTTTAAAAAACAACAAGCAATATGATGTCCATGATACTGGTCAATGAGTCAAACTGATTGTGTACTACAAAAAGCTAATAATAACTGAGGGGAACCTATGTCAGTATGGGTAATTATACATGGTTCCAGAGACAAAGTTAATAATATTAACAATATCCATCATGCTGAATAAATCAATAATTGGCAACAATGCAGAATTATTAATTAATATGTATACTTTGATATTTGGTTTCATAAATGGTTCATTGATGGGGAAAGGAAGGCAAACAATTACCCTGCCCATACATGTTGCTCTGAGTTCTCAGTTACATTTACTATAATTTGCTGGCCATCTACACATTGTCAATGAAAATATGTATTAAAATCTATCATCTAACCCAAAATGTGACATGTATTTCCCATTTTGTTTTGTTTAGGAACCTAACTATATCAAAGCAAAATTATAAGAGTGGCTGTTATAAGCTTAACAATGCAGAATGTATTATCAAGAAATTAATTCAGCTCCATCACACCTGTTGGGCTCAAATTCTATAAAGCTACCATCTCTAATTGTTTATACAAAAAGTTTGAAAATCTCACCTGAAGAGAAAAATAAAACTGTTGGTAATGATTATAATTTTTGTAATAGATTTTTCTAAAAATCAGTTCTCAAGGCAAAACTCTCACCAAGCATGTACACTTAATGAAGTCAGTGTCTCACCGATATCTATGGTCTTTCGTGCACAACTGGTTAATTATATACCATATATCACCAAACACAGAACATGTTGCATAACTTGCTAAGTGCGTCCACTTTGCATCTATTATTACACAATAATCAGTGCTCATGTGCAGTCACATACAAACCAATGTGTATAATATTGTTGCACACAGACCAACGCCCGTAGAAATACAGCAACAGCATATCTCCTCACTTCTTCGACATGCCATGTTACTGTAGATCAAACAATGCCTTCTGCATTGTTAGGTGCAAAATAATGTTAGCTTTGCTACACATACACCAGCACCAGAAACTGTAGCACGGACCAGGACCTTACTTTGGCACATACGATCCCATGTTCCATACATTTCTGTACAAAATCCTGTGCTCTGTTTATGTTGCTGTATACAGACCCACATACATACATAGTAGCACACAGGCCAGTCCCCATATGTTGTTGTGCAGATCAGCCTCAACCTGTTATCACACACAGATCAGTGCACCAATATACTATCATACAGAAACAATTGCCCATCAGCTTTGACTTTTAAAATGCTGTTAAAAATCTATAATTTACAATTTGAAGTACAACTTTATGAAACATAAATGATTTAATCATTAAATATTATGCTTCAATAAAGTAGTTACATTCGTATAATCTTATTTTTGTTCAAAGGATATCAGGGGTGGAATGTATGGCTCTTAATATTTGAAATCAGACCTGGAGCATTTTTGATTAAGGTTTTCCTGGATCAATTTATTTGCCCTCCCCTTCTGAAGCTGCTGACTCTACCAGAGGTCCAATGTCATGGGTGCTGTTAGCCTTTCAGTGCTTTCTTGGAGTTACTATTTGTGATTCAAGATGGTGTGCGTCAGCAAGTCACTCCACCACAGAGGGCAATACAGCTAAGACAATGCTGTCCTCATCAGGTGTGCATGAATACACACTTACTGCAGGGTTATGGATGGTAATCATACTCCCATTTTTGCCCCTAACAGTGTCTGAACTTGAGACATTTTTGGCTTGTATGGCTGAACATTTTTATACCCACCAAACCAGGAGAATTAATAAGTAACTTACGTACATTTTTCGAAGGTGGGTGGGGTGAATTTTCTCAGCTGCTCCTGCTCTCTCTGTAATGTCACCAGAAGTGTGGTGAAGCCCTAGTTATAGGTGCAAATAAAGATTCTCTGCTCCACCCCTGGAAACTTCCAGCCAAGTTATGGTGGAGGAGAATGGGCAAGAAAATTTTTAACCAAGAAATTCCTGGCTTTGATTTTCAATGTCATTTTGCTGTCTCATAGTTACACGCAAATTCAGAGAGACACAAGATTTTTTATTTAAAAGAGGTCCCACATTCAAAACAATAGCATGCTGTGATTACACCGGGTAGGCATGAATTAGGAAGAGAAACATAGGCTAAATCAGTATTGTCCAATACGCTTGCCACATGTGACAAAACAGGCACAGGCATGTGGCAAATCGTTGTTCTTCATCAGGTAAGAGAGAGTGTCAGTATCCTGTGGCAGTCTGTTCGATGAGGATGCTGTTCAAAACTTCGTCTGACACAATCTGTATCTACTTAAAAAGTAAGCAGAAATTTCTGCTGGAAAAATAATCCTTAACCTTATAGACTGTAACCCACCTACGTTAAGGTATATGATAAAAAGGCCCCCACTGAAGGAAGTGTAAGCATATTGAAATATTCTCATTGCTACACCCCAATTGGACGACGTGTCCATGATTAGTTGCTGCTTCTAAAAACATTCTTTGAGGCAGCTGTGGTCCTAGTGCAGTTTACTATTGTTCACTTATAGTCCCTCAATCCCAGTTTATTCCTGGGACACTGTTACAAGATTCACCACATTCTTTGCACATACTTTGTACCATATGGCGAATATGGTGACCTGACTGCCACAAATTTGGCAATCGTCGAATACTTTTGGATAACACTGGAATAAACAAGTCATCCCCAGGAAGGGTCATGCTTGACGCAAAAACCCAGGTTTATTTTTTTTAAAAAGCTAACTGGCCAATTTCCAGCATCTTCTGGTTCAAATTTAGCATTCCAGTTTTAGCTGTTTTCCTTATTACTTTCACTGCATGTATCTAACAGGAAAGGTGATGTTGGAAGGTGTTGGGCATAGTTTGGTAGGTTTTATTAACATATTCTTAGTCTTAGGTAGTTCAACAGTATTTATTAACTACTAGAAACTATATACATAGGTACAGTAAAGGTCCAAGCGAGGAGCTATCTCCATGCTTGCTTCCACACATGACTCTGTCCAACACTACACTGACTCCTATGTGTAGGTCATGTGTCATCTTACATCACTGTGTGGGTGGTACAATGCTCAGTCCCACGCTAACCCTTTATATGCCAGACAGGTGGCACTGAGATTTGTTGAATTATTGCCACATGAATTGTAATTAAAAATAACACAGGGAACATGATGTGTGGTGACAGAAAGGGATAATTAAAGGTAACAAAAAAGCCAGTGAATCCAACATAACCAGTTCTGAAGAAAAGTCCATGACCTGAGATGCTAACTCTGTTTCTCTGCCCACAACTGCTAACAGACCTGTTGAGTATTTCCCACATTTTTTGCTTTTATTCCTCCAGCACTCTAACTCACTCAGCCAGCCTGTTTTAGATAAGCCTGTTGTGCTTTCTATCTCAGTGCCAACTATTAATTGAACAAGTTTATGATTAATTTCTGCATCCATGTTATTCTGTTAATGAATAATGTTTCAATTGTTTAAAAATGTGATGACTAATTTGTCAGAACAATTGCAGGGATACTAATGCCATGGGGAAGCAACAACTTAATACTGCATGAGAAGAGATTGCTGATTGGTTGGCAAGTGGACTCACTGGCAGAGATGTTGCCATAGCGAATGCATCAATTAATGGTGACTAACTGTTAACTGCCAAACATCATTTGAAATTTTAAAACAGCCAGCTTGACTCTGATTGGTCAAGGCATTGCCCTGAGGAATGAGTCAGCGAATAGCTGTCACTTATTTGGTTAGCTAAAACAAGTGCAGTGTATTTACATGTTCTTTCTGTCTGCAAAGAACAAGGCCCTGTGTATTAATATATGTAGCTTCCAGTACATGCAAATGTGCCACATTGTGAGCCCAACTGACAATCTTAAACTGTTTGTCAGCGTAATTTGTAGCATGCTGAGGATTATTTGGCAAATGTTGTCCAATCGTGGAATCACACCTAAACACTGTGCTTTGAGTCTTGCAAGCACAGACTGGTTGGGTCTGTAACTTGCACTTTGCGAACAGCAGAAAGGACAGGCTATTTGATATGATCCGTCAGTCTTTGGGACGTATGGCCTACAAAGCTAGCATCACACTGGCATTGAAATTCATACACCATTTGAGTGATAGTCAGAATGTCCTTTTGGCTTGATGGCAGCATACTGTTAGTGGTGAATACCACTCATGTTGCTACTGCATAGTAGCAGCGTGAAACAGCTAGCTTCACCTTTTGCTTGAATTTTTGAGATACCGTGCCCTTCCAGGGTAATCTGAAGTAGACTGGATACTTTTCAGGACCGAAAGTGACGGCCTTAGGCCTGTTCATGAGTTTGTGTGATATACAGTGTGAAATGATCTGATCAGGGCAGCTATTATCCTGCAGGATGTCTTTGATGCTCCCTATTTCAGCATCAAGCTTGCATGGTCAGCACATGGCTTGGGGCCTATTTATCAGGTTGCCGATAAGGCCAAACTTATAGTGTGTGGAACTGTAAGAATCCCAACGTATGCACTGACCAGTGGAGGTAGGCTTGCGGTAGACCGGCAGATTTCTCAACTAGTACATCAAGGAAGAGGAGCTCATTTTCAAAGGTAAATTTCAGTGCAGGATGGAGCACATTAAGACATGCAAGGGAATTATTACATGCTGCTGCGGATTTAAATATAGCAAACATATCATCCACATATCGGAAATATGGAAGTGGTAGGAGGTTAGGTTAGGTTGTCTTCCATTGAAGACAAATTTCTCATGAAACCTAACAAAGATGCTTGCGAAAGATGTTTGAGCACTCTCTTCTCATACAATATAAAGTTGTTGCTTCCCCTTACATTGGTATTATTGCAAATGTCCTGATTAGTGCAAGATGAAAAGCTTTGACAAAATGCCTTTTCTCTGCAATACTCAAATTCTGTGCTATCAAACGGCTATTTATTATTTTATGAAACGTTCTGGTGGCTTTCCTTTTTTTATGTTCTTTATATATTTTTTATGTTTTATACCTGCTCAATCTTCATTATTTTTCCTTTAAAGAACAGTTTTGTGTTCCCAGGTTGATTACCTTCTGTGCCATGAAATCTGAGCGTTGTTCCATAAATGAAGCCTAGGCTACTCTAACTCTCAGCATCATTCAAATCCTTCTGACCAACATCAAAATCCTAACTGATGGGAAATTGATGGGAAGAAATGGAAAGAAACTGCACAGCCTACAGATCATTCAATGACAAACTAAGTGGTAGGATCAGTTTCTACAATCATCTCATGGAGATATCACAATAAAGGTGTAGGCAGTGGGGCAGCGGGGGGCGGTGGGGAGAGAGGAATCTATGGAAGGAGAGGCCTAAGCTTTCCTCATAGGGTCCAGAAGAGCACTGCTGCTGCTTTGGCCCCACAAGGCAAGTAAGAGAAAAACCTACCCATTTGGGCTTTTTCTGACCCAGACTCCTTTTCCCAGCACAACTTCCTCACTCAGGCTGCCAGTTAAAATTACAGTTGGATTCTGATGACAGCAGGTTGATGGGGTTAAAATGTTGACATCATGGTGGGGCTTGTCCCATGTTTAATTCCTTGAGTGTAATTGCCAAACAGTGATATGAGTAGTACATTAAGCGCTGGGAAGGCTCCATATTTAGTAATCTTTTGCTACTTTGCAGGCTGAGGCAGTGTAGACTGTTGTGAACACTGGAGACACAATGTCAAAGGCTATCTGTTCAGTCTTCAGGAGTTTCAAAACTCCATGTAAGATTTTCAAAAAAAATTAAACTGAATTATGAAATATGATTCCAAAATAATAAACATTCTGAAATTAAATGTGATAAAAGGAATAGAACTTAATCAGTCTCCTTGAATCAGTATCCTACTGGGAATAAGTGGATCCAGTTTGCGATTGTCCGCTCTGCCCATTGATCGCAGGTCATGCCTCCCGCCATTGGCTGTTGGAAATCTCATTGTAATACATATGCATATCATTATAAGGCATGCCCGCCAGTCTCATCCCCCCACGCTGGACCATCCACCCACATCAGAACAGCACATAAGCGATGTGCACCTTGCGAGCTACACTTTGTCAGGGACTTTGAGGTTTGTTTGCCTAACTTGCTTCAGGCAGCACTCGTAGTCATCAGTGCCAGGCTTTGTAGACAGCACCACATCACTTTAGGGGGGCTCACAGGCAGGTCTCTACCTACCAGACCAGCCAGAAGGTAGGGGTGGCTTTGTACAGCTGCAGGGCTAGGGCTTGCTTGGTGAAGGGGGAGAAGTAGCCTCAGGCAAGAGAAGAGGCTGCAAGGTGTGGGCGGCACTGGGAAAGCGGGGAGGGGTGTCTCAGGGTGTGTGTGAGGGGGTGGGGAACATGTTGATCTGTGCAAGTGGCCTCAAGATGGTGAGGGTTGAGGAGGCAGCCTCCAGAGGAGATGAGGCCAGATGGAGATGTGAGAGTACGTGTGTGAGAATGGGTCCCTTAAGCTGGCACTGAATGAGATGCCAGTACATGTGTGATGGGTTTTAGTGTGTGAGCTGAGAGTGATGAGATGGTGGCCATATGCTGGTGGCATGGATGAGATCATTCATCCTCTATCTGCATTGGATGGCTAACCTCTTCTGTGCAGCACTGGCACTGATCACCACTGCCATTGCCTACCAAGCCGGAGTAGTAGTGTTGTTGGCCCTCCTGCAGCCACAGTCGGGGTAGGGGACATCAAGGAGGGCCTCCACGGCATCCAAAAGGTGCTTGAGGGAGGTGTCATTAAGCTTGGGGACTGCAGTCCTTTTGCCTTTCGGGGCCATCCAGTCTTCTGTGCAGCAGTCCTGGACTGGAAGCACTGAGATGTGTGCGAGTGGCTACACTTTAAATATGGTGCCCAGCATGATGAAGCTGTAAGGTGATGGCATGGCGGGCGAATGAGAGCCCACCTGCCATGGAAATGGCATGTTTCCTGGGAACATGTGGACTGCAGAAGAGAAAACATCTCCCTCAGAGTTCAGTTGAAATTTTGAGTGCTGGCTGAAAGAGTTTTAAAGCCTTGTTAATTGAAGGACTCCTAACTGTGAGTTAGATTTCTTGCATAGCCAAGCTGAGCAAGCAAGATTAAATGCAAAACTTCAGAGTTAAAGAATTTTAAGTGTAGCCAGAGGTGGCTACACTTAAGGCACTAGAGACACTGGTGTTAAACTTGGAGTTTACAACCATGGGACAGTTGGAGGATACTTGAAGAGACAATCTTTCCGGAAGTAAACAAAAGGCCAAGAATATTCAGCCTGTGTACAAATCTTTGAAGCAGTACTTAGGCCAAGCAGTTAATTGTCCAATTTTTGATAAGAATCTGATTTGAGTTTATTGGGGGTGTAAGTTTAATGGGTGTAGATGGAAATGTGATTTAAAGAGTTTGGTTTAGATGATAAGTAATTGAGTTCACTGTCCTTTTATTATCTTTCGGTAATGACTAAGATACAGTGTATTTATTAGAATTCATGTTCTTTGATTTTTGTATAGTAAATTCTTTTGATTTAAACCATGAACTTTGTAGATTCATTCTTTTAGTAAATATCTGGATTTTCAGATTCTAAAAAATATCATTGCTAACAAGATCATAACTGTATCTTTCTTGTAAGCTGACCATTGGAGGGTAGATCTGAAATGATATATATGAAGGGTCTTAACAAGTAAAACAATCTAAACCTGTAGTTATAGCTACTTTTGTTTTCTGAAATGAAAAATTCAAATAGGCCAATTTTTAGAAAACCTAACATAAAATTCAAAGAGTCAGCATGAAGAATACAACCGGTGCAGAAATAACCTTGTGGCCTTTGATGCCTCGAACATTATACCATTTACTCAGTTTGTTAAATTGCACCAGGAAGGCACAAGATCGATGTTCTATTTTTTTTAAATCTAGAGGACATACTCGGGCATGATTACCACACTTTCAATGGAGAACTGCTCTTGACAGAAATGAAGGCTAGAAAATCAGAACTATAGGACAGAATTTTCTGCCTGCCGGGTGGGCAGGCCCGACCCAATCTCCAGCGGGCGGGGAGCCGATCCACGCTGGAGAATCAGGCCCCGTCGCCATTTTACGTGGGCCGGCCAATTAAGGCCCGCCTAGCGTCACGTCTCATGTTTTTTCTAATTCCCGCCGGGGCTCCTGGCCTGCTCGCCAACCTTAAGGTTGATCGGGCAGGTCCTTTAATTGTTTCAATGATCCTGTCAATGGCCTCAATTGGCCATTGACAGGTCGGCAGACGCACAGCTGATTTTGCTGAGGGCCCACCTTCCTGAATATTTAAATGGGGTGGGATAATGTCGGAGGTTCCCCCCAACGTCAACCCGTATAATTTTACACGTCAGCGAGCGGGCCCCATAGCAGGGCTTATAGTGTTCGAGCCCTGTCACTACCCTGTGCTCCCCTCAGAGAATGTGGGATCACAGGATCTTACTGTCCACAGCCTTGATCTGCAACACCTACCACACATTGGCTAAAGGGATTTTAGGGCTAGAAAGAAGACTGTTTTTGGAAAACATTTTAGCTGCGAAGAGTCCTATGTTTTCATCAGAAAACAGTTACCAATACAAACACCATATAATGCACAAGCAAAGAACAAACCAAAAAGACTATTTCTAAGGTGACTTCATGAAACAATCCAAAGTTATGATGTGAAGAAAATGAAAAGTAATTGAATGGCACCATTATTGACTAGTTTCTGTAAATGTTTAATAGAGTGCTATTTTGTTGATTCTTGGAAAATAGAAACCTAGAATCAATGCATCTAAAAGGATTTCAACAATAAAAGTAATATTTTCACTTTTTAATCACTGATGAGATAATGAAGTCATGTGATGAAAAGGCAGCTAAATGTGTCAAAACTACTTTCATTAAATCCATAGGATACTAAAGCAACTCAAAGAATACTGAATTAGTTTTCACATTTTAACAGTAAGGTACAATTGTCAATGAATACAATTCTTGAAAATATAACTAAACTTTACCATCCATTAAACTGTCATATTAAACTACAGAGACATAAATCAATTTTGATAGTGTTAATTTGTTTTTTTCTTGTCTGAGAAGAGGAAGCCATCACTGAGTAATTGGAATGAAAAGTTATTATTTAAAAGACACAAAGATGGACATAGATATTCTTCACTGTGCCTATTTTTGTAAGGACCCAATAACTTTGGCTAATTTATTGGTTTGAATACCAAATCTAATGAGTCACTGTGGTGTTTATTTGGAGACTGGAAGGACACAAGCGCTTTCCACAACATGATGACAGCAGCAGCACCAACATGCATTACGGCAGTAAGTACAGTTCAAAAAGCTACTTAAAGTTCTTTGGTATTTCCTGAGGTTGAGAAAAACATAATAAAAATGAAAGTATTTATTTCTTTTTAATACGTTTTAAACAAAGAAAGGAAAGTGTACAGTGAGAGAGGGAAGCACAGATTCAGAAGAGTGACCAAAATTTTGGCTAAGGTGGGTTGCATGGAAGCTCTAAAAAGAGAAGAAAGGCATGAAGATGTGTAGGGAGGAAATTCCAGAAAGTCAGATCCATGCGGCTGATGTTTTTCCTCCGACAATTGCACGGCAAAGGAAGGAGTATACAAGAGTCCAGGATTAGAAGAACAGGGAGCATTGCGGTGGGAAAGTGGGGCTCATGTGGTGGTTGTGCAGGGATATGCGCAGGAGAACAAAAGTTACAGAGATAGAGAAGGGCAAGATCATGGAAAGATTTAAAGACATAGACAAGGATTTTGGACCTGAGACATTGGGGAATGGGAAACCAATGTAGGTCAGGAAAGAAATGGGTAATGCATGACAAGGACTTTGTGTGGGACTAAATTTATGCTGTGGAATTTTGAACAAGCCATAATTTATGGAGGCCAGGGAATGAAAGCTGGGTTGAGGAGGGAGGGGGGTGGTGGGGTTGGTGGGGAGGCAAAGGTGACAGGGATAAGAAAAGTCATTGTAAAGCATCATGGACATTAGGGTGTAAACCAGGGTTAAATACTTCAGAGCAATCAAAGGGTAACAAGGAGAAAGATTTTTAATTTATTTATGGGATGAAGGCATCGCTGGCAAGGCCAGCATTTATTGCCCATCACTAATTGCCCTTGAGGATGTGGTGGTGAGCTGCCTTCTTGAACAACTGCAGTCTATCTGGTGCGAATATTCCCTTAGTGCTGTTAGGCAGTTTCAGGATTTTGACCCAGTGACAGTGAAGGAGCGATGACATAGTTCAAAGTCAGGATTGTGTGTGGCTTTGAGGGAAACATGGAGTTGGTGATTTCCTATGCATCTGCTGCCACTGTTCTTATAGGTGGTAAAGGTCAGGGGTTTGGAAGGTGCCAAGGGAGCCTTGACGAATTGCTGCAATGTAACTTCCATATGGTACACACTGCTGCCACTGTGCATTGGCAGTGGAAGGAGTGAATGTCCAAGGAGGTGAATGGAGTGTCAATCAAGATTTGTCCTGGATGGTGTCGAGCTCATGTGCTACTGGTGCTGTGCTCATCCAGGCAAGTGATGAGTATTGCATTATGCTCCTGACTTATGCCTTGCTGATGGTGGACAGGCTTTGGGGCATCAGAAAGTGAATTACTCACCTCAGAAATTCCAGCTTCTGGCCTGCTCTTGTAGCCACAGCATTTGTATGGCTGATCTGATTAAATCTCTGATCAATGGTAACCCTCAGGATGCTAATGGTGGGGGATTCACCATTAGTAATGTAACTGAACGTCAAGGGGAGAGGGTTAGATTATCTCGCAATGGAGATGGTCATTGCCTGGCACTTGTGCAAAGCAAATGTTGATTGCCATTTATCAGCCCAAGCTTGAATATTGACGAGGCCTTGCTGCATGCGGGCATGGACTGCAGCAGTATCTGAGGAGTTATGAATGGCACTGAATACTGTGATGAAAGGATGGAAATGGGGCATGGGACAGTCATTCAAGTTTGATGAAAATACAGCAAACAATTGAAAAGATATCAATGCTAATGGCTGTAGGGAAAGGTTAATAGGTAGCTACTGACCTGACTATCTTAAAAGAATCTCAAACCTCACAAAGGGAAGCTGTTCATTAAGTTTGATATCCAACACAGCCCTTGAATTAATAAGTGATAATTATGCACCTGCAGAGATGGGCAGAAGACTATTTGAAATATACGCACTAATTTAATGTTAACATGCCTTTAAAAGTTTCAGAAATACATATATATTTTTTTAAACAAAAGTTTCAAGATTACTTGAAAAATGCAACAGAAACCATGCAACAGAAACTTGAGTTAACAGAAGATAAAAGCTGAAATGGATTGGTCTACAGAATAGTTAAAGACACAAAAACATAATGGGCCATGACAACTGTAGCTGGCTCTAAAAGCAATTATTTTTTTCCTGATTTCAAATCCAGATGAATGATTTCAGAAAATCATCTCCAAATGAATCATTATAACGCAATCTTTGTGGCAGCATGGCTCAGTTGGTTGGCTCATTCATATTTGTCAGAATTGCTGGCCTCCCAGATGAGAAGATTTCAATCTATCTGTTCTGGTAGCTCAGGTGGATGTCAGAATATTTTAGCGGGTTATTCATCTCATTGCTGTTTGTGGGGTCTTATTATGTACAAATTGGCTAGCTTCCTTCATAAAACAGTCTACTTCAGCATAATTTTTTAAACATTTGGAGAGCCGTGTTGAGGTGTTTTGTAGTTGAAAGTCTTTATTTTCTTTTCTAACTAAGGTTTTAAAATGTGAATGATTAAAAAAGCAATATTTTCCTCTTCCATAGGAAAAAGGAAGTAGGATAGGAATCATAACAACAGTTTCTTTTTATGTTCAAACAGCCACATCCTCCACATCTATATCGCCTTGGAGTTTTAACTTTCAAATCAAGTTTGCTTTTGCAACAGTGCAAACACAATGGTTCCTGCTGATAAGTAATTGTGCTATAGACAAAGCAATTTCATCCCACTATTAACTAGAGGAAGAAATATGATAGCTGACTGTACAAAGTGGGCAAGCTGCTAAATCACTATTAAACACAGAATTTTTAAATAAAAAATAAATATTTTATGAAAACATGACAATTTACATGCCTTTGCAATTGCTGCTTTGTAAATGTAGAAATAAAGCAAAGATGAAACTGAAATTAATCATTTTAAAGATTTGGGCTTTGGCAGCAAAACTGTAAAACTGAAGTAAATTGGCCTGCAGACTTTCTAACAAATAGCAGCAGGATAGGATGTCTGCCAGATTTATTTTTCACCATTGATCACATATTCATTAATTAACATCTGTTATAATCAAATGTTCAATCACCATACATGTAATAAAGGTTAGGAAAATAATTACTCACTTTTTAGTTCCCTGTGCAGTACTTCTCCCTTGATCACATTAAATTCCATCTGCCCCCATTGTTGTGCCTACTCACAGGTTTTAGATTTGCAGTTGCAGGTTCCCGGCTGTCTTCTCAGATCCAATTGCTCCTCTTTCAGCTCACAATACTTTGGTTATCTCTAGCCAGTTCTTCCTAGATTGCATTCAGTTTCATTGATATCAATTAGAAGCAGAGGTTTCAAAATTGACCTTTGAAGCACTCCACCGAGCACTTTTTCCAACCGCAACATCTTTCCCCTAGCAAATACCCTTAGCTTCCTGTCCTTCAGTCAATTTCTTGTTCAATGCAAGTTTTACCTAGAATCCCCACAGCTCTAAGATTAAACAGGAGCCTTTAGGGGAGAACTCTGTCAAGATTATGATTTTTGAAATCCAGTTGTCTTCACCCTTAGTGTTCAACACCTTGTAAATCCACTTGAAATGTTATTTCCTCACAAATCTAAGGAAATTTGAGAAGAAAAAACTTACATTGGCTGCTGTTTACAGTCATCATACAGGTAATCTTTAATTTTAGTTATGATAATTTGCTTGGATTCACGATAAGTGCCTTCTTGTCTTCTTTTAGATGCACAGGATGACAAGCCAAATGTACAGTAATTTTAATCTTGCCACAGCCATCAAAATAAATAGAACTAATTCATAGTCATTGCTTTTCAAGGGCACTATCCAGTTCATTTTGAATTCTAATTTATTTTATTTGGATAATTGCTGCCACTCAGCTGCTCACTCAGGATGGAATCTACAAAACCTCTTAACTGCTCCATGTTCGAGTTAATGCAGTCAATGAGAAAAAGCAATGAAGGTTCAGCACTAAAATTAACAATTAGAGCCATAAGTAAAAGATGGAGGGCAAATGTTATTCTGAATAGGACACCAGCTCATCTTTTTTTTACTAATTCCTTTGTATGGTTTATGGGTTTAAGGGTAAAAAGGATATAATCTGAAAGGCTTCCGTTGTGGTACTCGCTCATTCAACTACAGGTAAGTGGACCGAATTCTCATCCCAATCTGGGGTTTTAATTTGTCATGCAGGGTCGGCTTGGAGCTGGGTCTGAAACTCGGAATTCCAGCTCTAAATTTTGCCTCCTCTCAACCACTCTCTCCTCATTTAAGATGCTCCTTTTGGTCATCAATCCTAATATCTCCTGTTTTTAAAAATTTCATTCATGAGATACGAACGCCACTAGCAAGGCCAGCATTTTTGCACATCCCTAATTGCCTTTCAGAAGGTGGTGGTGAGCTGCCTTGTGCTGTTAAATGTCCAAGGCAGCTTGCTAATACTCCTGTGAAGCATTTTAATATGTTTTATTCCATTACTACATAAATGCAAGTTTTGGTTACAGTTTTGCTCCTGATGAGTTTATCACACGGGAGGGAGTGTGAGGACCAGTTCTGGTGCAGCTTTTAAGTGGCTGCAACCATGTCTGCGCAGCAGCACGAGGAATGGTAGGAGCAGCAGCTTCAGGAGGGGCAGCAGCTGCAAGAAGCCCCCAATTTCAAGGTGCATCTTTGGAGTTGTGGCTGGCAGAAGGCAGGTAAGCAGACTGCTCCGCACTGAAGAAGAGAAACCCACAAAGAGGGTGGTGCAAGCTGTTTGGAGGGAGGTGGAGGAGGCAGTCAGTGAACCTTTCACCGCAACAAGAACTGCCACACAATCCAGAAAGATGTTCTGAAAAGTGACAATATACAGCTACCAGCGTTTAGGGGAGAAATAACTGCTGTTAGGTAAGGAGCCTAGAATATCCAGATCTCTAGGGCTGAGCTTCAAAAGAACAATGACTGGGATTTTCCAGTCTTGATTTTCCTGCCTGCACAAAGTCAATGGACCTTTGGCTGGTCTGTCAAATTTTCCATCCTGCCTGTGCCGTTTCCCACCATGGGCGGGGCTGAAAAATCCTGGCCAATGATTCAGGAGCATCACTCTCTTGCGCAGAAAGCGGAAACAGTTTCCTTGTATATGGTTGAGATGATGCACATATGGGAGAGTCCAAACCTACACCTTTAATACACTGGAACATTTCCAAAGACCTGTAGAACACCCTGAAAACTGTACAGCTCAGGAGAATTTTGCAGGAGCTTGATGCCTGGAAGTGTTTCCTGGCAAATAATGTCTTCTGCAGTGACTATCTGTAGCCATTAAACTCTTTCAATAGTCCAATAAGATCTCACTTTAGTTTTCGAAAATGGTAGAGCACCACATGGACATCATTTTATGTTTAAAATATTAAGTGCATTTATTTTACAAGTTATGAATGCACAATAAGTAACAGTCAGAGAGTCATTTAGAGCAAAAGAGGCCATTTGGGCCATCAAGTCCATGCTGGCTTTCTGTGGAGCAATGCAGTCAGTCCCACTCCCCTGCTCTTCCCTGTAGCTTTGCAAAGTTAATTTACTTCAAGTGCCAATCCTATTTCCTTTTTAAATCATTGATCATCTCTGCTTCTACAATCCTTTGGAACGGCGAGTACCAGTTATTACCATTCATGGCATTTTAAAAAAAAGTTCTTCCTCATATCCACCCTGTACGTCTGGCACAAAACTTTAAATCTGTGTCCCCTTAGTCCTTGTACTAACAGCTAATGGGAACAGCTTTTCCTTGACCACCAAACCACTATCAAATCTCCCCTCAATCTCCTTTGTTCCAAAGAAAACAACCCCAGCTTCTCTTACCTAACCTAGCTGGCGTCTAACCAAAGCTTTATCAAGGATCAGCATTACTTTCCTGCTTTTGCATTCAATACCTCTATTTATGAAGCCCAAGAGTCCATATGCATTGCTAACCACTCTCCCAATACATGTGTCCACCAACAGAGATCTGCGCACATGCACCCCCATGTACCTGTTAATGCACACACTTTTAAAGCTCTGCCATTGGGCAAGATTTTCGCTCCTGAAGTGAATAGCTCTAGTCAGGAAATTTTCCAGCTTGGCACACTTGGCTTGGGAAACAATGCCCCGATTGGCGCAATTTACATTCTGGGGGATGGGGGTAGAAGCTGGTGGGTGAGCACAGGATGGAGTCGAGCCTGCCTGTGGATCAGAGGTGGGAACAGGGGCTACTGAGTGCCGAGGTGGGCTGTTTAAAAGGCCCGCCTTCATTCTCTGGGGCTTTGTCTCAGTTGATTTGTTAAATATTAGGCTCTCTAACTATGAATCCTTACACTCCATCAACCCCTGCATCCACTCCCTATGTCTTATCCATGCCAAGTCATGACCTCTAACCACCCTCCACAGCTTCTCCTATTCTCCATTCCAACTCATGCCTCCACCCATCTCAATGGTCCCTTATAGCCTCCATACCTACTCATGTTCCTCCTCCACTCCCACTCTCCCATGGGTTCTTATAGCCTCCATGCCAAATTAATACCAATTAATGACCCCCAACCACCACCATGGACACTCATAGCCCCCATGCCAACTCATATCAACCCATGCCCCCCCCCACCCACTACCCTTTGCCTCTGTACCCTTCATGCTAACTTGCCCAGTATCCATCATGGGCAGGATGCAGGAGTCATGTTGAGATGAAATAAAATAAAGATCTAAGCATCTATTACAGCTTTCACTATAACAAAAAAAAATTCCCATTCATGAAAGTCCATTCAACACTTTAAAAAGCCTTCCAATACTTAACTCCTTATCAAAACAAACAGACTTGTATTCATAACCCCACTTCAAAGATAGCTAATCCTTTAATAACCTCTTTGAGCTGTCAAACTGTGAACTTACAACTTGCTGCTGGGAGAACTGTAGGTTGTGCAGAGCAGCTAGATATTAATAATGATAAAATTATATCCTTTGGGGTGATGTCAACAAACAGCTATTATAACAGCTAGAACAATTTTTTTTCAATTCTCTCTGACACCAGCAGGTTGATTTTTTTCAAATTTTAAACAGCTTGGATTTAAATAACTCGACAGTTCTGCAAACCTTATCTGCCCTATATGAGCATTTACATCTTCTCCATAAATTTGTGACTCCCAGCGTGACTCATGCAGCAACTTTTAATTTTGAATGATTCCTCTTTCCAGCCTGTAATCAACAAAACTGGCAACACTTTATTACTTGAAAGAGGGGTCATTTATTAAAAAGTACTTATGCACTATGATTGGATTTAAAGGAACAGCCACAAAATCATAAACTAGATCAAACTACTGATAACATTGCAGATGTAGAATTTCTGTGAGCTTGATATAAAGGGAACACCCTTTACCCTCCCACCAACAAACCCTCCCCCGCCACCTCCTCCCCAAAAACACACCGTACTTAAGAGAGCTTAGGCCTATGTTAAAAAGATCTACCCCTAGCTGTTACTTACTTATTCTATCATGGGATGTGGGCATCACTGGTAAGGCCAGCATTTGTTGCCCTTGAATTGAGTGGCGTGCGAGGCCATTTCAGAGGGTATTTAAGAGTTAACCACATTGCTATCAGTCTGGAGTCACATGTGGGCTAGGCCAGGCAAGGATGGCAGCTGTCTTTCCTTTCATCGTCACCATTACTGAGGTTAACTTTCAGTCCCAGGTTTATTAATTGAATTCAAATTCCACCAGCTGCTGTGGTGGGATTTGAACCCGTGTTCCCAGAGCATCAGCTTGGGCCTCTGGATGCCCAGTGACTGTACCACTGTGTCACCATCTCCCCTCTAACTGTTCATAGTGATATAGTGGCCAGCTTACCACTACATAGGTAAATATCCTGCTCCTTGGCTTGCAGGCCTATCTGGAGGTAAGTATGGTGAAACCAGCCACTAGTGAGAGGTGTGCCCCTCCAGGTTATATTTGTAAGCCAGACTGGCTGGTCACTCTTCAAAGGACTTGGCTAATTCAGAATTTGGATCACTGAGGGGGCAATATATGCTTTGATATAACACTTTGTACAGTATTACTGGAGCATTAAATAGCTGTTCCTGAAAGGGCAAATCAAATGATTTGCTGGTTAACTATTAAATGGTTTCTATACAATCTATTATTCTGTTTTTTATGAAGGGTGGCTGATTGCTTCCCAATGTGAGGGAAAGAACAATACTGATGCTTATGTAAAAATATTAAGCATAAGTCTCTTTTACATATTGAATCAATAAGTAGGACGTACATTCCTAATACCAAATCAGAAAAATATTATATTGCTGACTCTAAAATCAGTCTGTTCATCAACATCTAATATTCGTGCATGGATAGTTTTCTCTTGTGCTCCTTTTTAAACCACATATTAAGTGCTAATTACATGAAAATCTGCCTTCGTAAGTACTCCACATAATTGAAGTAAACATGGGATTGCTGAACGGACATTGCAAGGTTATTTAGTAATATGTCATCATTACTCAACTCTCATTTACATTTTAATTGTTAGCTTTGTGCCTTTTCACTATTGTTTGATGCAAGCATATTTTGACTTTTCACCCAACTTGGGAATGTAACAAAGCATACACAAAGATAGTTGCAGAACAAAATTATATAGTTGGTTTTACTCCCATCATTTTAACAAGCTTGATTTCATCTAACATCTCAATCTTGGCTTTAAAAAAAAATCCATTCATCAACCGTCTTGATTTTCCTGTTGAGCAGGCAGTAAATATACACCATGGAAACTGTCTTACTAGTGAGAAACATGCTGTGTTTCTGCCTCACTGTAACTTGCATATTTCAAGAACTGGATGGCAGCTGCCAACATCTGTATAACTCAAGCAGAGACTTCCCTGCTGAAATTCCTTTGGTGTTTTACCAGGTGCCAGTTACAACTCCACTGGAAGATCAGTGGGGTGTCCAGCTAAGTGCCCATTTTCAGACATTTGCATGGTCTCCCTGGGGGTTATGCCAGTCACCCATGAGAGTTACGACGACAGACAAACAGCACAAACATCCCCCCCCCCCCCCACCGCCCTGCTAAACTGCAGGGTCATATTATTTCTTGTCAGTTTCTGTAATCAAACACAGAGCACCATTCAACAGCAGGAGAAAGGAAACATCTTTCCTCCGTGCGAGCAGTAAATGCTTCCAGTGCAAATGGGAAAGTACTGGTTATGAACTGTTTACATCCACTTCCCTTTCTCAAGGCAACTACAGCATTGACTTCAGAACAATGCGTTGCAATGTCCAACTTTTCACACCCATGATACCAAAGTTCAAGGGAGCATTTTTGTGGCATGAAGGACTAACATAGTAACAAGGAGAACTGTTTTAATTATGGCCTGACAAATAGCAATCCATCTTTGTGCTGGATTTTAGATCCCACCCTTGTAGGACGAACAGCAATAAGTGTCGGCCACAGCTCTCCTGATTCCAAGCTAAAGTATTTCAAACAATTGTATCTTTTTTGAAAAAAAGGAAAATGCATTTTCCATTTCTTACTTGAAATGTCCTTCGAATATAAATACTACTTTTCCTATCCATTTACAATTATCTTTGTCTTGCCCTATATTTTTAGAAGAAAAACAGTATTTTGCACATGTCATCTATCATTAGTGTGTAAGAGAAAAGGGATTATGGTGTTGTATGTGTGAGCAGTGCTCCACAGGCCTTTTACATGATGATTAACCTACAAATTCCAATGTAGCCGCAATATTATTAATGCTTCTTTGCACTCGGACTATCTAAGATAAGAATATCGAAGCTAGTGATGAGTACTTAAGTGAGCACAGATTTTATGACTAAATCTCAAATGACACGACTTCAGTTCTGATTTGATATTATTTCTATTCAAAATTCTTATTCTGCAGACCAGAAAGAGCAAGAAAATATGGAAAATGGCTCTATGGAAAGCTCTGAAGAAGGGTCATAAAGACTCGAAACGTTAAATCTGTTTCTCTCTCCACAGATGCTGTCAGACCAGCTGGGTTTTTCCAGTATTTTTGTTTTTATTTCAGATTTCCAACATCCACAGTATTTGCTTTTACCTATGGAAAGCACCTTCTTTCCCAAGACGCTTAAGGCCTCTTAATGGTAGTAAGTCCTGATTCATTAAGCTGATGGCTTGACCAGCACTGCCACAAAGGTGATTGAGGATTGTATTTCCAGCACGATTCTGAACTGTGGTAAATATGAGAAGAGCCAATGCTCTCACTTTGTATGGCAACTGCTTCAAGATCAATTCTATGAAGGAAAGAATTATATTTCAATTGAAGCCAGCCACAAACACAGCTACTTCTGGTTTAACCATAGTAGTCTGGGGTCAGCTGAGTAACTTTTCTAGAGAAGTGGGTTAGTAATCAAAATGTTTCAGATTTTGACAGCAATCTGGATTTAATGCCTCCAGCACAGCAGCTAAAGGCAGGCAGGAGCTCCCAGATTCAGCAGGGGGCAAGTGTGTTTCCAGCACCATCTGTGGACCAGGAGGAGCAGGAGTGCTTCATCATCTACACCACACCCACCCCACCCCAACTGCCCCAAAGTTAACGTGCCATGATCTACCTCCATCCTTTCAACTGACCAGTGGCCCTTTCGAGTGTCAGGCAAATAAGATAACCACTACACAGGACCACTGCTGGTATCTCTTTTTTTTCGTTTGTTCACAAAGGCTTTATTGGTGGCTGATTTACTTTATAATCATATTGAAAATTTCCAGAACTATCTCTTGGCTCCTGCAGCTTTAGTGACATTGAGGTCATTGAAACACTCAGGGCAGAATTTTTACGCTCACCCGCCCCGTTCGAGCATCAAATGACGTGTGTTGACATCGGCTGGGCATTCCAACGTCAACGCGATATTTCAGTCAGTGGATGAGTACGTAGTCAGCAGTGCGCCCACCAAAAATTAAAAGGCCTGTTAAGGCCATTAACGAGGTCATTGAAACAAATTTTTCATTGCCCGTCCAACAGATGGAATGAGGTTTCCAACATCAAATAAAAAAAATAAAACTTTTTAAATTTCATTTATAACACATCCCTACCCATGTGACAGAGTCACTTGACAGAGTCACATGAGGGGACATGTTTTGTAACATTTTTAAATCTATATTTCTAATTTTTAAAACTGTTCATTTCCCTGAGGCAGCTCTGTGCCTCAGGGAGATTTTCAAGCGCACACTCATGCGTGAAGTTTGCGCTCACCCTCCTCCCCTGCCCACGCAGGCAGTGCTGAGCGCTACCGCTTGCGTTTCATACTGGGCGGGCCTTAATTGGCCTGCCAGTGTGAAATCACGGTCAGGCTCCAATTGCGGGCAGCAGTCAGCTTCCCAACCAGGGCAAAATTCTGCCCACAGTCTTACGAGAGGCCGACACTGCCCACAGTCACACTGCCCCATTATGTACACCCCTGAAGCAGGGTGATAGGTGGACAGACATGTTCTTATGTCACTTCTCAAAGCGGTTGTGCTTCCCGATGTAGTGCAAATAGTCTCTGCAAATAACAATGGTCCACTGCATCTTCATCTTAGTCACAACTCCTGTCAGGATCTGTCCTCAGATTGACATGTTCCCAGTGAAAGGACACTTCTTGTCGATGAAGGTTCCATCAATGACCTCTCGTGGAGCCTTGAAGCCCAGGCCTACGATAGTAGTGGGGGAGCTTTTTCTTGCTGCCTTCACTCACAAGTTCCCACTTCTTGTTCTGGAAGATGGTGGGCTGCTTTTGTCCGCCATTTGTGCTGTCAATCTGTGCACAAGCAATTATCCAATGATACTTAACCTTAATTTATACAATTAATACCAGCAATCTGCAATCTTCTAGAGTACAAGGGACATCCCCAGATGTGCCCTTTCACCATTGACTTTTTTACCCAGCAGCTGCCTAGTTTTTCAATCTACAAGTTGTTTCAGCAAAGGAGCCATTTTCTCCAAGATGCTGAAGATTTAATTGAATAGTCTGCTTATGGTCTCAATTTTCAAGCGAAAAGGAACATGCACATTGATTTGAAGGTGAATTCCTGAAAATCTAACAAGCTTCTTAATGACCAAACTTGGCAGAAAACGACATTAAGAACATAGCTTACTGAAGTGTGTGGATATTTAAAGAGGAGGCATCTAATACGCTAGGAACTAATCAACCCCACACTCAAATCTAAGACTGTGGCAAATTAATCACCACACTATAGAATTATGAGAGGAGAGCATGGCAATCCACTGAAATAATTCTGAAGGAGATAAAATTACAAGAGGGAAAGTTAGCAAAAACATAAATGACATTTGAAACACAATGATTGAGAAGTAAAAAGCTAAACAGTAGGGCTGACTGGCTATTTTAATCCTGTGCTTAGAAGAAAAGTTTAATCCTAAAGTTATCAGTAATTGAAGCACCCTCCTGAACTGCAAGTGCTATGAACTGAGCATACAGGCTTTGATCTAACTATATATGTTCGCTTTGATTCTTTCTTGAGGGTGACATCTCAGAACACATAGTAAATTCACTGAAATATATTTAATACAACTTTTTTTGTTATTACTGAAGAGTTTTCTCCAGCAGCAAGCACAGGATTTCACAGGCAACTATGGGACACCTCACGTTCATTTGAAGTGTTTTGAGAGAAAATTCTAAAGCATCAGAATATTAAGACTTCTAAATTTTTTTTTGTGACCAGCTTCTTCAGTATCCAGGGCAAGTTTTACAAACTACTGTTTGCTGGAGATATGCCTTTGAATCTCAGCAACAATTTTAACTTTCAGCATCCTCAAGCCACAAAGAAGATGGTTTCAGAACTGCTGATTATATGAACCAAATGTGTAGGAAAAATATTTGAAGCAAAGAATCTGGCTTTTCATCCGTCAAATAGATTCACTTGCTTTATCAAAAATACAACGTGCCTGTGCAAAGAAAAACTCTAGCTATGCAGCATTCAATGTAACCAACTTCACAAATCTTAGTATTTCCATTTCTTAAATGAAAAGAATGTTTGTTTCAAATGTTTTGACACTGCAGGCACTCAAAATCTGCTCTTAAAACATTTACGGCTCAAAGTTCTGGCGCAAAAAGGAGCTTATGCATATATTGTGCCTTTGATGATCTTAGGATGTCCCACAGCACTTTACTGCCCATGATACTTTGAAGTGTAGTCACCGTCATAAGGTGGGATCACTTTTCCAGCAGAAAAGTAAACCCTAAGTACGTCTGAGTGGACAGCACCCAGGTGCTTCTATTAGTGAGACAGATTTTTGGCACCTTCAAGGGCACATCAGTGATACCTGCATTGATCTTAGGCATGCAGTAAAGTGGCACAGCCCACAGGCTCCCTACCTGCGTTGTCTCACAGCCTATTAGGACCAAAGATTAAAACATGGTTATCGCAGCCTTTTGCTTCAAAAGAAGATGTCTGTCTCCAAACAGAATATAATCTCTCTTGATAATCTTAGTCTTGGTAAGGAATGGACTGTTTCCAAAGGCCTCAAAGGTACTACTCCCAGCTCTCAGTGTACCGAGTGGACTGTTCAGGGTAGCACAGGAACTCCCTCAGATCTGGCCCCTTGCTGAGGGTCTATGAGATGGGCAGGCTGGTGGAACATCCGTCCATGATGCCTCTGATAAGAAATGTCAGCAGTTATGAAGCAAGGCTAACTTCTGGTGTAGCTGAATTCTACCCTTTTTCCTAACTCTCCACCTTGGGCATGACTAAGATTGCAGGCTCTTAAAACTCGACTGCTTGTGGAGTTCTGTCACTTGTGTAAGGGCACATAGGCATAATTCACTACTGGCCATGTAAATTAGATTTGCAGCAGACATTATTGCGTGGACAGAATCGTTTCTGTAGCCACTGGTCCCATGAGTGTAAAGGGAAAACTTTACTTTTGTCAATATATTTCTAAGCTACTATTGGTAGAAACATGAAATTTGTAAGATGGTTATACTTTGGGACTGTGTCTTTAATTTAGGGTAATATGGAGAACAAAGGGGGTCTGATGACCTGTTCCGAATTCTGCTGACAGCAACCCTGGGTTGTTAAAGATTAAAGGGGAGTGCAGGTTGTCTTCATGGGAGGAAGTTGCAAGATATTCACACTTATAAACAACAATGAGAGCAGCTGCACTGACAGTGAATAGACTGTTAGGAATATCAGGGGCAGAATTTTGCCCTTGGTGGACGGGCTTGGCGGGCCCAGCGAGGATGGTTGGGAAGCCAACCGCCACCTGCGATCAGGACTGGACCGTGATTTCACGCTGGTGGGGCAATTAAGGCCCGCCCAGCGTGAAATGTGAGTGGCAGCGCTCGGCACTACCTGTGCAGGGGGTAGGAGGAGGGCAGTCAGGCTGAGCGCGAACTTCGCGCATACGTGCAAGTGAGCAAGTAAAAACCTCCCTGAGGCACAGAGCTGCATCAGGGAGATGGAGCGTTTTTATCAAAGAAAATAAAAATGTGATAAAATATGTCTCCTCATGTGACTGTCATAGGAGCAGGCACATATTATTGGTTACATTTTAAAACTCTTATTTTTATTTGCTTTTGGGAATCTCATCCCTGCAGTGAGAAATTTAAGTTAATTGATTATTTAATGGCCTTAACAGGCCTTTTAACTGTCAGTGGGCGTGCTGCCGACTCCGGCTTGTGCCTGCCGACCGAACTATCGGCGACTGTGCGTTGACGTCGGCACGCTTGGCTGACGTCAACGCGCACCATCTCATGCTCGGGCAGGTCGAGCATGTGCCTGCCCGCCGAGCAAAAATTTCTGCCCCAGGTTTTGTAATTGGTTATATTTTAAAATTTATGTTTAGAATGAAGTTGGGGGAAACTAATTAGCATTTCTACTGGATTCAAAGCCTATGTCATTCTCACTGCCATGCAGCTAGGCTTTAAGGGGGGAAGAGTCCATAGGAAGCTATTGAAGGATTGGTTTGCCGGTTTTCCTAAAATATCTCTGAAGCTTAAAGACACAGAGCACTCTGCAAGAATCCAAGAGAGAGAGCAGAGAGATAGAGCCAGCAAGTCTCCATTGTTCATCACGCCGGTTGAAAAGGCTATGTTTGTGAGCGGTTAGATGAACCTCAAAGATTCACCTAGCTTTGGCTAGAGGGAGAGATCTCCAATTCATCCCTTACCATGAAAGTCAGTTCAGGGAATAGAAGTTATCCGGCTAGAAAAGGAAAACGGAGCTGAGAATAGCTTTGGAGTGGTTCCTGAAGAATTAAGTGTCTACTTAAGGGACAGAGTAAAGCATGACAGTGGGGGGAGATTGTTGGTCATTCAAAATGTTAAATAGAGAATCTTATCTGCAGTTTAGAGTGTAGGTGGCCTATTGAAACAATGCTTTGTCAATGTTGCTATTAGTTTGATGCAGTAAAAGTCTTAAACCTTGAAATCTTGTTATATGATCCTTTCAGTCATTCACTGAAAGTTAAAATTGATTTTCAAAAGTTATTAGTTGTTACAGGGATTGTAACACTATTTGATACATCCAAAAGCAAAATGTTAACTTTTTTAAACAACTAAATGAGGACACAATAAAAAATAAGCTATTTAATATTATTTACCCTTACTGATGAAGAGAACAAGCTAATCAAAAACACAAACTTCATGCTATATAACTAGAATTATTATATTGCACATTCATGAATTTCATCTATTTTAGATTCTGTATTCTCCCAAATGTGAGTTCAATGTTATTGTACTGTAGTATCACCATTTTCACTTCAACGTATTATGGTTTCAAAAGGGGAAGGAAAATTGGACATCAAGCCTGTTTTGAGAGTTTTTAGTCCATGGCGGAGTTTCACTTGGATCTGGCGTACTTGGTCATTGCCTTTGTCTCTTCCAACACGGTGTGTTTGGCCAGTTCCCCGGGCAGCAGCAGATGCATGGCGGCCTGGATTTCCCAGGAGCTGATGGTACTGCGCTTGTTGTAAGGGGCCAGGTGGGAAGCCTTGCCCGCGATGCACTCGAAAATATAATTTACCAACAAGTTAATGATGCTCATGGCCTTGGAAGAGATGCGGGTATCAGGGTGAACCTGCTTCTGCATTTTGTCGATGTAGAAGGAGTAACTCTCCTTCCTCAACCTTCGCCGCTTCTTCCCGTCTTTTGCTGCTGGTTCCTTTAAAGCTTTCTTGGCTCCCTTCTTGGGAGCTGGTTTCTTCTCATCAACCATCTTCAGTATCTGACAACTGAGGTCAACTCTAGTCAAGTGATCTGACACTACTGGTAGTCGAACGTAAACCCAATCAAAATGCATATTTTCAACATGCTCAGTTGGTCAACTGCATTTCATGGAAGTTTCTTGAAACTTGCTATGGAATCTTCTTAATGATATGGGAGAAGTGATGCCACTGTCTGCATTGCCTAAACATTAAAAACTAACCACACAGAAAGTGGAACTTTTGAATATTGCACCCGTCACCTAATAACACCTAGACAGATACAGACCTCTTCAGAGTTCAAATGGAAAGTGAAAATATGAGAAGCATTAGTATTGTACGTTCCAGTTTGCCATAGAAACTGAGACTTTTAAAACTAAAATTGTAGAACAGAAGTTACTTATTTGTACCACCACACATTGAAGGAAAAATTAATTTTCAGAAATATCTATCCAATGCAAAAAACATTACTTGCGTTTAGCCTGTGAAACCATGATAAATTGGATGCTGCACTGAAGTGATGCTACTCACAAATGAAGTATGGCAAAGCAGCCCTGTGCAACAAGACTGTCAATCCAATCAGTCCATGCCAAGGAAGTACATCTAGTCAGATCACTTGCTCTAATCTTTCTAATTTATTTTGACAACTGCTCATCAACTAACTTCTATGTAAAGTAAGAAGAGTTGTCAACTCCTATATATTAGGTTTCATTTTTTTTTATAGATTTTGCAAGTAATATTGTTTACCAACAAAATAATTTATTAAAGGAATGGCTGTGCCACATTAAAAAAAAATATCTACTCCCTGGGCTGCATTTTTATTTTCTCTTTTGAAATTTACCCAAGCTCACATTTTCTGTTTCTGCATGTATTAGGTTTAAATAACCATGCTCTATTTTTGTTTAAGTTAGGTAAGAGATTTTTTTTTGTCACAAAGACGACAATTGGTATAACCACGAAGTGTGTTCGTGCTTCTGGCTTTATGTCTTAGTCACTAACGTTAAAAACAGATTTCTAAAACAATCTGATGAAAAGTCATAGAACTGTATTGTTAACTCTGTTTCTCTCCACGGATGTTGCCTAACCTGCTGAGCATTTCCAGCATTTTCTGTTTTCATTTCAGATTTCCAGCATTCATTATATTTTGCTTTTGCATTAATGTTTTAGGAGAACCAGTGAACAAAATAAAGTTTTGTGGTGGCATTTGTTGATTATTTTTAATTTCAAATATGTATGCAACTGCAAGACTGAAGGCAGTAAGTAGTATTATTAACCTAACTTTTCAGCAAACTTTACAAATAAAATATTTATCCTATAGTCTATAGAAACCAAATTTATGCTTTTAATTTATGTTTTCAGATGCAATTACTTCTTTTAACATTTCAATGATTTCTGTTCAGCAAACGAATATCAGTTATTTAATAAAACCCATTACTGTAAATACTTAAGATCTGTTTTTCCAAACAGTAACAACACTACATTAAGAAACTGCCAATTTTCCTCAATTATTAATGTCACATAAAGTTGAATAAGCTATTTCTTAAAAAGATTTTTGTAAACACAAACTCAGCAGTAAAAACTATTGCAAGTAAACAACTCTATTTATTACAACTGATGAAGCACAGTCAAATACAGATCAATGAGTCAAGTGAATGGTTGGATGAGCTGATTTATTAGCTCAAGACTTCCAAAGATGACAGGCACCATACCCAATCTAGGAGAACCCATGAGACAAAGGTGACACTGCTCTGTGAACATGGCAGTGTTGACTTAAAGAACAACTATCAATAGGATGAAGTGGAGGACCCCATGGATAACAACACCAGCACAGTGCAGGCATCTCTCTCATGGAAAAGGGGCAGGTGTTATTCCACAAACTACTATTGAGAGAAAGGCAAGAATACCCAAAGGACACCCAAAGCAATCAAACAGATTTGTAACGCAATGCTCCATGTGACATTTGAATGAATCTTTCAGGTCACCAATAAGCTGAAGTTTGAGTTTGGGCTCCATGGGAGCTAGTGGCTCTCCAATTCATTGTCAATTCATCTTTGTGTGGGATAACACTGCCCAAAATCTTTTACCCACAGCAGAACAAAATAACGTTCTCACTCAGCAATCATATTCTTACACATTCTGTTGGGGTTCATTAGATATCCATGACAGCATTCCTGAATTGCTTGTCTCCTCCCTTGTCCAAAAAACATGGAGGTTACTTGTATCAAACCCCATGGGTGAGATTTTAACTCATTCAAAACACATCCACTCACTCAGAGTTAAAATTAGGCCCAGTGAGGGGAGCTAACACAGCACAAACCAGGAAGTGAGCCACAGACCTTACAAATCTATTTGGCTTAGCACCACATAATCTGATCCAAATGAAAGGACACACAGACAGAAACCCTTTTTACAGAAATGTACAAACTTCTTAGTCCTCTATATTTGTTCAAGATGAATATGCGAAGGCCAAATTAAACTTGAAGGTCACACATCACTCACATCAGTCTGACAATACCCAACTCAATATCTCCTACTGCACTGTTGTCCATCAAAAAATGGTCATAAGACATCTTGGTCTGAATTTTCACCACAGAGGAGAGCCTGGTGAAAATGGCAGTCGAGCCTGGAAATCCTAAGTCCAACTCCCAAACCCAACATTTCCTATTTTCCCAGGGGGCGGGGGGGCGGTTGGGCCAGGTTTCACACCCACATGGTTTACAAAGGCAGCTGATCATTTATATTCTCAGCTGCCTCCAACAAAGTGGGATTTTGGTAGGTCAAGAGTGTGAAACCTGACATATGCCATTTAGAACGGATAAGAGCTGGTCTGAAGTTTATGGATTAATTTAGATAGCCTACCCTTTGAAGCATAAGGTCCCCCTTTGGATATGGTCCCAGGACACCTTTGGGAGAGGTAAGGCACCTTTTGTGGTAGGTAAAGCATCCCTTAGGATTATTAAAATTAGACATGACTGTGCATACAAAGTGCATTATTGGAACTGTCAAAGCTGTCAAAGAATTGTCCTAGCTGCCAAAGAACTGTCAAAGAACTGTCAAAATTGTCAAATAACTGTCATAGCTGCCAAAGAACTGTCAAAGCTGTCATAGCTGCCAAAGAACTGTCAAAACTCATTGGAACTGTCAAGGCTCATTGGAACTATCAAAGCTGTTTAGGGATTTAGCTCTGCTGGGCCTTAAATTTAAAAAAATGTGTAGAGTTTAATCATTCCTATCAATGCCTTGAACAAAGTGCCAGAGGAAAGAGCAGGCCTTCTGGCCCACCCATCTCTGCACTCATCAGCCTCCACACTCGCTATGGGGGTGGTGGGCCTGACTCCAATCCAGCCCATTCCTCTTAAATGAAAATCTGACCTTCCAGGAGTCTTTCACTCTGATCCAGGGGCAAAAATCCAGGTCCTTGATTTCCATGTGTACTATTACCTTAAAAATACTCATACAATACAGATATTTACAAAAATAGAAAATAGAAATACCTGGAAAAACTCAGCAGGTCTGGCAACATTTGCAAAAAGGATCACTGTTAACGTTCCGAGTCCATATGACTCTTCAACAGAACTAAGTAAAAATAGAAGAGGTGAAATATAAGCTGGTTTAGGGGTGTGGGGGGGGGGGTGTGGTGATGGGACAAGTAAAGTTGGATAGAGGGCCAGTGATAGGTGGAGATAGCCAAAAGATGTCATAGACAAAAGGACAAAGATGTGTTGAAGGTGGTGATATTATCTAAGGAATGTGCTAATTAATGGTAGAAAGCAGGACAAGCAAGGTACAGATAGCCCTAGTGGGGATGGTGTGAAGGAATTGAAATAGTCTGAAAGGTAGAGATAAAACAATAGATGGAACTACATTTAAAAATAATGGAAATAGGTGGCAAAAGAAAAATCTATATAAATTATTGGAAAAAAAGGGAGGAATCAGAAAGGGGATGGGGATTGAGGAAAGAGTTCATGATCTAAAATTGTTGAACTCAATATTCAGTCTGGAAGGCTGTAAAGTGCCTAGTCGGAAGATGAGGTGCTGTTCCTCCAGTTTGCGTTGAGCTTCACTGGAACAATGCAGCAGGCCAAGGACAGACATGTGGGCATGAGAGCAGGGTAGAGTGTTGAAATGGCAAGCGACAGGAAGGTCTGGGTCATGCTTGAGGACAGACCAAAGGTGTTCCGCAAAGCGGTCACCCAGTCTGCATTTGGTCTTTCCAATGTAGAGGAAACCGCATTGGGAGCAGCGAATGCAGTAGACTAAATTGAGAGAAGTGCAAGGGAAATGCTGTTTCACTTGAAAGGAGTGTTTGGGCCCTTGGACGGTGAGGAGAGTGTAAGTAAAGGAGTAGGTGTTGCACCTTCTGCGGTTGCATGGGAAGGTGCCGTGGGAGGGGGTTGAGGTGTAGTGGGTGATGGGGGAGTGGATCAGGGTGTCCGGGAGGTAACGTTCCCTGTGGAACGCCGCCGGGGTGGGTGGGGGGGTGTGGGGGGGGTGAAGGAAAGATTTGTTTGGTGGTGGCATCATGCTGAAGTTGGCTGAAATGGCGGAGGATGATCCTTTGAATGTGGAGGCTGGTGGGATGATAATGAGGACAAGGGGGACCGTATCATAGTTCTGGGAGGGAGAGGAAGGTGAAGGTGTGAGGGCAGATGTGCGGGAGGTGGGCCGGACACGGTTGAGGACCCTGTCAACCACCGTGGGTAGAAAACCTCGGTTATGGAAGAAGAAAGACATGTCAGATGAACTGTTTTTGAAAGTGGCATCATCAGAACAGATGAGACAGAGGCGAAGGAACTGAGAGAATGGGGTCCTTACAGGAAGCGGGGTGTGAGCAGCTATAGTCGAGGTAGCTGTGGGAGTCGGTAAGCTTGTAATGGATATTGGTGGACAGATGCCGCTTTCAAAAACAGTTCCTCTGACATGTCTTCCTTCTTCCTTAACCGAGGTTTTCCACCCATGGTGGTTGACAGGGCACTCAACTGTGTCCGGCCCATCTCCCGCGCATCTACCCTTACACCTTCCTCTCCCTCCCAGAAACATGATAGGGTCCCCCTTGTCCTCACTTATCACCCCACCAGCCTCTGCATTCAAAGGATCATCCTCCACCATTTCCGCCTACTCCAGCACGATGCCACCACCAAACACATCTTCCCTTCACCCCCACTGTCGGCATTCCGTAGGGATCGTTCCCTCCGGGACACCCTGGTCCACTCCTCCATCACCCCCTACACCTCAACCCCCACCACGGCACCTTCTCATGCAACCACAGAAGAGGCAACACCTGCCCCTTTACTTCCCCTCTCCTCACCGTCCAAGGGCCCAAACACTCCTTTCAAGTGAAACGCATTTCACTTGCACTTCCCTCAATTTAGTCTACTGCATTCGTTGCTCCCAATGCGGTTTCCTCTACTTTGGAGAGACCAGACGCAGACTGGGTGACCGCGTGGCAGACCACCTTTGGTCTGTCCTCAAGCATGACCCAGGCCTCCCTGTTGCTTGCCATTTCAACACTCCACCCTGCTCTCATGCCCACATGTCTGTCCTTGGCCTGCTGCATTGTTCCAGTGAAGCTCAACGCAAACTGGAAGAACAGCACCTCATCTTCCGACTAGGCACTTTACAGCCTTCCAGACTGAATATTGAGTTCAACAATTTTAGATCATGAACTCTCTCCTCCATCCCCACCCCCTTTCCGATGCCCCCTTTTTTTCTAATAATTTATATAGATCTTTCTTTTCCCACCTATTTCCATTATTTTTAAATGTATTTCCATCCATTGTTTTATCTCTACCTTTTAGACTGTTTCGATTCCTTCACCCCACCCCCAATTGTGCTATCTGTACCTTGCTTGTCCTGCTTTCTGCCCTTAATTAGCACATTCCTTAGATAATATCACCACCTTCAACACATCTTTGTCCTTTTGTCTATGACATCTTTTGGTTACCTCCACCTATCACTGGCTTTCTATCCAACTCTACTTGTCCCCCCCCCACCACCCTTAAACCAGCTTATGTTTCACCTCTCTTCTATTTTTACTTAGTTCTGTTGAAGAGTCATATGGACTCAAAACGTTAACTGTGTTCCTCTCCACAGATGCTGCCAGACCTGCTGAGTTTTTACAGGTATTTTTTATTTTTGTTTTGGATTTCCAGCATCCACAGTTTTTTGCTTTTATCTTACAGATATTTACAAATTTATTTAAACATCTGCTTTCATTCAGTAACCAAATTAAAACAGTCACAATAATCAAAAAAGACACAAATCTGTTTTCTTTGCTTTTCTTATCATTTTATCAAAGAAGACATATAAGGTTAAAGTTCTTGTGCATTCGGTATGTAAAGAACTATTGCGATCTCATGCTGAGCAATGGTGTCTGTTACTTTTTTTATTTAATCAGAAACACAAAAGTCACATGTGGCTAGTGATTAATGCATTATCCAGCACTGCTCCTGTAGCTAAGGGTTCCAGTTATTGATGTCTGAGAGCCAACGTCTTAACCTTCACCTGTCTATATATTCCACACTGTTTGGAGTATGAACAGTATAACTGTATATTGAATACTGAAAAAAAACAATATTACATGTTGAAACAGTAATTCAAATAAAGTCCTTCACCTTCCTCTGGTCTTAGCTTCCAAAAGGGCCTTCTCATCCATCATAGCTTCTAATTAGCAATGTCTGTATGTATCCATTATTTTCTTATCATTGACTGGAAACAAGAATGCCCATCAGGCACATGAAAAATAAAGAAATACTTTCCAAGCCGCCATAGTGTTTACTTTGGAACATCTAATGAGTTTTAAAACATAACTATTGACACTGGCTGCAAAATACATAAAACTATTTTGCCACTGTATCCCTACCAGAACCTTGGGTGAAAGGTAAAAAAAAAGGCTATCCGATTGATTCAAGATTCCATAGAGTTCATAATCTTGCTAATTGATAATAGACACCTCAGTCTGCTTTCATTTTCAGTCTATGTGATCCAGCCACCAGTAGCTGCAATATTGTGCTACTACTAATGGCCCGAAGATGCACTTTTATTGCATCCTTCAGCGTGATACCAAGCCTTTTTGTGGCACACCCTGTGTTTGGTGTTAAATTTCACCGGCAGTATATATGAAATGTAGCACCAAACGTGTTGGCATTTAGCGCAGTAGGTCATTTGGTAATAAAGGACTGAAAACTGCAGAGGTGCTTTGTTTTTATGTTCCTTGTTAGGCTTACTGTTCTGTAATTTCAGAATGGAAAAGGTTCATTTTGAAAAGACACCTTCATATGCCACATTTACAGTCTTACTCTTTTTGAAAACAAGCAGGACGTACAATGAGGATATTGCCTGAGCATATCCTAGGAGTTATAAAAAACATGATGCAGTACTAGCCACAGGTGTGTACATATGTGTATACATGCTTAATGAAAACTATTTTCAGCTGTAAAGTCTTATTTAATGAGATGAAATGTAATTAAGTCCTACATTTACATGAACATACATTTTATAATTTGATAAAGTGAACATTTGCATAAATACAGTACCTTGTCATTCCTCTTTGAAAAGTCCCAAAGGACTTCACAAACCATTTTTGAAATGCAGTATTATTTAAGCAAATATAGTAGCCATTTTGCACACAAAAATAATGATGAGATGCACACCATCTTAATCTGTCTAGTGTTGGATTTAGGAGAAAATATTGGCAAAGGTACTCCAGAGAATTCTCTACATTTCCTCAACTGTTGCTATACAATCTTTAACACCAACCTAAATAATCACATGGGACCCTGGTTTAACACCTCTTGCAAGTTTGGCCTGTCCAACAATGCAGTACTTCCACAAAAAATTCAGACTCCAGCCTTCTGTTTGATGATGTTTCAGCCAATGCTAATGTAAAACACCCAAGCATCTACCTTCCATAACGTAATCCATTCTTTCAAAACTTAACCTCAATAATTAAGATGGTTTAATTGCAACTTGCCATCAAACAGTTAGCTTCATTTGTGTTCATTTTTATTCCAATTTCACTTTTGTAACACTATAGCATTCACATTGCAATTCTGTCAATCAGGAGAGTGAGAGAATCATTACAGCTCTGCAGTAACTTTGCAGGAGGTACACTTGAAGCAGGAAATATTGACTGGCAGTTAGTTCTGTGAATTCATATGCTTGCATTGCCCTTGAGAGATATTGGATTTTATACCCAATACACTAGCAAAAGGGCTTTATTCAATCAATTGACAAAGTTGTAGACAACACACCTCAAGTAGAAAATATAGTTTACCAGTTACACAAAGCACAATATACAGTGACAGGTTCTGGTGGCATACTAACAAGTGAAATTATTGGCAACATTTTTCTACTATACAAAAATCACTACTCAGGATCTCACACTAGTCTTAGTATCTGTAATGCAGCAAAGTTCCTGTTATTACTAAATCTGATTTCCTAAGCACTTGATTGCTTGTTATTAAGGTATTAAAATTATTACATGGGGGCATGTACTTAATTTCAAACTTTATAAGTACCTTCAGTATCTGTCACTCTTGTATCTGGCACTGTGATAAGTATTTTCAATATTAAGCACATCACACTGCGTGACACACAATAGCTGCCTTATTAATGGCATGAGTAGGCTATGGAGATTGCACCATCTAAAACACTGTGTTCCTATAAATTTCTAAACATACTTCAAAGTTTTTCTCAATTACCATTTTCCTCCCAATAACTGAGATTTCTCTTGTCCAAAATAGGGATTTGAATATTATAAACCAATCAAACAAAGAAAATGTTTCACATTAGCATGATTACATCTATCCATCGAATTGCTTATGATCTCCTCATTCAGATTTTAGCTAAAGGTCTTATTCTCTCACAAACAAATGAGGGGCAGTACGTGAAAAGAGTGAAAGAGAAATTGATAGTGCGCTGATTACACATATGTTGTAGTTTTTGTTTTATGTTCTAAAAACTTGAAAAGTATATTGAACAGAGGAAAGAAGTGAATGGTAGAAAAAAAAGCTTTCTTCACAACATTACTTCGCTTTTAAAAATAAGCTTGAAGTTTGAAGCTAAGAGATGATCTCATCAATGTTATGTTGACAGTTATAAAAGGTTAATGGCAATCATATACCCTGTGGGATGGAACTTCTCATTTCTAACACCTATGCAACAGAGCAAGAAAGAAATATGCAGAAAGATGAAAACAGAGAGAAAGGCAGATATCCTTCCATCCCCTACCCGTCCCACACACACCCCACCCAAAATCCCTGCATCACTGCTGGATCAATTTGCAACTGGAGCTAATTGGAGAATCCTCACAAAAAGTGACTCTCCCCATGATGCCACAAAACGTGAACACGTTTCCTTAACATATAAATAATACCAAGATGGGATAACGGAATCTATACTTTCAAAAATTCTTCCAATCATGTTAGACGTAGAGAAATTTACAAGATAGGGAGATGTTCAATACCACATGTGCACCATGGATTCCAGGTGATAATCCATTTTGTTCTTCACTTCCAGGAGTAAATAGTGGTCAGCCGTGAAAGATTCAAAGCAGAAAGACCAATAAGTTCACAAACACATTTGTCACAGATTTGGAAGGCACCACAATTGATGCAGAATTAGTGCAATTGCCTTCAAAACAGATTTTCCAAAGACGTAATGCTGAGGACCAAGGTCTCACTATGACAGAAGCCCTTTTCTACAACTGGACCCTAAAGAATGCAGCAACAGGGGGAGCTCTAGAGCAGAAATGGTAACAAAACCCCAAAACTGGCAAATCACAATTGTCAGAGGACAGTTAAACCAGATACAGTTATGCAAAGTAGAACCAACTTCAGGTAAGGACATAACTGCTGATCCAACCAGAGAATTTCATTGAACAAAAGCACTTCCCTTTCAAATGCAAAATTGTAATGTCTGATGTAAGCAAAATTTTCAAATGTAACAAAAAGCCTGATCTGAGTAGCAAATGTTCCCACATATCCATGTCTAACACTCAGAATACAATTCATTTGCTAAAATTCCATTCTTTCCACATTTTATTGTCCAAATTGCTAGTACTCTTATGCAGGACATAGTTTTGATTTAATATTTTGCTTCTGCCACTAAAAATTCTTAACTAACATAACTCCCATTCTGAAGTAACATTTCATCAGCTTTCAAATAGATCACATATCACAAATGATTAACATGCATAAGATTACACCAACCAAAACAGCTATGGTAGTCTGTAATGCAATGCCAATAACTTAAAACAGTCACCATAAATCAAATGCACAACAGCTCGCATTCTACAGGTATCTCAAATACTTAGTTACACATTAGGTCTTAATAGGGAATGGCAGCTCAAATAAAAGCAGTCAACCAGATGTCTTATCCTTCAAAGAAGCTGCCTGTCCTCAGTTACAACCTGTTTTACTTGCGTGTGTCCATTATCGCTTAATTCAGTCATGCCTCATTAGGTGAGTGAAATCTGAGTGGTTGGAGGAGAACCTCCAATTATTCACCAAGTAGCTCAGTCTGAATTAGCATGACATCACAATAAATGATCTCACATTGAATTCAAGCGCAAACTGAAATGCAGGTTGCGGCGACATTACTATCTTTGGTTAGAAGCAATTAAGAAATGCTGAAGAACAATTCAAAACATTTACTTATTCAAAACATCCAACGTCACCACCACTGAAACTTCAGCATCTGCATCATTCCAACCTCAAGGTTCAATATTTCAAATGCCCTCCTCAATGGCACTCCAACTCCAGCCTACAGAAGCTTCAGTTCAACAGTTCAAACAGAACTCCACATCTTATGCCTCAATGCTAAAGTCCTGCTGCCCTGTCACTCCTACCTTCAGCAAAAATCACTTGCTTCACATCTCACAATACATTAAATTCATAGTCCTTTCTACACTTAGAAGTCACTGTATGGCCTCATTCCAATCACAGTATCCTCCTGTAGCCCTAAATCATGGTTCACATCTTTCGCCCTTCCAACTCTCACCTATTGTGACCTCAATTCTGGGCACCATAATTCAGGAAGGACGTGAAGACTTTGGAGAGGATTCAGTAAAGATTTATTAGAATGGTGCCAGGGATGAAGGATTACAGTAAATAGGAGAGATTAAAGAAGCTGGGTTGGTGTGAGGTCATCCACTTTGGGCCCAAGAAAGATGGATCAGAGTATTTTATAAAAGATGAGAAGCTAGGAACTGTGGATGAGCAGAGAGACTTAGGGGTCCAAATATAGAAATCATTCAAAGCTCATGGACAGGTACATAAAAAGGTTACTGGAATGCTCGCTTTTTAGGAGGGCTTAAGAGGGCTGAAAGCAAAGAGGTGGAAATTATGTTACAGCTGTGCAGAGCTCTAGTTAGACCCCATCTGGATTACACTATTAAGCACAAGGTAATAAATATCTGTAATATTTTAAAGTTTGTACATATGCAAGCACGTCCACTTGGCCAGGTCTTTCATGTCACAGTTGAATGTAGGCCATTTCTCGATACATCTATCAAATCTCCTGGGCAGAAGACAAGTGCATTTTTTTGTTAGCTTGCTCTTTTTGTCTCATTCAAAATTTCACACCTATGTTTATAATATAAATTGCTGATGTAAACTTGTCATGCTGCAGTTGCACATTCTCACCAGCAGTAGTGCAGTTGTATCAGCTCCTTAGCTTGTACTGAGAAAAACTCCAATTAACTCTACTACCATGCTTCTCAAATTACTGTGCACTTTGTCTTTGAATTATAAATCACATAAAAAAAACATAGTATCACAATGTTTAACTTTAAAATGACAACTGAATTAAATCTGCATTCCGGTGTCCAATTATCTTCTGCCCCCTAACCTCACTTCACCTGAAAACTGCATCTGATCTTGACTCCTCATGATTAACACAGTGGATGTTGCATCTAAATTTTTTTTAATACATATTTATCTCAGGTATGCACAGATCAAGTCAAGGTAAGACATTCTATCTAGTAGGTTCCACTTCTCTGCATTTAGGACAGGTTATTTCTTGATCAAACCACAAGGGCATATACTTGCACTTCAAAACATACACCCTGTTAATTTTACATACGGGTCACCAAGCACTGCTCATAAAGCTCTGCATCACTAATCCAGTAAAAGACAGAATACTTAACAGTTTCTATTACTGCCGTGCTAATGGAATTTTTTTACTGCCATCTATCCCACCAGACTTGTATCTGTAAAGTCTTCAAAAACAATTCAGCCCATAAAGACTTCTTTATGGCCTCTTTCTAATTACACCTAAACATATGCTGCCAATTAACTGTAAATTATCTAACTATTACTTTATGCCAAAGAACCACAAAGAATGCAAGTCAAAAATGGTGTAAATGATGATACATTCTTAACACAATGGACCATGATTTGCATACAAATCGCAGTGCATATAACAGTTGTGTCAGTAACAGAATATCAACCACAGATTTTTTCTTCCTTGGCAACCAGGTGGCATTGGTAAGCATCAATGGTCTTTGCATGCCAACATAAAAAACTTAATAACATTGCAAAATGCACTACAAAGTAAACAAAAAGCACAATTATCCAGAAATATATATATATATATATATATATTAGATCCCTTTTGATTGTTGGACTTCTATGTACTTAACAGCAATTGTGAACAAAACAGCATTATTTATGAAAATAGTTTTCAAAATGTTATTACTATTGGGAAGCAGACTCATATTTATTTCCTAACTAGGACTTGTTCTAACACAAAACTGTGGCTACTTCTATAAGTAGGTAGTTGATGAATAATTACCTGGAGTTTCTGTTTGGTTCTCTCCGGCTCTATATTTTCAGTGTCCACCTTAATGTCAGCCAGGATCCGTTCTGCTTCTGTCATCCACTTGGCCAGGTCTTTCATGTCATAGTTGAACGTACGCCATTTCTCCACACATCTATTAAATCTCCTGGGCAGAAGACAAGTGCATTTTTTTGTAAGTTTGATCATGATTTGACATGAGTTTATGAATTTGCAATTCATAATTTAATAACACCGATAAACTACAAGAAGATTTTTTAAACTGCCGAGATAGTACAGAACTCAAACATACAATACGGAGGGCTATGCATCAAATACATTTACTACTATTTTAGGATTGTTCAAATTGAAGGATGAGATCATTGTTTTCCATTAGAGAAGTAAATAGATTTATTAGAGCACTCTAATTGAAAAGTTAACTTACATTTTCTAGCTTTTATTCCACTTTGTATCCTGGTAGGTATTTACATTGGTGGTTAGGAGTTGATTTAAATAGAGATAAACTTTTTTTCAGGTAAAATTATCATGTCTCCCAAAGGGAATGCTTACTTTCTACATTGAAGTCATGTGGCAGAATGAACATCAAACATTCAATGGCTAAGAGATGATTTTGAGGTAGTAAAAAGATTTTTATCTTTATACCCTGAAATGTCATCTTGTTTTTGGGCTTGCCACTGTGCAAAGGATTTATTGTGCAGATATCAATGACCAAAGAAGAAAATCAGAAGCAAATTCATACAAACCATTTGACATATCACAAGGACATTTTTCTTCAAGTAAGTCTTGCAGAGCTTATTGTTACAGTGACTAGTCTGAAAAGGCTGGCTTGTGAAATTGCAAGGACCTCAAGACATTTTTCAGAAGGAACTAGGAAATAATATACACTCTATCACTATGCCTTGTATTACAACAAATCTCTATGCTCAATTCATGTCAAATTCTTAATAATCTATACCCCTTTATAATTACAGTTTGGCTACAGAAAAAAAGCCACCGCATTTTGAAGCAATTTGTTGTACCAGAAGCACTTTTGAGATGTTTTGAGATATAGATTTGATAAGGTGCTCTATAAATGTCAATTATATAGTTGGGGCATCAGTGACAAATAAGGTAGCATTGCTGCCACAAAAGGAGCACAGCACCCCTAAATTAACAGATGGTTTTTCAAGGCTCCACTGGAGCAGCATCTACACTGGTGAATAGAAATGTCTGTTGCTGAGAAATATTATGCGTGGTCTCTCATTTTTTGGGGGGCAATAGGTAAGTTGAATGTGTAGCAAGAAAATAAAATTGCAGCTATTATCTAATTGAATGGAAAACAATTTCAAAGGGATAAATGGCTAATGCATGGGCAAAGTACTTTGAAAATGGCTGGGGCTCATGAAACCGTACCCCAGCTCAAGTCTGAGCCTTCATGAGGGAAGGGAAAGTAAGTGGGAGGTATAAAGTTACTGGTTAGCTGTAGAGTAAAATTAGCTTATGTATAAGAAAACCAGACCAAGCCATGCAGACCAAATCACTCCTTGTTTAAGTATTTACAAAACTGGTTGACACCTTTCTATGGCCATATCAACTTTCCTTATATGCACTTGACACTTGTTCATTTGACTGCTCCTGCACTGTGAAGTTAGCTTTGAAAAGTGATTAACTTATCTATTAGTCACTTCAATGGAGAAACTCAATGCAAATTGGTCAAATTTACAGATGATGCCAAATTGGGAAGGGCACTTGATGAGGTGGTGACCTGAGGATTAACACAAGAATACAAGGAATTGGATCAGGAGTAGACCATTTGACCCTTCAAGCTTGCTCTGCCAATCAACCTGATCATGGCTGATCTTGGGCTTCACCTCCACTTACCTCCCCAATCCCTATATCACTCGATTCCTTGAGAGACCAAAAATCTGTCTATCACAGCCTTAAATGTATTCAATGATGGAACATAGGAACAGGAAGCCATTCAGCCTGTCAAGCCTGCTCCACCATTCAATTAGATCATGGCTGATCATCTACCTCAACACCAGTTTCCTGCACTATTTCCATATCCCTTAGTGTAATTAGTCTCCAGAAGTCTATCGATTTCTGTTTTGGACATGCTCAATGATTGAGCTTCCACAGTCCTCTGGGGTAGAGAATTCTAAAGATTAATCACTATCTGAGTGAAGAAATTCCCCCTCATCTCAGTCTTAAATGCCCTGCCCTTTATCCTAAAATTATGACCCTGGTTTTAGCCAGGGGAATTGTCATATCTACATACAAAATTCTTACAGGGCATGATAGGGTGTAAGTTTCTATGAAGGATGTCACTGAACAGCTGCAGGGCATTTTAAAGGGGGAGAGCAAACAGACAAAGATCGTGGTACACATTGGTACCAATGACATAGGTAGAAAGAGGGATGAGGTCCTGCAAGCAGAATTTAGGGAGCTAGAAAACAGATTAAAAAACAGGATCTCAAAGGTAGTAATCTCTGGATTACTTCTGCTGCCATGTGAGTATAGAAATAGGAGGTTAGTCCAGATGAATGCATAGCTGGAGAGATGGTTCAGGAGGGAGGACTTTAGATTTATGGGACATTGGGACCATTTCTGGGGGCAGTGGGACCTGGACAAGGCATACGGGTTGCACCTGAACCGGAATGGGACCAACATCCTTGCGGGGAGGTTTGCTAGTGCTGTTGGGGAGGGGGATGGGGTCCTGAGGTTCAGCAGGGGGAGACACACAGCCAAAATTAGAAGAGAGAGCAAGTGAGTGTGGAAGGCATAGAAATTATAGGCCAGTTAAGGCAAAAGGGAGTCTGGCAAAGTTGGATGGTATTTATTTTAATGCAAGGAGCCTGATGAATAAGGCAGGTGAGTTGAGGGCACAAATTAACACATGGAAGTATGATGTCATTGCTGTCACAGAGACATGGTTGAGAGGGGGGCAGGATTGGCAGGTCAATATTCCAGGATATAGGGTCTTCAGGCGAGATAGGGAAGGAGGTAAAAGAGGAGGGGGTATTGCAATATTGATCAAGGAATCAATTACAGCAGTAAGGAGGGATGACATCTTAGAAGACTCCTCAAATGAAGGCATTTGGGTAGAACTGAAAAACAAAAAAGGAGCAATCACATTGCTGGGAGTGTACGATAGGCCTCCAAACAATCAGAAAGAAATAGAAAAGCAGATGTGTAAGCAAATTTCAGAGAAGTGTAAAAATAATTGGCAGTAATAGTGGGGGATTTCAACTTCCCCAACTGGGTTAGTCATAGTGTGATAGGTTTAGAGGGAGTGGAATTCTCAAAATGCATCCAGGAGAGCTTTTTAAGCCAGTATGTAAAAGGTCCTACAAGGAGGAGGTGGTCCTGGACTTAATTTTAGGGAATGAAGCCGGGCAAGTGGTAGAGGTATCAGCGGGGGAGCATTTTGCAGATAGTGATCTTAACTCCATTACATTCAAAGTTGTTATGAAAAAGGACAAGGGTGGGCCAGAAATCAGAGTTCTTAATTGGGGGAAGGCCGATTTTAATAAGATCAGACATGATTTGGCTAGAGTGGATTGGGAACAGCTACTTTTAGGTAAATATGCATCACAGCAGTGGGACTCATTCAAGAAGGAAATAGAGAGAGTACAGGGCCAACATATTTCAGTAAAGATAAAGGGTGGCACCAACAAATCTAAGGAACACTGGATGTTGAGTGATATACAGGATTGGACAAAGAGAAAAAGGAAGGCTTACGGCAGATACCAAGGGCTCAAAACAGCAGAAGCCCTAGAGAAGTATAGACTGTGTCGGAGGGAACTTAAAAAGGAAATTAGGAGACTAAAAAGGGGGTATGAAATAACATTGGCAGATAAAGTAAAGGAAAATCCAAAGTTATTTTACAAGTACTTTAAGAGTAAGAGGATAACTAGGGAAAGAGTAGGGCCCATTAAGGACCATAGTGGTAATTTGTGTGTGGAGCCGGAAGACGTAGGTAGGGTTCTAAATGAATACTTTGTGTCGGTGTTCACAAGTGAGAGGGACAATGTGGGTATGGAAATCAGGCAGAAGGACTGTGATATAATTAAAGACATTAGCATAGAAAGCGAGGAGGTTCTAAGTGGTCTGGCAGGCTTAAAAGTAGATAAATCTCCAGGCCCAAATGAAATGTCTCCCAGGCTGTTGAGTGAAGCAAGGGAGCAGGGGTACTAGCAATAATTTTCAATACCTCTCTGGCCACAGGAGGGGTGCCAGAGGACTGGAGGACAGCCAATGTGATACTGTTATTCAAGAAGGGAGGAAGGGATAAATCAGGGTACCACAGGCCAGGCAGTCTAACCTCAGTGGTGGGGAAACTATTGGAAACAATTCTGAGGGACAGAATTAATCTACTTGGAGAAGCAGGGATTAATCAAAGACAGTCAGCATGGGTCATGTCTGACCAATTTGATTGAATTTTTCAAAGACCAGGTGTATAGATGAGGGCAATGCATTTGATGTAGTCAACTTGGACTTCAGCAAGGATTTTGATAAGGTCCCACATGGGAGACTGATAACAAAGGTAAGAGCCCATGGGATCCAAAGCAATTTGGCAAATTGGATCCAGAACTGGCTGAGCGGCAGGAAGCAGAGGGTGATGGTCAAAGGGTGTTTTTGTGACTGGATGCCTGTGTCCAATGGGGTTCCACAGGGATCGGTGTTGGGCCCCTTACTGTTTGGGGTATATATAAACGATTTAGACTTGAATGTAGGAGGGTTGATCAGTAAGTTCGCAGATGACACGAAAATTGGTGGGGTGGTAAATAGCAAGGAGGATAGCCTTGGATCACAGGAGGATATAGACGGGCTGGTCAGATGGCAAATGAATTTTAGACTGGATAACTGAGGTGATGCACTTGGGCAGGACAAACAAGGCACGGGAAAACACGATGAATTGTAGGACCCTGGGAAGTACCAAGGTTCAGAGGGGCCTTGGTGTGCATGTCCACTGGTCCCTTAAGGTAGCGGGACAGGTAGGTAAGGTGGTTAAGAAGGCATATGGGATACTTGCCTTTATTAGCCGAAGCATAGAATATAAGAGCAGGGAGGTTATGCTGGAACTGTATAGTTAGGCCACAGCTAGAGTATTGTATGTAGTTCTAGAATCCACATTATAGGAAGGATGCGTTTGCACTAGAGAGAATGCAGAGGAGATTTACCAGGATGTTGCCTGGGCTGGAGAGTTTTAGTTATGAGAAGAGATTGGATAGATGGGGGTTATTTTCCCTGGAGCAGAGGAGATTGAGGGGGGTCATGATTGAGGTGTATAAAATTGAGGGGCATAGATAGGGTAGACAGAAAGTAACTTTTCCCCTTGGTGGAAGGGTCAATAACCATGGGACATAGATTTAAGGTAAGGGGCAGGAGATTTAGAGAGGATGTGAGGAAGAATTTTTTCACCCAGAGGGTGGTGGGAATCTGGAACGCGCTGCCTGAAAGGGTGGTAGGGGCAGAAACTCTCATAACATTTAAGAAGTATTTGGATGTGCACTTGCCATGCCATGGTATACAAGGCTATGGGCCTAGTGCGGGAAAATAGGACTAGAATAGTTAAATGCTTGTTTGACCAGCGCAGACTCGAAGGGCCTTTTTCTGTCCTGTGGACCTCTATGACTCTATGACTATGAGGTCACCCCTCATTTTTCAAAACTCTAGGAAATACAGACCCAGTCTCCCCAATCCCATGGGTTAATCTGGTGTGCACCCACAACCCTCTGGGACTGAGAATTTCAAAGAATCACAAACCCTATGAATGAAGTAATTTCCCCTAATCTCAGTCTGAAATGATTGGCCCCTTATCCTGAGACTGCGCCCCCATGTTTTAGATTCCTCAACTAGTGGAAAGAATTTTTCAGCGTCTACCCTATCAAGCCCCTTCAGAATCCTGTATATTTCAATGAGTCGCCTTTCATTCCTCTAAGTTCAGAGAAAATAGACCCAGTTTGCTTAGCCTTTCATCGTAGAACAGCACCCTCATCCCAAGGACCAATTTAGTGAATCTTTGCTGTACTGCCTCCAATGCAAGTATATCTTTTCTTAAATGTGGAGACCAAAACTGCACACAGTACTCCAGAGGTGATCTAACCAACACCCTGTACAATGCTAGTTAGACTTCTTTATTCCTGTATTCCAATCCCCTTGCAATAAAGGCCAACTCCATGGTGCAATGCAGAGAAGAGCACTAGGACTGATCCCTCAAGTAGAAAGACTAAGTTTTGAGGAAAGACTGGAGAAACTCTGAAAGGAGGCAAGGAGAGGTGACCCTTCAGAATTGCATGATATAAACAGGGTGGATAAGGTCTATCCAGAAAGTTTCTTCAAACTAAGCTGTGCAATAGGATAACAGGATAACAGGACACAGGTTTAAATTGAAAAAAGACTGATCAACATGTGCTCCCACAAACACCCTGGGTTACCCTCCTTCCCATCTTGCAGCCTCTTCCCTTGGCTGAGGCCACTTCTCCTCCTGCACCAAGCAAGCCCTAGCCCTGCAGCCACTGAAAAGCTACCCACATATGGCTGATCTGGTAGGTAGAGACCTGCCGTGAGCTCCCCTAAAAGTGATGTAGTGTTGTCTGTGCAACCTGGCACTGATGACTGTGAGTGTTGACTGAAGCAAGGTAGGCAAACAAACTTTGAAGTCCCGAGCAAAGTGCAGCCTGCCAGGCATACATTGTTTATGTGCTGTTGTGAAACATGTCAGCATGCTTTCTTGCCGACGTGGGCAGATGATCCAGCAGGGAGGGATGAGCCCAGCGAGCTAGCGTAATAATGATATGCTGATGTATTACAATGAAGTTCCCGACGTCCAATGGCAGAGAACATGTCCTGCCGAGCAGACAATCGCAAACTGGTTTCACACCGTCGTGAAACTAATCGCGCCATATTGTCTGCTCTCACCACCGACCATTCCCGATGTTGGCCAGTACGGAAAATCCCAGCCATTAACTCTGTTTATCTCTCCACAGATGCTGCCAGGCCTGCTGAGTTTTTGCAGCATTTTCCGTTTTTGTTTCAGATTTCCAGCATCCACAGTACTTTGCTTTCACCTGATAATTGGTGACTTGCTTTGACTCATTTTATTTTAGAAACCACTTATCTTTCCAACCTTTTCGCAGTGACAATCTTTGTTGAATGAACATTATTCCAAAGAAAATGATTATCCACATAGCTTTCTATGGACAACCTTTGCTCAGAATGCCCCTTTGTATAAAATTTCCTTCAGATTGTTAGATAAATACAATCCCATAAACTATGTCTTCCATTAGCACCAGTGTTTCTGCAGTTAGGGTGCTTTTAGTTACCTTTTTTATTTTCTTGGCTTCCCAGGCCAAGGGAGAATACTTTCCATTTTTCACCATCACAAGTATAATAAACCAAGCTGTACTCAAATATCCATCTAGAGAACCTTCACTAAAAGAGACTAACTTCATATCCAAGGCTGGAAACTTGAGTGCACATTTCTCCTAACTGAACTTTTTAAAGGTTTTATATGCCCTCAGAACTTCCTCAACTGTAGCATGTTTCATCAAAGTACTCAGTTACAATACATCATAACTCACATCAGGTCATGTCTGAGTGCACAGCCGGTTTAACTGTCCAATCAAACTTTTTGACTGGTCTGCTTCTTCCTTGGATCAAAGATCATCTTCCTAAATCAGGACCTAGCCTGATTTATAAGGATACGATTAATACTTTCTAGATATGATTGCTGATTCAAGGTTACTCTTGACCTAATCTGACTAAAGTCTAACCCTATATATTTAAAGGCCCCGAAGCCTGACATCCAATCTTAAATTCCCCTTTTATCTCATCTATAGAAAATTGCTCAAACTCTGCAGAACCTCCCCATAGAAAATCATCGGCGTGCATCATAAGATGCCTGCAAGTTTCTCTTTTGATACCAGTGGAACATTGCTTTGTCTGCTTTCAGCTGAATACAACTTAATTTCAGCAAGACAGACTTAACAGAGAAATACCAGACCCTCGACACATCATTTAATCCATGAATATATTTGTTTAATTTCCATAGCCTTCCTTCTACGTCACTCACTTCTTTAGGTGGTTTCAAAAACACTATTCTTTTGAAGTTTTTCACCCTGAAAAAATGTGGCTTTTATATCAATCGACTTACATTCTCAAGAATATGTGGGTAAGAGAACTAAGAAAATCTTTAAGATCACTTTTCCTGCACTGGGGCAGCCCATTTTAACATCTTGATCACTAAATCTCTCCGAAACTCCAAGCTACTAGCTTTAGCCTCATACGTCCCATCATACATACATAGCCACCTGTCTGATTAGGCCAGCTACCCCTATCTGGTACTTCAGAATATACATTAAATTCTTTCCAACTATCCAACCCTTTTTGTTTTGCATCTCTTATCGATTTATATTCTAATTTGTTTTAGCCACCAAAACCTCCCAATTGTAGGGGCGGGCTTCTACCTCTAGTGGGGTATCTGGTTTGTTCTTGTTATAACGTGGCAGATGATGTGTGCCAGGTGGATCAAATCCACAAGGGAAACTTGATCATGCGGTCACAGCTGTTTTGCAATTTGTACTTTATTTCGAGATGCGTGCCTTGAATTCAGAAGTAATAGGTTCAGAGGTTTTTAGAAAACCTTCAGAGGTTTTTAAAATAACTAAATAAACATTTATTAAAAGCAAAAAACTTCAAGCACATACATAAGTCTACAAATTACTATTATAGTAACTCCTAAAACTCCTAGTTAATCTGGCTCCCAGTTACACTTCCATTAAGGCAACAGTAAAAACAAATAGATGTAAACAGACTCAGGCAAAGCAACACAATACCCTGGACAGTCGCATTCAAAATGAGTTTTCTCAGCTTTGGATCCTGTAGATGGCAATTTGATGTACAGAAGCTGGAGGCTTTTCACACTTGTATTAGATCTTAGAATGCCTTCTCCTCTTACACATAAACTAATCTCCTTTATACATGTTTCTTCCTTTTTAATGCAAACTCCATTGTTCCAATATGTCTTTGTAACTTTAGTTTCTCATAATGTAAATCTTTCATAGTACTAATTTTGTCAGTAACCTTTGGGAAAAATAAACACACTGCTTGGCTTAGCTTCATCTGGCTAAGTGGATCATCTTACCATCTCTTTGAAATTCAAACTATCTTAATTTATCTAAAAATGCAAATTTTCCTTACATCTCACATTCTAAAAGGTATTTAGCATTTCAAAGCTAGCTTCTTGTTGATAACTCAAAACCTCCAGACCACTGTCTCCAATTCAATCAAATCCCCCCACACACATACAAACAGAGAATTAATCCAAACCCCAGTATTAATCCATTTTATAATAAATCACAATAATATTGTGAAAATTATTATATTTTCATGACATTCTTTTGCCCTTGTTCTAGTCAAACCATGGCCTCTACTTGTCGTCCTACCTCTTTCTGGACTACTGCTACATGACTTCTCCCTCCCATGATCAGACATTTTGTTCCAGCATGTTATTTTTTCCTAGAGCCTCAGTCACTCCCAGAACTGCTGTGGGAACTCGCACTACATTTTCTAGCTTTCCACATTTTCACCTCATTTTACCAGTCCATAGGTCCCACATCTTGTCCATCATCATGGACATTTGGCTAATGTTTGAATTTGTCAGTGGCTTTGCCTACTCTCCTGACAATGTTCACATCCTTCCATTCACTGGCCCCTTCTGATATGTATGTTAGCCTAGTTCTGACTTTCGATGGTTGTCCTTTGGGATAAATAACCCTATCTTGTGTATTGGTATCACTTTGTCAACTGCATTCCAGCCCCTTATATACTGTATTCTGCTCCTCATAACTGTCAAACACATGAGTATGTGATGTACAGGATGCCTCATCACGCTCTCCTAATTGCACAGGCTTTGCAAGTTTATAATCAATCCTAATTAATCTAGATGAATATACCCTGATTACTATGTTGGAGAATTACTGTCTTCCCATCACACCGTATCAGTTTACCCAGATCTTTCCACTCTTTCTGACCCTCCTTTCTATATTCTAACTCCCCAGGATTAAAATTTATCTCTGACTGTTTTGTGTAAATGCTGTAAGGCTCACCGAATTTTCTCCAAGACTTTTGCCTTAATGAATGCCCTTCTCCTTGGAAGTAGGGCATTAAAGTGCGCAAAAAAGGTTGAATTAATTATAGCCTTTTCCAAGGCCAGGGGACAATCACACATCACAGAAGGTATTTTTGGATTTCTCCCAAAGACCTACTGATACAGAATACAGCCCCCAACCATTTGAAGCAAATTCTTCGCATGGACTGTCCATGCCAGGGCAGATGTTGGCTTACAATTTGGTCAGCGAAGATCTTGTGAAGTATCTCATCAATCACGGTGTGATTTCTTTCATATTACTGAATGGACTTTCAGCTGCAGTGCTCATCACAAAAGTGTGTATATTTTCACACATCTCTAAATTTATCATTGGCAAATTCCACCTGCCCCTCCCTGTCATTTAGGAATTTAGCCAGTGCCCTCTGTCCAGTCCCACGTCCATCCAATTTTCCATGATTTTATCAACAATCACTCTTTTGTCTTTGTCATGTGCTACTACAAACAGACTGAATGTTGTTCCATGTCTATGAAAACTAAAATAAAAATCTTTGTTCCACACCTTTAATCCATAACTACTACTTCATTAAAGTCTTGTGCTAATGGGAGAATTACTGTCTTATAATAGGCCGTGATAGTGTCCTCCAATAGCTTTTACATTAATCACATTTTTCACCAATCCTTTCAATAAACTCTGTGTACTTGTCATCAACTACCTCACATCCTTTAATTCAGGACAAGAGGGATGAACAAATTGTTGATGTAACTTTAAGACAATTTGCTTTTTTTCTCTCTCAAATTCCTGTTATCTGACGCTGTTAATGTTTAACATTCTGATTAGAGATACTAGTTTTTCTTTTAAAAGGAATGCAATAATGTCCTGATTGAAAAATCAGTAGATTTGCAATTTACCCAAAGACAACTATTTTATCATTTCTAATTTCATTTGTGCCTTTTTCATGGATGGCTTTCTCAGCAGCAAGGGTATCTCATTAGATGTTTCATCTGTACTAATAAAGTGGCTTATCCCAGTTATTCTATATGGAATCACCATTCTTTTCAGTGACTTTAATGTGTTGTCATCCCTGAACCTGAAGCAAGCAGAACTTACATATTCCTTAACCTTGCTTCGATCCTACTTATTGAAGCCAAATAACATTTCAAACAATCCATTCCACATACTGTAGACATGTCTGCAATGTCCATCATGGCACAATTAAATGAACCCATGATTAGTACACTCATTATTGGACTGAAGCTTCTTGTGACCAGTACAATTACCTCAGACTGATCAATATCATCACCTTCCCTTCCAAACTCTCATGTCATGGGTCACCATGAAAAACATGGTAAAATATCCAAAATGGAACAATGATATTGCAAATCACATCTGAAACACCTGTTAATAATTCCCCAGTGTTATGAACAATACATAATTTTAAGTTGAATTTATATACATTCGTGTGTTAAGAAGGTAAAAATGGTTCCAATTCTATTTGTTTATGACCATTAATGCCTGGGTGTCTGGTAGATTTGTGAATAAAAGGCTTGAGGTCTTTTGGTTTTGTTTGTATATATGCATTTTTAATGAGGTCATACAACCCCTGATATCAGTGAGTCTGGAAAAAAAGTAGAAAAGTTTTACTGTTGCCTAGTGACAATGGTCCAGTGAGACAGACACAGAAAAGGCAGGAGTTGATGTTGGGAGGGGGCAGCGGTGGTGGTGGTGGTGGTTTCAGAGTGTGTGCCAGAGAGAGAAGACAGGGGTTGCAAGCTCTCTGAGAAGAAAAACTGTAAGCCTAGTAGGACATTATTTAACTGAATAATCAGTTATGGGACTCAGTAAAGTGTTCACTTTAGCAGAGGAAGACTGGAAAGACTGAGTTGGGGGAACTGATTTGTTTGCTCTGCAGTTGAAAAAAACAGTGAATTTACAGTGTGGCTTTTGGGTACCTCGGGAGGAGATCCGAGTTGGGTGAGAAACATCAAGGGCTTAATTTTCTGGCTGGCGGGGTGGGGGGCAGGGTGCGGGGGGGGGGGGGTGGTGGGAGTGGACACGATCGCCACCCGCAATCAGGTCCGCGCTGCCATTTTACTTGGTTGGGCCAATTAAGGCCCGCCCAGCATGAATCACAGCTCTCGAGGGCAGTGGAAGTGGGTGGGCTGCAGCGGGACTGCAATGACTGCCGAGTCCAATGGCGACTTGGCAGCCTGTTTTAAAAAGCTGCTGCAGCCTTACAAAGGCTCCCCAGAGCGCTGCTGGTGAGCAGGCCAAGCAGGAGGGTATGGCAGCAGGACACCGTGCACCTCGTTTTTCCAATGATTGCCTTGCTGCCCTCCTCGGGGAGGTGGCAGCACGGCGGGATGTCCTCATACCCCAGGACGGGAGGAGGAGGCCCCCCCAACATAACCAAGCGTGCCTGGGAGGAGGTAGTGAGCTCCCGCAATGTGGTGCGGGTAGCGCACCTGGATCCAGTGTCACAAGCGCTTCAACGATGTGTTGCACTCAGGAAGGGTGAGTACCATGTTGGCATTGGTCACTTAACCTAGCAGGTAGGCTTCCCCCCGCAGGTGCCTCCCACCCCCCAAGTCTGAGTGTAGTGACTGCATTGAATCCTTGACAGCATGTGTTCTTTGCTGGATGGGCCAGCAGATTTTGCCTACCCTTAAGTCAGCCTGAGAGGGTGGTGAAGAGATGGGCTCTGCCCCACAGCATATGGTACACTGTGACCCCCATTACTGTTTTGGGGGCAACCTGGAGGAGCTACACCTAGGCGCAAACTCCAGGACATGTCAAAGTCAGGGTGATGACATGGTGGGAGGGGAGCTTCAAGGTGGTGTGGCACCAATTGATCTGCTGTCCTCTGCACTCCACGTGCTTGTGCCTTCTTGCTATGGAAGGTTAGACCTTGTGATGTCTAATGTGATGTAGGCAGCATTTGGCCAAGGGGGTGGGGTACAGGCCTAGCATCTTTGTGTGAGTGTTCATCAGCAGAGGGGTGAGAAGAAACTGGAGCCCCGCAATATCCCACTCTGGTTGGGGTGGGCCATCCGCGAAGAGTCCAGGAACAATTAGCACTAATCAGTGCTCTTTTCTTCTTTTTAGGAGAAGAATGCATATAATGCAGCCAATGAGGACTGGCGGAGGGCTGGCACAGTTAGCGATTCTCAGCCACTTTGAGCAGGGGGCTCTAGATTTAGAGAGGCGCCATGCGTCCAGGTCCACCAGTGTCGGTGAGGCTGGGGTACCATGGGCAAGTATGTATGCCCAGCAGTGAGGTCACCATTGTTCTCCCACCAGCCAGGCAGTGCTGAATGTTCAGTGATTGAAGTTTGCAAAATCGCTTGACCATTGCTTATGGAAGGGTGAGCGCATAATGATCCGGGGGACAGGGATGCACATTGACATTATCTCCACCTTAACTGATCCAATGTCCTTGTTCTTCCTTTCAGCATCAGCGAAGCAGGGCCGGGAGGAGGAGCAGCAGAGGCCCGCTCTCACACTTGATGGCCCTGAAGTCTCACAAGCATCACACTATCTCTACCAGGCAGGCACCAGCGCAGATACTAGCACCTCAGTGGGAATTAGAATATCGGCTAGTGCCCCAGGGCACAGTGGTGAGGGCACTTCATAGTCACTGGAGGAGCTGGCAGAGACAGAGAGTACCCATGGTGCCAACAGTCAAAGGACTGCAGGAGACCAGGCACATGCTCAGTCGGTACCTGATGATGTGCCTCTGGAGTTGTCTGCGACCCAGCAAGTGCAGGAAATGTGGCCAAGTGAACATGGCAAGGCCATACCTTGCTTTTTCTTTGGTAAGGATGTAATCTATATCCATATATTTACTTCAATTTTCCACTGTTCATGAAGTTCAGATTCAGACAAAATTGGTGGGAAATCATACCCTGGCATTTTATATGTGATTTCAGCCATTCTTCTCAAAAGTAACTCTGATTAGAATCTTAAGTTTGAAAAAAATTCTTAATTTCCAATCTTTACCTTCAGACCACCATTCTCTGCTACCATGTTAAATGGATTCCAGTCAGGTGGTGAAGTATGAAACAAGATACAATTTTTTTCCTTGATAGTAGGCTTATTCACAGGATGCAGCCTTGTAAATATTTGCCTCCTAATATTACCAACTCCATGTCCCAGCTGACTCTCTTCTATAAGATCCTAGTCCTTAATCAAACAATGCCCTTTACTTGTGTATCTGTAACAACATAATAAACAAACCATTAACAGTGTGATCCATTCAGCTATTAACTGGACCTTCAATTTTTTTTAGTTATCTGTCTCTACAGCGTTTGCAATATCAACACATGAGCACATTTCTGGTGTAATATAGTACAATTTGTGGGGTGTAAGGGAGGGGTCGCACCTCTCACAGGCAAGCTCCCTTGACTCTTTGGAGTGGCTCATCCTGTTTTGGCCTTCCACTTCACCCACTCTCACCTATGGCTCCAAGTAGCTGTTACAATACAACAGTGGCCATACCCTTGTAAACCACTTTAACGGGTGGGTCAAACCAGATGAGTTTAGCCATTGGGTTGCCCACCCTCGGCAACTTAGGGGATTGCTACCTTGGCATTCAAATACTGATTCCCGAGGACTGGATAAGATCAACCTAAGGCCCAAAGCTCTTGAAGGTGGGCCAGCAGTGTGTTGCAGGATGTGTAGATCTTGACATTATGCAGGAGATGTCCTGGTTACCTACTGCATCCAGATCTATCTCCGGCCATCTAAACTCGTTTTGCTACTAGACCAAAATAAGTCAGGATGAAAGGGTGAGGCTCTCAATGTGCAACTCTCACTCACTATAATGCAATTCACATGCGAGTCATGTTCATTGTCTTTCTAACATCTATCATCCAGCGTCCATTTGTCACAATGTCACAGCTATAAATACAAAGTTATCAGAGAGTCCAGCTGCAAATAGGGAGTTATAAGGTTAAAAAAGCTGATTCTCCTGTGATGTAGGGATTAAACATTAAAAGCAGAGTTCATCTGCTGGACAAAGGTTTAAAAGTAAACATGCATGGGCATAATTGTCTGCTCAAGGACAACAACATCCTGTGGCATATCCTCTAACACATGAAAGTTCTGAAAAATCAGGAACCTGCTTTTAGATCACTTCGGTGAGACATGGGTAAATTATATGATACTATAATCTAACAATCTAAGGATGACCTTAAATAATTTGTTAACTTAATCCTGGAAACTGGTTGTCGCATCTGAACCTCCCTGTATACTGTTTGATTGAAGGATATTGACTTAAATTGAAAACTGATGAGAAACAAAGGATGTTTTCCAACATGAGTGTTCAACATGTTTCCTGCTGGATTCAGCTCTTTTATGGTACAAATATTGAACCACACAGTAGGATTTTTATATTCATTGGATTTACTCCAGTGTCTTTCAAGGTAAAGGTGCTGAAGGTAGTGATGATAGGTCTCCCCTTAATTGGGATAGAACCGTCTTGCTAGACTCGGCAGCTGTCTATTCAGGGATTTAAGGTAAATACTAATATAAATATTGATGGGTATCTTAAATATCTCTTGTGAGCATTAGTAAGACTTTGATTCTCTATTAGAAACAGGACTATACTACTTTTCCCAAAACTGTCAATTCTGCAATTGAATTACCATCAAAAGTAAATTGCAAGTTTGGTTCTTTAATAAACTTTTATATAATCTAGAAAGGATATTGTCTCATATAGTCTGCTGCATCCAAACTTGAAAACCCATCTCTGTACACTCTTCAGTGGAGAGATACATTGTTGAGGAGAAGTGCCCAGACCTTTATAATATTGGGGTTCTTATAATCTAGCTAAATCTTGTTAAAAAGGTTATGTGGTGGATGGTAATATTGTCTGGTGGTTCCTTTCCTTTAGGAAGAGTTGGATCAGTTCCACAGGCCCACTTAAGTGTCTGTGAGGCCTCTCTTTCTCACCCTTAAGTGAGAGTGATCAACCGAGGAATACACCTGAACTGGAACAGTCCCAAATAGGGGCTAGGATTATAATCTACTTCAACAAGTCCACTGGTGATGAGTGAGTGATGTAGCAGCAGGTGTGGATTCACTGGGAGCTGTAGCCTTGAACCTATACACAGGCAGCTCAGGCCTTGGGTTATTTTTCACTGGAAGGAAGCATAGGTGGAATTCGGCATTCCCCTGAGTGACTGAACATTCTTATTCAGGACCACACTACTCACCTCCCTAATACGAGGAAAGGGCTAGAAAAGGTGCCCTAAACATCGTCTGCTTCATCTCTTTGGCCAGCAGGCCGCAGCTGGCAGGAATCCCATCAACGCACTCATGAGTCAATCTCAAAAAAGCAAAGTTCAGGTGACACCAGTTATCATTGGCACATGAAACTTTCATGGACAATAGCAAAGCCAACAGACCCGAAAGATCTGCTCTTGTCAGTAGAGAGCTGGTTAGGTACAACATCCAGTTTGGCATCCTTAGTGAGATTCATCTACTTGAGGAGGATCAGCTCAAGGAAATCAGTGCAGTGGCTGTGGACAAGAGGGGGTGTGAAGCTAGTGTAGGCTTTGCTGTCATGAACTATCTCATCAGTAAGGTGGTTTGCAGTCCTAAGGGTGTGAATGATTATCTGATGGTGCTTAAACCTCCTCTTCACAGCAACAGGCAAACAAATCTCAGTGTGTAAGCCTCCACCATGACCAACCCTGATGAGGTCAAGGACAAATTGATATGATGACCTCCAAACCTTAACTGCTGTGGTGCCAAAGTCAGGGAAGCTAATCATGCCTGATGACATCAACACAAGAGTTGGTGCCGACCACCAAGTGTGGGAAGGGATCAAAATATGGGTTTGGCAGTCCTAACAGCAATGGTCTCCTCTTGCTGAAGATGTATGCTGAGCATGAGCTGTAGATCGTTCACACAACTTTCCGCCTCCCTAATTGCAACAATATATTTTGGATGCACCCGCATTCTATGCATTGGTATCTAGTTGGTTATGTCATGACAGAGCAAACGGCAGACAGGATGTGCATGTAACAAAAGTCACGTGTGGCACTGACTGCTGGGCTGACCACCATTTTATCACTTCAAAGATAAACATCAAGATCTATCCCCCTAAAGGCCTCCAGGGCATGAGAGTCCAGAAATGTTGCAATCGGTCAGGCAATCATGAAGGAATCTCGGTCAGAGAAGCTCAAGAGTTGCTTGTGAACAGTGAAAGTGGACACTCACTGCACACAAGTAGTCCTACGAACCCACTGGAATCCTGCCAAACACCCCAAAAGGTGAATATGGTAACCTTCCCCTCAAAGGATGAACAAGACAGTACAATTTGGGTATTGTGAAAAGGGAACCTGGGTCTTTCTGGATCCACGAGCTAAATTAAACCAATTGCACGTCTTCATCTATGCTTACCTTCTGAACTTGTGTTGGGTATCTTCCACCTATCTCTCAGTATTTACAAGTCCTATATGTACAATTACAAAGTATGCGCTTCACCATCAATCATGATGGCAGGCAGTGAATATTGGGATACTGCAGGGCTTGGTGTGGGACCACAGCTATTCACAATATATATTAATTATTTAGATGAGGGAACTAAATGTAATATCTCCAAATTTGCAGATGACACAAAGCTGGGTGGGAGGGTGAGCTGTGAGGAGGATGCAGAGATGCTTCAGTGTGATTTGGACAAGGTGAGTGAGTGGGCAAGTGCATGACAGATGCAGTATAATGTGGATAAATGTGAGGTTATCCACCTTGGTAGCAAAAACAGAAAGGCAGATTATTATTATCTGAATGGCTATAAATTGTGAGAGGGGAATGTGCATTGAGACCTGGGTGTCCTCGTATACCATTCGCTGAAGGTAAGCATGAAAGTGCAGCAGGCGGTAAAGAAGGCAAATGGTATGTTGGCCTTCATAGCGAGACGATTTGAGTACAGGAACAGGGATGTCTTGCTGCAATTATACAGGGCCTTGGTGAGACCACACTTGGAAACGTGTGCAGTTTTGGGTCTCCTTATCTGAGGAAGGATGTTCTTGATATAGATGGAATGCAGCGAAGGTTTACCAGACTGATTCCTGGGATGGTGGGGCTGACATATGAGGAGAGATTGAGTCGGTTAGGATTATATTCGCTGGAGTTCAGAAGAATGAGGGTCGGGGGGGGGAGTTCTCACAGAAACCTATAAAATTCTAACAGGACTAGACAGGGTAGATGCAGGAAGGATGTTCCCGATGGTGGGAGAGTCCAGAACCACGGGTCACAGTCTTTGGATACGGGGTAGACCATTTAGGACTGAGATGAGGAGAAATTTCTTCACCCAGAGAGTTGGGAGCCTGCGGAATTCGCTACAGAAAGTAATTGAGGCCAAAACATTTTATGTTTTCAAGGAGGAGTTAGATATAGCTGTTGGGGCGAAAGGGATCAAAGAATATGGGGAGAAAGCGGGAGCAGGCTATTGAGTTGCAAGATCAGCCATGATCATGATGAATGGCGGAGCAGGCTCGAAGGACCAAATGGCCTACTCCTGCTCCTAGTTTCTATGTTTCTATATGCAATTATATCTTGCTCTGCAGATTCAATATGGAGTTATTTTGTAAGATTTATTAGCATAAACACTAAAGTACTCACTTTGTGTTTGCAATTTAACTTCCAGCTAGCCCAATAATAACAGCAAGGATTGAATATAAGCCCAAAGCAATGAATATGCAATAAAAATGACCTCTATTAATAATGGCCTCTGTTGATGGCTTTTGGAAATAACTGTGGAACACTATTAGTTCATTCATGGACTCCAAATAAGCTATCTGCATTTTCACTGTTTCCATTATTAATCATGTACTGAATATAGTGAATTCTAATTAAGGCACAACTCCATTCACAGGAAAGATTCTCAACAATCTCATTTGTGACCCATCCTGCTGCACAAAATTCCTGAATCAAAGGTAAAATACAAATTCACGATTCAAGAGCCAAGTGCAATATTTTCCCTAATTATCCCTAGTGATGCTCATCATACTACATTGTCATTTGATTATCTCATTTCAATTAGACATGATAATGATCTCAGCAATATGGTGTTTTATATGCCTGATGGCTATACTGTAAAATAGAGGAACAAAAGACACAATTTTCAAAAACATTCAGGTAGCCAATCATGTGTTTATTTCCACTAGGTTTATTTGGATCCATCAAGCAAGGTATATGTTAAGCAGGTTGCCCAAGAATATACTGTATTTTAAAATAAGTTTGCCCAGCTATGATTTATTCAGTTTTCAAGCTGCACCTAATTTGCACTTATGAGTTTGCTGCACCACACAATATTTTTACAATGTTAGCTTGCCTTATGTTTTTAGTTACAGACAACTCTAATTGAATTTATATAAGTTGGAGTCTTGTGTTCTTGCTTCTAGTGTTTAACCTTACCTTCTCAATGTTTTATGCCATACCATTATAATGGAACTAATTTGACCGTGGGGAGAGTGTATCAGGACTCCTGCCAGGCCAGATGATCAGTGTGCCTGGCCTGTGTGGGTGGTAAGTGGTCCCATGGATGGGGTGAGGACAATGACGGTGTGTGAGAGAAAGAGTGAATGGTGATGTCCCTTGCACTGGCAGTGAGTGAGGGCCCTGTGGACGTGTGATGGGTTTGTGAGTGAGAGAGTTGGGAGTGATGAAAAGAATGACTTACCCTGCAAGAATGGAGGAGATCATTCATCCTTTTGCAGTACTAGGTGGCTGTTCCCCCTGCAAGATGTTTGCACTGACCACCACCTCCCAAGCTGGGTTGGTGACATTGCTACCCATCCTGCGGCTACAGCGGGGGTAGAGCACATCCCGGCGGGCCTCCAGAGACCAATAGAGATACTGGGAAGCAACAGCCGAGACATACCACACAAGGGCAAACTTGTCCACTTGGGTGAAGAATGTATGTTGCACAATGAGTTATAGGAATCAAAATAAGAGAGGAAACTAAACATAAAAAAAACCTTTTCACAATTGCTTTTCATCAGGTGTCTACCATACAGCCTCTCCTTCTTTGTCAGACTACATGCTTTCAATATGAATAGCTGAACTGAACCTTCTCTCAGTGAAATGTATAGGTCTTCATAAGGTTTACTTCCGTGTTCTTGAATAAAATACTAGAGACAGTTCAGTTCCATAATCAGGCCATCTGGCCAGTCTGCAGAGCAAAGGGACCACTCTATTGGCCTGTTGGCCTACACAGACAACTCATGGAATAGTCTCCAATATTTCATGCTGCATTTTCCAATTTTTTAGTTGCCCATCTGCAGCAGGATTGGGAAAAACAGCAAATTGCAAGGGGGGCATTAGCCATCCTGGGTTGTTATTCTTATAATGCATAAGATGAGCTTTAACTTGACAGAATAATTTGGATTGAACAACTCGGAGAATGTAGAGTCAGTTTTCCTGTATTGTACAAAAGTAGAGAACAAATTCATAGCTTCAAATTAAGAATGAATGGTCAAATAGGAAGTATGGTCAAATCATTTTCAAGTCTACCAAACATATTGAAATTACCACCAGAAAGGCGGTGGAACAGAGTAGACAGGTTTCTGTAAACAAATACAATTTAATGTGTGCATTAAGATAATCTCATGGGAAGTTGAATAGAAACTCTGACAAATTAAGGTTCTATAGCTGGCTTTAACAGTTACAGTGTGTGGGCTGAAGTTGGCAGATAGGCTCAACAGTAGATACACAAATTAAAAGATCTTCCAGGTATTTGTAGGTTCCTAGTTGTGTGCTTCTATAACTTCCTTCTGAATTGAAAGCAATAAATGTCTTATTAAAGGCAGATTTGTGCTGTGGAAAACCTAAAGGGGTGCTTGGTCAAATTTATCTCCCCGGATCCTTAATGAATATCAGAGAGGGTATTTCTATGCTTACTATGGATGGGAGAGGGGAGGAGGAGGTTACATTAAAAGGAATGGGAAATCCAACCCCAGCTTGCCGTCAACCTCCAGTTTTAACAGAGGAGGAGGCTGGCAACTAATTCTTCTTTCCAGGGGTGGGTCCATCATTTAAATGATTTAATTATCCAAATATAGACTGGGATGGTAGTAGTGTAAAGGGCAGAGAGGAGCAAGCGTGGTTTCAGGAAAATTTTTGACAGCAGTATGTTTCTAGTTCAATGAGAAAGGAGATACTGTTTGACCTGGTTCTTGAGAATGAGGTGGGCCAAGTGGATCAAGTATCAGTCAGGCAATATTTAGGGAGCAGTGATCATTGTATCATAAGGTTTAGGCTGACTATGGAAAAGGACAATTAACAATCTAGAGTTAAGAATAATTAACTGGGGGAAAGCCTACTTCAATGGAGTAAGAACGGATCTGGGCCGAATAAATTGGAGTCAAAGGTTGGCAGGAAAAACAGTAGCTGAACAATGGGCTACTTCAAAGAAAAGATAGTTCAGATATATTCAAAGTATATTCCTTTGAAAGGGGTAAGGAAAACAAATGCAGAGCACCCTGGATGACAAAAGAGAGAAATTAGGATAAAGAAGAAGAGGTGTGCATGGAGAGATGTCAGGTAGAAAATACAAATGAGTACCAGACTGAATATAGAAGGTTCAGAGGAAAGGTGAAAAAGCAATAAGCAAAGAAAAGAGGAAGTATGAAAAGAGACAGGCAGTCAACATAAAAGGGAATCCCAAAATCTTCTACAGGCATATAAATATTAAAAGGGTGGTAAAAGGGGTAGGGCCAATTCGAGACCAAAAAGGTGATTTACACATAGAGGCAGAGGGCATTGCTAAGGTATAAAATGAATACCTTGATCTGTCTTTACCAAAGGAGAAGATGCTGCCCAGGCCATGGTGAAAGTGGAGGTAATTTGCACACTAGAAGGGTTTAAAACTGGTAAGGCGGAGGTATTGGATAGGTTGTCTGCATTTAAAGATCATAAGGCACCAGGACCAGATGTGAAGAGTCACAGGATACTAAGGGAAGTTAGAGTGGAAATTGCAGAGGTATTTGGCCATAATTTTCCAGTCTTCCTCAGACTCAGGGGTGGTGCCAGAGGACTGGAGAATTGCAAACATAATAACCTTGTTCAAAAAAGGGTGTAAAGATAAGCCCAGCAACTATAGGTCAGTCAGTTTAACTTTGGTGGTGGGGAAGCTTCTAAAAACAATAATTCAGGACAAAATTAATAGACACATGGACAAATGCAGCTTGATTAAGGAAAAGTGGCATGGATTTCTTAAGGGAAAATCATGTTTAACTTACTTTTTTGAAGTGGTAACAGAGAGGGTTGATGAGGGCAATACTGATGATGTGGTATACATGGACTTCCAAAAGGCATTTGATACAGACCCTCAAAACAGATCAGTGAGCAAAGTTACAGCTCAACGAATAACAGGGATGGTAGCAACATACAAAGGGAAACATAGAATAGTGGATACAAAAGGAAACATAGAATAGTGGTTAATAAATGTTTCTCAGGCCAGAGGAAAGTTCGTAGTGGAATCTCCCAGAGGCTGGGGTCCTTGCTTTTCCTGATATATATTAATGACCTAAACCATGGGGTCTAGGGCACAATTCCATAATTTGTGGATGATACAATACTTGAAAGCATTGTGAACTGTGAGGAGGATAGTGTAGAACCTCAGAAGGACATAGGACAGTTAGTGGAATAGGCAGACAGGTCTCAGATGATGTTCGGTGCGAAGAACTGTGAAGTGATTGGTTTTGATAGGAAGAACGTGGAGAGACAGTATAAAATAAAGGGTACAACTCTAAAAGGGGTGGAGGAGCAGAGGGACCTGGTACATAACCGCATAAGTGATTGATGGTGGCAGGACATTTAAGCGAGTGGTTAATAAAGCATATAGTGTCCTAGGCTGTATTTATAAGGGCAGGGAGTACAAGGGCAAGGAGGTTATGTTGAACTCATATAAGACATTAGTTCAACCCATGATATCTTCCTCCTTCAATCCCCTGCTGTGGCCTGGCCTTCCCACTTGACAGACAGCTAGGCCTCTCATCTGACAGTTCGCCAGCCAGCAGCCAGAGTTAAGAATTTTAAATGAGGCCCTGTTACTAAATTCAACAGGGTCTCATGGAAACCCACATTTTCAGGTATCCATGCCATTGCACCACTTAGCCCAGCATCTCCGCGCCACCCCCCCCCTAACCCCCGCCCTCCCCTAATTCTCCTCCTTGTTGACTCCTACGGGTTTGATTCAAACACAAGTCCTAGAGGGGAAGAGAAATATTGTAACATAATCTTTCAGCCAATTCCCTGAACTGTTAATAATTCAAGAGCGTTTTTATATTAATTCAGTAACTGAACAAGTAATAAATATTGCAGTTTGGTCATTTTTAATATGCAGGCTTGAAGAAACTTGGTCTCAAGCTAAGTACTTCTTAGCAATACTTTCCAGGAGCCAACACTGAGCAAATAGGTGACCTGGCAGTGCAGATGGCCTGCAGAAAATAGGGAAATACATTCTTAAAAGGGGCCTCCCTTTTAAGAAGGAGATGAGGAGGATTTTTTTTCTCATAGGGTTGTTAACTGTAACTGGATTAATTTGTATATCTGAAGGTAACACAAATTTATGAGGGCTCTGTCACCATGGTAATGGTTTAGGCACCAGTGCACATATTTTGAATTATCATTATCAAGCATGATTGTAGATTGGAGAATATTGTTAAATACTTCTATGGCATAGTTTGTAGAATAACATAAAAAAGATCTTCATAGCATTTGCTCCTCTATTTTATGACAGTTATGCCCAAAGACCATAATAATCTTATCCTTCAAACAAAATGCCATTGTCACTCCATTCCAAATTTAAAATGTTCAAGTTACATTGTGTTTCAGGAAACTGCATAACATTCAAAGATCAAATGGCAACAGTAAAGCAAATAATATCAGTCGTTCTTTTAATTAAAGAACCTAATACCCATGTCAAGCTTGGATTTTAAAAGCCTGTATATTGTAGAAGCAAGTCAGAGAAACTGGGAATGAGCATTCCTTTCAGAAGAAAAACTAACTGGAGGGAGTTAAAACCAAGAGCCATTTTATACAGAATCTATTAAGATAATCAATCAGACAAGGAATGGTCAAAGAATGCCCAAGTTTCTATCATCTGCAGAGTAGGGAGCACATCACTCAAACTTGCATTATCTCCCTATTCACATAGCATCCTTGGTTGCGCGAAGCTAATCATGGCTGTCCACACATCTCTATCTCCAGCGGTCTTTTAATGATGCTATGATATCTCGACGGGGTAAGTAGATGAGGCAGGTCCAAGAACTATCTCAGCTGGAATGAGGACTAAACTCCTGCCATCAATGTTACTCAGCACCACATTCTTAACCACCTAAGCTAACTGGCCCAAAACGTGCCTTCAGAAAACTATATTGAATTGGCTGTTGTGAGACTGCTATTTTTCATTGTAAAACCATAAGTGTTATGAAGCATTGGAAAAATTATTTAATGGGAAGATATTGGGAATCCTGAAAGATACTTAGCATTCCTCAGCATACTAAATATGCAACGCTATCCAAAACAAGCAAGATATTTTCTGTTCTGCAGAATGTAAGGTTGACCCTCTAATCTCGATTCACTAAAATGCTGCCTTGCCTTCCGAAATGGTCAAAGGAAATTAGAATATGAAATTTCTGACTTTCAGGCACATGCACTCTCATTCTGAACTAGTGTAATCTGGCCATTCAGTCAAAATTTCCAGTTTAAGGGAGCCCCAGCCTTTGAGTAAACAATTTACTCATGAGACCTAGAATTACTATCCAGAAGTTAATTAAATTAGAACTAACTTATGCAAATAAAACATGTCCAACATTAATTATTATGAGTTAATGCGAAATGTGCTTCATATAGAAAATGTCGATTAACCAAATCCATGTCCAGGATGAGTACCAGCTGCTAAGCAAGCCCCCAAAGCCTAGTAGGTAGAAAAGAAGGCAAGGAAGGAACCAATCTATTCCACAGGATAGGGAAGAAAGTTTTAAAAATATATTATGAGAGCTTCTTGATGGGTTAAAGCATCATCTAGTATTGACTGAACCTACAGAGCAGAAAAGTCAGGGATTTGATCCTTTTATTTTGATCTAATTGATTTTAGGTAGGAGTAGGAGGGTTTCAGTCAGATTTAGCATATCTGGGCAAGGAAGGTGGGTGTGTTGAAGAATCAGACGGAGTTTCTGCTCCTAATTGCAATGCTAATGTTAGAAAGTGAATATGCGCTGCTGGTCAGTGAGGGAAAGACTAGGCTTTGACAAGTGCTTCCCGCTGTCCAATAACCTGCTGACACTCATCATCTAGCCAACATATGTAAGATAAATAGCAAGTTAAGTGAGGTTCTGGATGGTTTCTTACATTACGCTTCAAAAGTACTTCTGTGGCTGCAAAGCACTTTGGAACCTGAGGTTGTGAGAAGTACAATATAAATGCATATTCCTTTTTTTCTCTCAACTGGCCACTATAACAAGTACAGCAAACATTGATTCTTTTAGGAGAATGGGTGAGAAAATGGGATGAAAAAGTGAAAAAAGATTAGTAAATGCAATGGACCAGGCAGTGTGTAATGCAGAAACACTAAGAGAAAATGAGCTGAAGCAGGCAATTAAATAGCTTATTTAAGTCCCAATTAAATAAATTTAATTCAGCAATCAACTGAATCTGAACTATTGATGCCAGGGCATTGGGGCAAAGAGAGATCAGAGAGAGACCCACACAAAACTTAGAAAGGCAAAATGCATTGTTGCTGCAACTCAGTTGATGGAAAGGCAAATTGCTCCTTCATTAATCATAATGATGCAGATCACTACATGGTTGGCAGACATCTTATTGACTCAGCTGTAGCCAATATGGAAACAAGGATTGCTTAGTTGTGCAACTAGATTAACCACTTTCCCCCCAAAACAATCACCCTTATTTTGCGTACTACTCTTCCATCCCATGCTTGTTGTAATTATTGTTCCTTTGCTTTAGAATGTTGCATATACAAAGAGTAACACAGTAATTCAGGCTCATTACATTGTTTGTAGAGACATCAACCAAGTGCACTATCTGCGGAGAGGAACACAGTTAACATTTCGAGTTCGTATGACTCTGCAACAGAACTAAGTGAAAATAGAAAAGAGGTGAAATATAAGCTGGTTTGGGGGGGCGGGGGGGGGGGGGTGGTTAGAGCTGGATAGAGGGCCAGTGATAGGTGGATATAGCCAAAAGATGTCATAGACAAAAGACAAAGAGGTGTTGAAGGTGGTGATATTATCTAAAGAATGTGCTAATTAGGGGTAGAAAGCAGGACAAGCAAGGTACAGATAGCCCTAGTAGGGGTGGGGTGGAGTGAAGGGAAGGGATCGAAATAGGCTAAAAGGTAGAGATAAAACAATGGATGGAAATACATTTAAAAATAATGGAAATAGGTGAGAAAAGAAAAATCTATATAAATTATTGGAAAAAAGGGGGGGATCGGAAAAGGGGTGGGGATGGAGGAGAGAGTTCATGATCTAAAATTGTTGAACTCAATATTCAGTCCGGAAGGCTGTAAAGCGCCTAGTCGGAAGATGAGGTGCTGTTCCTCCAGTTTGCATCGAGCTTCACCGGAACAATGCAGCAAGCCAAGGACTGACATGTGGGCATGAGAGCAGGGTGGAGTGTTGAAATGGCAAGCGACAGGGAGGTCTGGGTCGTGCTTGAGGACAGACCGAAGGTGGTATGCAAAGAAGTCATCCAGTCTGCGTTTGGTCTCTCCAATGTAGAGGAAACCGCATTGGGAGCAACAAATGCAGTAGACTAAATTGAGGGAAGTGCAAGTGAAATGCTGCTTTACTTGAAAGGAGTGTTTGGTCCCTTGGACGGTGAGGAGAGGGGAATTAGAGGGGCAGGTGTTGCACATTCTGCGGTTGCCTGGGAAGGTGCCGTGGGAGGGGCTTGAGGTGTAGGGGGTGATGGAGGAGTGGACCAGGGTGTCCCGGAGGGAACGATCCCTGCGGAATGCTGCAAGGGGGTGAAGGGAAGATGTGTTTGGTGGTGGCATCATGCTGGAGTTGGCGGAAATGGTGGAGGAAGATCCTTTGAATGCGGATGGTGGTGGGGTGATAAGTGAGGACAAGGGGGACCCTATCATGTTTCTGGGAGGGAGGAGAAGGTGTGAGGGCGGATGCGTTTTTCCATGTATTTTTGTTTTTGTTTTGGATTTCCAGCATCTGCAATTTTTTGCTTTTAACCAAGTGCAATGGTTGCTTGCATTTTGCATATCTGCTTCAAGAATTTTAGCTTGTCTTAGACATTGGTATTTCTATTTTTCTCACAGTAGTCTTCTCATCACATTGTTTAGTATTCCTTTTAGTGTTTTATTTGAACTTGGGATTTCCTGTGCTTTCTGTTTTACTGCAATCACAGCTTTGGTTGCCATTCAAGCTTTCACATAGCAGATCCAATTATGGTTAAGTAGCCGCCACAGTTTACTTATTGTTAGATTCAGCAGGCTGGTTGCAAAATAATATTTTCTATGGGAAATAAATTGAAGAACAACAACTTGCATTTATGTAGTATCTGCAGGGTATCCAGCATGATGCCCTTATCCATGAAGATAATAAAAAGAACATAACTATGTATGGGCCAGGGCAGGCTATGCTTAACAAAGAGTTGACCACCACGACTCAAATGGCTATCCCTAATAAAAAATAAGTTATTCCTATGTATCAAATTCATGTAAATCTCAACATATAATAAAACTTTAATAATTAATGCTTAAGTTAATACTTTAATGCAACTACATTCCCCTTTGTAACCTATATTTATATAAGTCATATTGCAAAGCAATTATTAACAGATAAATTTTACGTCCAGCACAGTCCTAACATTTCAAGGTCAGACTTTGCTGCAGGTGCAAAACAATCTTGGTACAGTAGGAGAACGGAATATGATCTTTTCATGTGGAAATTTACAATAAATTACAATTGCTTAGTAATTGACTTCAAAAGTTTACTAGAACTACCAGGACCTGCTTATTTAGTTGACTCTTCCACAAGACGTATTCAAGTAGTGACCTTAAACCGAATTGCCTAGGTTAAACGCAGCTCTGCTCAGCAGTTAAGCTTCGCACCTGTGCTCTACATGTGAACAATGCCACAGTGGCCCCATTAGCTAAACTATATTTTTTAGTTGCAGGATAAAACAGGTGACGTTGGATCGACTGCCATTATGTGACAAGCTTGATATGAAGTCAATGGAATGTAAAAGTTAAGCAAGCTGTAAAACAGGTGGCAGAGGTAGGTGGTAGGTTCAATGTTTTTACATCCATTTACATTTTCAGGTGGAGTTTTCTCTGTCAGCATAGTTCACAAAAAGAGGAGTAAAGATTGTACAAAATTGTTGTACCTGTTGGGCATAAAACTAGTACAAGGCCAAAATTTGGGGTCCAATATCATGCTCCCAAGGAGGCCTGAAAACAGTCCAACCCATAATTGGGTTGTGCCATTTTCCAGCCAGCCAGGGCGACTACCTAAGTTAGGCAAGTGGCCCTTGCAAATGCAAATAAGGGACCCAAACTGGACTGTCCTGAGTGCAGCAGCTTTTGGGCATGCTCAGTTCAAATTTTCTGAGTATGGATATGACTTAGGTAATGGCTGCCACCAAGAACGTAAATATAATTTCTTTTTAAATTGCTGTAGAGCCTGAAATTGAAAAGTGCTTTCCTTTGCTACATAACATTCCTGCCAGCTGTGATTGGCTCTATTACACTACCATCTCCCAGACTTACCTGTGGGCAGCCATCAGCATAACATGCTTGGCCCAAAATTAAATTCTGCTGATCTGCCCAAGGGCAAGGACAGGTGCCAGTAGGTCACTAAACTTATGTAGCTGAAGGAAAAATTGTCTGTGCCTGCTTGATTTTTCAAAACTGACCTAAATTAATTTTTGGGCCTAATTCTTATACTATAAATTGATTACTTTTTAATGAGGTTCATTCTAGTTTGAACTGTTTGTGGGCAAGAGTCTGAGCAGGAAGAAGAGTCCATAATGGTGTAAAAGGGGAGTAAGTGTGCTGCAAGTTTCTCTGATGCTGCACTGCATGCTTTAGTAGATCGAGATGAGGAGGGATGTGATGTATCCACCGGGGGCCAGGAGGCCCTCCATTCAAACTTTGCAAAGACAGTGGGACCAGATAGCTGTGGTGATTGTGCTGACCCATGTGCTGGGCAAAGCCTGTATTTTCTTTTAGCGTGATGTTCCTTTCAGACCAAAATGTGCTGGGAAGTATTTTGGAAGAGGGTTAATTGGTTTCTTGATTATGAAATAAATAATTAGGTTATAAGAAATGTCCGTGAGCCTGAGAAGAAACTAAGGAGGAAAGGGTAAATAGTAAGCTAATTGTAGTGGGAGGGTTCAGCCTGTTTTTTTGGTTTGGCAATTCAGAGGACTGGGAATTCATGCAAAAAGAAAACAAGCCAGACTCTCTCCGACTGGAGCAGTTTTAGAACAGAATTTTGGTGTTGAAGCAGGGCTCTGAGAATAAAGCAGAGGCTGTGTTACTATGTGTGTTATACAGTTGGAAATGACAGAAGACTGAGGACAGGGAGAGCGAAGGATTGTGGATTGGATAATGCCCATTGCTGCTGTTGAAGTGGTGGCACAGCTCACCAGACTGTTTAAAGGTGTCTGAGAAGGAAGACTCTGGGGATTCTGTTCCATGACAAAGACTGTCACGACTCAAGTTATCAGTGACCTTCCGACAAACTGACCCCGCCCTACCAAGCCCCCGGACCAACCAATGCCAACCTGATCGACCACTCCCACTGACCACCCGATTCCCATTTGCACTCCACTCTCCCACAAACCAAAAGACCCTCCTCTGGCCAACTGACCTCCTTCTGACCAATCGACACCCCACACCCAATCTCGCCCACTCACCTTACAAATATACCTGCTCGCCCCTTCCAAAAGTGGCTGCACCTTTAAACCTACCTGCTTTATGGCAGCTAGTTGTGTAAAATTACTGGGCGTGACTTCCTTTCCCCTGCCTCCCCAGCCCTCAACACAAGACCTCAAGAATCCGCTACACTAGACAGTTAATGCCTGGTTTGAGTCAGAAGGTTGGGCAAGAAAGGAGTGGCTGGATTTCCAGATAATAAACTAGTAGCGGAGTGATGATCTGACTCTGATTTTCATGGAAGTTGAGGCCCATAGTATATTTTAAAGTTTGTCTACTGCTGTTAGAATAACATAACTATTGTCTGTTATATTCTGAGGGTCTTTGCTTGAGAGAACTCTTGACGGGTCGAAAACATGCTTTTTTGAAAAGCAGCTGCAGCTTTTTGTGAATAAATCTTAAGGCCTTGTATGGAAAAAGCCTGTGTAAGCCTTCTAAAGGCCTTTGCATTCTGTGTATGGTTTTGTTTGTTTCTCTCCTTGGCAAACATTTTTTAGCTGGCTTTTAAGTTGAGTTCAATTTATAACCCTTTCATTAACTGGGTTAAATCCTTAACACCTGAGGACATGGGTGCAGTCCCACAAAAAGTTCAATGACATCCAAGTCAGTGAATGCTCCCACTACTTTTCTCACATGCTGTTCAATTCACCACACTTCCATCATTTACCTACCAGCAACCTCCATCAATCAGGACTCATATCTAACATTCACTGGGTGCAATCGTCCCAAATTTTCAGAGTGCGGGAGTGGGCAGGTAAAATGACGTTTTACCCATCGGCCGCAATGGCGGCTTCTCGCACGTATCGTCCCAAACTGCCGTATTAATTATGTATTCCCAGGAAGCACCCCGTTTCCATGGCGGGCAGGCTCTGATTCGCCTGCCACGCCTTCACCTCACAACTTCATTGCACCGGGCACCACATTTAAAGTACAGCCGCGTGCACACATCTCAGTGCTTCCAGCCCAGGACAGCTGCAAAGAGGACTTGGCCCCAAAAGGCAAGAAGACTGCAGCCCCCAGGTTTACTGACGCATCCTTCAAGCACCTTTTTGACGCAGTGGAGTCCTGCTGTGATGTCCTCTACTCCTGCTCCGGCCACAGCAGGAGCAGCAACATTACCACTCCGGCTTGGTAGGCAATGGTAGTGAAGAGCAGTGCCAGTGCTGCACAGAAGAGGTTAGCCATCCAATACAGATAGAGAATGAATGATCTCATCCATGCCCCAAAGGTAAGGCAATCATCTCATCACTCTAAACTCACACACTCAAGCCCATCACACATTCACTGGGATCTCACTCACTGTCAGCTCAAAGGACATCACCACCACTCTCTCACACACACACCTTCACATCTCCAACTGGCCTCTTCTGCTCTGGAGATTGCCACCTCAGCGCTCACCATTTTGAGGCCACTTGCACAGATCAACTTGTGCCCCCACACACAACCTGGGATACCTTCCTTCCTTAGTACAGCCCTCACTCTGCAGCCTCTTCCCTTGCCTGAGACCACTTCTTCCCCTTACCGAAGCAAGCCCTAGCCCTGCAGCCATACAAAGCCACCTTTATGGTTGGTCTGATAGGTAGAGACCGGCCTGTCAGCCCCCCCAAAAGTGCTGTGGTGCTGTATGCAAAGCTTGGCGCTGATGACTGCGAGTGCTGCCCGAAGCAAGACAGCCAGATAAACCTCGAAATCCCGAGCGAAGTGCAGCTCGCCAGGGGCACATCAGTATGTGCAGTTGTGAAAGACATCAGCGTGCAATCACCCTGATATGGGGGGTTGAGTCCAGCGGGCTAGCCTTATAAAAATGATATGCAAATGTATTACAAAGAGGTTCCCGACATCTGATGGTGGGAAACATGGCCCGCCATCGACTGGCTGAGTGGATGTCATGAAACCAAATTTTGGCCTTCTTGCCATATTGAAAGCTCACGCCGCTGAGCATGCCCAACACCAGTGGGCACAAACAATTCCGCCCATAGTTTCTTCTCTCCTTTACACACTTGGCACTGCTGCAAGCCTTACACCCACAACTCACATCTTGCACACACTGTCATTTATTCAACCATGTCACCACAGATAACTGACTGCACCAGACTCACTGACACACTTGCAGGACAAGTTGGTGCACAGGGGCAGCAAGAGGTAAATGGCATGTGCTATTTTTTATTCATTCACAGGGTGTTGGCTTCACTGGCTAGGCCAGAGTTTATTGCCCATCCCTAGCTGCCCTTGGGAAGGTGGTGGTGAGCTGCTTTCTTGAACTGCTGCAGTCCATGTGGTCTAGCTACACCCATAGTGCTGTTAAGAAGGGAGTTCCAGGATTTTGACCCAGCGACAGTGAAGGAACGGTGATATATTTCCAAGTCATGATGGTGCATGACTTGGAGGGGAACTTCCAGGTGGTGGTATTCCCGTCTATCTGCTGCCCTTGTCCTTCTAGATGGTAGCGGTTGTGGGTTTGGAAGGGGCTTTCGAGAGTGAATTCCTGCAGCGCAACTTGTAGATGGTACACACTGCTGCTACTGTGCATCCATGGTGGAGGGAGTGAATGTTTGTAGATGTGGTGCCAATCAAGAGGGCTGCTTGTCCTGGATGGTGTCAAGTTTCTTGAGTGTTGTGGGAGCTGCATTCATCCAGGCAAGTGGAGAGTATTCTATCACACTCCTGACTTATGCTTTATTGATGGTGGACAGACTTTGCGGGTTCAGGAGGTGAGTTACTCGTCACAGGATTCCTAGCTTCTGATCTGCTCTTGTAGTCACATTATTTATACGGCTAGTCCAGTTCAGTTTCATGTCAATGGTAACCCCCAGGATGCTGGTAGTGGGGGATTCAACAATGGTAATGCCATTGAACATCAAGGGGTAATGTTTGGATTCTCTCGTGTTGGAGATGGTCATTGCCTGCCACGTGTGTGGTGCAACTGTTACTTGCCACTTGTCAGCGCAAGCCTAGATATTGTCTGGATCTTTCTGCATTTGGACATCTACTGCTTCTGTATCTGAGGAGTTGCAAATGGTGCAATCATTGTGCAATCGTCAGCAAACATTCCCACTTCAGACCTTATGATGGTGGGAAGGTCATTGATGAAACAGCTGAAGATGGTTGGGCTGAGGAATACAGTAAAAAATTAACACCTGCATAGCTTTAAAGATAGTTTTCAGATGGGATCTGCATGTGGTGAAACATTGGACACTAGTATCCTGCAGTTAGAGCAGTGTCCAAGCGTAGCACAGATAATAGCTTGCCAGAGGGCTCTAAAGAAAGCTCATGGGATTCAAAAGAACACTTTATCAGGACAGCCTACAGAAGATAACCAATGGATATGCAATCTAAATATGTGTGGCAACAAAAAACAACTTGCATTTACATAACGCTTTCCACAACCAGCAGGCATCTCAAAGTACTTTACAGCCAATGAAGTACTTTTAAAGTGAAATCACTTTTGCAATGTAATGAAACAAGCTGACCTTCCATTACAGATTTCTTCATTTCCACTGCAGTACTGAGAGCAGGTACAAAGGGAATATAAAACGGCGAACAGCTGACTTTTGTATGGAATAAGGGATAGTTTGACTTATAAATTTAGCTCAGATTGTTTATTTTGTGTTGGTTTTTATTTTTGCAGTGCAACCATGCAGGCACTGTGCTGGCCACTAACAGAGAGAAAGATGTGGGACTGATGGTAAATGGGGAATTGGGACTGGTTACTGATATCACAGTCAGATGATTTGATCGTGGACAGCCCAGTCAGAAAGGCTTTGTTGGTTGCACTGACCTTTCTCTTCCCCCTCCTCCTCCTTTTCCAACTAGCTGAGAAGCAGGAGAAGTGTTTAAGATCATACGACTATAAGAAATTGGAGCAGGAGTAGGCCATTGAGCCCACTGAGCCTGCTCCGCCATTCAATAAGATCATGTTTGATCTGATTGTGGCCTTAATGCCACCATATAACCTGCCCCCATAACTCAGCTCCCTTGTCAATCAAAAATCTATCCAAATTAGCTTTGAATATATTCAATGACCCAGCCTTACTGCTCGCTGGAGAAGATAATTCCAAATAATAACGACCCACTGAGAGACAAACTTCCTCCTCATCTACATCTTGAATGGGAGACCCCTTATTTTTAAACTGTGCCTCCTAGTTCTAGATAACCCCACGAGATAAAACATCCTACCAGCATCTACCTTGTCAAGTCCTCTCAGAATCTTAAATGTTTCAATGATATCACCTCTCATTCCTTTTAACTCCAATGAGTATAGGCCCAACCTGCTCAATCTTTCCTCATAAGACAAGCCCTTCATCCTAGAAATTAGCCGAGTGAACATTTTCTGAACTGCTTCCAATGCAAGTTTATCCTTCCTTAAGTAAGGAGATCAAAACCTTACACAGTATTCCAGGTGCGAGCTCATCAATGCCCTGTACAGTTGTAGCAAGACTTCCCTTCTTTTATACTACATCCCTCTTGCAGCAAAGGCCAATATTTGCCTTCCTAATTACTTGCTGTGCATGCATGCTAACATTTTGTGATTCATCTACAAAGACACCCAGATCCATCTATACTGCAACATTTTGCAGTCTCTTTCCATTTAAATTATATTCTGCTTTTCTATTCTTCCTGTCAAAGTGGACAACCTTACATTTTCCCACATTATACGCCATCTGCCAAATCTTTGCCAACGCATTTAACCTTAACTCGCTAAATCGATACCTCTTTGCAGACTCTTTATATCCTCTTCACAACTTGTCCTAATTATCTTTGTATCATCAGCAAATTTGACTACAAGACAGTCAGTCCCTTCATCCAAGTCATTAATATAGATCTTAAATAGTTGAGGCCCCAGCGCTGATCCCTGTGGCAACTGAAAATGACCCATTTACCCCAACTTTCTATTCCTTGTTAGATAACCAATCCTCTATCCATGCTAATATTTCACCCTGCAACACCATGAGCTCTTATCTTCTGTAGCAACCACTTATGTGGCACCTTTTTGAATGCCTTTTGAAAATCCAAATAAACTACATCTACTGGTTCCCCTTTATCAACCCTACTCTAGAATAGTTGATCACAAGGGCAATGCCCTCACGATGTTGAGGTTGTGCAGCATGTAGCAGACCACAATGAATCTTGACACCCACTCTGCAGAGTACTGCAGGGCTCCTCCAGAGCAGGTTAAGCAGCGGAAGTGTTGTTTCAGTGCACCAATAATCTGTTTGATCACATTTCTTGTGACAGTATGGCTCTCATTTTATGAATGGGATGTACACTGGACTTATGAGTCATGTTGTCAAAGGATAGGTCCTGATGGCCTACATCCTAGGGTTCTGAGAGAGATAGCTGCAGAGATAGTGGATGCATTGGCTTTGATTTTCCAAAATTCCCTAGGTTTGAGAATGGCCCCAGCAGATTGGATGTTAGCAAATGTAACACTGCTATTCAGGGAAAAACAGGGAACTGCAGGCCTGTTGGCCTAATATAAGTTGCCGGAATAGAGCTGGAATCAAACCATTATCATAAACATTAACCATAATCTAAATTATTAAGCAAGTATTAACAATGAATTTAGAAGATCATAGTTTGAATAGGTCAATTTGTTTTTATGAGAGGGAAATCATGTTTGGCAAATTTGTTTGTTTTTTGAGGATGTAACTAATATGGTAGATAAAGGAGAACCAGTACATCTTGTGTACTTGGATTTCCAAAAGACATTTGAGAAAAAGCCACACAAAAGATTAATAGGCAAGATAAGGGCTCATGGAGCTGGGGGTAATATAATAGCATGGAAAGAGGATTGGTTAATGGACAGGAAGCAAAGAGTAGGGATACATGGGACATTTTCAAGTTGGCAGGCTGTGACGAGCGGAGTGCCTCAAGAATCAGTGCTGGGGCCTCAGATACTTACAATCTATACGAATGACTTAAATGAAGAGACTGAGAGTAATGTATCTAAATTTGCTGATGAGACAAAGCTAGATGGGAATGTAAACTGTGAGAAGGACACAAATAGGCTGCAAAGAGTTATAGGCCGTATAGGTGAGTGGACAACAAGGTGGCCATGTTGCCTCCACTCTGTGCTCCCAAAAGAAAAAGTCTTAGGGCACAATAATCAATTGAGCAGAATTTTGTGGAGGCGAGGCAGTCTTGGCCACCAGCTGGACAGCCAGTGAGAGGGGAGGACCCACCATCCGTTGTCAAACAAAAAAGTTAAAGGTAGTATCAAACTTAAAGAAAAAACATTCAAAAAGATGGATGAGAGATTGGAAGATTGGATGGAATATAAAAAAAAGCAAAGAATGACTGATAAATTGATAAAGAGGAAAATTTAGAGTACGAGAAAAAACTAGCTAGAAATATAAGAGCTTCTATAGATATTTTAAAAAGAAGTTAACAAAGTAAGCATTGGTCCTATGGAAATTGTGTCTGGGGAATTCATAAGGGAAGATAAGGAGGTGCAGGTGAATTGAACAGACATCAGTCTTCACTACAGAGGATACAGGTAACATCTGGAAATAGCTGTAAAACAGGAAATGGAAGGGGGGTGGGGGGGGGGGTAACTCAGAAAAATTACTATCACCAGGGAAGTGATATTGAGCAAACTGTAGGAACTGCAAGCTGACAAGTTGCCGGGTCCTGATGGATTTCATTCCAGGGTCTTAAAAGAAGTGGCTAATGAGATAGTTGGTGAGTTGGTTTTAATTTTCCAAAAATTCCCTGGATTTGGGGAAGGTTCCATTAGGTTGGAAAATAGCGAATATAACTCCTTTATTCAAAAAGGAGACAGAAAGCAGGAAACCACAAGCCAGTTAGCATAACATCTATCATAAAGAAAATATTAGAAGCTATTATTAAAGATATTATAACAGGGCACTTGGAAAAATTCAAGACAATCAAGCAGAGTCAACATGGTTTTGTGAAAGAGAATTCTTGTTTGACTAATTTATTGGAGTTCTTTGAAGAAGTGTGCTGTGGATGAAGGGGAACTGGTGGATGTATTGCAGTTAGATTTCCAGAAGGAATTTAATAAGATTCCAAATCAAAGGTTAATGCGAAAAATAAAAGCTCACAGTATAGCGGGTAACATAGTGGCATGGATAGAAAATCAGTTAGCTAACAGGAAACAGAAAGTAGGCATAAATGGCTCATTTTCTGGTTGGCAAAATGTAATGAGTAGTGTGCCACAGGGACTAGTGCTGGGGCCTCAACTTTTTACAATTCATATAAATGACTTGGATGAAGGGACTGAAGGTATGGTTGCTAAATTTGCTGATGACACAAAGATAGGTAAGAAAGTTAAGTTGTGAAGAGGAAATAAAAAGGCTACAAAGGGATATCGATAAGTTAAGTGTGTAGGCAAAGATCTGGAAAATGGAGTACAATGTGGGAAAATGTGAAATTGTCCATTTTGGCAGGAAGAATATAAAAGCTCATTACCTAAATGGTGAGAGATTGCAGATCTCTGAGATGCAGAGGGATTTGGGTGTCCTAGTGCATGAATTGCAAAAGGTTAGACTAATTTGGAATGTTATTATTATATTATATTGTTAGTAATAGAATGTTATCATCTATTGCAAGGTGAATTGAATACATAAATACAGAGGTTATGCTTCAGTTATACAGGGCATTGGTAAGACCACATCTGGAGTACTGTGTACCATATCTGTCTTCTTAGATAAGGAAGGACATAAATGCATTGGAAGAAGTTCAAAAAAGGTTTACTAGACTATAACTGAACTGGCTGGTTGTCTTATGAGAATAGGTTGGACAGACTAGGCTTGTATCCATTGGAGTTTAGAAGAGTAAGAGGCAACTTGATTGAAACATATAAGGTCCTGAAGGGTCTTAGCAGGGTGGATGTGGAGAGGATGTTTCCCCTTGTGGGAGAATCTGAACCAGGGGTGACCATTTAAAAATAATGGGTCGCCCATTTAAAAGTTGAGGAGAACATTTTTCTCTCACAGGGTGATGAGTCTTTGGAACCCTCTTCTTCAAAAAGCAGTAGAAGCAGAGTCTTTAAATATTCTTAAAGCAGAGGTAGATAAATTCTTGATAAGAAAGGGGGTGAAAGGTTATCGGGAGTAGGCAGGAATGCAAAGTCGAGGTTACAGTCAGATCAGCCATGATCTTATTGAATAGTGTATCAGGCTCGAGGAGCCTAGTGGCCTATTCCTGCTCCTAGTACGTATGTTTGTAAGAGAGCATCCTGTTGCCTCTTGCAGGGCAGGCCCACCACTTCTTGTTCTATTTGTGCATTTCACTGACCATTTCACAGGTCAGTGGTGGTCCGCCCCTCCCCCACCCAGGAGACAGAGGTTCTACCCGCTGAGAGCTACTGGCCAATCAAGTGCCAGCAGCTCCATTGAATGCCAGTGCCACCGAAGAGGTAGTGACTACTGCCACTATAATGCCCACTTGAGGCCTAGGATCAACACTGGATCCTAGGCCAGAGGCGAGTGATGGCAGGACAGGGGTTGCAGGCTGGGAGTTGTGGGAAGGATGGTAGACAACAAGGGCAGGCTTTTAGTGGGCTACCCTTCCTGATACCAGGTCCCTCGATCAGGCACCAAATGCCTTTGAATGAGGGACTACCTCTTTCGCTTGCAAGTAACCCCACTGGATTTGCTTGTTATGCTCCTCACATGGCAAGTTCCCTGCCCACTGTTGGGTTAATGCCAGAGGCAGTGGGATGAAGCCCTTAAGTGGGCATTAATTTCACACTTAAGGGCCTGAATTGGAAGCCATCAAGGGCCTTCCTGCCACAGACTTAATCAGTATGGAGGAGGGAAGGTACCGAGGTCTCCACCCACCATCATCACGCCTGATTAAATGCACCCCCCACCATCAAATTCACCTTGGGGAAGGGCACAATATTCTGCCCAATTAATAAGAAATATGAGAGAAGCTAAGTTGTACAGACTGGATATTTCAAGGCATCAAAGGCATCTATTATTTCCATTCATATTGGAAAGTACTATTCACCTCAGGATTCACAGCCCAAATTGAATTAGACCTGACATTAATCCATTCTAAAATTAATCATATATATATTTTCCATTATGAACATTTTACAATTACATAATTGCATAAGAAGTTAACATTGCTGAATAAGAATGGAACTATCTAGCACATAATCCATAGAATCTTTTTTTAATCAAATTCCTGCACTCAAAATGTAGCAGTTGAAAAATAAGAAAATGTTAACTGAATCAGGAAATGTTAATCCATGCTAACTGCAAGATGCAAGATAATAATTTTGTCTGTCCTGACTGATTTCATTGGTCAGTTTCAGGTCTGTTGGTTGGTTTATTTGGTTGGCAGTGCCTGGATTATATGGATACACATAAGGCACACAGAGGATTGGAGTGCATGATGCATATGCAGCTGTCATTGTTTGGTGGCAGTGACAGCTGTCAATTGAGGGGGATTGGTGGAGAACGAAAACAGTGAAAGGTAAAGGGAGCCCAACAACAAAATTGCCCTGGCTGAAGAGATTGTTTCTGTGAGGGGTGAGATGGGATTGATGGGAGTGATGGGGTTGGCAAGAGTGAGACGGGTTAGCATGGGACAGATGATGGGAATGGGATGGCATGAGAGGGATGGCAGGGGAGAGGTGGATGAGATGATGGAATTGATTAAGTGTGGTAAAATGGCAGGGGTAGTTATTTGATGCAACTTTTACTCAAAAGCAATTCTTTGTGCTTAAAAACTAAAATTCACGAGATTTGAATAAGTTTGAGAAAAGTTGTCAGGTGAATTAAAAGAGTAAATCAGCAATGATTGTATAAACGAAGAAGGTGATAACAGTCTATACCATCCAGAGTTTCTACACAGTCTAACTCCAATGAGCATGCCACCCACAAACAAGAAACAGTTATAATGATGCTATGTAATTAAAATCCTAAACAATAACTTTTTCATTGAACAAGGTTGGTAGTTACGTACATCTGACAGCAGCTGTGGAGAGAAAGACAGAGTTAATTTTTTGAGTCCGTACAACTCTTCTCAGAGCTTTTCAGAGTCATACAGTCTCGAAACTTTAACTCTGTCTTTCTCTCCACAGCTGCTGTTAGACCTGTTGAGTTTTTCCAGCATTTTTTGTTTTGTTTCAGATTTCCAGCACCTGCAGTATTTTGCCTTTATATTATGGTAGTTATGTAGCTGTTTTCTTCGATGATAGGTGCTGAAATTATACCAGGCATATTTCAAGGAAATATAGAGGCACAAATCCTCTGATCTTTGGATCATCAGACATTTGTACGAAGGATCCTATGGAAGTCCTGATGTGCTGACCTATGTGGGAATTGCCTGGAAAGTTTTAACTTGCTATGGGTGATTCCCCTGCTCCGCAGGAACCCCCTGCACAAATGTCTCCGACTTGGGACAGTTCTGATTAACTTACCTGAGTAGTTGCCCAGGAGTGGTTAATTAAAACCTCATCTAATTCCTGGGTAACTACAGAACTGACTTCACCCCCAATCACTCACAATGACCCTCGACTACCCAAGACACAACTACCAGCTCACCCACCTACCACTTCACCCACCTAGCAACTCACCCAGCTACCACTTCACCCACCTGTCACCCTACTCACCTGCCATCCTATCCACCTACTATCTCAACTGCCTGCCACTTCATCCGCCTGCCACCCTAAACACATGCCACCTCACCCATCTTCCACACTTCACACCTGCCACATCACCCAACTGCCATCTCACCCATCTACCACCACACCCATTTGCCATCCTACCCACCTACCCCCTATCCACTTACTTACCTCATCCACTCACCTCACCCGCTTACTCACCTCACCCACCCTAGCCACCTACGAACTTACCTCACCCACCCTAACCACTTACCTACTCACTCTACCCATTCACTCAGTCATCCACTCAACCATTTGCCCATTTACTAACATTCAAACTGGATTTAACCTTACCATGGGGCAGCTAGTCCTGTCTTCCCTCTGACTTTTCTCTCCTGTGACGGAGCTCTCTGAGGGATGTTCTGCTTTGCATTTTTGGGAAAGCAAGGCTCGGATAGTGCCAGAAGAAATGTGGAGCAATGTTGAATGGGGAAATATTTGAGCAGAGCAGCAATCTGACGATGATTGCTGCTCCTCTGAAAATCCAGGCCAGAGTGTTTATTCCTCGAGTAAAATTGAACCCATCAGATATATACCTGCTTTTTCAACTCAGAAGAAAACAGTTCCCAGTTTAGTCATATTCTAAGACAAGAAATAAGTCACATGACTAGGCTCTTGACACAATTTGTATTTATATTCCTAGACCTGTTTTTACAGATAGTCAGCTTTATGTAACTTTGTTTCAAGATGTTTTGATTCTATTAAAGTCATTGGTGAGAAAGTAACTGGAAATCCTGTATTTAAAGAAGGAATGTTGCAAAAATGATACTCGCTTGTTTGCAAATGTTTTGCGTGTTTCTGCTAATTTAATAAGAAAGCTGCTTCTGATCATGAAACCATCTTTTTTTTCCCCAATATTGACCTCTCACATAAAGCAGTGGCCTTAATTTTCTATGTATTAGCCCCCAGCAAGTTTACTCAAGTGTCCAACTGTATGTCCTGCCTATCTGTCGGATGCTGATAGACCTGGGATCCAATATTCTTTCCATTTTCGCTCTCCAGTAAAGGATGGTAAGGGAATGTTACTTGGAGGCAAGGCAATCCTAGCTTGTGGGATTTCCATGGCCTAATTTTATCTGTGCAGTGAGTTTCCATGGAACATATGATGAAAGAGCCATAGTAAAATATAACTGTCCAATAGAATTTTTATTGATCCCAGATTTTCCTTTCTTTCTAAGAGTAAATGCCTGACCTCTAATTGGCAACTGCCATGTGTGACATGACCAAAATGAAGCCCTTGTAAGCAAAATACATCTACTCCATCGAAAGATATCTTTTGCATTAAAGGTAATAAAGAACTTTCAATTATATTACTTATTTCATGACCACAGGACACCGAAAGCACTTTAAGGGCAATAAAGCACTTTAGTAGGACGCATACTTTTGTAATGTAGGGAAAAGTGATGGACAAATTTGTGTACAGCAAGTTCGCACAAACAAAAATGATATAAATGACCTGATGGTCTCTTTTAGTGATGGCAGTTGAGAGGTAAATTTACTGCCATGATTCCAATGTTGTTCTTTAAACAGTGCATGGGTTTCTTGCAGTTTCACATTTCACCTGAAAGAGGTCATCTCTGATAGTGCGGCCTGAAGTGTAATATTGGATTATGTGCCCAAGTCTCTGGAATGGGGATTGAACCCATGACCTTCTGACTCTGAAGTGACAGTGCTATCACTGAGCAAAGCTGGAGTTCTTTTTGGACATTTTTGCTTGCATATTGTTTGCAGATAATAGCGTTGAAAGAGTCCCTTGGGAATCTAATGCAAACCCCCCACTCACCATCATTTTTGGCTTTAGAAGCAGAAAGCACAATGCTGGAAAGTGCAACAGTGACAAAACTAGAGGTCATCAATATATGATAGTCACCAAGAAATCCAATAGGGAATTCAGAAGAATCATCCTTATCCAAAGAGTGGTGAGAATGTGGAACTTGCTACCACGAGGAGTGGTTGAATAGTACAGATGCACTCAGGGGAAACTCTAAAGGCAAATGAGGGAGAAGGCAGTTACAATGATAGATTTAGATGAGGAAGGGTGGGAGGAGGTTCCGAAGGAGCATAAACACCAGCGTAGACAAGTTGGGTTAAATGACCTGTTTCCGCTGTCATATATCCTATGTAAAAATCTCCGGGGTTGGGGTGGTTGCAGGAAACACCTAGGAGATCATTTTGTTTTTCCACACTGCTCACATTCTTGCTCATAAATCTCTAAATCCACCACCATGAAAAATATACTTGTGTAATTCAGTTATTTTCCCACAACACAACAGGTACAATATTGGGTATAGCTGCAAAATAAAACTGTTTCACTGTACTGCCACTGTAATCACCTTTCATATGTCACAGGTTTTCAGATCTGACAGAATAATCAAGCTGAATTTCAGAATACAATCCCAAAGCATTGATAAAAATGCTGAAATCCAACAGAATCAAATTGGAATTTACCTTATTCAGTCAACTCTAAAGAATGGCCTTAGTCATAGCCCATTATTCATGGTTATTCTTCAATTTTGCATCATTTTTGAATTTTCAGTTTTTTGGGGGGACCTTTTTGAGCTGTTCACAGTTTGGTGCGTATGTGTAAGCTGAGCATAATTGAATCAGTGCACAGTTTAAATCTCAATTTTACAGCAAAAAGAAGCATGTACGTCTAGGTAGACCTCCAACAGTCAGAGGTTTAAGAAAATAAACCCTTCTCTAATAAATGCCACAATCAATTCAGAAATGTCACTGTCACATCCTGATTAATTTTGAGTAAATTCTCCAAGGTGGTAGTGGGAGAAAAGCAGAATGAGACATGATTAAATGCCCAGAACGTGTGTATAAGTGGAGACAGAGCTACAGAAAATGAAAAGGCTGATACTGTTCAAGTGCCTAAATGTTTAGGAACATAAAAATATGGGAAGGAGAAAAGTACAGATAGCTTGTCTCATCATTCAGATCCTATTTCAGCTCTTCCCCAAGCTGTTTGTCTTTTCTCTCCTGCAACAAACAGAAAGTATGCTACAATCTTAATGTTATATCTGATGATACCCTACAACCTTAAACAGACACTGAAAGCAGACTATAAATTGAAACTAATCATGACAGAGTAGAACACAAAGCTGGGATGCACATAGTGACATAGAATCACAGAGTGCAGAAGAGGCCCTTTGGCCCATCGAGTCTGCACTGACATGTGATAAACACCTGACCTACCTACCAAATCCCATTTACCAGCACTTGGCCCATAGCCTTGAATGTTATGATGTGCCAAGTGCTCACCCAGGTACTTTTTAAACTATGTGAGGCAACCAGTTTCCACCACCCTCCCAGGCAGTGCATTCCAGACTGTCACCACCCCCTGGGTAAACAAGTTTTTCCTCACATCCCCCCTAAACCTCCTGCCCCTCACCTTGAACTTATGTCCCCTTGTGACTGACCCTTTAACTAAGGGGAACAGCTGCTCCCTATTCACCCTGTCCATGCCCCTCATTATTTTGTACACCTCAATCAGGTCACCCCTCAGTCTTCTCTGCTCCAATGAAAACAACCCAAGTCTATCCAACCTCTCTTCATAACTTAAATGTTTCATCCCAGGCAACATCCTGGTGAATCTCCTCTGCACCCCTTCCAGTGCAATCACATCCTTCCTATAATGTGACAACCAGAACTGCACACAGTACTCCAGCTGTGGCCTCACCAAGGTTCTATACAACTCCAACATGACCTCCCTACTTTTGTAATCTATGCCTCGATTGATAAAGGCAAGTGTCCCATATGCCTTTTTCACCACCCCACTAACATGCCCCTCTGCCTTCAGAGATCTATGGACACACATGCCAAGGTCCCTTTATTCCTCAGAACTTCCTAGTGTCATGCCATTCATTGAATACTTCCTTGTCAAATTACTCCTTCCAAAGTGTATCACCTCACACTTTTCAGGATTAAATTCCATCTGCCACTTATCTGCCCATTTGACCATCCTGTCTATATCTTCTTGTAACCCAAGACACTCAACGTCACTGTTAACCGCCCGGCCAATCTTTGTGTCATCCATGAGGCACAAGTGCATAGGAGTGGTTGGTATTGGCAGAGGAGGAGGAATCTACCATCTCAGAAGCCTTAGTTCATAGAACTCCAGAGATTTCTATAGTGGAGGACCCAACCCCCACCCACCATCCTTGCACCAGGGCCTAATTACAGTGTGTTTTTTCCTATAGAATATCAGATAACTGCCACTGAACAAGAACCACTTGCATTTATATAGCGCTTTTGATGTAGTAAAACATTCCAAGTCATGGCCAAACAACACTGAACACCAAGCCCCATAAGGACTTTGATCAAAGAGGAAGGTTTTAAGAGAGTCTTTAAAGGAGGAGAGGGAGAGCTGAAGAGGTTTGGGAAGGGAATTCCAGAGCTTAGGATCTTAGTAGCAGAAGGTATGGATGCCAACAGTGGAATGATGAAAATTGGGGATGCACAAGGTGCCAGATTTGGAGGAATGCAGATACTTCAAAAGAGTGTAGGGCTAGAGATAGGGATGGGCGAAGTCATGGAGAGATATGAAAACAAGGACGAGAGTTTAAGATCGAAGTGTTGGCAAATCAGGAGCCAATGTATCAGAACAAGGGTTGATGGGTGAAAGCATTTATACCATTAGGATTATTGCTACACTATTCATTGACCAAAATGAAGCAGGGCTCAACAGCATGACAAGCTGGAACAGATACCGGCAAGGGTGTTGTCTCTCAGCACTCCAAAATATCTGCATCCTTCTGCCAATATCTTCTGATGCTCACACATGTCACAAAACATGCCGGGCTACAATGCCCAGGCCACAGAAGTGGTGCAACGTGCAGACGTTCAATCAAAGACTCAGCTGCTGGATGCAAAAGCCCACCTGAATCCCAATCAGCTCAGCTGCTGGCCACTAAGTTGGCACCATATTAGCGGTTAGGAACATAATTAGTATACACGAATACTAAGGGAAATGACCATAAAAGCAAATACTAGGGGCTCTCTTATAACATTGTTAAAAAGCTGGCTACACTGAAGCTGTGTTCAGCTACGATGTAAAGTTTGTGAGCATGTTTCTTTTGGTGGTAGGAATGTGATATTTGTATGTGACCTCAGAAAATTAAGAAACTGTAAATGAAGAACACTGGGAGACATAGAAAAGTCTCTTACTACATTTCCTATATTCCAACAATGACCACACTTCAAAAGTACTTTATGTTGTCTGGTGATAATCAAAAGTACGATATAAATGCAAGTCTTTCTTTTACTGCAAAGGCCATATTTGAAAGTTAAGTGAAGGTAACCTGTATGAGAGTTTACCAAATGATTCTTGCGGCTGGCATCAGGCTCTGTTTTGCAGCTTCTTCAAGCACCTTTTTGTGGATCTTTTGATGAGCCTAGGGCTCTTCCCCTCTTGCGGCCTCTATGTTGGTTCTTTGCAGGCCAATCCTGGAAACCTTAGTTGTTTATAATATAGGAAACGCAGCAGCCAATTTCCCACAAATAGCAATGTGAGATTGAGCAGATAATCTGTTTTTGTGATGTTGATTAAGGGATAAATATTAGCTAGGACAGCAGGGATAACTCCCCTTCTCTCCAAACAGCACCACGGGATATCTTACAAACTTATGAGAAGGCCTACAGTGCTGCAACAATACTGCATTGGAATGTCAGTCTTGATCTTTGTGCTCAAATCTTGAATTGGGGCTTGAACCCAGGGCCTTCTGACTTAAAGGCAAGTGCTCTACCAACTGAGCCACGGCTGACCAGGACGGCAAAACGTAATTCCTGATGGCCACATTTAAATTGAAAGACAATGGACTTAAAATTAAATATCAGAAAGATTAAACTCTTATTTCCAGACCAAACAAAGTACCATGAGAATATACAATAAATGGATTAAACTCTGTATGTTAATGCCGACTGTACTTTTGGGAAACATTTGCATCTATTTGAGCAAAACAGTTTAGTTATTATGTTTTGTAGTTATGTGTTGGATTGCTACTGAAAGTTATGGCATTATCTACAGCACATTACATGGGTCTCAATGTAAAATTAGGGCAATTGTTGTTTTATATATATTTATATATTTACATATATATATATTATATAGCCATATATTAAATACTTCTCCAGCAGTGTCATTGTTTTATGTAACAAGGTTATTTTACTTGAGTGTGATTGTTCATATGATACATCAAATTATGGATAGTTGGCAGTACTATGAATGTAATTTCTTCTGATTCAGATGACATCATAAGCTGTGAAAGCAAAGCACAAGTGATTGATGATCACCATCCGAACCCTGAGATTAAATTACAACTCCTCCTCATTTATCATTTAGAATTGTTTCATAAAATCTACTGTAGCCTTAGGAAAATGAAGATGGTGTTGAAGTCACACTGTGCACCGTAAGGTACAATGGCAATGTCTCCCCTATGAAAGGAAAGAAATATATTTTCTCTGATCTCTGTGCAGTGCCATAGGAAGCCCACCAGTAGTTCACTCAAGCAGCCACTTGACTAGATAGTGAGTGTTGGTGGCTATATATTCATGGGAAGCACCACAGATACTGTCCTCATTTAATCACCTCAGGTATACTTTCCATCAGGATATCACAGGAATATTATGAGAAGCAGGAACTTTGGATTATTTTTCCCAAAACCTATTGTGCTGTGGTTGAGGAGCACACTAGTGCATTTGCCTACTGGGTAATCAGGAGTGCAGTGTTGTAGTTCTGAAGTAGAATTAGATGGGGGTTAAAAGCTTAATGTATACATGATAAGGTAGTTCCATTTCAGTCTCAATGTTCATTTTCACAATAAATCTCTTAAAAAGGAGAAAATGAGGGCAAGAGATTTGTCGGACCATGAATATCCATTGTTGCTTTATGAAGCACAACTTGCTGTCCAAATACTACAGTTTTGCATTTAAAAGTCCCAAACGCAGTGAAAGTGCCAGCCACTGAAAATAACAAATCACTTGCCTACACAGAGATTTTAAAGAAAAATTGATTGAACGGGGAACCAGAGTCTAAATCAAATGCAGCACATGAAGGGTTTTAGATAACACATCATAAAGCAAATCCTTATTGAGCTGCACCATAAAAATATCATTGTCCCCAAATGCTTCTTTATTGCCTATAAATCTCGTGAGACCTATTACACACATTTCTTTGTTTTGCTCATCATATAATTTTTGGGCTTTGGAAGTTGGCAAAGCTGTGATTGTAACTTTCAGGCTACTAGCTAAATCCAACTGCCACTGCTTACATAATTCTGCATTTTGTTTTGTTGAGGGAGAGAAGAGGAAAATGTTTCATTTTGTTTTTTGCATACTGAAAAGTCCTGTCTCCGAGCGGAAAGTAAAGCTAATCACCCAAGCGGAATTTCTCTGCATCTGAATGCCACTTAATTACTGACATCAAAAATCACCTGAAATCATCAAAAACAATTTTTTAAAAATTGCACTGAGTTGAAGACATGAGAAGCTTGAACTTTCAAAAGGGGTATTTAATGGCATCAAGCAAAATTCCCCAGTGTGGCATTTCAGCACAGCCATTAACCCCTGCACAAGAATAGTATACTGAGTAATTTCACATGAATATTTTAAGTCAGTGTACGACCAGAAGTAATTAAGCTTCATTAGCTGAGATTACTCTGTATAGCAGAGGTTTCAAGCCGCAAGCAGAGAGAAATATTTCAGATGGATATACTAAGCATTTGTACAGTGATATCTCATAATATTGTTTCAAGGCCATAGTTCCCACCACCAACACCCTCATACCCCTACCTCCGCCCACCTGGCAACTAGTTCTGTCGAAGGGTCATGAGGACTCGAAACGTCAACTCTTTTCTTCTCCGCCGATGCTGCCAGACCTGCTGAGTTTTTCCAGGTAATTCTGTTTTTGAACTAGATGATGAAGATGGGCAATGATTAAAACTGGTCAAAAGTAGGTACTTACATTTGTCGATCAGTGTACATCTTGTTTACATTTTCCCATTTAGCATCGAGCTGAGCCACTGCGTCCTGTATGTGTTCCCCATCTGTATAAGAGACGGTCCGTAAAGCCGCGGGTTTCTTGCTGTGAACTGCTTCCACTCGGCCCGAGAGCTTCTCCAAGTTCCTTTTTATGTTCTGAAGTTCAGAAAAGAAATAAAATAAGGTTGGTAGCTTTGGTTGCACAAGGCTGAGGGGGTTTACAATTATTAGAAGCATTTGAATCCTGATTAACAAAAAGGGTATGAAAAATGTTCTCATAATGTTTTTTATTTAAGTGAGTTCAACCCATCAGCAAAAAGTAGGACCATTCCTGCATTGTAAATAAAATAGAATAATGGGAGAATACAGTACCAATTCCTTCCCACTATACGGAACCAACCTTTATCCCTCAAAGGACAGCACTGCTATGCAGACCGAAAACTCAGAGTCTAAGGCAGATGTTCCCAAACCGTGGGTCACGGACGATCGCTTGGGTTATGAGCTCTGAGGTAACAATGGTGATTATCAAGGGGAGACTTTGGTGGGACAGTCCTGGGATCAGTGTCAAGACTCATACATGTGCATGCCCAAATCTTGACTTCGAGGCCCCATCAGAGCCTTCAAAATGGAAAACCACTGGCCCGCAATCAACAGCCCTCCTCCCACCATTCATTCTCTCACTCTGGGATTGCACCAATTTTCAAGCATTAAGGTGGAGTCACGGTGGAAGAACGTTTGAGAAGCACTGCTCGAAGAAGTAATGTTATCCAAAAACACCATTATGGCCAAGAACAGGAACAAAAATTGTTTCCCCACACACCTAATTTTTCTCTGGTTCAGATTTGTTCCTACAAACCATGAAACAAAATCAGTGTCCTCTGTCTGGTTACAGAACCTATCAATAAACACTTTCTGATATATTTTTCTTTGGAATATTTCATGTGTACTTTAAAAAATTGGATCATGGGTATATTCTCTACTCCATCTAGTACTGAAAAGGACCAATAGTTCTGGATTCCAGTTGCAGGTATTATTGGTCATTTAACAAAACAGTTCAATCAAAAGCAGGTGAAAACCTTGGATACCTGGTATCATCACTGATCAAAAAATGTGGAATGGAAACTATGTTCTCAAATTTTTATTATGACATGGATTTTATTTTTTTTCACTGTTAATGGAAAAATAATAACTTCAACATTTTCAACAATAATTTGATCACGCTTTACTGATTGAATGTGAAAATTGCTAATCTTACCAACTATGTGGTGGCATATAGGGCTGAATTTTGCCAGCCCCCAGGTGGCAGGAATGGTCCGGTCATCTCCAACTGCATCACCAATGACCTTCCCTCCAACAAAAGAGCCTGAATTTTGCGCTCATCAGGCCCGCACGATTGGTGGGCTCAGAAGTGGACGCGAAATGCTCTTCTGCCCACGATCAGCCCCCGACCGCGATCTTACGCTGGCTGACCAATTAACGGCCAGCCAGCGTGAAACACGCCCGGAGAAAGGCTCAGCAATGTCATTGGGGGCAGGAAGACGGTGGGCGCTGACATCACCACATACGTAGGGGTGAGCACTTCAAGGGAGCTTCCTGAAGGCAGGCAGCTGCCTCAGGGAGCTGCAGACCTGCAAATAAGAAAATAAAGCCCAAAAATGGTGCAAAAAATGCAGCACAATGAAGCACCTGAAAGTAGGTCAGATATTTCTTTTTATTTCAAATCCTAATAGAGATTTCATCCAGCCCTCGGATGACCTTTCATAAAAAATGCAAAGCCCAACTGGCCAATTGGCCCATCTGCCAACCGTAAGGTTGGACGGGCTACAAAAAAACTGCTGACAATTGGGATGTTAATGGGCTTAATTGCCCACTTAATTGTTGGTGGGTGCTCTTCCGAATTTTGCACGCAACTGCCGGGTGAAATAGCGCACTAGTGCGCGATGACATCTGGATGCTCACCCAACATCATCTTGTGCGATTTCATGCCCATTTGGGTCGGGCGTGCTTCCGCCCATGGGACATAAAATTCTGGCCAAGGTTTGAAGTGGGGATGTTCTCTGATGATTGCACAGTGTTCAATTCTATTCACAGCTCCTTAGTTAATAAATCAGTCTGTATCCACATCAAGACATGGACAACATTCAGGTTTGGGCTCATAAGTGGCAAGTAACACATGGCACAGGCATGAGGTAATGACAATCTCCAATAAGAGACAGCCTAAAAACTTTCTCTCCTTGATATTCAAAGGCATTACCATCAATATCTTGGGGCCATCATTGACCCGAAATTTAACTGGACCAGCCGTATAAATGCTGTGGCTACAATAGCAGATCAGAGACTGGGAATTCTGCAGTAGGTGACCCACCTCCTGATTCCCCAAAGCCTCTCCATCATCTACAGGGCACAAGTTAATAGTTGATGGAGTGCTCCATGCTTGCCCGGAAGAGTGCAACTCCAATAACACTTATGAAGCTTGACACCGTCCACCACCTTAAGCTTTCACTCCCTCTCATCACCGGCACACCATAGATGCAGTGTGCAACTCACCAAGACTTCTTCAACAGCGCCTCCCAAACTCGAAATCTCTACCGCCTCAGAGAACAAGGGCAGCAGGCACACCACCACCTGCAAGTTCACCTCATAGTCACACACCACCCTGTCTTGTAATAAATTTTTTGTTCCTTCATTATCACTGGATAAAAATTCTGGAACTCCCCCTCTAACAGTGGTATGGGTATAGCTACATTACACTGACTGCAACAGTTCAAGAAAGTGGCACACCATCACCTTCTCAAGGACAACTAGAGACCGGCAATAAATGTTGGCCTTGCCAGCAACACTCACATCCTGTGAAAGAATGAAAGAAAATACATACCTGTCTTAAATATAAATTGAACCTAGTGAAACACTAATACAAAAACTCTTGGCAGAAACATCAGTGAAATTAACTAGAGCCAATTTTAATAACTGATGAGAAACAGATTTGCTTTGCCCATCAAACATCAAGTTGTGCATTTGAACTTAAAATTGGCCTCAAGATATCAATATTTCAGTCGTAGAAGGCATGCATGATCAAAAACAAATGTTGCTGTGAGGATTAAGAGTGTGCTGGGAGAAGGTTGAGCCCCAAACAAAGATCACAGATAAGGGCATTTTTCAAAAGCCCTGCCATTTTCTCTCTCAGCCAATGTGACTGGCAAAACCTCTGAGTTATTACCATTGTGAGTAGTAAAAACAAAACTGCATGACGAATAATGTTGTATGGCGCAAATCACGCACCCCAGTGGCACCGAAGACACAGAAATATAGAAATGTATAGAATTTATCAACATGGAAAAAGGCTTCTCAGCCCAACCAGTCTCTGCTAGTAGTTACTCACCATGTGAACAAATAGTCCTAATCATATCTATCCACTCTGTTTACATATCCCTTCATTCCCATTTTCTGCATCCATTCAGCCAATCAAATCTTGCCTACTGGCATAGTTGCAGCCTCAAGCACTCAAGTGAATTCCACAGCCCCACTGTGTAAAGAGGCTTCTCTTCCTCTCTGTTCTAACTCTCTTACATTTAACCTTGTCTATGTGGCATCTTATTCTCGACACCTCAGCTACTGGAATCAGTCTGTTTCTATTTGCCCTGTCCTATCTTTCAGGATGTTGAAACACTTCTATCATGTTACATAATAAACTGCATCATTTTAATGACCTTTTTTTAAGCTCAAGTTTTTTTTTCATTTTCCATCATCCCTTGCAATGAGTGTTGAGTGGAAAAGGTATGAAGTAATTAACTCCCTAAAGCTACGCAAACCATGCCAAAACTCGAGCACTCAGCATGTTGATGCTAATATTGCAACTTAACAGCTACTAAACCTTTGCTAGAATGAAAGCTCTTGAATTTGAATATCTAAGGGGTTTATTTTTGGTGCAGCCAGGAGCCTGATGCATGCAAAGAAAATATAGCACCAAATGAAATGCTGTAGTTGTAAAGGCTTATTAAAATTGGAAATGAAGTATAAGGGGATCAACAGTTTCATGTAGTTCAGCTCTGAAAACGAAAAGTAATATTCAGAAGAAGTATTATAAATCTGTTTATGACAAATTAATTCCAATGTAATTATATTAACTTCAAAAATACTCAAAATACTATACTAATCACAGTGCGTGTACAAGACATGTCTGCAGATTGTAATTTAGATGATTGGGAAGTACTAATATGAAGGCCATACAAATTAGTTTTTGACGCTTCACTCCAGTAAGGGACACTAATAAATTCATCAGGACACAATTATTTTCTTTCTTCAGCATGGGATCTTCCTTCGTTTGCAGGAAATAGTTTGTTTAATTTCAACAGCAAAGGCAAATGCTGAGTTGTATGGCATTCTAGGGTGGATTTTAATGAAATTGTTAGGTGAAAATTTCAAAGGCAAGATGGATTTAATGTCCTTTACACTTCCAATGCCCATAAATCCCCTCTCAGATATCGTAGGTATTTTGCACTATAAGAGTAATTGAGGGATTTTGGAATGACCCAGTGCTGACCACAGGAATGCTCCTTGGTTCCTTGCCCTTAAACTTCCCTTATAGTTGAGAGTTAAAGAAAGGCATTGGGGCTGTTTATTTTAATTCAGTCACCTCTAAGAAATAACTTTTTTTTGCATCCTCTAATTTACAACAAATGAAGTAGGATATTTCTTTTGGGGGACAAACATTCTTATGCCCTTCTGTTACATGTTGTACTATGCCTTAAAGGGGTAGTAGCATGACATCACTAGAAGGGAAGTATGTCATGCAATCTCTAGTTCCTTGCTTTTGAGCAGAGTAAACATACACACACAGCTCTGCTGCTGATATCTTCAAGCTTTCTACCTATGTATAAATGTTCTCATGTGCCTATTCCAAATAAATGAACCCACAATGTGTTTACCCGATCCCTTATGAGCAATTGGTGACTTTATATCATTATAACACAATGTTGCATTGCATTGCATTGTACCAAATATAATGACCACAGTAAATGTTAAAATGATAAAATAATGGTATGAAGCCACTCAATTTCCCTTTGATTCAACTAGAATGTGTTTGCTATAATCCATTCAGGATGGAAAGTCCTGCCTAACTGCACAAGTGAATAAAACACACCAATAACAACAACTTGTATTTATATAGTCCCTTTAACCTAATAAGATGTCCCATGGTGCTTCAGACACTCATTATAAAGCAAAATTTGATACAGAGCCATGAGAGGAGATATTAAGACAAATCATCAAAACCTTGGTCAAAGAGTAGAGAGACGGAAAGGTTTTGGGGGGCCGGGGGGGCGGGGTGGGGGGGGGTGAATTTCACAGTTTGGCCTTGGCAGCCGAAGGCACAGACGCCAATTGTGGAGCAATTAAAATCAGGGATGATCATGAGGACAGAATTTGCAGAGCACAGATATCGCAGAGAGCAATGGGGACTGGGGGAGATTACAGAGATTGGGAGGGACAAGGCCATAGTTGGGTTTGAAAACATGGGTGAGAATTTTAAAGTATCCACAGAAGCAGATATCTGTTTTCCTAGATGGCCTCATTATGAATGCTTCCAAGAATGACTAATCCACATACCTCAGCAGGCAATGTTTACACAGCTGCAGAGGGGATTGCATGGAAGCCTTGTGGCACAATGGGTAGCATCCCTACCTCTGAGCCAGAAGACCTCGGTGTGAGTCCAACACCCTGGAATTGCTGACCAGAGCATGTGCATTCATGGAATGGCCAAGCAGGTTGGTTGTTAACCTGTAAATCCTTCCAATTACCTATAGCAGGTGATAAGAATGGAAGAGTTTCTTGGTCAGCCAGGACCATGTGGTCACCACAGCTTCCCCACGTTAAAAGACTCCATGGGCTCCGTGGCAAGCATCCTTGTTACTCTGAGGGACTGCTAGAGAGAGGGGGTTGCCTTGTATATAATTTTTTTCTTTGATGTGGTTTATCAGTGCCTATATGTTTATTTACAAAAGATTAAAAGTTCTAAAGTGGATAAAATTTTTTTGAAATTGAGGCCATGAATAGCTGTGATTGACTGACACTTTTAAGAGTTTATAAGGTGAGGAGCTTTGTTCAAAGTGTCTTTTCAAAGTCTCTGCTTATGTTGTCAGTTTCAAGATCATTTCAAAGGCTTGCCAGACTTGCCAATGGCTCATTAGTTCTGAACATATTGGATACTGGGAGAGTGGATATGGAGGATACATGGGGAGGGAGCATGGAAGGCGCATGGGAGAAATGGGAGCAAGGAGGGGACATTGGGGTAATGGAACGGATATGGACGGGGCATGGGGGTGGTGGATGGGGTGTTAGCAGGGAATAAAAGTCGAGAGTTTACAGTTATGATTAAACTTGGGCCAATAACCAAGTAACTAGAGGTGGGCATTCCATCCTGCTGGCCTCGCCATCGTCCATTTCCATTGCCACTTTGAGCTTGCCTCTGGAGGCAACAGGCCTGACACCATCCTGCCCCTAAACAAAAACAGAACTACCTGGAAAAACTCAGCAGGTCTGGCAGCATCGGTGGAGAAGAAAAGAGTTGACGTTTCGAGTCCTCATGACCCTTCAACAGAACTGATCTTCCTTTACAAGGAGAGGTAAATATAAGCTGGTTTAAGGTGGGGGGGGGGGTGGTGTTAGGATAGGAGCAGATCATCAAAAGATGTCACAGACAAAAGAACAAAAGAACACAGAGGTGTTGAAGTTGGTGATATTATCTAAACGAATGTGCTACTTAAGAATGGATGGTAGGGCACTCAAGGTATAGCTCTAGTATAGCTCTTTTCTCCCCCCTTCCTTTTTTTCCCCAATAATTTATATAGATTTTTCTTTTCCCACCTATTTCCATTATTTTTAAATCTTTTATGCTCCCCCACCCCCACTAGAGCTATACCTTGAGTGCCCTACTATCCATTCTTAATTAGCACATTTGTTTAGATAATATCACCAAATTCAACACCTCTGTGTTCTTTTGATCTTTTGTCTGTGACATCTTTTGATGATCTGCTCCTATCCTAACACCCCCCCCTCCACTTCTCCCCACACCCCACCTTAAACCAGCTTATATTTCCCTCTTCTTGTAAAGAAAGATCAGTTCTGTTGAAGGGTCATGAGGACTCGAAACGTCAACTCTTTTCTTCTCCATCGATGCTGCCAGACCTGCTGAGTTTTCCAGGTAATTCTGTTTTTGTTTTGGATTTCCAGCATCCGCAGTTTTTTGTTTTTACCATCCTGCCCCTGTCTCCCCAGAACTAAAATATGGTGAGTGGAGGCCTCCTTAATGGAGGTAGGTTTCTGAACTTGGGAACTTTCCCAATGTATTCAAACTTGCCAATATTTAATTGGTGGAAATTTCTGCTCATCCACTATTGGACTTTGGACAAACAATTTGATAACTCAGAAACAGTGAAGATATCGAGGGAGGTGGTACTGAGAAAGGGCTTGATGTCAGCAGTATATATGAAAACTGACGCTGGGCTGAATTTTATGGGGGGGACAGATTATCCATGCCCCTGACCTAAAAGTCAGTTGACACGTCGGCAATAAGAAATCCGGCTGCCCTGCAGCGATAATGCTCTGTGGGTGGTCTTCATTAGTGCAGAGTGGGATTATCACCTGGAGGGACAGTAAGTCCTGTCCTAGAAAGCTCTAGCCAACCTGATTGGCCAGCAGCTCTGTAGTCCCAGCAGTGCCAGAAGGGGGTAGTGGCCACTGCTGGGACTACAACCAGTCCCATGAGTAAGTGAAAATGTATCCTGGGCTTCAGGTGGGTCGGGGGATTTTGGGCAGGCATGGCTGCAAAATCTCTAGTGGGGGGGCGGGGGAGGAGGCTGGGAGTGTCAAGCTATGGAAGCTGGTGGGGGAGAGACAAAGAAGAGGTACCATCTTGAGGGGTTCCCCTGATGGGCACCAGGCCCCCCCCAACCCAAGGAGGTACCCACCTCCCCACCTTCCTGCCTGACAGCAGCCCACTCTGTCAAAGCTACCAGGCTGCACCCTGTTTCCACTTTCCCCTGCAGACTGGAAAATTGCTGCAGAGGTGGTGGCCCTTAAGTGGCAGCTAATTGTCCACTTAAGGGCCTCGAAGGCCAAAGGACAGGGGTGCTACCTGATGCCTTCCCTGCCCCTCTGTAATATGGGGGACAGACCAAGGACGGTGGGTATACTTGTCCCCCACCTTCAAATATGCTGATGGGTGGGGCCGTAAAATTCACCCCACTGTGTTTTCTGCTAATGCCATTATTGGGGCAGCATATGAATGAAAATAGGGGTTTACCTTTGTTACAGTTACACGGGATGTCAGCTGTGATTTTGACAAGTGCTGTTTTGGTATTATGGCAGGGTAAGCCCCCGATTGGAGGAATTCAAACATGGGGTTCCAAGAAAGATGGGAACAAAGTTGGGAAACAATAATACGCAAGGACTTTGGAGAGGAAATGGAGGTTGGAGATGGGTTCATTGCTTTCAAGGGCGATGGGGTCAGAAGTTCTTTTGAGCAAAGGGGAGATGATTGCAAATTTAAGAGTGACACCTGAAAAAAGAGAACCATGAACATTATTATCTAGCATGAGGACCGAGAGGAAAGTTGGGTGATCAACAGTTTGATGAGAATAAGGTCAAGTGCCTCAGAAACCGATGTGCATCATGATGTCGCAACCTCACGGTGCACACCGATATCATCCGAGTCATGAACATTTTCAATATAAAAGGCCACACTTATCACCTGCCACGCTGTATATATAATGCGCAGCTTAGCAGAAAGGGCTGTAAATATGCAGCTGTGTCAGCATCTGTAAAAGAGAAAGAACAGACTTATTTTTTGGGTCTAACTCTTGGTAAGAATATTCTGACAATGAGTTACACCAAAATGTGTTCTTTCTCTTTGTTAGTGCTCATCAACCTTCTGTGTATTTAAAACATTTCATTATTTTTCATTTCAGATATTCAGCATTTTGTCTTTTTAACTGCACAATGAATGGCCATATGCCCAGATTATATTCTGCTGTGAAGACTGTGGTTCCCCATGAAATTTGGAGAACCATTGTTGGTGCACAGATACACAGAATAAATCCACCTATAAGTGCAATAGCCCTCCACATTTCTAAGGCAACCAGAGAATTTTACGTTTGCATCCAATCCAATATGTACAAGCAAATTCAATGCTCCTCATTTGCACTAGCCACTACAGTCAGTCCTTTTCACACGCAAAGAATTTGTGAAACTGTGCTGCAGTTTTGTTAAGAAATATTTAAACGAGAATACAACATTGAAGTTGTTGGTACAATTAAGTCTACATTGAGAACCACAATCTTTGGGAGGAGGGGTGAATGGGGGAGGTTAGAGAAGAGGTTTGATATTGTTTGGTCACATCACTCAGGTCCAGATGAGTTTGGAATATCTCTTGGGTTCGAGACCTACCTGGGGTCTTTTTTTCAAATAGTTGTCAGTCATTTGCTTTTGAAACAGACAATTCACATTTTTGAAACCCTCGACACTTTGGTCCAACTCCATAACATTTGTAATTTGCTGCTTCTGCCAGTGTGCAGGCATCATGAATGCACAGGAGTAGCAAATTATAAACACTATTGAGCAGGTGTTAGAAACATTGGGTGGAATTGTACAGCCCCGTTGTGGCAGAGGTGAGTCTGTAAATGTAGTGAGACATTCAAAAGTCCATTGACTTTGACGGGACTGTAAAACCCCGTTAGTGTAAAATTCCGCCCCATGCTTTGAAGAGGCATTACATGAATGGATCAGACAAGGGTTGACAGGCACGCTCAGGTTCTCTAGCTAAGCTCAATAACTTTCATCGCTCCAAACTGCTGTGGAGAGAAATGAGGGGGGTGGGAGGTGAGGGCGGGAGCTGTTGTAGAAGGAGCTGTCTTAAATCAGTATTGGTTCTGTATTTAGCTTCAACAGGTTTAACTGCTTATTCTCAGGTCTCTCAGGAAATGATTGCCGTTCTGCATCTTATGGCAGTTTGATCATCCTTGATGTAATCTAATCATTCTGCTTAACTGAAACCATTTGTTACGCTGACCTGTCACGTGGCTAATGTTTAATCCATTATTCCCTAAGATCCCTTGAAAATTGGTACTGCAATCTTTTTTTCCATGCCACCATCCCCAACCCTCTCCTTTTCCCAGCAATTACCATATTGCTGAAGCTTGGAAATACTGCAGAGTTTCTAGTGACTTGGCAGATATTTGCTTCATTTACGTTCCATTTAAGCATTACATATTGTTAGCATTCTCCTTTTATATGAACTGAAATATCAAAGCCAACAAAAACGTAAGAAACCACCAATAAATGTGCACTACCAAATTATAAATTAAAAAGCTGAAGACCCTTGGACACTTTAATCATTGCTCATGAAGCTTCGCAAGGAGCCACTCCAGATGGGCTAAAGCAGTATCCTTCCCAAACCCATGGTACAGGGAAAGAAAATTATGCTAGTCTTTCTTTCATTTCATCATAATATTAAAAATAAATGTTCTAAACATTGAGGATCCTTTTCAGTGAAACCACTTCAGGTTACCCTACAACCTCTGCTGAAAAATCGTACTTAGCACATAAGTAATGCAACCTCTGACTATATGGATCAGAGATGGAGTTTTGAGTCCTGTACTACCTATTCACATTATCTGCTTTAGGGCTGACTAAGGTATCAATTCCTTTGTAGATATCAATCACGTGATCAAGTTGTTTTTGTAGTGTATTAAAAATTACATTGCGCATTTCATCTATTTAAGCCTACCATATCCATTTATCAGCAGAGGGAGTCTAGAAGGGAATAAAGTATTCCATGTTTTAATAGAATATGCAGCAGTTCCGTTTCTTTCTGAATCTTGCTGAATCTTACTGTTTCTTCCTGAAATCTTCACAGTTTTGCTTACTGCTCCAAAAACTGAGGCAATCATAAATTAAATAAAAATATTTTGGTCGCTTTTCTTAGCCAGTTTACTTCCTTTCACTCCCTGTAAATAATCCTTTACTGGGTACAATTCCATTTGTGGTGGACAGTAAATGACAACTGATCATTCTGAAGTATCATTGTAAATGGTCTCAGGGTGTGTTTAACATAGACTGCTGGAAGCAAGGCCTCTAGGAACTGTCAAACATTTATTAATTATATACAGGAATAGATAAGCACAAGGCTCCTTCCAGAACCAACTCTCTCTAGGCTCTGGTCACATGATCTAACATGACTGATGGTGTATATTAGATATTATCATAATAGCTACTAACCCTTTATACTACATTTTGTTCTACTCATTAAATATTTCCACATCCTACTTCCCCCCCACCAAAATCAGTGTCACCATCCCTGAGTCTAAGGGAAATATCAGTGGCTTGACCAGTCTGCCGGATCATGTCTTTGTTTCCTTTGCAGGAGGCCTCAGATTACAGTCCTCCTGTGGAAAGGGATGTAAACCATCTAGGAGCTTGGTCGGGTTGTCTTCTTGATCATCCGGGTAGTAAACCCAGTCCTGTAAAGGCTGTCTGCTGGTGGATACCAGGGCAGATCTGTTAACAAGGTAGGAGCATGGACGAATGGACTGACTCAAAACCTAAACAAAAACAGAATTACCTGGAAAAACTCAGCAGGTCTGGTAGTATCAGCGGAGAAAAGAGTTGATGTTTCGTGTCCTCATGACCCTTCAACAGAACTGAGTGAATATTAGGAGAGGGGTGAAATATAATCTGGTTTAAACTGGAGGGGGGTGGGGGGGTTGGGGGGGGGGAGGTGGGTGGAGGAGAGAAGTGGGGGGGTGTGGTGTGGTTGTAGGGACAAGCAAGCAGTGATAGGAGCAGATAATCAAAAGATGTCACAGACAAAAGAACAAAGAGGTGTTGAAGGTGGTGATATTATCCAAACGAATGTGCTAATTAAGAATGGATGGCAGGGCACTCAAGGTACAGCTCTAGTGGGGGTGGGGTGGAAAGACTAGTAGGGCATAAAAGATTTAAAAATAATGGAAATAGGTGGGAAAAGAAAAATCTATATAACTTATTGGAAAAAACAAAAGGAAGGGGGAAGAAATGGAAAGGGGGTGGGGATGGAGGAGCGAGTTCAGGATCTAAAGTTGTTGAATTCAATATTCAATCCGGAAGGCTGTAAAGTGCCTAGTTGGAAGATGAGGTGCTGTTCCTCCAGTTTGCGTTGGGCTTCACTGGAACAATGCAGCAAGCCAAGGACAGACATGTGGGCAAGAGAGCAGGGTGAAGTGTTAAAATGGCAAGCAACAGGGAGGTTTGGGTCTTTCTTGCGGACAGACTGCAGGTGTTCTGCAAAGCGGTCACCCAGTTTACGTTTAGTCTCTCCAATGTAGAGGAGACCGCATTGGGAGCAACGAATGCAGTAGACTAAGTCGGGGGGAATGCAAGTGAAATGCTGCTTCACTTGAAAGTAGTGTTTGGGCCCTTGGATGGTGAGGAGAGAGGAAGTGAAGGGGCAGGAGTTGCATTGCGTGGGCATGGGGAGGTGCCATTGGTGGGGGTTGAGGAGTAGGGAGTGATGGAGGAGTGGACCAGGGTGCCCCGGAGGGAACGATCCCTACGGAATGCCGCTGGGTGGGGGGGGAGGTGGGGGGTGAAGGGAAGATGTGTTTGGTGGTGGCATCATGGAAGGTCATGTAGCCCTTTGACCTTGATTCACGGGGAATGATAATCCACATGGATAAGAAAGGTTTTATCCTCGAAGACAAAAAGATCCATCCTGAGGTGCTCCCACAGTCGGGACAGGAATGAGGATGCCATCAGTGGTCTTGCCTATGAATGATACAAGCAGTACAACTGGAAATCATGTCTTCAATAGCTTTGGCGATACCTGGCCACCACACTGAATTTTGGGCCAAAGCTCTGCATTTGGTGATACCCACATGTCCCTGATGTAACTTTTGAAGAATGTCTAGCCTGAGGACCCCGGGGGTGAGAATTTGGTCATTTAGTCTAACAAGTCAGCCATAAGGCTAAGGTGACAACACTGTGCTGCTTCAAAATACAATTGCTAGCAGCATACACAGGCCAGCCAATAACAAAGTATTACAAAATCTGTGCACACTTGGCATCAGCTTTTCTAGGCTGCTCAAATTTCGTCTAGTTTCTGGGTGGTCACTGGGAGGAACTTGGTAGATTAGAAGGTGCAGGACTCCATGTCCTCAACAAAGTGTATATCATTTTGCGCAGGGTCCCCTACAGGAATGTAAGACAAAGCATCAGCTGTGATTTGGTGTTTACGTTGGATGTATTCGGTAGTAGCATCAAACCTCATGAGTAGTAATCAAAGCCTTTGAATTTTGGGTGACATCTTCGCTAACTCTTTAGTGCTAAGCAGGGTGACATATGATCCATCTGGGTAGTAAACTTGAGTCCCAGGATGTAATCCAAAACTTTTCAGAAGCCCAGGTGACTGCCAAGGGCTCTTTTGCAATGACAGTATACCACTGCTCTGTAACTGTCAGCACCCTGTAGGCATAATATATGAGAGCCGGCACACAGAATTTGGAACACCACCACCCCTAGGCCAATGGACGATGCATCAGCCACGATTATGGTGAGTAGGTCTGGGTCATAATGGGCCAGTGGTTCCGTCGACATGAGCATATATTTGGTTGTGCCAAATGCCCCTGTTTGTGTTTAGCCCAATACCAGGCTTGGTCCTGCTTCAGAAGTTGTTGCAGCATTTCTTTGTTGTGTGCAAGATTAGGCAGGAACTTGCCTAACTGACTGACCATGTCCATAAAATGCTGAAGCTCTGTAATCTTAAGGGGCAATAGGGAAATCCTTGGTGACTGTGGTTTACTGGGGATCTGGCTTGATGGCAGATGTGTGAACAATATGGCTTCAGAAGCTGATAGTGGGTTTAGAGAACTCACATTTATGATAGAATGTAAGGCTTGTGGCCTGTAAGCATTGTAATATTGTTCTCACCATGGTGTCATACTCCAAAGTGGTGGATCCATGAATGAGAATACCATGCCTTCAACACATGACTCCTTCCAGCCCTTCCAAAATGCCTGTCATGGTACATTGAAAGATCTCGGGTGCTGAGTCAAGTCTAAATGGTGGCCAATTGCAACAATACCTCCCAATGGGCGTGATGAATGTTTTTAGCAGTTTGGATTCCTCATCTAACTAGAGCTGCCAACACTGTCTGTATCTAGTTTAGTGAAAACCAAGCTCCTTATATGCTCCATGAAGCTCTCGCCAATGGATGCCATAGGGTTGATTACCCTTTAAACTGCCATGTTCAACTGTGTGAGGTCCACACAAATGCATAGTGAGCCGTTCAGCTTGGGTACAAGCACCATGCTTGAGCACCAACAAGTGGGTTGTGTTACCAGCGATATCACCATCTGGTGTAGCATGGATTCGATCTCTTTTTCCACAAGTAGGTGTGGGACCTTTCCTGGGTTATACAAACACACTGGCTTGGCATTTGACTTTAAGATAATATGGTAAGCTGTTTGGAGCTTCCCCAGAACTGTGAGTAGTTCAGAAATTCCCTCTTAAATTTATCTTATTTGTCCTGGTTGTTCATCTCCGCCAACTGATAAATAAGTTGTAAATCTGAGCAGGCTCTCCAGCTCGGTAATGAACACGCCTGATTTTCAGTAATAAAGAATTTCTAGAATTTCTTGTCCCTTATACCAAAGCATGGCAGTCTTCTTCCCTTGCACTTCAGTGGGATGCCCCCCCAGGACCATGCAGCCAAAGGGCAGGAGAAGCTCAGGGTTCAGCCACTCTTCTGAATCAGAAAGAATGGATGCCCCTGCTCCAGTGTCCAATTTAAAATTCATCTTGCGGCCATTGACCATGATGTCTGTGCTCCAAAAATTCTCCCTTGGACTTTGTAACCTCTTCCAAGAAAGGCACTTCATGTTCATCAGTATCTTTGATTTCTTTAATACTGGTTGGCCAGACTGGTCTTTCTGTAAATTTTTGGGCTGGAGCTGAAAGCTTTCTGCTGTGGCATACCACTTTAAAATGGCCCCGCTTTCTGCAGAAATAGCACTCTGCATTTATGGCAGGAGACTCTTCACGCCGATGGAGTTTTCCTGTGGCACAACAGGAACATTGGATAATGGCGGCAACTGCTCCCTCTTCATTCTAGGTCTGCTTTTTAGTGGGTGCACTGGTGCCTCTATTGTTTACAAACTGGACTCAGCCAGTGGTCTGACTCCACAAAGGTTTGTTATAACTCTGGATTAAAGCTCAGTTCTTCCATAGTTCAAGCCTGTCTCATTAATTCACTCCAATGTTAGATCCTCCCTGGACTTCAGAAAATCAGATAAGGATTCATCAAGCACTCCCATGACAATGCAGTCTCAGATGAGTTTATCCTTCAGATCCCCATGCTGGCAACTAACAGCCAAATGATACAGGTCATTAATGAAAAAGTCAATACTTCCCCCGATTCCTGAGTGCACTTGTTAAACCTCACCTGGACTGTAATAATGTTCCTCCAATGACTGAAATATGAATCAATAACCTCTTCATAAGTTGCTGGGTCCTCAGTAACACCTTGTCTTGTTAAAATGTCATAGAGGAGCGTGATGACCTGTTCTTCATCAGGCTTCCATGCTAACCCCAAAGGGGTCTTGTGCCTGTTGAAACTACAATGCCAGTTTTGCCACTGTGCTTCTTGGTTGGACCCTTCCACATGCTCAAAGCATTCGGGTAAAGGTAAGAGTTTCTCCATGATTGTCTGTTACTTTTAGTCAACAGTCTTGGGACTCCATTGATACTTTAACATCTGATTTTCAGCCACAGTTATACCCTGGCTGTCTTGCATTTGATGGCTTTCACTTTGCTGCCACCATCAGTTTCATCAGGGATCTGTGTTATTTGGTAGGTTTAACACTGCCATCATGAAGTACCATCATAAATGGCCCCAGGGTGTGTTTAACATAGACCCCTGGTAATAAGGCCTCTAGGAACCTTCAAACATTCATTATCTATGTACACGGATGGGTAAGCACAAGGATCCTTCAAAAACCATCTTTCTGAGCTCTGGTCACATGTGAACTGACATTACTGAAGATGTATATTGGCTATTAGCATAAAAGCTATTAGCCCTTTATACTACACATTCAGCCAGCATTTGGGCTTGACTTCCAAATACTGGATCGTTAGCAGGAAGGGCAACTCTGGCTAATTCACCCCTTCCTAATCCAAGGGAACTGAGGCCAATGACAGCACTGCTTAGCACCACCCTATCTGCATTCAGCTGACTCAGCACAGGTTGAGGATCAAACTTGGAACTTTCTTGTCTTATCGAGCTTGGTTATTCAGTGGATAAACTGGCTGAGCCATCAAAGAAACCTTTACCCTCATTAAGGATAAATACACATTTATAAATAATACTTAAAATGATTATATTTCAAGTATATCTTTAGTAATTCACTGAACAGTTGCATATTTAAATTAATTCAAAAACCCAGAGTGTTGTTGATTGCAGGAATTTATAAATGCTCAATACAAAGATGATATTGAATATCAAGTCAGAAAATGAAGTGGCAATTTTCTGTCCTTCATCTACATCACAAAATATACATTTCTTGTCAGCAAACAATAATTTAATATTGAGTTAATGATTTAAATATGAACAGCTGAATTTACCTCCTTTTCACTCAAACATGATTAGTTGAATGAGAGTCAGAGAAGCCTGACAGGGAGTGAATGCTGCTTTATGTCAACTTGTGTGGTGTCTTTTAACAGCCAGCTGCAGCAGTGATAATCTTTGCCAGGATTTCAATGAAAATACTTTAAAAGAATTTGTTATTTAAAAAATACAATACCTTTAACCTGGGATGCAAATTGAATACTCTGCTCAGTCTGGAAGACCAGCTGTGTCCCACTTCCGAAAGGCAAACCAGCAGAACACAATTATAACCTCAGCACCTGAGTCAGTCAACCCCCCTGACCTGTGAAAAAGAATGCTACTTCACGGTTCACCATTGTGTATCCCAGTTATATCAATAGTCATGAAGTTATGAATCATGGTAATTATATCATGCAATATTCACTTTCAGCATTTCTATGATTGTATGCAATATAAATCAGAACATTATGAGTTAAATAATTAACTTATGATTTTTAAAGATTATATATTCATATAAAAAAGGATACTGTGTGAGAAGAAGTTCACCCAAAATTTCATTTCAGCTACCGAAACAGCAGCTATACAATTTATGTGCCGTTTTCTTACTTTTACTGCTAGATAATGACAATGATGAATGCATTTATGAGGAAATAAATATTCATTAAACTCAAGTCAAACATATCTCCTATTTTTTTTTCCCCCAGTCTACTATCACATAAAGGTACAGGGTTCATTTGTAGCTGCAGGAGATTTATTTCAGGAGAGGATGGAACTGTGCCCATGACTGCATCTCATGACAATTTAATAGTTCAGCTAAATTAAACCTAAGGTAATACTTGTGTGTAACCAGAGCAATCAATATCATTAAAGTTGATGTCAGCCATAATCATATCAGATATATGTGGAGGAACAAGTGATTAGTTGTAGACATAAATCAAGAGAAGTATGTAATGTAAAGAAGACCTGGTTGCCAAAAAAATTAATGTAAAGCACAGAGGTCAATGCTTCTCAGGCCAAGTCAGAGTGAGGTCAATTACACACCTTGTACAATGGTTAAATACCAGAAAATGAGAAATCATGTTCTAGTCACAAATGCAGGGAAAGGAAAGGACTTCCATTTGGATGTAATGACTATGATAAAGAGTCTTTGTGAATTTTTAAAAATTATCTACGTGGGTATTTGCAAGAAGCATTCACTCCTTTTATAAGCTATTTGGATACCTGTGGTAAAAAGCTGCAATAATATAATTACGGCCTCCAGCAAGTTATACACACTCTTAGAAGGTGTCTATCAGTCTATAACCAACATGTTGGAAAAGAAACATAGCTGTGATAGCTGGATATTAAAATGTGAAGAAATCCTGGTACAAATGCCTAGCAACAATTCTAAACAGCAGCAGATTTCAAATTCCCATGGCATGATTAATGATTCTCTATAAAATTCCAGCTCTTTCACTTCCCCATACAGGATAGAAGAGGAGAAAGAAAAAAGTCGAAATCAACAGAAGCCAATTCTAGACAACTCTTAACAAGCATTTATAGATTGGTGTTAACCAAGGAATAGGGGTATATTGTCTACTTTGTCCAATCCTACACGTGCAGTGCTTGTACTGAAAAGGACAACTTTGAAACGCTAGCATCACATTCCACCATTTAGTGAGCTATCTGTACCTTCATACTCAGTGTGTTATATCCATTAAGTCATGAAGTTGATATTTTGCATTTTTAATATGTAGTAAAAGAATCATAACCTAAAAGTTGTTTTACAGAGTTACTGAGGTGGTGGAAACATGGAGGAGGATCAACAGGTATTCTATATATGGATTAACAGAAGCATTTAAGGTTTTATAAAGGAGGACTGCTAGCTAAAATTGAGACATATGGAATTGGAGGTATCTCTGTAGCATGAATAGAAAATTGCTCAGATTTAAGAGGAATAAAGGGCCAGTTTCTAACTGGTGAGCTGTGATAAGTGACACCAACCACACCCTCATCCCACCCTGACCTCCCAGGAACATTAACTTTTCTTTATATTAGAATGGAATGGGTTGTCAATAGAGGTCAGTGCAATAACATTTGGGGCTGCATCTTCTGGTCGGTGAGCAGGGGGTGCAGGGCGCAGCACTTCCGAGGGGACGTCACGCTGGGTGGACCTTAATTAGCCCGCCCCCAATTGGGGGCGCCGATCGTGAACCCGCCCGCCTGCAGCCAGGTCATGAAAAGTCATTGGCAACCAGGATTAAGGAAAATCCCAAGGCCTTTTATACATAAGTAAAAAGCAAGAGGGTAGCCAGGGAAAGGGTAGGCCCACTCAGGGACAGAGGTGGGAATCTGTGTGTGGAGTCAGAAGAAATGGGAGAGATGCTAAATGAGTACTTCTCATCAGTATTCACCAAAGAGAAGGACTTAGCAGTCGATTTATCTAGGGAAGAGTGTGTAGGTAGTGTTGAGATCAAAAAAGAGGTGTTAGGCATCTTGAAGGATATTAAGGTGGATAAGTCTCCAGGGCCAGATGGGATCTACCCCAGAGTATAGAGGAAGGCAAGGGAGGAGATTGCTGGGACCTTGACAGAAATCTTTGTATCCTCACTGGCTATGGGTGAGGTCCCAGAGGACTGGAGAATGGCCAAAGTTGTTCCATTGTTTAAGAAGGGTAGCAGGGATAATTCAGGAAATTACGTCAGTGGTAGGGAAATTATGGAAAAGATTCTTCATGACAGGATTTACTACCATTTGGAAGCAAATGGGCATATTAGTGAGAGGCAGCATGGTTTTTTGAAGGGGAGGTCATGTCTCACTAACTAGATCGAGTTTTTCAAGGAAGTGACAAAGATGATCGACAATGGAAGGACAGTGGATGTTATCTACATGGATTTCAGTAAGGCCTTTGACAAGGCAGACTGGTACAGAAGGTAAAGTCGCACAGGATCAGAGGTGAGCTGACAAAATGGGTACAGAATTGGCTTAGTTATAGAAGACAGAGGATAGCAGTGGAAGGGTGCTTTTTTGAATGGAGAGCTGTGACTAGTGGTATTCTGCAGGGATCAGTGCTGGGACCTTTGCTGTTTGTAGAATACATAAATGATTTGGAAGAAATGTAACTGGGCTAATTAGTAAGTTTGCTGATGACACTAAGGTTGGAGGAGTTGCAGATAATGAAGAGGATTGTCAAAGGATACAACGGGATATAGACCGTTTGGAGACTCGGGCGGAGAAATGTTAGATGGAGCTTAATCCGGACAAATGCGAGGTAATGCATTTTGGAAGGTCTAAGACAGGTAGGAATTATACAGTAAATGGCAGAACGCTTAAGTGCATCGATGGGCAGAGGGATCTGGGTGTACAGGTCCACAGGTCACTGAAAGTGGCAACGCAGGTGGATAAGGTAGTCAGGAAGGCATATGTCATGCTTGCCTTCATCGGCAGGGGTATTGAGTATAAAAGCTGGGAAGTCATGCTGCAGCTGTATAGAACCTTAGCTAGGCCACACTTGGAATACTGTGTGCAATTCTGGTTGCCAAATTACCAGAAGGATATGGAGGTGTTGAAGAGGATGCAGAGAAGGTTTACCAGGATGCTGCTTGGTCTGGAGGTTATTAGCTATAAGGAGAGGTTGGAGAAACTTGGATTGTTCTCACTAGAGCTACGGAGATTGAGGGGCAACTTGATAGAAGTTTACAAAATTATGAGTGGCATGGACAGAGTAGTTAGTCAGAAGCTTTTTCCCAAGGTGGAAGAGTCAATTACTAGGGGACATAGATTTAAGGTGAGAGGAGAAAGCTTTAGAGATGTTCGGGGCAAGTTTTCTATGCAGAGGGTAGTGCATGTCTGGAATTCGCTGCCAGACGAGGTGGTGGAAGCAGGTACGATAGTGGTGTTTAAGAGGCAGCTTGACAAATACATGAATAGGATGGGAATAGAGGGATAGGGACCCTGGAAGTGCAAAATGTTTTAGTTTGACAGGCAATATGATCGGTGCAGGCTTGGAGGGCCAAAGGGCCTGTTCCTGTGTTGTATTCTTCTTTGTTCTTTGTATATTTCATTAAAAGCTAACACATGTGCTAAACATAACTGAACAGGCTACCCAGGATTACAGCAGGTGAAGAACATAAAGGCAGCAAATATTGTTGCAGTCACAGAGCACCTCATCTGAAATACTGTTTTCAGTTCTGAGCATCACACCTTCGGAAAAGTCTTCAGGAAAACTCAGAAAGTCATCATAACTTAGTTCCTTCATCTCTGGTATTATCCAATGACATAAGGAGATAGCAGATGAACTGAAGCAGTAGCTTGCATTGGTCTTCACTATAGAGGATGCAGTAACATCCCATAAATTGCTGTAAATCAGGAAATGAAAGGGAGAGAGGAACTCAGGAAAATTACAATCACCAGGGTAGTGCGACTGAGAAAATTGTTGGAGTTGTGGGCTGACAAGTCGCCGGGTCCTGATGGACTTTATTCTAGGGTCTTAAAAGAAGTGGCTAGTGAGATAGTTGATGCGTTGGTTTTAATTTTCCAAAGTTCCCTCAACTTGGGGATGGCTCCATTAGATTGGAATGTAATCACTGTAATTCCTTTATTCAAAAACGGAGGCAGAAAGCAGGAAATTACAGGCCAGTTAGCTTAACATCTGTCATAGGAAAAATGTTAGAAGCTGTTAGTAAAGATGTTATAGCAGGGCACTTTGAAAAATTCAGGGCAATCAGGCAGAGTCAACATGGCTTTGTGAAAGGGAAATCATGTTTAATCGATTTATTGGAGTTCTTTGCAGAAGTAACATATGCTGTAGATAAAGGAGAACTGGTGGATCTACTGTATTTAGTTTTCCAGAAGGCATTTGATAAGGTGCCACATCAAAGGTGATTACGAAAAATAAAAGCTTATGGTGTAGGATGTAACATATTGGCATGGATAGGAGATTGGCTAGCTAACAGGAAACAGAGGGTAGGCATAAATGGATCTTTCTGGTTTCTAGTTGGCAAGATGTAACAAGTGATGTGCCACAGGAATCAAATGACATGGATGAAGGGACCAAAAGTGTGGTTGCTAAATTTGCTGATGACACAAGGATAGGTAGGCTAGCAAGATGTGAAGAGGACACATGGAGGCAACAAAGGGATAGTTTAGTTAAGTGCAAAGACCTGGCAAATGAAGTATAATGTGAGGAAGTGTGCAATTGGCCATTTTGGCAAGAAGAATAAAAAAGAAGCATATTATCTAAATGATGAGAGATTGCAGAGCTCTGAGATACAAAGGGATCTAAGTGTCCTGGTGCATGAATTGCAAAATGCCAATATGCAGGTACAAAAAGTAATTGGGAAAGCTATTAGATTGTTATCATTTATTGCAACAGGAATTGAATACAAATGTAGAGAGGTTATGCATCATGCATACAGGGCATTGGTGAGAGCATATCTGGAGTACTGTGTACAGTATTGGTCTCCTTAATTAAGGAAGGATGTAAATGTGTTGGAAGCAGTTCAGAAAAGATTTACCAGATTAATACCTGGAATGGGTGGGTTGTCTTATGAAGAAAGGTTGGACAAGCTAGGCTAATATCTGCTGGAGTTTAGAAGAGTAAGAGGTGGCTTGATTGATACATATAAGGTCCTTAAGATTCTTGATAGGGTCAATGTAGAGAGGATGTTTCCTCTTGTCGGAGGATCTAGTACTAGGGGCCACTGCTTAAAAATAAGCAGTCCTCCAATTAGGCCTGATATGAGGAGAACTCTTTTCTCTCAGAGGATCATGAGTCTTTGGAACTCTCTTCCTCAAAAGGCAGTAGAAGCAGAGTCTTTGAATATTTTTAAGGAGTGCTAGACAGATTCTTGATAAGCAAGGGAGTGAAAGGTTACTGGGGATAGGCGGAAAGTTACAATCAGATCAGCCATAATCTCTTTGAATGGTGGAGCAGGCTCAAATGGCCAAGTAGCCTCTGTATCTTTGTATTACTGGGATAAAAGAACCACGAGCTATGATGGGAAACTGGATAAACTTGGATTGTATTTCCTAGAGATAGTTAAGATATTTAAGCTAACAGGTGAAATCTAATGAGATATTTAAAATAACGAAGAACAACGAAAAAGAAAATTGGGAAGGACTTTCCCCTATAATCATGGAATCTGGAATAAGCAAATCCAGGAAAAATAAATAATTCAGATAAAGAATTAGGAGATTTGAAAAACCTTATCCCGAGAGGCATAATTGCTAGATCAACTAAGCTATTTAAGAGGGAAACGTTATAAGAAAGAAGGATATTAAGGGATATTGAGGAAAGTCAGGGACTTTTATTGTAAAACTAAAGCTGCTACAACTCTCAAAAATAGCAAATCAAGCGCAATGGATCATGTGACTTATACCTGTTCCTAAAGAGTCAACTTCTCTAGTTAGACATAACAGACAGTTTCAAAATATTTGTATGATGGCTAGGATTGAGATAGTCTAAAGCTGGTACAGGTAGAGGAAGTAACTTGTTAATGACAACCATTTAACAAATATGCTACAAAGTAATTTCTTCCTTTCAACTTTTGTGATGAACTGCTTATGCAACTCATTTGACCTGACTCCAGTTAATGGTGTTTTTCCCTCACTTCAGTATATCCTACCTTTAAACAAGAATCCTGCTTAGAGAAATCTTCAAAGTCCTTGGTTTGGAGCTCCAGGGAGTTGAGCAGAACTTCCACATCACACACAGCTTGGTGAAGCTGCCGTATCTCTGCCAGGTAGGCGGAAGGCACATAAGAGGTTTCAGGCAGTATCCCTTCAGTCAGCACAGTTACAATGTTCTCTTCGTAAATACTTTGCTGGTATGAAAATACAATATGATATTCAACAACAACAAAATAATCATTGTGGCTGAAACAACAAAATTGCCTCATCTAGGTGGCAAAACCTCCAATTGTTGCAAAATCACTTGACCTGTTGCAGCTAATAGTACTATTAGTAGATATGGTCTTTCAAAGGTTCCTTTAACATAAGTTTACACAGAAGCAATTTTCTTTTTGGAAAGTATGCAAGTCAATTTTGGTTATGACACAGTTAGGAAGATAGAATCACACTTCAGGTTTAAGGATTGTAAACTCAAGGCACTAAAATGGAGCTAGCTTTATTTCACCAGCTGCAGAGATTACTGCAAAAGTGTTCCTGCTAAATATAAAATCCTATTTTGTAAGGGGAAATAAATAAATGACTATTTCTGTGGAGTAGAACCTGTAGCCCAATCTGGTGGTTATTTTTTCCATGAAGCAGTAAAATTAAGGATATAGTCTGAGCAAAGTTAAGTGCAGTTTGTAAAAGTTGTTCAAAGTCATTGCCGCACAGCTTTTAATAACATCTCAATTTACCTTCTCTCTGTAAACTCCTAAGTAATACAAGTTCTTTTTTCTCCAATTTAACAAACAACTGAACAGGCTCCATAATTAAGGCAAATGTGTTTTATTAATTTGGTTACTTAGTATCAATCATTATTTTAAAAATGATAAGAAAGTAACTGAACTGAGATCAGTAAAAAGATTTAAACAATCAACCAATCCCACTATCGTCCCCTCTTCCAACCTAAAGTTTGGTTGGATTGTTTATGATAACAAGTGTTACATTTCACCATCAAAAAATAGAAATTTTGAGATCAAGCAACCTGACATTAGCTGTTCAGCTACACTGATGATATATACTTTACAATCTAACCAATTAGCTTCATAAACAACTACTCAAATAAAAAAAACCAATATGAACAGAAAAACAAATCGGGACTGTAATGAAGCAGCATGGAATTTGCTGGGAAATATGTCAAAATAAATTGAAAAAATATCATGCAGCCTTGTGCATCTTCAAGATGGAATATATGATGCAGCATTTCTGAGCATGTGTTAAACAGATACAGCTGCAAGCATTTTTGAGTTTAATGGTGAAAATAGCAGCATTGTTTCAAACAGCTCCATAGAGAATGAACACTGTAAAGTGAGGCTCAAATACCATGCAACTTTTTTCCTTCCACCCCAAAACAGCTTTGAGAACAATAAATCTTGAATGGAATGCATTAAGCACAATTAAAACAACTAATAACACAGAATAAAATGATATATTTCCTGTCAAGAATCGAATCTGGCCATTTGTTCTCTGCAGTTAAAATACAATTTCAAACATTTCCCCAGTATTGTGTGAAGGTTATGTTAAATTTCACTATGTTAGATTTCTCCAACATCATCTTGAATGCTAAAAATAAAGCAATTGGCTCAAAAAGCTCATACTTTACCTCAGCAATGCAAGACATCCTGTTGATAATGATTTTGGCAAAAGAATAAGTCAATTGATTATTCATGTAGGGCAATCATGGACTATTAGTTTTATATGTTACATTAAGCTTACACTAGAATATGGAACTCTCAGGTGACTCAAAGAGTAAAGTGTTATCTTGCACTTGATAGATCAAATACATAGCAAAATCCTATGTTTCAGAGTAGTGTCTAGTTATTGTTGTTAATGAATGGTTTAAAAACTAAATCACTGCACCTGTTTGGGGTAACTGCTTATGTTTGATAATTTTAAATATCCTATGCACCAACAGAAAAAAATAATGTTTCAAATGTAAAGCTGGAGATACAATTTGTTTTTCTATTTAATCGTAATTTGTGAATGAGTCAACATAAAACATAAAGGAAGATACATGGGAAACTGTTTGTCCAATAGATTCATGTGCAATCGATTCTATCAGGGACAGGGATGGGAATTGAAGGGAAAAAATAAGCAAAGCTGATAATTGAAGAACATAAGAAAGCAGGAAGAAAAAAAGAGCCATTCAGCCAAAGAAGCATGCTTCTTTCACAACCTCTTCATGGCTACCTTAATCAGGGACTTCCTTCTCCACACACTCTCATCCAAAATCTCCAGGCTCTCTTCCAAGTCCCTATTTAAATCCTGATCTATTAATATCCATAACTCTTGCTGTTATACATCTTCAATCTTGTATCAATGAGCAAATTTACCAGACTCAGGACAAAGTGGTCAAAAATTTTGCATCTGCTTTTCACAGTTCAGCTAGACCAGTTAGAAGAAGGTTTATCATGATAATGTGGAGGTAGGATGATTTTCCCCCTTCTTCCTGTACTGTAAGTTATAAAAATACAACTTATTAAAAATCCAACTGCTTTCCGGACAAGTATTAACCTAAAACAAAAACAGAATTACCTGGAAAAACTCAGCAGGTCTGGCAGCATCGGTGGAGAAGAAAAGAGTTGACGTTTCAAGTCCTCATGACCCTTCGACAGAACTTGAGTTCGAGTCCAAGAAAGAGTTGAAATATAAACTGGTTTAAGGTGTGTTTGGGGGGGGTGGGGGGGGGGGGGTGCGCGGAGAGAGAGAGAGAGAAGTGGAGGGGGTTGGTGTGGTTGTAGGGACAAACAAGCAGTGATAGAAGCAGATCATCAAAAGATGTCAACAACAATAGAACAAAAGAACACATAGCTGTTAAAGTTGGTGATATTATCTAAACGAATGTGCTAATTAAGAATGGATGGTAGGGCACTCAAGGTATAGCTCTAGTGGGGGTGGAGAGAGCATAAAAGATTTTAAAATATTTAAAAATAATGGAAATAGGTGGGAAAAGAAAAATCTATATAATTTATTGGAAAAAAACAAAAGGAAGGGGGAAGCAGAAAGGGGGTGGGGATGGGGGAGGGAGCTCAAGACCTAAAGTTGTTGAATTCAATATTCAGTCCGGAAGGCTGTAAAGTGCCTAGTCGGAAGATGAGGTGTTGTTCCTCCAGTTTGCGTTGGGCTTCACTGGAACAATGCAGCAAACCAAGGACAGACATGTGGGCAAGAGAGCAGGGTGGAGTGTTAAAATGGCAAGTGACAGGGAGGTTTGGGTCATTCTTGCGGACAGACCGCAGGTGTTCTGCAAAGCGGTCGCCCAGTTTACGTTTGGTCTCTCCAATATTAATCTAATGTTTTTTTGAAAGTGATTAAAACAAGTTCTGATGAAGGGCAAATAGATTTGCTCTGTTCTTGCAGTATTTTCTATTTTGAGTATTGCTGAAAGAAAGAGGCTTTTTTGGTAAAGCTGTTCGTCCTGCATTCCTCAGGACAATTCACAAGAAAATACCAATGTCAGTGGGAACAACATATTTATACTGTATGGGAAGAGAATGCTGATTGGTTGGCAAGTGGACTCTGATTGGCAGAGGTATTGCCATGGAGAATGCACCAATTGATGGTGACTGACAGTTAACTGCCAAGCATTGTTTGAAACTTAAACCAAGCAGCTTGTATCTGATCGGTCAAGACATTGCTCTGGGGAATGAACGAGCAAAAGGTTGTCACTTACTTTAGCTGAAACAGGTGCAATACGTGTACATGTTCTTTCTGTCTGCAAAGAATAGGGTCCTATGTATTAATATATGTAACTTCCAAATGCGCTATATTGCAAGCCTGACTAACAACCTTAAATTGGTTGCCAGCATAATTCTAAGCAGACTAAGGATTATTTAGCAACTGTTGTCCAATCGCAGAATCACATCTAATGTTGGACACTGTGTTTTGAGTTTTAGAAGCACGGGCTGGTTGGGTAAAGTCCAAACCTTGCTCATTGCAAAAAACAGAAAGGGCATGTTGTTTAATAGGATCCTCCAGTTTTTGGGATATACGGCCTGCATACCTAACATCATACGGGCACCAAAGTTCATACACCACATTACTAATTTGTATGATAGGTAGAACGTCTTTTGGCTTGACAGCGGCATCCTGTTAGTGGCAAATATCCCTTGTGTTGCTATTGCATAGCAGCAGCATGAAACAGCTAGCTTCACCTGTTGCTCAAATTTTTGAGATACTTTGCCCTTCTAGGGTAATCTGAATTAGACTAGGCACTTTTCAGGGCCAAAAGTAACGATGAGTTTGCATGATATATAGTGTGAAATGATCTGATCAGGGTAGCTATTATCCCACAGGATGTCTTTGATGCACCCTATTTCAGCACCAAGCTTGCATGGTGAGCAAATGGATTGTGCCCTATTTATGACTTTGCTAATGAGGCCAATCTTGTAGCCCATAGAACTATAAGAATCCCAACACGTAAGAATCCCAACAGTGGAGGTAGGTTTGCAGAAGACCATGTTAGAGAACCCGCGGGCAGGTTTCTCAACTAGTATGTCAACAAAAGGGAGTTCATTTGACTGCTCTATTTCATATGAGAATTTGAGTGCTACATGAAACCCATTAAGACATGCAAGGAAATTATTACATGTAGCTGTAGATTTAAATATAGCAAATGTATCATCACGTAGCAGAAATATGCAAGGGGTAGGAGGTTAGGTGTCAATCCATCAAAGACACGTTTCTCATAGCACCCCTAGCAAAGATGTTTGTGAGAGCTGGGGATACCATGGCAACACCATTTATTTGGGCATACATGGTGTCATTAAAGCTGAACTCAACTATGCGAGTTGCCAAGTTCATAAGCTCAATGAATACCGATTCACACAATGGTGTTGGGTCTAGATCGCCATGATATAGGGCTGCAGTGCAAATAACTGTCAGTCACCATCAACTGGTGTATTCTCCATGGCTATACCTCTACCAATCAGAGTTTACTTGCCAACTAATCAACAATCTCTTTTCATACTTTATAAATATGTTGTTTCCCTGATATTGGTATTTTCTTGCAAAGTGTCCTGATGAGTATAAGACAAAAAACTTCAACAAAAAAAAGTTTCTTTTTTCAGCAATACTCAAGTTCTGTCCTACCAAATGACTATTTTCTAATTTATTGACACCTAATAGTGGACAGTGCTAACAGAGAACAATTATCTACTTATGACTGATAAACACAACTAAATCCATTATTTAAAGAGTGGTGTTTGTTGATAATTGGACAATTTGTCACATCTTGGATGAATACTATTTGGCATCTAGTCACATGGAAATGTTGCTGTTTCTGGTCAAAATGAGTATAGATCTCAAAACTATACTGCCTCCAAGGACTTGGCAAGTGTTTGCCGACTGAGTAGTTGAACCATAAAAACCAGCAAGGTTCAGGATCCCCAATTATACTGAATTAATCAATTCCTGCTTGGGAAGCTGTAGAGCACTAAAAATAGCACTAATGCTTTAGGGAGGGAACAATTATCCCATGAACCATGAGCTGGCTGGAAGTATGCGGGTTAGGGGGAACATGATTCAAGGTTCAAAAACACTATCGGTGGCCTCTGCTGGAAATGCATTTGCTTGGATGTTAGATAAGGAGAGGACTGACCTCAGCTATTACGTCCTGCCGATAAATAGCCTTCCAAAACGCACTACCGAAACATAAATAATGGCCACTTAGCCAAGTGCAAGATAGCAAAGGTTTCTGTGGAACTGTGCTCTGAGCAGATAAATGCTTTTTATCCAAGAAGGCAGAGGAGGAAAAAAGTCTTATGGCAATCATCGCTGAATCTTTGCTGAACTATCATGGCATAATGTATTTTGGGTTTATATACTGTTTCTACAGATTTTCTGAACATCTGAAAAAGTTCCATTGTTTTTTTTTGAAGAATGCAGAATTTGTGGGCTGAATTTTCCCAGCCCTGTGGTGCCAGACTTGAAGGCAGGAGGGCCTGGAAAATAGGCAGGGGGGAGTCATGTCAGGACAGTTCCCTGATTCACTCCTGCTGACTGGGAGGGTTTCCAGGATTCCATTGAGAAGTGAGTCAGCTGCCCACCACACGGGAGACGGGCAGCCAAATTGCACTGTTATGGCCTCAATTCAGATTGATTTTGCAGCCTTTCTTCCATTTTGCTGGCTGAGCAGCCCCTCACCAAGTGCGCAGGCCACCAGCTTAATAGAAGTGCCCTCCCTGTGGTAGGCCGGGGACCATCAGAGACAGAGGCGCCATGCCACAAAGAGGGAACTGAATTAACGAAAGGCCACAATCATTGTCCGGACCATTACCACGGAAGGGTTTCCCCTTCAGGCCGATTCCTACTAGTCTCGATGCTGGTTACTTGTTGCTTGATGTGGAGGCCAGCAAGATCACCTCCATTCTCTCCAATCCTGCCTCAGCAGAGCCCACCTATCCCGGTGGGGCTGCCAAAGCTCTAGAGCTGCCTGCCCTCTGACTGGGTCGGTAGCCTAAGGATGGCAAACTCGGACACAGCCAATTCGGAGGCCGCCTCTGGGAAGATTACTGAGCTGGTCTCCCTGCCAACAAGCACAGGCTTGGGACCTTCATTTAGTCCTGATGTCAGGGTCCCAAATCTAGCAGGGAAATTCTGCCCTATTACATATTACACTAAGCAATTCTCATGTGTCCTTAGATTCAAGGACTTTTTGACCTAAATTAATGACTATGAAGGTGCTTTCAATGAATTGTTTTTTTCATATTCTTAACATAGCCAAGGCAAACTCTGCTAAGTGCATAAGCACTCATTCGGTAGAATCTTGCCTCTGTTGTTGAATGCAAGATGGTTGCTCTGTTTCTGCAAAAGCTTTCTTTCACAAATGAGAGACTATAAGAACCAAGACTACAAAGGTCTTTTCTATCCCCTTTCAGCTATATTTTTATAATTATCAATGCAAGGAGGAGGCAGCAAATCTAGTATTCATCCAAATGTCACAATCGTCTTCTTTGAATTACTGGCCAAACTTTGAAAACCAAGCTTAGGAGGTGCATATTTTCTTAACCACTTTGAGCAGCATCACCAGATTCAGAGGCAATGATACAGGTTTGAAGATGTGAGACAACAAAGTTTTGTTAAAGTGATGGGAAATGAGTATATAATATTAGCACCTGCTACAACGATCAAGTCTAAACAAAAAATGTATATGAACACTGGAGTACACATAAAAATTGATGACAATTTTAGCTACTTTGCATTAAAAACATAAATAATAATTAGGCATTATAAAAGATCTAAATCAAGTATGCACTGAACGATAAGTGATCCCACAACCAACAGATCAGATCTAAGCTTTACAGTCTTGCCACATCCAGTCATGAATGTGAATCCAGTCAACAATTAAACAACTCACTGGAGGAGGAGGCTTCACAAATATTCCCATCCTCAATGATGGAGGAGCCCAGCACATCAGTGCAAAAGATAAGGCTGAAGCCTTTGCTACAATCTTCAGCAGAAGTGCCGAGTGGATGATCCATCTTGGCCTCCTCCAGAGGTCCCCAGCATCACAGATGCCAGCCTTCAGCCAATTTGATTTACTCCACGTGATAACAAGAAATGGCTGAAGGCACTGGATATTGCAAAGGCTATGGGCTCTGACAATATTCTGACAATAGTACTGAAGAATTGTGCTCCTGAACTTACCCCACCCCTAGCCAAGCTGTTCCAGTACAGCTACAACACTGGCATGTACCCGGCTATGTGTAAAATTGCCCAGGTATGCCCTGTACACAAAAAGCAGACAAATCCAACACAGCCAATTACTGCCCCATCAGTCTACTCTGGATCATCAATAAAGCAATGGTAGGGATCATATACAGTGCTATGAAGTGGCACTTGCTTAGCAATAACCTGCTCACTGACGCCCAGTTTGGGTTCCGCCAGGGCCACTCAGCTCCTGACCTCATTGTAGCCTTGGCTCAAACATGGACAAAAGAGCTGAACTCCCAAGGTGAGGTGAGAGTGACTGCCCTTGACATCAAGGCAGCATTTGACAGAGTGTGGCATCGAGGAACCCCAGCAAAACTGGAGTCAATGGAAATCAGGGGGAAAACTCTCTGCTGGTTGGAGTCATACCTAGCACAAAGGAAGATGGTTGTGGTTGTTGGAGGTCAGTCATCTCAGCTCCAGACATCACTGCAGGAGTTCCTCAGGGTAATGTCCTCGGCTCGACCATCTTCAGCTGCTTCATCAATGACCTTCCTTCCATCATAAGGTCAGAAGTGGGGATGTTCACTGATGATTGCCCAATGTTCAGCACTATTTGCAACTCCTCAGATACTGAAGCAGTCCATGTCCAAATGCAGCAAGACCTGCACAATATCCAGGCTTGGGCTGACAAGTGGCAAGTAACATTCGCACCACACAAGTGCCAGGCAATGACCATCTCCAACAAGTGAGAATCTAACAATTGTTAGATATTCAATGCCATTACTACCACTGAATCCCCCCCCTGTCAACATCCTGGAGGTTGCCATTGATCAGAAACTGAACTGGACTAGCCATATAAATGCTGTGGCCACAATAGCAGATCGGAGGCTAGGAACCCTGCGATGAATAGCTCACCTCCTAACTCCCCAAAGGCTGTCCACCATCTACAAGGCACAAGTCAGGAGTGTGATGGAATACTCCTCACTTGCCTGGAATTGTGCAGCTTCCACAACACGCAAGAAGCTTGACACCATCCAGGACAAAGCAGCCCACTTGATTGGCACCATATCCACAAACATTTACTCCCTCCATCACCTACGCACAGTAGCAGAAATGTGTACAAGATGCACTGCAGGAATTCACCAAGGATCTTCAGACAGCACATTCCAAACCCACAACCACTACCATTTAGAGGGACAAGGGCAGCAGATAGCTGGGAACACCACCACCTGGAAATTCCCTCCAAGTCACTCGCCATCCTGACTAGGAAATATATTACCATTCCTTCACTGCTGCTGGGTCAAAATCCTGGAACTCCCTCCCTAACTACACCACAGGCACTGCAGCAGTTCAAGAAGGAAGCTCACCAACACCTTCTCAAGGGCAATGAGGGATGGGCGATAAATGCTGGCCCAGATAGCAAAGCCTTGGGAGGAGGCCAAGATGGATCATCCACATCCCATGAATGAATGAAAAAAAATTATCACAAAGGATACCACAAGGACAAGTATAAACAATGATTTAAAGAATGTTTCCAATTTCTTTTCAAAACAAGGAAAAGCAAACCCCCCAGTATTATCTAATTAGTGAACCATGGTGTGGTGAATTCCATTTGTTGTAGAATAAAAGCTGCAAGCCTCCAATTCATTCTCCATGTAATCAAATTTAGAAATACTCATGTACAATTACTTACTGCTTGCAGTGGAAATTAGAGTGGCATTCTTTCCTTTTTTAGCCCCTTAAAAAAATGTCAATTGCAATCAATATACTCATGTACAATTATTTACTGCTTACAGCGGAAACTAGAGTGGCATGCTTTCATTTTTTAGCCCCTTAAAAAAATGTCAATTGCAATCAATATCTCCATTCATAATGAAAGACTAAGAAATTACTACTGGTGATCTCAGCAACAGAAACACTTGATGCATTGATAAGATACTCCTCTATCCATCACTGTAATGCAGCCATTAATTTTTTCATCTTAAATTGGTCACCACCTCCATTAAAACAGCAAAAAAGGAACATCATGCAATCAAATTAATCTTCCATCCATCAACACTTTGAACAGTGATGGTCCGTAATTTCCAATGGAGGGACAACTGAGTCAGATTATAAATCCCTTCATAGTTCCTTACCCAGAAATCCAGCTGCTCCTATCTTGCCCGACCTTCCCACTCAGGCCAGGTGAGATTTGTGTAGCGCAGCAGATTCCCACAGCCTTCCGTCCAGGGCTGCAGTGTTGGAGGTAAGGAGGGCACACCCCTTTTTTATGGCACTAGCTGCGGTAAAGCAGGTAAATTTAAAGGTCTAGCCACTTTGAGCTGCCAGGGAGAGGGTAAATACATAAGGTAAGTGGGCAGGATTTGGGGGATGCGGGGGATGTGGGTGAGGGGGTGTGGGGTAGGAATGGGTTGTGGGAGGAGGGTCAGTTGGTCAGTGAAGGGGGTTGCTCAGTTGGTGGGGGGGGGGGCTTGGTTCGGGTGGTCAGTGGGGAATGCCGTTGTAGCCAGTGAGTAGGGAATAGGGAATAGTCAGTGGAGAGGGCAGTCTGTTGGCTGGGCATGTAGTCGGGGGGATGGGAAGGGAAGTTGGGTGGTGGGGAATGTAGTCGGGGAGGTGAGGGTGTAGTGGGATGGGTTGGACGTACAGTCGGGGACGAAGAATGTAGTCAGATAGTGGGGAGCGCAATGAGGAGGAGGGTGGATGGCAGTCGGTGGGGTGGAGGTGTAGTCAAGGTGTACTGTGGGTGGTTGGAGAGGGTAGTCAGGGGGGTAGTGGGTGGAGAGGGTAGTCGGGCTACGAAGGGCAGTTGGAGGGGTCCTTTGGAGGGGTTCCTTCAGTGTTCAGGGTGTGGGGATATACTCAGGATGTGGGTGTACTCGGGGTGTGGGGGTAGTTGGGAAGGGGCGGGGTCCCATGCATTTGGCGGGGGCATCAATCTGGATGGTACCTGGGGAGGGAGTGAGGGGGCACAGGGGGCTAGTGGGGTGGTGTGGGGGCGGGTGGTGGGGGGGGGGGGTGGGTTGGGGGGGAGTCCTGTAGCATGTCAGGAGGCATGGAGGGAGTCCTGTAGGGTGTTGGGGTGGGTCAGTAATATAGTTACACAAATGCTAGAAGTGGTTTTACTCTTCTAACTTTTCTGGGTAACTATTACAGGAATACAGTTGGAACCATCCGAAGTTTGCTATTTAAATCGCATTATTGGATGCTCCCCAGTCCAGGGCAATTATCCATCGAAGTTTGAACTTGCCAGGGCAAGTGCTCTGCAATCCTGACCTGTGGAGATTCCAGCAGGGGAGGCAGCAGGGGATGCAATTCAGCAGCGCACCGTTGGTGTAGCCCTAGATACACTGCCCTGGAGCTCTGAAATGAATGGGCCAATGTGTAAAGAGCAGAAAGAACTTGCACTTTTCATGATTTCAGGGAATCCTGTTACCACTGTTGCAATGCAGGAAAAGGCAGTACTAATTTGAGTATAGCAAGCTCCTACAAACAGCAATGGGATAGTGACTAGATCATCTGTTTATGGTGATGTTGATTAAGGGATAAGGGGTGATCTTCATCCCAGGAATAAGTCAAGTGAACCTTCTCTGAATGTTTCTAATGCAATTATATGCCCTCTTAAGTAAGGAGACCAAAACTGTACACAGTACTCCAAATGGAGTCTCACTAAGGCCTTGTACAACTGGCGCAACACTTGCTTACTTTTATATTCAATTCCCCTTGCAATAAACACCAACATTCCATTTGCCTTCCTAACCACATGATGTACCTGCAAAATAACTTCTTGTGATTCATGTACCAACACACCCTGATGTCGGTTTTGATGTATCTCTCTATTCAAATAATATACTGCATTTCTATTCTTCCTGCCAAAGTGAACAAGTTCACATTTTCGCACATTATACTCCACCTTCCAAATTTTTGCCCACTTAACCTATCTAAATCCCCTGTAGACTCTATGTCCTGACAACCTTTTTCAAACCTATCTTTGTGCAATCAGCCAACTTAACTAACATACATTCCGTCCCTTCATCCAAGTCATTGATATAGATCGTAAATAGTTGAGGCTCCAGCACCAATTCCTGTGGCACACCATTGCTCTGCAATCCTGACCTGTGGAGCTTCCAGCTGGGGGGGCGGCAGGGGGTGCAATTCAGCAGCACACCTTTGGCGTAGCCCTAGATACACTGCCCTGGAGCTCTGAAATGAATGGGCCAATGTGTAAAGAGAAGAAAGAACTAGCACTTTTCATGATTTCAGGGAATCCTGTTACCACTGTTGCAATGCAGGAAAAGGCGGTGCTAATTTGAGTATAGCAAGCTCCTACAAACAGCAATGGGATAATGACCAGATCATCTGTTTATGGTGATGTTGGTTAAGGGATAAGGGGTGATTTGGACACTGGAAGAGTTCTTCTGCTCTTTGTCAGATATCACCAAGCACCCAACAGGGCAGATAGGGCCTCAGTTTAACATCCCATCTCAAAGCTGGCACCTCTGATGGAGCAGCACTTCTTCAGTACTGCACTGAAATATCATCCTAGCTTACATTTTTAAGTCTCTGGAGTGGGATTTGTGCCTTCTAATTAAGAGGTGGAAGTGTGGCAATTTAGCCAAGGCTTTGCACTCAGTTCATAACTAGAATCCTTTTCAGGTCAGGACGCAACCCCCAAAAATACAGAATACATCAAATTCTTTGGACTGGAACCATTCCCTGAGTTAGTGTCAAGAATGTATCAGCCAGACTCCTACTTAAATGTCTTCTCCATTTCCAAGTGTGAATCAAAAGAACTGAAAACAGCAGGTGCCTGGTGTTGTGACATTTTATTTAAGAAAACACCAGTCACAATGAAAGGGCTGCACTTTATTCCATATGTTACACAGTAGGGGACAGGATGCTAAGAATCAAAACACTAACTATAGTTAAGTTTTACTACAAATAATAAAGTTAAGTTTGTTTTAGTTCATTAACCTCAAGTGCTGGAAACTCTCTTAAATAGCAGCCAACATGAAGAATATGATTTGCATTATTGTAGTGCCTCTAATTCACAAAAACATCCCAGGGCATTACAAAGTTGTGAGAAAAATCAAGGTTGAAACAAAGGAGGAGAATTTAAGAAAGCTGGCTGTAAGTTTGGTCAAGGGCATGAGATTTCAGGAGTATTTTAGAGAAGGGGAGAAATAGAGGGGTTAAGGGAAGGAATTCCAGAAAAGGAGACCAAGTGCCAGAGAGGCAGATTGTCAATGGTAGGGAAAAAGGGATGCACAAGAGGTCAGAAAAGCACGGACAAAATTTGAGTACTTTAATTTTTTGAAACAGGGATTGTGATTTACAATTATCCCCATCCAGTTCTGTTGAAACAGGCAGCATGCTGCTTCCAAATTTGAACTATTTCAGCATGCAGCTGAGTGTGATCCACACTGCTGACTGCATGCTGAAATGGGGGTCCCCAGCAGCATGCATGGCAAGCACCTGTTACAGTCACTGTGCACATTTGTTTCAGACAGCCTGGGCATTGAAAAGGCAATCTGTTGCTCTTAAAGGAGAACGCTTGATCATACCAAAGTTGTTGCAGACTGTGGAGGAATTAGGTACAAGGAAAAACACACCAAGGCATTAGTACAGGAGTTGCAAAATAGGACAGAAGTATTATTTCCTCAGTGTGCCTAGAGACCCTCAAGGAAAACACAAGAACACAAGAATTAGGAGAAGTAGGCCATTCGGCCCTTGAACCTGCTCTACCATAAGATCATGCCAGATCTGATTGTGGCCTCAACTCTGCTTTCCTGTATGTCCCCCATAACGCTTGACTCTCTTGTTTATCAAAAATCTATCTAATTCAACCTTTAATACATTCAATGACCCAGCCTCTACTGCTCTGTGAGGAATTCCACAGACTAATGACCTTCTGAAAAGAAAAATCTCCTCAACTCAGTCTTAAATACAAAAGCCCTAATTTTTAAACTGCGTCCCCTTGTTCTAGACTTCCCCATCCACCCTGTTGAGTCCTCTCAGGATCTTATATGTTTCAATAAGCTCACCCCTCATTCTTCTAAATTCCAATGGGTATAGGCCCAACCTGCTCACCTTTTCCTCATAACATCTTCATCCCAGGAATAAGTCAAGTGAACCTTCTCTGAATGTTTCTAATGCAATTATGTGCCCTCTTAAGTAAGGAGACCAAAACTGTACACAGTACTCCAAATGGAGTCTCACTAAGGCCTTGTACAACTGGCGCAACACTTGCTTACTTTTATATTCAATTCCCCTTGCAATAAACACCAACATTCCATTTGCCTTCCTAACCACATGATGTACCTGCAAAATAACTTCTTGTGATTCATGTACCAACACATCCTGATGTCTCTTCTGATATCTCTCTCCATTCAAATAATATACTGCATTTCTATTCTTCCTGCCAAATTGGACAAGTTCACATTTTCGCACATTATACTCCACCTTCCAAATTTTTGCCCACTTAACCTATCTAAATTCCCCTGTACACTCTTTATGTCCTGACAACTTTTTTCAAACCTATCTTTGAGCAATCAGCCAATTTAACTAACATACATTTCGTCCCTTCATCCAAGTCATTGATACAGATAGTAAATAGTTGAGGCTCCAGAACCGATTCCTGTGGCACACCATTACGAATAGCTAGCCAACCTGACAAGACCCATTTATCCCTACTCTCTGCTTCCTGTTAGCTAACCAATCCTCTATCCATGCTAATAGGTTATCCTGTAACCATGAGCTCTGATTTTGTTTAGTAACGTTTGATGTTGCACCTTATTGAATGCCTTTTGGAAATCCAAGTATCTAGAGACCACTTTATCCACCTTGCCTTTTACTTGCTCATAGGACTCTAATAAATTAGTCAACCACTATTTCCCTTTCGCAAAACCATGTTGACCCTGCCTAATCTCATTATGATTTCCTAAACTACCTCTGTAATAATGGATTCTAGCATTTTCCCTGACAGATGTTAGGCTATCTGGCCTACAGTTTCCTGCTTTCTGTTTCCAATCCCATCCACTTTTCCCATCCACTGGGACCTTTCCAGAATCTAGGGAATTTTGGAAGATCACAACTAATACATTCATTATCTCTGCATCCACGTTTTATATGTCGATGGGTCATAAGGACTCGAAACGTCAACTCTTTTCTTCTCCGCCGATGCTGCCAGACCTGCTGAGTTTTTCCAGGTAATTCTGTTTTTGTTTTGGATTTCCAGCATCCGCAGTTTTTTTGTTTTTATAGAAACTCTATATGTTTTTATATTTCTAGCTAGCTTTCTCCTACAGTTTTGTATGCTTGTACTGTATTTCTCACAGTATGATACACTTTTCTTTCAATTTGACACTATCATTAACTTCTTTAGTTAGCCACGGATGATGCATCCTTCTCATTAAGTCTTTCCCTCTCGATGGAATATATCTTTGCTGAGAGTTATGAAGTATTTTCTTAAATGTCTGCCACTGCTTCTCTATTGTCCTACCTTTTAACCTATTTTCCCAGTTAACTTTCGCCAACTTTCTGTCCTCATACCATTGTAACTGTCTTTATTTAAGAGATTACTCTTAGACCCAAACTTTTCACCCTCAGACTGAATGTGAAATTTTACTGTTATGATCACTGCTACCTAGAAGCTTCTTTACTATGAGATCATGAATCAATCCTGTTGTATTGCATTTAACTAGGTCTAAAATAGCCTGCTCTCCATTGGTATTAGAAAGTACTGCCTGAAGAAATTGTCCCAAATACCATGAACTCATCTTCCAGGCTAACTTTACAAGCTGATTTGTTCAATCTATATGAAGATTAAAATCGTCCATGACTATTGCAGTACCTTTCTTACAATCCCCCATTATTTCTCCCTGTATACTCTGTACTACAGTGTAATTAGTGTTGGGGGGAACTATAAATTATTCCTACATGTGACTTATTAACTTTGCTATTTCTTATCGCTAGCCAAACCAATTCTACATCTTGATCTTCTGAACTAAGGTCATCTCTCACTACTATACATGTTATCCTTAATTAGCAGAGCTATCCCACCTTTTCCTAGCTTTCTGGCTGCAGACATGCTGAGAAGTACAAGGTTGGAAAGTTTACCTTTGTTCCAGTCACAAAGACAACATTCCTAACTTTGATAAGAGCTGCTTCAGTCCTGTGGCAAGGGTGGAAACCTGATTGGTGGGATTCAAACATGGAGTTCCTGGAAAGATGGGCCCGGATTTGGGAAGTGACAACACATTCAAGGACTTTGGAGAGGAAACAGAGGTTGGAGATAGGACGGAGGTTTGGAGATGTGATGGTAGTTTGAAAGGATGGTGGAGTCAAGGGTTGTTTTTTCGAGGATTGGTCTGATGATGGCAGATTTAAAGGGAAGAGGGACAGCACCTGAAGAGAGAAAATCATTTACAATATTGACTAACATGGGGACCTAGAAGGAAATTTGGATGATTAGCAGTTTAGTGAGAATAGGATCAAGGGAAATGGAGTGTCACATGGACAAGATGAGTTCAGGGAGAGCATGAGGAGAGACAGGGGAAGAAACTAGATGTGAGCTTTATAGAAAATTTCGCCAGGTGGGCAAGTGGAAGGGAATGACACAGCCGAAGCAGCTGATCAAATGGTCTTGTTCTTAGTGATAAAGAAGCTTGACGCGCTAATTCCTGGTGGTAAGGGTGAAGGGGACAGGAGAGAGAGGTTTAAGGAGACGTTTTGCAGAAAGGAAGCAGGGGGGAGGGGCTATCTTTCAGGATTCATCCTAGAACAATGTGAGGCGAGATCAAGCGATTGTTTTAAGTGGTCTGCGGCTAAATATGTTTTTTGCCATATCCTTTCAAATCTGTGTTCCTTGGACTTAAGGGAGTGGAGATAAGGGCCATACCAGGTTAAACACCAATTGCAGATGATGGACTGTTAGCTCCTGCAGTTCCTGTACATCTCCCTATTTGAATGCGGGACCTGAAAAGCCACATGCGTATAGTCGATGGCTCCCTCCAACTTTGGGAATCCTGCTATCCTGGTAAAGCCATGTGCCTGCTCGTCCTACTTCTCTCCGATAAAATAGATGATAAAGTTCATCTGCTGGCATACAGACCCTCTATTACATCCCTGATGCAACAATGGGTGGTGAGCTAGGAAATATAGGCTAAGTCGCCTGCTCCAGCCTAAAAGGATCCACTTGCATACAAATTGAGGAAAAGGTGGCTTGGCTGCTATGTAGCTCTAGGTCCAGTTGAAGGAAGCAGCACAGGGTCAGTGACCACCTCCCTGGTGAATCATGGACACCTTGCGCTATGTTCCTGGTTGAACTGGATGTCAGAAAAATGCACCCTGAACGTCCCAGGCGGCTAGAGTCTTCTTTAGAGAGGCCTCCTCCTCTTTCACTCTCTGTGCAGAGCTTCCCTTCTCTGCAGCTTCTGTTCCATCTCCCTGTCATGTTGCAGGCCAAGACGGACTGAAACTGCAGCCCCTGTAACTCTAGCATACTTTTTGATGACAGAGCAGAAAACTCTTCCAACATCCCTGTCAGGATGCAACAACATTGCCTCCAAAATCCAACAAATCATCAAAACTCCTCCAAGATTACACCATGATATTTTCACAAACATCACAAGAGCAAAAGTAAGTTAAAAGCACCTCACCTGCAAGTTAGATGGTTGAACCCTTAAATAATGTTAGTTGGGGGTCCCTTGTGCAGTTGTGTTCAGCTGTGAATGAACAGGAGAGGTCTAAAATGGCTGAACGTGTTTCAAGTCAGCCAAAGAGGCTGATTAACATCACGTTCTGTCCACTCTGCAGGATTCCAACACATGCATGGTGCTTCCATGCTAGTTGAGTGGGCTGCAGTGGTTATTGGATGTGATTCGACCAACAGTTGGTTTCTCTTTCAGAAAGTTCAGCATCACTATGAAGAGGGAGACATAGGCCCTGATTTCCATTCTTCATTCTCTGTCATTACGAAGGAGGGTGGGATTGTGAGCTTTGTTTTGATTAATAGTTTTATGAGCAGTTTATAGGAAGAAAGTTTACGAGGAGGTTTTTAATGGCTTTAATTTTGACTATTTTATAAACACTTAAGAGGGTTAACTTTTATCACATGGAGTTTGAATGATTGTGTGTTTTACTGGCAATTTTATGGGCAGAATTTTGCCCTTGGCGGGCTGGGGCAGGTGGGGGCAGTTGGGAAGGCGACCGCCGTCTGCGATCGGCACTGCACTGCGATTTCATGCTGGTGGCCAATTAAGGCCCCTCCAGCATGAAACGTGAGCAGCAGCGCTGAGCATTGCTTATGCGGGAGGTGTGGAGGGGGTGTGGAGGAGGTGGGGGCGGAAAGAGTGTGAGCCAGCCAAGCATGAACTTCACGCTTGCGTTCGAGTGAGTGCTGCATAATCTCCCTGAGGCACGGGGCTACCTCAAGGAGATGAAGTGATATTAAAAAAATGTTTTAAATAAAATGTAATAAAACATGTCCCCTCATGTGACTCTGTCACATGAGCAGGGACATGTATTAATGAAAAGTTAACAGTTTTATTTTATTTTTATTTGCTTTTGGAAGCTCCATCCTGCCTGTGGATGAGGTTTCTAAAAAAATGCAAATGCCACTTGGCCTTTTCGCCTGCCCGCCAACCATTAGGATGGACAAGCAGTGAAAACTTTACGTTAATTGATGACTTAATGGCCTTAACAGGCCTTTTAGTTGTTGGTGAGCAAGCTGCCAGCTCCAGCGCATGCCCACTAACCGAACTGGCACACTCGGTAAACGTCAACGCGCGTCATTTCATGATCGAGTGGGTCGAGTGCATTCCCGCTCACTGACCGAAAATTTCTGCCCTATGAGCTTCTAAAAGGATTAAAGTTTTTTTGAAGAGCTTTCTCAATAGCTGTTTACTATTTGCCAGTTTCATGAGCATCTCAAAGATTTCCCAATATAATAAAGGGCTGGTTTCTGTCTATAATGGATACTGGATGATTGTGCATCAGGGCTCTAGAGGGGACATGGGGTGGGTGCAGCGTGAAGGCTGAGAGCTAGGGTGCCTAACACTCATTTACAGAACTCAGCCGATGTCCCAGGGGACCAAGGTCCGTCTGCCTCGGGCATGCTTCAGGAGGCAATGGCCCTGACTCCAGCTGGTCCCCACCACCTTGCCATGGAAATAGCATGGAAGCGCACTGCTGGGCAGGAGACAGGATTGTGATGCCGGGAAATTGCCTGACTCACAATTCCCAACTTGAGGATGAAAATTTGGCCATAGAGTGAATGTTTCCATATGTGGGGAAGAAGGTCATCAATGTAAGAAAATCATAAACAAGGCAAATAGTGAATTCAGAAGAAACCTATTTACCCATGACTGGAACTCAATACTGCAGGGAGTAGTTTAGGCAAATATAATAGAAGTTATAATTGGAACAGACTTAAATATGATTTACTCACCATAATACCTAACCATTGTAATTAATAGGGTGGGGGAGTCATATTACACTATTAAGCTAAAATTCTGAGGCCAATACTTCAAATTAAGTGCATTTGAGACTTTGTGAATTGTTACGGGATCTGACTTACCTTAATGTCGGGTGGAGCTTGGTAACTCCAAGTCCCGACCAGCCTCAGGAGTTTCCGCGCAAGTGTGGATTGGGGGCTGGCTGCACATGCGCAGCCCAGCATTTGAAGATTTTCAGGACGAGGACAGGGGCCCAGTGCGCCTGCGTGAAGAAACAGAAAAGAAAAAGAGCACGAAAACCAGATCATGTGACTGAGCAGCAGAGCACCATAATTGAGAAAAGTCCTAGACAGGGAGATATCCCAGGGAGAGGGGACAGGGTGAGGTAAGAAAGAAAGAACAAAAGATGTAAAGAAAGGCCCCAAGTAATGAAAGTGTTGTGACTGGCAGGTTTTACCAGTGAAGGCTCAGGATAAGACCTGGAGATCTGAAAAGGTAGCAAAAGGTTGGTGATTCCTTGCTATGTGCTGTTGGGAAAAAGACAAACCTTTGGAACAGTGGTGTTCTGCTCAGCGTGGCCAAAGAGCTGAAGTTGTGCCTGTGAGTTGGTGCTGAGTGCAGACTTGGGAATTCAGAGGAATATGTCTCGGGAGACGAGATTGGAACTCTCCAAACTGAGCTGCAGTTGAGGTATTCCAAGTCAGAGCAACTTTTGGAGAGAATTCCAAGGCTAGATCTTTGAAGGTGAAGACAGGAACTCCTCATGAGACAGACAGAGTTTCAATGAGATTAGTTGGCTCAGTGTTTACTGATGTCTGGGTGAGTTGCTGAGAAATCCTTGGGACCTGCTTTGGTTGCATTTGCCATTTATTGTGCAGTATATTATTTGATCACAGTTTGCCTGTCAACCCACGTGTGCCTCATATTAACCCTAAATGGCAGAGTATAAGAGAGATATTATAAATTGTTTTATCTTTCTGACTTGGTATGGTAAACTTTATTTTGTTTGTTTAAAAACCATTAAATTTTGTGGCTTTATTCTCTTAGCAAATGTCTTGGACCTCAAACTTTGTCTACTTTAAACAAAAAGTTACTGGTCCTAACTGGGTAATACCAAAATCCTGGGGGTTTGGCCAAGGATCGTACCAATTTTTATAGCCAGCCCTCACAGGCCTAATAAATGGGCTGTAAATAACGTCAGACCTCTCAATCCAGGCTCTTTTCTAGGGTCTGATGGAATTAAGGTAACCTCCATTCATTTAAGTTTCATTCATTTAAGATCCGAAGTTACATGCAATAATACGGCTCAAAGTAAACATCAATGTATTACTGAAAATGTTCATTCCATAGAGGTCCCTAGTCAGTATAAAATAATTTGTCACAGTTCTATGACAACAACAAAAGAATCAACAAAACAAATGGATTCTACTGTGGGATAAGTTTAAAAAATGCAACTTTATTCAAAGTAATTCATTGGTTATTTTTAACATCACAGGTAAGGAGGTGTTTTCAAAAGGTCTGAAGTTACCTAACCACACTACAAAGTTAAGACGAGGAACTCAACAGTTAATTAAATTTCTTCTTCAAAAGATATTTATCCCTGTTGGAGTAAAATTCAACAGGCACTGATAGTCCTCACCAAAAACTCTCCAAGTTGGTGTGATATTCAATTTGGAGAGCATCACAGTGTGTTTGATCCCCATACAAATGCACTTTGTACAACATGCTTTAGAGTAAACTTAGCGCAGTCCTAAACACTGAATTTTGCAGGCAAATAAAACTTTTGAAGGGTATCACAAGAGTTTGCCTCTACAAGTTAGTTCAGACATTCCAGTGAATATTCACAACCATGGCAGGGGTTGGGGCAGAAAGTGAAGGGTGCGGCAGTGGATAAGTTCAGTATGAGATGTCTTTTGAGAGTGGGGGTGAGGCTAAGTCAGTAAGGTTAATATTGATGAATCATTAAATAGGGTGGGATTCAGAGGTTTACCAGTCCCTGTGAGTACTCAAAGTGTAAGAAGAGACAGTTAGCGAATAAGATGGAGCTGGGTTGGGGGCAGGGAGAGAGTCTGGCCTAATAAGGGAAAAGTTGTTCATCTTAAGTTCAAAGATAGCCAGGAACTAGAAGGATGGCCAGGAAAAATTCAGAAAGATCTATACTCCTCCTAAGGTTCCCTCTGCCAGTTTGATTCACTCCATGTGTAATCAAGAAACAGCTGATAGCACTGGATCCATGCAAAGACTATGGCCCCTGACAACATTCCAGCAATAGTACTAAAGACTTGTGCTCCAGAACTTGCCACCCCACCCTGCCTAGCCAACCTGTTCCAGTACAGCTACAACACTGGCATCTACCCGGAAATTGGAAAGTTACTCAGGTATGTTCTGTCCACAAAAGGCAGGAAAAATCCAGTTACCACCCCTTCAGCCCACTCTCAATCATAAGCAAGTGATGGAAGCGGCCATTGATAGTACTATCAAGTGGCACTTAGTCAGCAATAGCTTCCTCACCGATGCTCAGTTTGGGTTCTGCCAGGTCCACTCAGCTCCTGACCTCATTACAGCATTGGTCCAAACATGGACAAAAAAGCTGAACTCCAGAGGTGAGATGAGAGTGGCTGCCCTTGACATCTAGACCACATTTGACCAAATGTGGCATCAAGGAATGCTGGCAAAACTGGAGTCAATGGGAATAAAGGATAAAACATTCCAGTGTTTGGAGTCATACTTAGCACAAAGAAAGGATGTTGTGATTGTTAGGGGTCAGTCTCAGGACCTCACTGCAGGAGTTCCTCAGGATAGTGTCCTCGGCCCAACCACCTTCGGCTGCTTCATCAATGACCTTCCCTCCATCATAAGGTCTGAAGTGGGGATGTTCGCTGATGATTGCACAATGTTCAAAACCATTCGTGACTCCTCAGATACTGAAGAAGTCCATGTACATATGCAGTAAGACCTGGACAACATTCAGACTTCGGCTGATGTGTGGCATGAATATGAGTTGCCACGTAAGTGCCAGGCAATGACCACCTCCAATAAGGGAAAATCCAACCATCCCCACTTGACATTCAATGGCATTACCATCGCTGCATCCTCCACTATCAACATCCTGGGGTTACCACTGACCAGAAATTCAACTGGACCAGCCATATAAATACTGTGGCTACAAGAGTAGTTCAGAGACTGGGAATTCTGTGGTGAGTAACTCACTTCTGACTTCCCAAAGCCTGTCCACCATCTGAAGTGCAAGTCAGGAGTGCAAAGGAATATTCTCCACTTGACTGGATGAGTGCAGCTCCAACAATACGAGAAGCTCAACACCACCCAGGACAAAATATGACTGCCACCCCATCTACCACAATAAACATTCACTCACTCCAACACAAACATACAGTGGCAGCAGTATGTACCATCTACAAGATTCACTATAGCAACTCACCAAGGCTCCTTCGAAAGCACCTTACAAACCCACAACCGCTACCACCTAGAAGAATAAGGGCAGCAGATGCATGGGAACACCACCACCTGGAAGTTCCCCTCCAAGCCACTCATCACCCTGACTTGGAAATATATCGCCATTCCTTCACTGTTGCTGGGTCAAAATACTGGAACTCTCTCCCTAACAGCACTGTGGGTGTACCTACACCACATGGACTGCAGTGGTTCAAGAAGGCGGCTCACCATCACTTTCTCTAGGGAAATTAGCAATGGGCAATAAATCCTGGCCTAGCCAGTGATGCCCACATCTGCGAAAAAATAAAAATAATTAAGAGGAATGTGGCATTTTGTTTCTATTGCTCTTAAGGAGGTTTCTGTGGTTCAATGAATCATTGTGAAATTTAATTACAACTATTACTGTATACTTTCACTTTCTGTTTGTGAAATAAATCGCCTTAACAAATCATATCTTCCCATTCAATGAAGTGTTTCTTAGTCTATCTTCAATAAGATTATAGAGGTATATCTGAAGGCAAGTTTGAAAGACCAGGGAGAGAAATTCAGCATTATTTTGCACAAGTTTTCAGGTCTAAAATGAAGGTTATGGAGACCGATTTTCATTGCAATCTTCAGGTTCAATCTCTCCTAGAAGTACACCGACTGCCAAATTGGAAGTAGCCAACTTTTTGGTGTGTATTGTGCCTGCCTGAAACTGGGGTTAGGCACCTCACATTTGGATCATAACACTGGTTGTAGGGCCCTAATTGAAACTGATATACAATTAGATCAAGCTTGTGTCACACATGCTCTGCACAGTTGTATCAGGTCTTGAGCAGTCTAACCAGCAGTCCTTAATGGGTCTGCTGAAGGCCGCACAAAAACAACAAGAAATTCATCAGGCCCTAATCAGTGAGCTGTATCAGGCTGACTGATTGGTTTCCACAGCTGGTCTATTTAATTCAAATAAGGCCAAAGTCCAATCTTGATTGGTCCTCAGGGTGACCATACATGCACACAATGCTCCCATTTCATTGACTTGATGCCTTTTTGGTTGCGGCGGGTCCAATTTCTTAACTGAAGTATTCACTTCATATCTCAATGAAGATTCCCTAAGTAACACTATCCCAAGATTAGATATTGGGTACAGACATGCTCTTGGACTCAGGGATTATAGATAGCACTTCTATACCAGAGCAGACCTGAAACTGGTACTTAAACAGCATGCAGATTCATAATGTCAATATTTGACTTAATTGTAGTTGAAAAAGCCAGTAAAAAATAAAATATCTGCTTTTCAATGATATATTTCATAATGGCATTTGGTTAAAATTTCTTAAACTTTGAACATCAAATGCTTACAATGCACAAACATTGTTAACTGAAATGTCACATAAACATAGCTTGTGCTTGCTGCCAGGAAAGTCAAAGAAAACATGAAAAGGTGAATCAGACATTGAGATGTTCCTCTGTATTTAGACAGATTTGACATACAAAGCAAGAAATAAGCTTGTGCTTTTATTGTGAGATCAGGTGAAGGATCAATGATACCACAGAGGGAAGAAAAATTGAGTAAATCAATAATTACATCATTTTAAAAACCTGTGGATTATAGGAAGAAGTCAATATGAAGGAAAACAATGATTTTCAACAGTTTCATATTACCAGTAATTTCTATATTCTGAAAAATAGCCATTAATACCACTTCTTCAAAAAAAAAAAGTTGCATGGAATGAACCCTTTACATGATTGGTTCTTAAGTGGGTCACTGAATGCTACACCAACTCGGTTTTCAAACATGCTGCTCAGATTTTGGATGTTATGAGAGGATGAGGCAAATTAAACAAGAAATTATGTATTTTACCTCTGTATTAATCAAAAACTTGCCAATCATATATTTTAGCTCTCAAGCAGTTATGCTTTGCAGTCCCTGAGTATTTCGGTTTAGGAAAAAAATCATTTTGCAAAGATGGAGCTTCTAATGCAAACTCTTAAGGTTGTATTTGCTTTCAAACAAACACAATGTAACCATTAAAAAAATCAATCATTCTTTTTCATGCCTGGGTCCATCTTTGCAAACACTGCAAGCAAATGCTTAAAGCTTGCTTTGGAAAACTCACAATTTGCGGATAGTTCAACCTTCGATGTTGAACAAATTTGCTCTCAATGTCACTCCAGCGTTTGTTGAGCTGGATCAGCTGCAGCTCCAGTGCCTTAGCAGCTCCTTTCTTTGACAGGCTCTGTGCTTGCCTGCACACTGCATTCAGGTCTCCTCTCTTCTCTTCCAGTTCAGCATCCATCTCCTAATGAGTAAAACCATAGGGCCCCAATGCAGTTAGCTAGCTATTGTCTCATCTTGTCAAAGAAAAACTAAACAATGAAACTGAAATAAACCATTTTCAACTTCCTTATTCAGGCTCTTATTCTTGCATGAGCACACCATAATTTTGTTATATAACTGGCTAATAAGGCAATGTCCAAAATAACTATTTTTTTAAAGAAAAGGCTTTCCCCAGCTTTTGCAAACCACAAATAGCACTGCAGAATATCACCAAGTGGTCCATCTTCATGGGCGAACCTAAACTTGGTGCATTTATCCTGAAAAATGGGATGTTTTAAGTAACTTGATGCAGCATAGAGCAGATTCAAATAGCACTCATAAACACGTGATAGGTTTGTTCTTCTCTCAACCATCTGCATGGCAGTGGTGCTGGTGATGCATTGTCAACCTGATTGTGGCTATCAAAAACAAGCAACTGTTTATTTTAGCCACCTGTTTAGTCCAACATTGACATATCTGAGCTCCTTTTGTAAGCTTATGTTGGCTCAAATTTCACAGTCAGCGGTGTAATGCCAACACTTGCTGCTGACCTCAAAGAAAGTTGAGCACAAAAATCTAGTGATCTCTGTAGTGTGGATTTCCCATTTTCTGATGGCAGTGTGAATCTGCCAGTAATTTAAGAGGTCCTCCAGGCACCCAGCATCACTGATGTCATTAAACAGGCTAAGCAGCCAATCACATTATTCTCACTAACAGAAAATTAAATGTTTCACTTTTAATTAAAATTTTATGGAGAATTAAATAAACGATTGGGATAAACATAGGATTAAGGTAGAAGTTGAAATATAATAAAGAAATGTATTAAAAAAACTTTTTAAAAATGTGATTTTTTTCTTTCATTTTGGAGAAATTTAACATTCCACAAACATTAAATTAGTTTTTTCAGGGCCACTGAAGCAATTCAGATGTAATTATGAACTTAATGGGCTGTTAAAAACTCAGTTACACTTCATGCAGCAAGGTGTAATATTTTCCAAAGTGTTTTTTCACCGAGACCAATCACATAAAAGCCAAGCTTTCATCAGTTCAGCAATTTCAATTTGATTGGAGACTGCAGAGGTTTCACAATCTCTGACAGCTACTTCTGGATTTGTCTGTATGCAGACTCAAGAAGCTGCTGTCAGTTTTAGGGCAGTGATGGCAGTGAACACTGACAGTTTCACTCTCATTAATACCACAAAATCTGGGCCATCAGTTTGTTTCAGCTGGAGAAAACTTTTGTGGTTCTTGATTGGGAATTGCCAGTCCAAATTTAACCATAAAACACTATAAAGAACATTGCCTTTTTAATTTTTAAATTACTATCAAAATTAGTAATAGCCTTTTCAAAATTTAGAATCCTTGCACAATGATCATAGTCTTGTAAGAGTTAAGAAGGTTTCCTTCAAGCTGAAATTATGTTTAAATTTAATAAATAGCTCCCTACAGCATTAGCATGCCACTTTTTTTCTCCTTTAGGTAACCTACTATTGTAAACTTTTAAATCTTTTTCCTCATTATAAAAAATGTGTTTACCATCAAATTTGCCAAATGCATGTTAATCAAAATGACAAAGAAAGTAAAGAAGCGAAAGAAAATAATGGATCATAAAAAAGCGTGGTTCTGCCATGTGTAAAATAATCCACAGACATGTGGCAACGACAGTGGTGAAATATGCTCTGAGCAAACAAGTGACAGAGAAGATACAGTGGTAAGGCATACTTATATTCAGACAGTACAAGAATTGTATAACTGTCCCTTAACTATTACTAGTCTAAAGACAATAACCAGACAATCAATTTCCTGTAATAAATAATCAATTAAAAAGTTTACAAAGATCGCATTACATGGGTCACCACACACGAGAAATGCAGTTTTGATATAGATCTCCATTTTATTAATATCAGTCAGGAAATTTCTATTCCAAGTTTTATGTGGGCTGTAACATAGAATTAGTGGCAACTGAAACATCACAAAAGTATTTCCATTGGATACCATAATGTTATGAAATCCAAAAATCAATTAACTTCCTCCTTCAAATTCTTTATCCCACAAAACTTTTATTAATACCCATACTTAAGAGGTTCAGCAATATTACTATAAATGTCAATTATAAGCCACAGCAAATTCATATACGTTGAAAGAAAACAATTACAGATAAATTCAGGTCCCTGTATCAGTAGGATATGGGCTGTCATCAAAACCTCAGTATATAGTAATTAAACTCTCTGGCTAGAAAAAGTGCACTTAGAAGGTACAAGATGCACTGTAACAGAATATCACCACATCTTCAGTTGGAACCAACTTTTTTTTCCCCAGGTTGTTAAGAAAAAGAGAAACGCAAACACCTGTTTTTAAAAGAATGTTACCTTCATCTTCTGGTCATCTTTGGGTTCTGGAAGACTGGCTAACCTTTTCTCAATGTCATCCAACCACTGCAAAAGATTGTCGGCCTGCTTCTTGTACTGATACCACTGTGGAGAAATCTCCAGCGCCTTCTTTCTCCTAATAGATCTCAAATCCTGTTTAAAATGTCAATGATTATTGTTTGATAGCCATCACATATTAAGAGCACAAAGTATCAGAAATACTCATCCTAAGCCCGCACTCATATCAATATTTTTTCTCTCTTTGTGTTTCATTTTGAAGATTTTGTTAAAAACCAATTAACTCTGTTGTCTGAAAGACAGTTAACACTTCAGGTTGATGGCCTTTCATCAGGCCTACCTTGCTGAATCTACTTTGCCTACATGGAGTAGGATTTTCCTGCTGGTTTCGGGGCCCTGATATCAGGTCCAAATGGGGGTCCTGAGTCCACACTTGCTTGGAGCCAGACCAGCAGAGCTATTTTCCTGAAGGCAGGCTCCTAAATGGCCATCTCTGCACTCACATCCCATTATAGATAGTAGGTGGACTCCCAATGCTGCCAGACCATCAGAGGGCCAGCAACTCTACAGACTTGGTAGCTCCTGCAATAGAGGTGGATGTTGCTGAGGCAAGTAGGAGAATGCAAGGGCACCTCAAATGGAGGCTCCCTTGAAGCCAGAGAAAAAAAAAATTAAGAGGGAGGGAAGGCAGTAGGCCGCTTGGATTGGGGAGAAACCCCACTACTCAGATTATTTGGGATGTGGGGGCATCTTTTGATGCCCGAGGCAAAGGAATGTAGCTTTTGACTCCGATGGCCCACCGGTCTGCTGCAGAGGCACCATCCCCATTAAGAAGGTGGCCTCCCCAGAGGGTGAGGCAGGGAGAGGGGTGGGGGGGCTGTAGGCACTCCACTACTGGCAAAATGCTGGCAGGGCTTCTCCAATTGGGGCCTTAATTATGTCAATTGGCTGCCTCCCTCCGAGGTACAGACGACTAATCCACATTTGGGTGCCCACTCCTGGGAAACCTCCCCGGCAATGGGAATGCACAGGAAGTCGTCCCAACCCTTACCTTCACCATTTCCCCCCCCACCGCACCAACCCCCGTCTCCCACCCCTCACTTCGAAGTTGCCATCAAGGGACTAGGAAATTTCTGCCTGTTAACTTTGTTTCTATCTCCAAAGATGCTGTCTTCGTACTTTGCTGGCTGTGTTGTAACCAATATGATTTTCTCTCTTGAGATGTTTGCTGAAGAAGTCTAAGTCCGCTTTTAAGCTTGAACTTGAAAGCAACAGATGGGAAAATCATGGGCTAGGTACCTGCTATTTTCCACTATCTTCTGTCAAAAGATAAGGTCCCAACTGGCAGCGCAATCTCATAAAATGATTCACCTTATACCAGCCTCAGATTCGGGGAACCATTTCTGCCCCTAATCACAAATTCACTCACACCATGTTTTGTGTATGCTGAATTTGCTTGGAAATGACATTCACAAAAGTACTTTGACAAAGATATTAATGACCATCCAACACCCTTGCCGCAATAGGGAGGAAAGCATCCAGTTTCGGGAGGTTGGAGATACGAAAGGGTTGTATTCGGAGAATGCATCCTCAACATGGTGCCCACCTCCTTTTATACAGCAGCAGATGTAGGGACATTCAAGTATCCTGCTGTGGAACATTCAATGAACATCTTTAAACTGAGTCCCATGGTGAGTTTTGAAACCCAACTTAAAATTTACCGTTGCTGCTGTATGAGTTTCCCAGGGGTCAGGAATACCGGCAGCAAAATGGAGGCAGGAGCTGCTGGTTTCACAACCGAAAAGACTTCTCCAACACTCTTTGTAAGCCAGCAGTCCCTCAAGGAAGTGAGGAGGCTTCTTCAAGGATTCTCGATCATTCCCCATCCTGATCCTGGCCTCTCTTCCTTCTCCCAGTCACTGTCTCTCTCTCTCTCTCACCATTCCCCACCCCACCCCACACACAATCCTGGCTCCTCTACCATCCCCCCCATCGCTGTCTCTCTTCCTGGTCCCTATTGCCAAGGACTGCCTGACGGGTCCCTGCCAGTGGCCTTCTGCCACTGGTGTCTTCTTTTGGTCACTGGCTAGACTGTCCATTTGGCTAGATGCCGATGGGAAATGGAACTAATAAATGTTAATAATGTCCTATGTTAAGTTTGTGATACAGCAGTATTCTGGAGAGCATGGCGGGAGCTGTACTGTAATGCATCCTGAGCTACCTAGAAATCAGAAGGACTGATTCAATGCTATGTTCAATGATAATCCAATTATGGCTTGGTATTGGCAGCTGTATCTGTGCCCATCTTCAGTCTATGACTGGCACAAAAATGTAATGAGCTGGGTCTGAAGGTGATAGCATTTTCCTTCCAGGAGTTATTCTTCCTTCATTTTTTAACTCCCCCTTTTATCCACTGACTTCCGATGAGCACTTAGGCTACAGCATTGGGGTGGGGGGGTTGGTGGGGGAGGGGGTGGCGGCTGAGTGGCTGCATGCTTCCAATGAAAAGCCACTTGTACTTGTGGAAACAAGCAGTGCAATGTCACATTGTTCCCAGGTAACAAATATTCAGAAAGAGTCAAAACTCCTACATCCAAGAGAAGCAAACTGGATGACTCTGTGGATGTCATCGCTTCGTCACTAGTCTGCAAAAAACTGAACGGATAAAAATAGAAGGCTATGATCACCTTGATGGCTACCCACAGTGTCATCCAGCTTGCAAATATCTGGAAATCATTCAGTCACAAATGGTGCAGTTGGCACTACCTCTTGGCTCAACCACAGCTTCCAGGTCATGGGTCCTATATCCTAGGATGATATACCCAATGGCTTGTGGGCAGTAAGAAGCTTTGGTGAAACTCATCTTCCTCATCCAAGTCCATATCAAGAATAGAATATAATGGGAGATTGTATTCTGTGTTCAGGGGCAAGTTTGGTTAAATCAGCTGCTTCCTGCATAGCTCCAATATCCAAATTGGAAAGACCAAAAGAGAGCACCAACAATGTTATGCAAAAGTTGAACATTATTGCTTCTCCTGTGCAATTATAATGGTATTAATAAGGCAAAGTACTTTTTCACCACCTTTGTGTGCTTGAACAGAGAACCCCCTCAAGCAACACATTTCGGAATTGGGAACAATCAGAAAACTTATATATTTTATATATATATATATGGCCTTTGTTATCATCTTTCTCTCCTTTATCCTCAAAGTAAGCCTTTACGACAGCAGTGAACTATATATAATGGACCATACCTATATATTATTAGGCTGATATCATTGAGCAAAACAGTGTAAATTATTTTGATGCTCAAATTAGATATGATATGTATTCTGAATTCATCCTCTCAAACTCTAGCCATATATTCAGTCTAACCTTCAGGATTTATAGAAAAATAAATTGTTTGGAGAACTAGCCACATAATATCTCACTTGATATTTTTGACATTATTCGTGGAAAAATTATCTTGAAAGGATATCTGCAGCCATTTTTGCTGGGCCAACATATGATCCAATTCTGGCAGGAACATTCCAAAAGAAGTATATGTATGAATGGAGATAAGCAGAAAATTAGCACATCAATGTACCAAAATACAAAACAATATTTAATTCCTACTTTTTGAAGGAAATTTGCAGCTTCTGTTGATTCAGGTATTGCTGACTGATCATACCTTGAGAATATTAAATTTAGCCTGCAGCATCTGTTGTTTCATTCTAATTTCTTCTCGCTTTTTCTCATTTGTGACACTCTGTTGCAAAGTGTCTCCCATTTTTGCCAGTTCATTCATTCTCCTCTCATCATCTTCACTCTGTAATATTAATAAGAATTGCATGAAACAAACAGGTCACAATTTGGAAACTGCAACATGTATACTTTTGCATTGTTAACTTTTCATTTGCTACCTTCAGTAGCAACACTTGCCCCTGCTGCAAAGGAACTTGTAGCAGCTACTCGAGCAGTCTGCAATATCAGTCCATAAAATCTCCAATCATCCGTAATGATGGTCTGAACCAGTACTGAGCAACCATTCAAAATTTCCCTTGTGTTAGAAAGAAATACAGTTCACACAAGTAATGGTCAGTTCCAATCTGAAGAACAATTCAAGAAAGATGAGGGTGTGGCTGGAACATTTACTATTATGCAGTGCTGCCATACACAAGTCAGTGGAAATTGTAATATAAGGCAGAAATATGAACAGTAATGACCATGGCAGTAAATACAGCATCTCTTATAAATCTATCAAAATAAAATTTATATTTTAAATTAAGGAGAGAATTTTGTGGCAGAGCGAATTAGCACCTGGTCCTTTCATTTGAGGCTGTGAATCCAGCATGACTGATGGGTTGAATGTCTCCCTTTCTGGCAGCTGTAAGTTCCTAGGTGAATTGAGTTTGGACAACCAAAATTCAATTAATAAGAGTAACTGAATAAAAAGGACTCAAGTTCTTAGGCTTTATCTCAGAGTTTACATTGAAAAAGGTCTAGTTGCACGGAACAATGACAAAGCACTTTGTAAAGGAGTGCCACTTCGTTAAAAAAGTGCCTATTTTTGTTATTAATTTGAACATTTCTAAACTAAGGCTATAAAACTGTTAAAATGTCATGCCACATGATACAATTGCATTAAAAATAACACAGAATTCTTCTCTTAAAAGTAAAAACATTCCTGAACCCTAGAGGCAAAATTGTTCCTGTTGATAATTTTAGCAAAATTACCTCTCTATAGCCTTGGGCCAAACATGGGCAAAAGAGCTGAATTCCAGAGGTGAGGTGAAAGTGACTGCCCTTGACATAAAGGCAGCATTTGACTGAGTGTGGCATCAATTAGCTCTAGCAAAATTGAAGTCAAAGGGAATCGGGGAAAAGCTCTCTGCTGGTTGGAATCATATCTAGCACAAAGGAAGATGGTTGCAGTTGTTGGAGGTAAATCATCTCAGTTCCAGGACATCACTGCAGGAATTCCTCAGGGTAGTATCCTAGGCCCAACCATCTTCAGCTGTTGCATCAATGACCTTCCTTCCATCATAAGGTCAGAAGTGGGGGTGTTTGCAGATGATTGCACAATGTTCAGCACCACTTGTGACTCCTCAGATACTGAAGCAGTCTGTGTCAATATGCAGCAAGATCTGGACAATATTCAGGCTTGGACTGATAAGTGGCAAGTAACATTTGTGCCACATAAGGGCCAGGCAATGACCATCTCCAAAAAGAGAGAATCTAACCATCAGTGCAAAAGACAAGGCTGAAGCACTTACAACTAAATTCAGCCAGAAATGCTGGATGGATGATTCATCTCAGCCTCCTCCTGAGGCCCCCAGCAGCACAGATGCCAGTCTTCAGCCAATTTGATTAACTCCAGGTAATATCAAGAAACGGCAGAAGGCACTGGATGCTGCAAACACTATGGACTCTGAAAACCTTCCAGCAATAGTACTGAAAGTTCTCTGCTCCAGAACTAGCTGTGTCCTCAGGCAAACTGTTCCAGTGCAGCTACAACATTGGAATCTGCCTGGCAATATGAAAATTGCCAAGGTGTGTCCTATCCACAAAAAGCAGGAAAAGCCAAAGCGGCCAATTACCAACCTGTCAGTCTACTCACGATCAACAACATGATCCAAGGTGATGTTGATAGTGCTATCCTGTGACACTTACTTAGCAATAACCTGTTCACTGACACTCAGTTTGAGTTCTGCCAGGGCCACTCAACTCCTGACCTCACTACTGTCTTGATCCAAACATGGACAAAAGAGCTGAGCTCAAGGGGTGAGGTGAGCGTGACTGCCCAGAAGGAAAAAACAGTAAAAACTAGGAAATAAAAATACTGGTCCGAACTGGTCTTGTATACTTTAAAATGGAACACTAGTAAAACTGGGAAATAAGAGTACTGGTCTGAACTATTTTTTCCCTTCTAGGTGCCCTTGACATCAAGGCATCATTTGACTGAGTGTGACGTCAAGGAGACTCAGCAAAACTGAAATCAATAGGTTTCAGGGAGAAAACTCTCCACTGGTTAGAGTCATACCTAGCACGAAGGAAAATGGTTGTGGTTATTGGAGGTCAATCATCTGTCCTGGAACATCGCTGCAGGCTAGGGTCCCTTTTCAGCTGCTTCATTGATGACCTTCCCACCATCATAAGGTCAGAAGTGGGGATGTTCTTGATGAATGCACAATTTTCAGCACCATACGTGACTCATCAGATATTGAAGCAGTCATGTCCATATGCAGCAAGACCTGGACAACATTCAAGCTTGGGCTGATAAGCAAATAACATTTGTGGCACACAAGTGCCAGGCAATGGCTATATCCAATAAGAGAGAATCTAACCATCTCCTATTGACATCCAACAGCATTAACATCACTAAATCCCTCACTATCAACATTCTGGGGGTTACAATTGACCAGAAACTGAACTGGGCTAGCCATATAAATACTGTGGCTACAAGAGCAGGTCAGAAACTGGGAACACTGTAAAGAGTTTCCTGACTCCCCAAAGCCTATCCACAATCTACAAGGCATAAGTCAGGGGTGTGATGGAGTATTCTCCATTTGCCTGGATGCGTCTAGCACTCAAGAAGCTCGACATGAGATAGGACAAAGCAGCCGCTTGATTGACACCCCATCCACCACCTTCAACATTCACTTCCTCTGCCACTGATGCACAGTGGCAGCAGTGTGTACCATCTACAAGATGCACTGCAGCAAATCATCAAGGCTTCTTTGACAGCACTTTCCAAACCCACAATCTGTACCACATAGGAGGATAAGGACAGCAGATGCATGGAAACACCATCATCTGAAAGTTCCCCTCCAAGCCAATCACCATCCTAACATGAACTGCCTTGCTAACAATACTCTGGGTGTACCTACACCACATGGACTGCAGCGGTTCAAGGAGACAGTTCACCACCCCCTTCCCATGGGCAATTAGGGATGGGCAATAAATGCTGGCCTAACCAGTGATGCTCACATCCTGTGAAAGAATAAAAAAAATGTTTTCAATTCTGAAGTAACATGGGAAAACAATGACTAAATATAATATTTTTCACTGAAATGTAAAAAATGCAATACACGAGGTTAAAGTAAATTATGTAGTTTGTTCTGTGTTAGCTGAATAAGCACAGTAATTGAACTAAATTGTGGCATTAAAGGAATATTTGCCTTTCTGACACAGTCTACAATTACCCAAAGGTCTTGGGCCTTATCACACTTTGCAAAAGATACTGTTAAACAGTTTCTACTTAGGTATGACAAATAGTCATTTGCAATTTCAAGACTTCTTCCATTTGCAGTGCTCATCAACATTTTGCTAGATTTTACTCTATTATTACCTAAATATATATTTGCTCATGAATTAAATGCTACCTTTTTTCAAAGATATAGATTTTGTCATATTTGTGAATCCATAATGATCATTAAATAAAATTGCTCTAGGTGTTTTCCTCCTGTGTACTTTAATTGTTTTGTTCTCTTTTTCTTTGTGTGTTCATCCAGTTCCAGTTCCTATGCTACTTTTCTTGTTTATTTCTGCAATAACATGCATAATAGGATGGAGCGAGCCATTTAGTTCCTTGAGCCTGTTTAGTACTCAATTAGATTTTAGCTAATCTGTTTCTTAACTCCATCGATCCACTTTGTTTCCATAACCCTTCATACTTTTGCCAACAAAAGCAATAGAACTCAGTTTTCAAATTTTCAATTGACCTAACTTCAACAGCTTTTGGTGGAAAAGGCTCTAAATTTCCATTAACCTTTGTGTGGAAGGTTACCCCTGAATGGTCTCATTCTAACTTTAAGGCTTCATCCCCTTGTTCTGGACTCCAACACCAGAAAGAATACTTTCTATCAATCCCATCAAAACCTTTTGTCATCTTAAACACCTCGATTAGATCACCCCTTAATCTATTATACACAAGAAAAACAAAACTGATCAGTGCAATCTACCCTTATAATTTGACCCTTTTTGTCCCAGTATTATCCAGGTAACATTCTAAGAGAAACTGTTCTCTCCTGGTGTATCTTGAAAAGTTCCAGATAGAGTCAAAGAATGATACTTTAGTTGATAGAAAATACTATCTTGTTATCTAGTTACAGAAATGTAATTTGACTATTTTCAACTTTTTACAAGTTCAATCGTTGTTCTATCAGTTGTACGCTAATATAAGATAAAGTCAATAGTTAAGAGGTCATTACTTTTAAAATGTGTGTGTCAAGTGATCTGCAATTAGATAAAACCGAGAAAAATATAAAAGGCAGCAAGCACTTAAAAGTGTGAATTAATGAATAGAGTATGACATATGTTATTGTGGGTTTATCTCAGGATTCATTGGCTTCTTACTCTGAAGGAGATCTTGCTGGAGGCAATGGTCTTTTGTTCAAAAACATTTATTTACATGCTAACTATTTACAAAGATTAAATAAGACCAAGACATAGCTGGAGCTACTCCCTGAGATGTTTCACAATAATCTTCTCTCAGTGACTGACATCACTGTGACATAGTTCCCTATGCACATGCTCAGTGGCTATCATTAGAGTTAACCCTTTACTATACATGACACAAGAAACTTCATTTTTGATAAAGATAAAGTGCACAGAGATTTCCAATTTTAAGAGAAAAACATCCATATATAAGAAATGACAGTGCTTTTAAAAAAATGTATTTTCTTCAAGAACAAAATTGGTTTGGAAAATCATAGAGAAAATTAATTCCATGAATTCCTCTGAACTGTTCCTGCTCCACCTATCGTAACTAATGACCTTATCCAGTTTCTAAAAATTGCTATGTTCTTACATTGCAAACATATGTCAGTGACATATGTTTACTGGTGAAACATCATTTACTATTTTAAAGTCCATAGCCATGGAATAATTACAGGAAAGACAAAAGTTCTTTTAAAATACAAATTTACTTTCAGTGACTTTAGATTTAATAATTTCCCATATGGTAAAAGTTTTTTTTCTCTCTAAAGAAAGAAGCAGAATGCAAGGGCATTTACCAGCACTGGTTATGTCATACATTAGACAAACCTCACGTTGTAACACAGATAGTTTTGTCTCAAGTATCTTTACTATTAACAAACAGTGAACTTTTAAAGGCAGCTTTTCATTGAGAAGTGCTTTATAAAGGGTGTAACAATTACCTCTCTCTCCCCTGATCAAAATGGCAACCAGATGAGAATTCAGCCCCTTGAGCCTGCTCCACTATTGAATGAGATTATGACTGAACTTCTGTAACAACTGCGCTTTCCCAACCATAATCCCTTGATTTCCAGGTTTCTATCAATCTCAGCCTTGAATATATTCAATGACACAGCAGCCATAGACCTTTGGTGTAGAGAATTTCAAAGATAAACAATGTTCTGTGAAGAAATTTCTTCTCCATTGCTAAGCTAAAACTTATGATACAATGATTATTTGTACTCAAGTGTTCCCTGCAACACTTAGTCCACTTGGCTCACCTCATTCTCCAACACCAGATCCAGCAATGCTTCCTCGTTGGACCAAGACTAAACTGGTCAAGGAAGTTCTCCTGAGCACTCCTCAGAAATTCTTTGCTCGCTTGTCCCTCTAGTCTAACATTATCCCAATTGATATTTGGGGTTTGAAGTCCCGAAAATCACCACTCTATAGTTCTTGCATATCTCTGCGATTTCCCTGCAGATTTGCTACTCTATCTCTCTCACTATATGGATGCTGATGGAATAGATTCAGTCTGTGATCTCGGATATAAATATATATCATCTAACCAGGTGAATCAATTGAGGGTGTTACATGTTTATTTTTGCTCAAAAATGTAAGTATGTTTAAGAATTTCATGTATGCACCTTCATATGTTTGTGCATTCATACATCTAAGAGTTCCATTGAATCCCCAGCACGAAATACCTGAAGTTTGAACTCAGAATTAAAGGATTCAATGTGGAGAAATGACTGGTGCAAACATGATTTTCTGGTCCTATAATTCTCCTTATTTTAACAAGAAACAGCATTTTATGAATAGTGACATCTAGGGACAGAATATCAGTTCAGTACCAACTGCCATTTTTCGTCATTGTTTTCATTCTGCTCACCAATTCAGACACCTTTAATTGTTTGCATGGTGTCCAGGTGGAAGGTTGGTCATTATTTCAGTATTTGGTTACATAGCTAGTCCTAATACTGCAACTTCTATTCAACTAACCATCTCTTTCTCAAAATCCCCTTCCTTCAGATTCTCTCCTTGTTGTATTTCTGCTTCCAGTTCATCCATCATTTGCTGGATATTTGTATCAAACTGTTCCAGCTCCTTTGGAGACACCTGAAGGATAAGAAAATGTAATTATTAACTGTTATCTGCAAACACATCTGTGTCCGAATGGTCCCATTTCACAGTAAAAACTGTAGGTGACCTGCAGACTCTATTGATAATATTTAGAACATTTCAAACCACACATTCCTTATAATCACAGGTGTTTATGTCTGTACATGATTCCTGGTATAATTGAATACAGCGATTTCAGTTCAGACTCTAAAGCAGTTACTTTAAAATCATCTATTCTAGTATAATTACAAGTCATTACGATTACAGGGTCTCCCACTTAGGCTAGCAGTCAGTGCTCACAACTTCCAAGAGAGACATGCCCCCTCCCCTCCCATTTCATCAAAAATCCAAGTATGAATGATTCCATCAATCATGCAAGGTTGCAAAAAAAAGTAACCAAAGCCAAGAAACAAAGCCAGGCAAACACTATAATTTGGTTTAAGAGAACACCCTTATAACTTGGAAGCAAGACTGAACATGTTCATAAGAAAAGCTATTATTACCCATCTGATAGGCTTTTCTTCATTCGTCTAATGATACGTACCTACACAAGCTGTAAGTATATCATCCAGTGAAATATGTCCTGGGGAATTTACATGCAGAGCGCGCACATGAAAATGTCATTATTGATAGATGGCGGTTCACAAGGGAACTGATTTTCATACACAAATGCAAGTCAGTTCCAAATGTAAAACTCACTACAAAATAAAGCATTAATAGTACCAAATGGAGGAGATTTTCAGATTGGGTGATAATTATGTGGGATATTGGCTCCCAAGGCACATTACCAATTAAAATAACTCAATGTGCAGTCAAAAACTTCAGATAATCGATGGAAGGACCAGCATCTGAGCAGAAGTAGGCCAGTCAGTACTTCAAACCTTCTCCGCCATTAAATAAGACCCCCCCCACACAGTCTTTCCATATCCCTTGAAGCTCTCGGTTTCCAAAAATCTATTGATCTCTGTATTAAATGTACTCAATGGCTGAGCATACATAGCTTCTGGAACAAGGAATTCCAAATATTCACAACCCTTTTAGTGAAGACATTAATCATCTCTGTCCTACATCTCTGATTCCTTATTCAGAAACTATGACTCCCTAGTTCTTGACTCCTTCAATCATGAAGCCATCCCCTATCAAGCCCCTTAAGAAATTTATATGTTTCAATGACATCACCTCTCATTCTTCTAAATTCTGGGAATATAGCCTTAGTCTGCTCAATCTCTCCTCATAGGACACTCCTCTTGACTGCTGAAACAGAGGTGAATCTGTAATGGAGGCCAGTGATGAAGCCAAACAAGTGGCACGGCTTCCTCTAATGCTGTCACCAGCATTCTGGGCTACTCCCATATTTATATTACCAATGGCCAGTACTAATGCCACCTTATTGATTTCCACGCCTTCCTCCTCCATTGTGGTCAGGGTAGTCATGTTTGCAGCTCCATTCCCAGCTCTCTGCATTTCCCTGGAGTTTTGGCTCATTTTGACTTATGAGTGAGGGAAATGAACTGATTATTGTAGATGAACAGTGAATATTTAAGGGGGACAGCTGTAAGGAATGGGTGTGAGAGGGCAATAGGATGAGGATAAGTTGGAGTGTTATCTGTTGAGATGGAGGTTTGAGGAACAGGTTGGAGAGAAAATAATGTGTGAGACGATGTGTATCAGTCAGAGAAATACCATGCCTGAGAATGTTAGGGAGGTGAGAAAGCTAAGTGGCAGTTGCGGGACACTCAACCTGTCAGACCTCATGAGGCCATTAAACCTTTTGCAGCATTGGATCCAGTTCCTGAGCATCACACTCATGCTATTCACAATCTTTGCTACTTTCAGCCACATCTGCTGGGTGGGGCTATCTGGCTTCCTCCTCCTTTCCTCAAGGAATGGAACTTCTCTTCTTGCCCTCATTGCATTCAACATAACGTCCAGAGTTGAGTCTCAGATTTCAGGGCAGCCTTCCCACATCTTACCTCCATTCTACACCAGTTTCCTGGTTCCCACTTGTGTCTTCAATGTTCCATTCAGTGCTGCCACAGTGAGCCCCGCTGAAGTCCCTTTAAATAGAAGTCCTCGTTGTTCATTTAGGCTTGTCATTCTGCCCATACTCTCTGATTGTTTCGGGAACCCGGAAGCGGGATGATAATGTCATGGCTCAGTGGAAGAGCCTTGGCAAACCCCACTAATTACTCAAGCGATTCCCGCCCCAGAAATTATCCCATTATTTCAGTAGGGACTAAACTTGATAAAATTCTGTCCATTAACTGTCTGTTAATGCAGTGTATAAACACCTCTGTAGATATAGGAGTGAGGGGTGAACATCAAAAGCCTCTGACACAGCCTGATCTTCATCTACTAGCCATCATCATCATCCACCAAAGACTTTACATGTTTGGGCATTACAATTGGAAACATTAGCGACAGAAATGAAAGTTATGGCTGGGCGGGGGAGGTTGAAAGCTGGGGGAAATGGAGGAAAACTGACATAAATCACAGTTTTTCTTTCCCTTATATGATTGTTGTGAATAGGACTGCCTAGTAAGATATTTTCTGGAGATTTGCTGCCAGTTACCCCACTGTTGACACCTTAGACTCCTCAGAAAATGAATGTGAAAACCCAGACTAAATAAGAGACTACTTGATACATTGTGTAATCTAACCAGCTCCATTAAAGGCATAAACTCAGCTGCATTCAAGACAATAAAAGATCCCATACAAAGTGCCTGATGGAATGAGTCTGGTCCAGGGGTTTTATTAAATACAGTGTATCAAGATTGTGCGCAGCATCACTTATCTACAACATCATGACAATATTTTCATGTGTGCGCTTAGTGAGTTTTTTCCACAACACTCCGGGAATGTTGTATTTAAAAAATGGTTTTGACGTTTTACCTCTGTAGGTCAACAATAAGAAACTGACAGTGTAAGCTAAAACACTATCACAAAACCCCTGGGAATGTCACTACTGACATAATTGTATTAGTAGAGCTTGAAAGAAAGTTAAATTCTGACAACCAGACAAATATTAATTGTTAGTAAACTGGCCATGTTTGAATGCAAAGATGGGTAGAGAATACGAGAGGATGAAAAATAGAGATATATAACAAACACACAGCAAAACCAAGTAGAGACTGAGGTTAGATTCTGTGCACACAGCATCTCATCAGGGATAGCACTAAGTAAATGAATCAGAACTGCAGGCCAACTTTGAGACTGATTTTCCATCTGTGCTCTCTGGCAGAATTTGCATTGCCATGAAAATAAGTTGAAGCTTATATTAGTGATTTTTTTTTTGTCAGTATTTTAGTTGGTCTTTCTAATCACAGCAAATTCCACCTTCATTACACGAACAAACATAAAATCTATATAATCACCAACAAGTATACAATAAAGAACTTTGGGAATTGAAAATTAAACAACAAAACCACCAGAAATGAGTTTCTCCAAATTTCTTATGTAAGATAATGATTTTGTACACTGGGAACTCAACTAAATTCTACTTATGGATACATTTGGAAGCATGGAGTGTTACCAATCTGAAGCACCGATTTTTAATTAAGTCACAGATTTTTTTCACATAGCATTTTGGCAACATTGCACATGTTTAATCTGTAATTCCTTCCAAATTTGTGGACACTTCTCTTGGAAAAATTCAGCCCTATATGAATCATAAAGGGAAAGATTTTGGCATTGAGATTGAGAATTCTAATCATCACAAAACATTGTGCTTGATACATTTTGTGGCTGAGTGCAGAAATGCAGTACCGCGATTCAAACATAAAGCTTTTAGTCCTGGTTGGCCACATTTCCTACAGTAATCTACCAGCTGAAAATAGAGAGCATTTCCCTCGGATGGCAAAAATGAGTTGTATTTCAAAGTTTAAATATTCATAAAATATATATATTGTACCTATTGCAGTTCTCTTTCCAAAGTGCTACATTGTTCTCAAATGAATCACTGTAGTGTGAACACTGTAATAGGCAGTTGATACTTCTACCCAAGTGGAATGATAGCAGTTATGGGTGGGGGGGAACAGCTCAGATGAGCCATGGATAAATTTCAATATGGTATATTTAAGGGAAAGAAACAGAATGACAGCATAATATTGCTTTCCAACTCAAATGAAAAATAGTGGGATAAATGACAAATAACTTTACAGGGCGATGATGAATCTTTCAAAAAAAAAAGCAGAAATGCTCTATTCCTTTTTCTTTAAGCTGAAGTAAACAAATAAAGGGAGACGGTTCTCTCTCATTGATAAATGCCACCTTCAGCAATGGGACTTGGAAAACTGATCCTGCATGGTTTTCAGAACAACCGAGTTATTTTTCCAAATAGTAGGCCAGAAATTAGCTGACTGAATAGTGCAAAATGGTAACCAAATGAATAGAGTCTTCTTTACTATTTATAGTGCAACATATTTTCAAAACCTTAGGTCTATCCCTGTGAAAGAGCATGTCAAATTTGTAACCAGGTGACTTCTTGCCTGAGATGGGCCAGGAAAAAGAGAGGGATGCAGAGAGGAACCATAGGTTGAAGTTGAACGAATGGTTGATAAACTAGTCAGTCGGTAGGTTTCCTTCAGTCCCTGAGTCGATTTTTGTTGACTTTCTAGAAGCTTAAGCTTCACCAAAAGAAGCAAGACAGTGAGGAGATTGAGATGGGAGCACAGTATTTAGATAAATCATGTAGAAGCTGTTAAGTATATACAAAGACAGAAAGGTAAAGATATCCAGAACAAAAGCAAATACTGCTATAAAGATTAAATGGAGTATGTTGTTTGAGATTTTTTTTGCATTTAAATGAACAGTGAAAGCTATCAGTTTGTGATACAGGAACAAGTTTTCTACAAATGCAAGGCCTGACTGAAAAAGTCCATCAAGTACTTATACAATGAGAACATTTTATTGCAGGATTCTTAAGGGAATATTTCCTCCATTCTGCATTTGTAGCAAAATCATAAATATCAGTACAAATGACATACAAATAAATACTTAAAAAAGTAAATCTGTTTCATCATTTTCTCTGCTGTAAATTGAATAAAAACATACCCAAGCTATTTACATGACATTGCTATATCATGACATACTAGTTTAACTGAAATATGTGTGCGTTTTTCCTTTTAAAATACATTAGCATTACTACTCAAATAGATGAAAATTATTACCAGTATTTCCAGCACTGAAACAGGGCTTTGAACCCAACAGGTCCACATCTGTTTTTATGTGCTACATGAGCCTCCTCCCACCCTTCATTTAACCTTCCTCAATATATCCTCATACTGCTTTCTCTCTCATGTGTGTATCTAGCTTCACCTTCAAAGCATCTGTTCTAGTCACCTCAACTCCTCTTCACACTAGCAAGTTGCACATTCTAACCACCTTCTGACATTTTTTTCTGAATTCCCTTTAGTAACCATCTTTTATTTATGCCCCCTAGTTCTGATGTCCTCTGCATCTTCCCTACCAAAACATTTCATTATATGAAAGACCTCTATCAGGTTACCCCTCAGTCTTCTCTTCCCTAGGGAAAAGACCCCTAGCTTGTTCAATCTTTCTTGTTAAGTTTAGTATCATTCTCGTGAATAGTTTTTGCACCTTCTCCAGTGCCTCTATATCCTTTTTATAATAGAGCCCAGAACATTTACATTACTCCATGTGTGATCTAACCAAGCTTGACAACTTCTCTGCTTTTCAGTTCTATCCCTCTAGAAATAAATACCCCTTGCTTTGTTTGCTATTTTTATAGCCTTATTAACCAACCTTGCTGTTTTTTTGTGATCTGTGTATCTGTAAACTCAGGTTCCTCTCTTGCTCTACCCAATTAAACATTTAATTTTCTGAGGAATGTGTGGCCTCCTTATTTTTCCAACCAAAATATACCACCTTGAACTTGTGAATATTGAAATTCATTTTCCAATTACTTGTCTCTTCTTCAAGTTTATTCATATCTTTCTACATTTTATCCTCTGTATTAACTACATCTTCCAATTTGATGTTGTCCACACATTTTGAAATTGTATTTCATATTCTTGAATCCAATTTGTTTATATAAATAATGAACAACAGTGGTCTCAGCACTGAACCTTGTGGAACAGCACCTTCCAGCTTTTGCAGCCTGAGTAACTGCCCTTAACTCCTCTACTCTTTGCTTTCTGTTTTGCAGCTACTTTGCTATCCATGTTCTCAAGTTCTTCATAGCATTTTGCCACAGTACTGTTAAATAAAGTACAATTTCCATCACCAAAAGCTGACATTGGTAGGCGTATCAGATATGAGCCACACAATATCTCTACTTATTCTAAGCTAAGATCTGGACAATGTAGCCAATGAGGGCACAACCACATATGAGTATCTGTCAAGCAAGGAGTGTGATGCTCTAGTCTAAAATTACTCGAATACGTCAGGGAAGGAAAGCTCAAATAAATCTAAGGATAGGGTCTCACCTTCAGGTCTGCCTTAAAATGAACATTTTAAAAAAAAACCACTTTGCCTCTCTAAGCTGATAGTTCAAGAATTGCTGTTCTTCATCAAACTCAATTTTTTTTTGCCTAACTTCAAAACTGGAGTCTTTGAGGGCAAAAAATTCTGATCACATTTATACTCTGTTTATCAGTGCAAGTATCACAGCAGTTACTTAGAGAGCCAAGATCAGAATGTTAAGTCAATGTGTCAGAAGATGCCGTGCAGTTCATACCTGTCCAACAAAACAACAGATGCTCTTCGAACTTTCATATTTAATCACTAATGACATCCATCAACCCAAAGTCTGTTGTTTTGTAGATCTGGTGAGCAGCACTGTGCCATCATGGGACCATCCCATCATTCCTTCTACTCAGATGTTCTACTTTGCTTTAACCAACCGCTGTACCAGCTGCTAGCCCATCATACCTGCTGCTGTACCTTTTGCTGCACAGCGAGAAAGCTCTTCTGGTTTTTCAGCTCATCAGGATCCATCAGGAATGTAACTGAGGAAACAGATACTTGCTCTAGCACTGGTTGCTGAAAAGCAAGCATGTGAGGAAAAGGAAGTACAACTAAGAATTGATGCAAGAAGAAGCAGGGACCCACATATAGAGGGCACAACAAATTCACTGTTTTTACACTTCAAAAAAAAAACCTCATTCCTCAGCACACTCCACATTTTTTCAAAAAATGTAATTGCTGGATTCTGATAATTATACTTACAGCAAGTTAAAAAAAATGCACTTAAATACAATTTATTTTAAAACATATTGGCATTTAGGAGAAAATAAAGGTAGGTAGTTGTGGTACGAAATAAATATACTGCGGATGCTGGAAAGTTGAAATAGAAACAGAAAATGCTGGAAAAACTCAGCAGTTCTAACAACACCTGTGGAGAGATAAACAGTTAACATTTCAGGGTCAATGACACATATGAAATGTTAACTGTGTTTCTCTCTCCACGGATGCTGTCAGATCTGCTGAGTATTTCCATATTTTCCGTTTTCATAGATAGCTGCGATATTGAAACTTATTCCCAAATTCAACCAACCAAGGTTTAAGGTTAGTTTGTCCTTTATTTGTAATGAATATTCACCTATTTATAATTAATTTTGAAATATTTTTCTTTTGATTATAGTCAGGCTTCAGTTAAGAAAGGCCTTAAAATTAAGAATAGAAACAGAGGCATAGGTTAGGGCAACAGGAATTAGCTAAGATAAATTATATGGCTTTGCAAGTAGAAAGCAAATATCTTGAATAGTTCCCATTGGAACACAAAACATGTTCACAGGCTTTTTCCAATTTTGCTCTGAGACAAATGTCAGGGAAAAGCCTGGCAAAAATCTGGTATGGGCTTTGGGGGTTAAATTGGATAGCCCCTGGAAACAAAAAGGAAATTCACAATGCACAAACTTGTGCCTGTTGATTGCAATGCAGGAAGCTCACCACTTTATACTGCCTGCTGATTGCTGTGTGCAGCCAATGCTAACCACACTGTTCACTGGTTGCATGCATCCACAGGAGGCCTAAAATGTTCTCTCAGATCTTGAAACTAGCCTGCACATCTTAAAGGGGAGGTGCTTTGTGGCAATCTGAAATCGTGAAAAATGGGACAACATTGATACAAGTGTGCTGCAAGGTTTTTAGACACTGTTCTGGATGCACTGACGGGGGAGGTGGAAAGTGGAAAGTAGGAGAGATGTTCTGAATCCACAGGGGCCCAGGAGGCTCTCCAGTCACACACTCAAAAGACAATGGGAGCAAATAGCCATGGAGGTCACTGCCAGGAATCAAGCCCCCAGGACCTGGATACAGTGGCACAAAAAATTCAATGGACCTCTCACACGTGGTCAAAGACAGTGAATGCATTTGAAATGCCATATTCCACCACTACATCACTAACCTCAATTAACTATAATCCCATCATTTGCCTGCCAACAATCTTCATCAATCAGGCACCAGACCTCACATTCATAGCTTCATCTCATCCTCATACACTTAGCACTGCTGTATGCCTTACACCCATGTTGCACAGCTCACATGCTCTGGCAGCTATTCAACATGACAGCTAGATCATTCAGTCAGATTGCACAACATTCACTTCCCTCTCCCTTGCAGGGCAAGGTGATGCAGAACTGAAGGTAACAGGAGTTACCCAGAGGGGGACAGACACATATGCATTCCCTAACCCACATGGAGGAGACAGTGCCGGCCAACATTGGAATGACAATTAGTGAGCCCACAGCTAGCAACAGGGCTGAATGAGCTTAGGATAACAGCATCCTCAAACCTCATCCTCCTCCTCACAATCCACTTCCTCCTTATCCCACAATATCTTCTGATTTACAACCTGAAGGTTGTATGTGAATGGGCCTCTTACTTTCCCTTTTCCCCACAACCATCTCCTCACCATAACTTTACTCTTGTGCCTGTCTCCTTTCAGATCACCAAGAACTTCAAACTGGTCAGGCAATGGAGGAACAGCAAGAAGGCACTGATAATGAAAGCACTGTCACTCGATTTCACAGTCACAGCTGCCAGCTCAAATACTGACTGCCCATAACTTAGAGGATGGCATTGAGATGGGGTCTGTAAATGCTGAGATGTTGGGCAAAAGCAGCCTATAGCCAGGATAGAGGGCAAGGATATTGCATATGTCAATTCAACGGAAGGTGAAGTCGCTTAAGTTCTGCTGCAGAGGACTCAGATGAGGACTTCAATGGCACAAACTGCAGAAGACAGCTGATAGATATACATAATGAAATGGTTGGTGCTTAGGGGGCATCAGCCAAAAAGCCTACAGTCAATGTCAAGGAGCAGGGTAGAGTTCAGCACCAACTTGGTACACAGTTTTGCGTAAATCTTACAACGTATACTTTCTAGTGTCAAACAGATGGCCCGATCCATCGAATCCATGTGGAACTCAGCATGGTGCAGCACCGAATGGCTGATGTCTCAATTTCCATTGTGGCACAAGGAATGTTGACATTTATTACAAGGGGAATCAAATATAAAAGTAGGGAAGTGTTGCTACAGATGCACAGAGCTTTGGTGAGGCCACACCTAGAGTACTGTGTACAGTTTTGGTTTCCTTACTTAACAAAGGATATAATTGCATTAAAAGCAGTTGAGAGAAGCTTCGCTTGACCGATTCCTGGGATGAAGAGCTTGTATTATGAGGAAAGGTTGAGCAGGTTGGGCCTATACCTGTTGGAATTTAGAATATGGAGAATCTTACCGAATCTTATTGAAACATATAAGATCCTGGTGGGACTTGACAGGGTGGATACTGAGAGGATGTTTCCACTTGTGAGAAAGACTAGAACTATGGGAATAGAACAGTTTAAAAATTAGGGGTCTTCCATTTAAGACTGAGATGAGGAGAATTTTCTCTCTAACAGGGTCATTAGTCTGTGGAACTCTCTTCCCCAGGGAGTAGTGGAGGCTGGGCCACTGAATATATTAAAGGTTGAATTAGACTTTTGATCGACAAGTGAGTCGAGAGTCATGGGGAACAGACAGGAACATGGAGTTGAAGCCTCAATCAGATCAGCTATTGTTTTATTGAATGGCACAGCAAGCTTGAGGGGACAAATGGCCAACTCCTGCTCCTAATGTTTGTGTTCTTGTGTCAGCAGCTTCCACCAGAAGCCTGAGTGTTGTACTGGAAGCTCAGGCTGAAATGATGAAAGGTGAACTTGCTGCCATCATGGATGTGGACACCAGTGTTCAAAGGGATTTGCAGCCCATCATAGCAGTCCAGCAACGTCTTCTAATAGATTCCTAGGATTTCTGAGACACTGCCCCAGTGGCTGCATGGAGTACAAACCTGATGACCCTTTCAAGATGACGGCATTTGTCCTACCATCACTGCCACTCTGCAAGCAATCTTGTTGTTACCTGTCAGCCAGCCAACCCAGAATAAGGCTACTACTCATATTGAGGTGGTGCAGTCTACATCCAGGTCTTCTAGGCCTATGATGACTCAATATTGTCCTGCAAAACCATTTGCAATCTCCCCCACTGAAAGTCAGAGTCTTCCAGCAGCTATTGCGCAGCAGCACTAAGCCAGGCAAAGGCAAAGGCAAACAGAAAACAGGCACTAAGAGTGATTAGTTCACATTTGCATCCAATATGACATGATTCTATTTATACATTTTTGGAATGTTTATTTTGTGGCTGTTTTTCTTTTGCACTGTGGCCAAGATGACAATGTGTTGTTCAGTGACAGAGGAAAGGTAAGGAATGGGAATGTTAGTGAATGGAAAATTGGGGTTGTGGTGCAGCCCAGGCAGAATAGGGCTATGTTAGTTGCCTCCTCCTTCCTCTTCTTGCATCTTATCCTGCTCTGTTTGGTTTTTGGTTATTCTTCTAGTCATGCTCCATTCCAAGGGAAGGCCTATTAGTGCACGAATGTCACTACCCATTGGTTTGTAAAGAAGCCTTATGGTCAGCAAAATGTCAATCAGCACTTACTACACCATTCTATGTTGACATTTGTTACTTTTAAACAATTATAGAAAGTACCAAACACCTGTAGAATTGCACCTACAGCCAGAAGGAATCAATCAGTAACTAACCCCCAAGAAACTGATGATCTCTTTAGATAGTATTACTGGGTGGGGTGGGGGGGGTGGGGTGGGGGAGGCGATGGCATTAGGGCACATGCGGAGGTCTTTCTTGCTGTTTACACATGTTCGGCCATATGAGGTTAAGAGAGGGCATCAGCTCCAGCATTGAGTTTTGAAATGGCACTGCTGGCATCTAATCAACATTGCAGCCTGATTGACATCTGGTGAGCATTAACTCTGCATATGCTAACACCTTTACCAATATGACACCCAGCACAATTTGCAGCAAAAGTGTGCACACGCACATCGGATGCCAGTTTGGTCCCCCAAGAGCACCTGAACAACGAGCAGTACTGAGCCAAATTTCAGGCCCCCATGCCTGATTCCACCCCCACCACCACTAAAGAAACGTATGAACATACGAAAGAGGAGCAAAAGTCGGCCATTCGGCCCCTCAAGCCTGTTGAGGATATCTACCTTATTAATTAAATGGAATCACAGATTATACAGCATAACAACAGCCCAACTGGACCATGTTGGTGTTTATACTCTACTCCTCCTCCAAAAGCCCTAACCATTAAAAACAGATTTTCACTTTAATGTTGTTTGCGGAATTTTGATACCTACAGAACTGATGGTGATTTTTTTCCAACAACAGTCACCACACTTTGAAGTAATTCATTGTATGTGAATGGCTTTGTGAAGTGATCATGTGCTATATAATTATGAATCTTTCTTTCAGCTTTTCCTCCCTGTAGTTTATCTTCATTCCTACTCTTTTCAACCTTGTTTTTATCCTGCATTGTGGCGCTTGGGTCCTCAAATTGATCTCTCAATAAATAATCTCCAATAAATAACAGTGAACTTGTGGCAGTGAATACTGTGGCAAATCATAAATATTACATACATTTTTTAAAGACAGGGGTTTTTTTTAGAAATAAAGATTGTAAACATTTGAACCAGAATACCAACTCTTAACAAATTAACACACTGGCTACATGATAAAAATGTTCAGATTTTATTTTGTTTTGTGATTGTTGCATACATCAAGTGGAAAAAACAGTTAGTAGCTGAAAATGACATCTTAGGAATAATGTTAGCAATAAAACTGAGTGCAATGTACTTATAAATGTTGCAATGACCATGTGACATTAATGAAATCGTACACCTGAGAACAGCAATTGCATTTCTGCACAACAGCCAGAAACAGGGCTGAATGTTCAACTCAAATAACAACGAGAACCAGGTGAAGACATTTCCAGCCCTCACAATCTGAAAGTTTATGTCCCATGTAGAAATCCTCAAACACCATGCCAAATTTAAGATGATTCCAGTGAAATAATCACAAGAGTTTTTTTTTAACAACTGCTCATCCACACTATGCATGGGTTAATGAAATAGTCAGAGATTTGACAATCTTTATCCTGCACAGGTTAATGGGAAATATTTCAGCAGTGATGTAAAAAATGTGGGTTTATGAAGATGTGTACTAAAGCGCAGACTAGTCTTAAGCTGTTATTTGTGTTTGTGGTTATTTATAGAATATTAGACTGTCCATGTGACAATATGTAATGATTAAAGCTCCCAAATTATACTGAGATATTTTCAGATGAATATTTGACTCATTTGTTTGAAACTATCTCCCCTCTAGTTCAGTGGAGGCTGTTTAATATAAATGGGTTAATATGGGAAATACTGAAAAGGATTTCTGATAAACTCATTATACTAAATTCCCACAGCATAACTCAGAACACATTTTTACATGGCAAAAAAGTGATCTGCAATTAAATTTGTCAAGTTTAGTAAATTAGAAAGTGTACACTCAATAAATAGAGGATTATTTTATTGTTGCATGAAGATCTTCTTAATAATCTAGTTAAAATTTAGTATTCAAAAGAACAATTGCAGACTCAACTCTATCTGATATGAAAATGCATTTGATCTGCTCTATGGACAGCTCAACCTACCTTGCCAGTTTTTATTCTGTGTGAGATGGCATCAAACCTCTGATTAAGCTCTGACAGCTTAGGTTCCACTACCTCCCTGCAGTGATCTCCACGGTTTGTCATCAGCTCCAAGGCCTGGTCACGCACAGCATCCACCTTTAGTCTCATATCATTGAGTTCAGACTTCAGACGCTGCAGCCAATGAGCAAGATACACATAGCTTAAAATTGGAGATAGAAATAAATACACAAAACAGGAACAAGCATTTTAAGGACACAGAAAGGATGAAAACAAAGGAAAGAAATGACTGCATAATATTGATAAGTCTGAGATAGACTAGATTATTCATATTAACTGTTTGTCCAATTTTAGAATAAAGGAGAATCCTGCTATGGTCCGATTATAGTTTGAAACTGATATCTGCTTAGCAAAATGTCAAAAGTGTCGTGTTTTATTGCCAATTCCACATAGCTCTCCAGCCAGAGAAAATGGAGCAATAATCTGTGTATGGAGCTCTGATTGATGTCTTTTAGCAAAGAATCAACAGCATATGAGAAAGATTAAAAATAAGGGTAAAAACAATTTTTTAAGAACAAACATCACTTCTTACTGGTTAGGTCTACTGCAGCCAGTGTGAAACTAGCATAATGGGAGATTGCCTAAATATCTGGAATGAGCAGGTTGTCTTATCAGGATAGGTTGGACAGGCTGGGCTTGTTTCCACTCGAGTTTAGAAGAGTGAGGGGTGTCTTGATTGAAGTATATAAGATCCTGAATGGTCTTAACAAAGTGGATGTGGAGATGATGTTTCCTCCTGTGGGTGAGTCCAGAACTAGGGGGCACTGTTTTAAAATTAGTGGTCACCCTCATGGGACATAAATGAGGGGATTTTTTTTCTCTCAGAGGGTTGTGCAGCTTTGGAACTCTCTGCCTCAGAAGGTGGTGAAGGCGGGGTCACTGAATATTTTTAAGGCAGAGGTAGATAGATTCTTGTTTGGGAAGGGAATCAAAGGTTATCAGGGGTGTATGGGAATGTGGAACTCCAAACTACAAACAGATCAGCCATGATCTTATTGAATGGCGGAGCAGGCTTGTGGTGCTGAATGGACTACTTTCCTATTTCTTATGTTCATGCATATGTTGGGACTTCACACCAGAGTGACGGAGATAGATTTGTTTTCACCACTTGGCAATGCTGATAACCTACCCTTTATAGAATCATCCAATTTTCATTCCATTGATATCATAAGTTCTGGAGATCTACCCAGGAGGTGAAAACAAAAATCAACGCCAAAGTTGAGCTTCTGTGATGCTAACTGCGTTCGACTGGCTTTTAACCGTAATTTATTAACAATATCTTGACCTTCTCAGCTATGTACAAAATTCCCAGTGAAATTCCAAAATATTTTAAATAATTTAATAAAGGAAAATTGATGTCAAAACTGCTGCAATATATTTTTTTAAGTTGATTTCCTTTTCTTTCTACTTGCTATCTTGCCAAGACTTATATTACCTTTATAAATTAGGAAATTAGGCTTTTTAAAAAAAGGAAACAAATTCATTCAGAGGATGTGGATTTCACTGACAAGGCCAGCATTTATTTCCCATCCATCATTACCCTTGAGAAGGAGATGATGAGCTTCATTCTTGAAGAGTGCTGTCCATTTGTAGCAGCTTTGATACAACTTTATAGTTTGTTTGGCCATTTCAAAAGGGCAGTTAGGAATTCAACCATATTGCTGCCTGGAGTCAAATATAGGCACAGACCAGATAAGGTTTCCTTTCACTTATATATTTAGTAAACCAGTGGGATCTTACAAAATTCTGGCAGTTTCATGATCACTGCTACTGACGCTAACTTTATATTCCAGATTTACTGAATTAACTGTGCTAGGATTTGAATCTATGTCTCTGAATCATTAGTCCAGGTCTCAGGATTACTAATCCAGTGGCATTAGCACTTTGCTATCATATCTGACTTTATGTCATACTTGAGACATCGTTGTTCATTCATTCAACAGTAATGCAACATTGTTTTTCATCCTTAATATCTGATATAATATTTGTTGTTTAATCTATAATAATTTTGTGATCTTCTTTCCCCAATAAATTGACTGTTAGAAATGACTTCATTCTTGAAACATAAGAAAATAAGAACATAAGGAATAGGAGCAGGAGTAGACCACGTGGTCCATCATGCCGACTCTGCCGTTCAAGACAACCATGGCTGATCTTGGGCTTCAAGTCCATTTCCCACCTGCTCCCCATATCTCTTAATTCCCTCAGAGACCAAAAATCTGTCCTTTCCAGCCTTAAATGTATTCAATGATGGAGCTTCTACAACCATGTGGGATAGAGAATTCCAAAGATTCACAACCCTTTGGGTGAAGCAATTTCTCAGCATCTCAGTCCTAAATGATTGGCCCTTTACCTTGAGACTGTGCCCCCATGTTTTAGATTCCCCAATCAATGGAAACAATCTCTCTGCATCCACCCTATCAAGTCCCTTCATAATTTCATAAACATCAATGAGATCACCTCTCTTTCTTCTAAACTCCAGAGAATATAAGCCTAATTTACTCAACCTCTCATCACAGGGCAATCCACTCATCCCAGGTACAAATTTAGTGAACCTTTGCTGTACCACGTCCAATGCATAATATCCTTTCTTAAATGTGGAAACCAAAACTGCACACAGTACTGCAGGTGTAGTTTCATCAAAACCCTGTACAACTGTGGCAAAACTTCTTTATTCTTGTACTTCAATCCCTTTGCCATAAAGGTCAACATGCCATTTTCCTTTTAATTATTTGCTGCACCTACATGTTAACTTTCTGCATCCTCATACAAGCACTCGCAAATCTCTTTGAACATCAACATCTAAAAGTTTCTCACCTTTTAAAAAATATTCTGCTTTTTTATTTCTTAGGACCAAAGTGAATAACTTCACACTTCCCTACGCTATACCCCATCTGCCATCTTGTTGCCCACTCACCTAACCTGTCCATATCGCTTTGCAACCTCCCTGTGTCCTCCCCACAGCTTACCTAGCTTGGTATCATCAGCAAACTTAGCTACATTACTCTCTGTCTCTTCATCTAAGTCAGTAACATAGATTGTAAACAGTTGAGGCCCTGCACTGATTCTTGCAGCACTTCATTATTCACTGCCTGCCAACTTGAAAAAGCCCCATTTAAGCCCATGCTCTGTTTTCTTTCTGTTAACCGATCCTCTAGCCTTGCCAATATATTACTCCCAACTCCATTACCTTACCAATTAACCTTTTGTGTGGCACTTTATCGAATGCCTTTTGGAAATCCAAGTATACTACATCTACTGGTTCCCCTAAATCTACTAGTTACATCCTCAAAAAAACTCTAATAAATTTGTCAAATAGGATTTTGCTTTAGTAAAACCATGTTGATTTGTTCTTATCATACTATGCTTTTCTAAGTGCATTGTTAAGATTTATTTAGTAATAGATTCCAGCATTTTCCCAACAACTGATGTTAGGCTAACTGGCCTGTAGTTCACTGTTTTCTCTCTCCCTCTTTCTTGAAAAGTGGTGTGACATTTGCCAACTTCCAGTCTCATGGGACCCTTCCCAAATCTAAGGAACTTTTGAAAATCATAGCTGACACATCCACTATCTCTGCAGCTATCCCTTTTATAACCCTATGTTGTAGGCCATCAGGTCCTGGGGATTTGTTGGATTTTCATCCCTTAAATTCTCCAATACATTATCTCTGCTGATATTAATTTTCTCACTTTTTAGCCACTAGGTTATCATCTATTTCTAGTATGGGACTTGTGTCTTTTACCGTGAAAACAGACACAAACTATTAGTTCAATGTTTTTATTGTATTAGTTCAATGCCTTTGCCATTTCCTCATTCCCCATGATAATCTCTCTTCCTCTGCTTCAAAGGGACCAATGTTTACTTTAACTATTCCTTCTTTTCATATATTTAGAAAATCTTTTACAATCTGCTTTTATGCTCCTGGCTAGTTTACTCTCATTTTATTTTTTTCCCTTATCATCAACTTTTTGTTGACCCTTTGCTGGTTTCTAAGACACTCCAAATCTGTAGACTTGCTACTGTTTTTTTTCAATAGACTGTTATTAACTAGACTAGAATATAAACTGAATAAATTCTTTAATTGCTTGATACAAAAACATGAATCATTCTAGTATCCTTCATGAATGATTAGATTTTATATGCTCATAAAATAGGCTTTCATCACCTACTTCACTAGTACTATGCTACAAAACACCTTCAATACAATGAGACTATGGAAAAAAAAGTATGTTTTGGTCTTTGGGAGGGGAGTGGAATACAAACCAATACTTATTGTTAAGTAGTACAATAAAGGATAGTGGGAATGGGTCATCAGAGCCAATCATTTATCACCTGATGTGACTTCAGTCAGCTTGCATATCCAGGTGTCGAAAGTAGCATGGTTTAAAACCGAAAGGATGTTAGAACTAAAATCACTGCGCACATTCACAATCAGAAATCAAGTTCTAAAGATGAATGGGAACATACTTAATAACTTGGTTAGAAAGGATCAATAACACAACATTTTAAATCTTGAAGTTATTGCTTGTTACCTTCAACACTTCCTCCTTCTGTCCAACCTTCTGTTTCTCAGATTCATCTAATAAGATTTCAGCACGATACATCCAGGCTGTGATGTGAGCAACATTCTGGTCAAAGTTTTCCATTTGTTTCTGGTATTCCTATATTACAATTGAATATGAATAAGTTGTTTTTGGATTTTTTTTTGAGTCTGTATAATGCTCAATATTTAGGCTTTTTTTTAACCTTCCCCTCTTTTATTCCCCCCAATCTACTAGCAACTTCTTGGCTAAAATTAGGGGCATGTGACCTGCTCCCAGATTTCTGCTGATGCTGACCTTGAGTCAGTCACTTAAAGTATACCACAGTGGCCAACATTCATGGGCAGCCATAGGTATATGGTGACCTAGAGGAAAGCTCCTTCTTTATCAGATGTGCTTCTGGGATTTTTACCAGTGGTTTGGGATTGCATTCTGCAATTCCATGGGCAAGATTTCTACCTGGTCGGGCGGCCACGCCCAGCATCAGTCACGAAACTGACCGCCGCCCGCGATCACACCCCGACCGCGATTTCACGCTGGCTAGCCAATTCACGGCCAGCCAGTGTGAAACACACGCAGCAATGCTTAGCGCTGCCGGGATGGGGGGAGGGGAGGAAGGCGAGCATGGAAGTCTGTGCATGCACACGGGTGCGCTCCGTGAAAGCTGCCTTCTCTGAAGAATTTTAAAAACGCAAATAAAGAATTTAAAAATGTTAAAAACATGGCCCCTCATGTGACTGTCACATTAGTAGGGACATGTTAAAAAGGAGTTCTAAAAGTTTTTTTTAAAATTACTGGTCGAAACCTCATCCTGCCCATGGATGAGGTTTTGCAAAAAGTGCAAAGGCTGCTTGGCCTATTTGCCCACCTGCCAATCGAATGGTTAGATATGCAGCAAAAAATCTGATTTAATTAATTGATTAAAGGCCTTAATAGGCCTCTTAATTGTCAATAGGCACGCTGCCACTTCTTGCGCGTGCCTGCCAAGCAAAATATCGCGAGAGTGTGCGATGGCATCAGGACGTCCGCCCAGTGTCATCGCATACTATTTTACTCTTGTTCATGTCAGGTGCGCCCCTGCTCGATGAGGGAAAAATTCTGCCCCATATGTTTGTCACTAGTTCAACTGGTTTGTAATAACTAAGTGAATCAAATTTCACCTTCATTTTAGTCTAATTGTCTGATCTGAGATGTTTACTGATGTTTAGGGGATCGTACCCAGCAGTTTCATCAATTTCGCAGTGTAAATCACAAATTAGTAGCCTCAGTTAATGACTCTTGATTCTCTACACAAGCCACTCAAGATTGAAGAGCTGCCACATGGGCAATTATGAGTCTGAATCTGCATTCCTCTACTCCTTGGCATACAGCATTGATTCTCCGAAATGCCACTTTTGTCATGCCATCTTATAATTTACATTTTAAATGGCCATCAGCCCTCTTATTAAAATATCATATCCATCATCACGACATTATTTTAGGGCTGCAAAGAATTTCGGCTACAATCTTCAGGATCAATTAGCACAAAGCATTTGGAAACAGAAGAGATTCAAGATCAATTATTAAAAACCTCAATCATTTTTAAGTGAGTAAAAATAATTAGATGGGCTACATATTTTACAAAGCAAGACTGTTAATGAGATACAATGATAATTCCTCCACAGGGAATTCGGCAATAGGTTATTACACCACACATCAAGGGCTTTACACACAGCATGCTTCCATTTATCTGGCTTCCAACACTATGAATGGCTGATGACCCGAAGCTTTATTTAACTTCTGGCCAATAATTTCTGCCTGTCCAAGTATGCTATAAAGATATTTATAGGGCTCTGCAGTCAAGACAATTGTCAAGTGAAACAGATAAAAATCAAGCAATCATAGCAATTCCACTCTTTTTCTTTAAATGGCTAATGGACATATTTTCCTCCAGATGTTAAATTGAAAGAAAACTATGAATAAACACGCGAGGAATCTGGCAGAATGCAGGAGCAGGCTTTTCATCCATTTGGACTGTTACATTTAGCCTTGCTCATAACTTAAGCGATTCAAGACAAATCTAAGGTTTTTTTTCTGGCTTGCTAAGAACTGTTAAGGTCTAAGTGAGAGTCTTTCCTGAGAAGATCATGCAGAATTCCATGGAGTAGGAAGTTGAGGGTGTAAATGATATTCACATGTCAAGGATATTCAACATTTAGGAAGGACAGACAAAAAGAAAAAGGGTGTGGTGTTGCACTGATAATAAGGAACGGGATCAGTACATTAGTCAGGGAGGATCTCAGATTGGAAGAACAAGATGTGGAATCTGTTTGGGTGGAGTTAAAAGACAGCAAACATTGGTAGGAGTTGTTTATAGGCTACCAAACAGTAATGGTAGTGTGATATTAATCAGGAGATTAGAGAAGCATGTAACATGGATAATAAAGTATCCATAGGTTTCTTCAAACTGCATATAGACTGGGTAAACCTAATGAGCACTAATGCTTTGGAGGACCAGTTTCTGGAGTGCTGTAGCCATGGTTTTCTAGAGCAGTATGTTGAGGAACCAATGAGAGAACATGCTAGTTTAGATCTAGTTTTATGTAACAATAAAGGGCTAATTAATAATCTTGTTGTAAGAGGGGTGCGTGACCTTAATATGATAGAATTTTACATTATATTTGAAAATGAGGTACTTCAATCTGAAGCCAGGGTGTGAAATTTCAACAAAGGAAATTATGATGGTATGAGGGGCAAACTGGCTGAGGTGGATTGGGAAAATACATTAAAAGATATGACAATACATAGACAATGGATAGTCTTTAAAGAATTATTACATAGTTTACAGCAACTATACATTCCTTCAAGGCACAAAAAGTCAGTCAATCAAATGTGGCTAACAAAGGAAGTTAAAGATTGCATAAGATTAAAAGGAAAGGCCTATGAAGTTGTCAGAAATAGAGGATTGGGAGCATTTTAGAATAAGCAAAGAAGGACCAAGAAACTGATAAAGAAAGGGAGAATAGAATATGAATGTAAACTAGCAAAAAAAATTAAAAAACTAACTGTAAAAGCTTCTATAGGCATGTAAAATGGAAACATTTGGCTAAGACAAATGTGGGTCGATTATAGGCAGAGTCAGGAGAATTTATAATCGGGAACTGGCAGAGAAGCTAAATGATTAGTTTGCGTCTGTCTTCACTGAAGAAGATACAAGAAATCTCCCAGAATTAGAGATCCGAGGGACTAGGGAGAATGAGGAATTGAAGGAAATTAATATTAGTAAGAAGGCTGTACAGGAGAGATTAATGGAACTGAAGGCTGATAAGTCTCGGGACCTGATATTCTACATCCCAGAGTGTTGAAAGAGGTAGCTATGGAGATAATGGATGCACTGGCGGTCATCTTCCAAAATTCTATTGATTTTGGAAAAGTTCCTGCATATTGGAAGGTAGCAAATGTCACCCCACTATTTAAGAAGAGAGGGAGAGAGAAAACAGGGAACTACAGACCTGTTAGTCTTACATTAGTAGGGAAAATGCTAGAATCTATCCTAAATAAAATTTTCCAAGTTCGGGGATGACACAAACCTAGATGGGAAGATGTGTTGTGAGGAAGATACAAAGCGGCTTCAAGGGGATTTGGACAGACTTAGCGAATGGGCAAGAACATGGCAGATGGAATATAATATGGAAAAATGTGACGTTGTCCACTTTGATAGGAGGAACAGATGTGCAGAGTGTTTCTTAAATGTTAAGAGGTTAGAAAATGTAGATGGATAAAGGGACCTGGGTGTCCTTGTCAATAAGTCACTGTAAGCTAACATGCAGTTGCAGCAAGCAATTAGGAAGGCTAATGGTATGTTAACTTTTATCGCAACAGGATTTGAATAAAGGAGCAGCAAAGTCTTGCTTCAATTGGATAGAAGCTTGGTTAGACGGCACCTGGAGTACTGTGTGCAGTTTTGGTCCCCTTACCTTAGGAAGGATATTATTGCCAGAGAACGAGTGCAATCAAGGTTCACCAAATTCGTTCCTGGGATGGGGGGACTGTCCTATGAAGAGGGATTGGGGAAACTGGGCCTGTATTCTCTCAAGTTTTGAAGAATAAGAGATTATCTCATTGAAACCTACAAAATACTTAATAGGATAGTCAGGGTAGATGCAGGTAAGATGTTTCCCCTGCCTGGGGAGTATATAACAAGGGGACATAATTTCAAATTAAGTGGGAAGTCACTTAAGATCAAGGTGAGGGATTTTTTTTTACTCAGAGTGTTGTGAAGTTTTGGAAATCTCTACTCCAGAGGGCTGTGGAACTCACTCATTGAGTATGCTTAAAGTAGAGATCGACAGATTCCTAAATATCAATGACATAAAGGGATGTGGGGAGAGTCTGGAAAAAAAGCATTGAAATGGATGATCAGCCATGATCGTATTGAATGGTGGAGCAGGATCTATGGGATGAATGGCCTACTCCTGCTCCAATGTTTGTGTGTGCACTGGTTGAGAAAAGGCAGCGAGTGGAAGGAAAACCTGAACCAGATGGGTGGATGACCATTGTTCGCTGCCATCTGGAAAAAAAAACTGCTACCAGGGAAGGTGTTCTGTTTCCTTATCAAACTGACAACTGATTTCCACAAAGAAAATTACTGCTCAATGGCTCAGACATGCTCCAGGTAAGGGCAGGAATACATAACACACAGTGACAATGGCTTTTCTTGCTCTTTTAGATCTTGGAGTGCCACTGGATTCTTCAAAGGAATTCTCAATGTGACTCATTGTTTTCCTGCAAATGAAATAGCAGCTCGAAGGAATTTGACATCAATGAAAACTTTCTATTTCCACAAGATACTGGGCAGCAAGGTTTTACGGTGTAGGCTGCTACATCAGGATTTTTCCAAGGGACAGATTGAGAGCCAAATAAAAGCTTGGAAACAACAAAGGAATAAAGCTTACATATAAAGTATTCATGCACTTCTCATAGCAAGTCACTTTCTAAAGAAATACTGTGTGCAGTTTTCGTCTCCACATTGAAGGAAGGATATACTTATATTGAAAGTGGTACAGCGAAGGTTCACTAAATTGGTCTCTGGGATGGTATTGTCCTAGGATGAGAGGCTGAGTAAATTGGGCCTATATTCTCGGGAATTCAGAAGACTGGGAGACAATCTCACTGAAATGTACAAGGTTTTGAAGGGGCTTCATAGGATAGGCACTGAGAGGCTGTTTCCACTGGTCATGGAACCTAAAACATATGGACACAGTCTCAGGATAAGGGGATGATCTTTTAGAGCTGAGTTGAGGAGAAATTGCTTCATTCAAAGGGTTGTGAAACTTTGGAATTCTCTGCCCGAGACATGGATGCTCCATTGTTGACTATATTTAAGGCTGGGGTGGACATATTTTTGGTTTCTCAGGGAATCAAGGGATATAGGCAGCAATTGGGAAAGTAGAGTTGAAGCCCAAGATCAGCCATGATCATGCTGAATGGTGGAGAAGGCTTGGCAGGCCATATAGTCTACTCCTGCTCCTATTTCTTGTGTTCTTGTGTTATTGAAATGCAAGCAGTAGTATTAATGCCACAGCGGCGTACTTGTAGCTCCAACCCACATTCTACTGAATACACCTCTCTGGTATATCTTGAGTTCTGAAAATTCCTGGCCAAGAAGTCCAGGGACCCAAGGTTAATAACTTTTTAAATAACATTTATCAATGACAAGACATTGTCTTGAAAATCATGTATTTGGTTGACACCAGATGTTGACTTTCTAATATTCTATGCAATAGCATGAAACACAAAGGTTTGCTCGAGCAGTGGGAGTTCAGAGAGAAAGAGCCCATAAAGCAGTGTGGAGTTCAGCAAGAGAGAGAGGAAGAAAGAGAGAGCCCATAAACCAACACAGAGTTCAGGGAGAGAGGGAGTCCTTAAAGCAGTGGGAGTTCAGAGAGAGAGAGAGAGAGAGAGAGCCCATAAAGCAGCAGGAGTTCAGAGAGAGAGACCCTAAGGCAGCATAGAGTTCAGGGAGAGAGAGCACCCATAAATCAATGCAGAGTAAAGAGAGAGAGAGCCCATAAAGCAGCAGGAGTTCTGAGAGAGAGCGCCTATAAATCAATGCAGAGTTAAGAGAGAGAGAGAGAGCCCATAAAGCAATGCAGAGTTGAGAGAGAGAGAGAGCCTGTAAAGCAGTGGGAGTTGAGAGAGAGAGAGCCAATAAAGCAGCACGGAGTTCACAGAGAGAGACAGAGAGCCAATGAAGCAGTGCAGAGTTAACGGAGAGAGAAAGGGAGCCCATAAAGCAGCATGGAGGTCGGAGAGAGAGAGAGAGAGCCCCTAAAGCAGCACAGAGATCAGAGAGAGAGCCCGTAAAACAGCTCAGAGTTCAGTGAGAGAGCCCATGAAGCAGCATGGAGTCCAGACAGAGAGATAGAGAGAGCCCATGAAGCAGCATGGAGTTCAGAGAGAGAGAGCCCCTAAAGCAGCACAGAGATCAGAGAGAGAGCCCATAAAGCAGCATGGAGTTCAGAGAGAGAGAGAGCCCATAAAGTAACAATGAGCTCAGAGAGAGCCCTTAAAGCAGCACAGAGATCAGAGAGAGAGCTCATAATGTAACAAGGAGCTCAGAGAGAGATAAAGAGAACCCATAAAGCATTGGGAGTTCAGAGGGGGAGAGAGAGAGAGAGAGAGAGAGTCTGTAAAGCAGTAGGGGTTCAGAGAGAGAGAGCCCATAAAGCAGCTCAGAGTTGAGAGAGAGAGCCCGTAAAGCAGTGGGAGTTCAGAGAGAGCCCATAAAGCAGCTCAAAGTTGAGAGAGACCATGAAGCACTACACGCCCAGCTTGAAGAAACTTAATAAAAACAACAATTGTGACATCACAAGAAACTAGTAAATTGATTGGCCAGTAAGTGGCTGATGTGAGGGACAGTGTGTTAATGGCCAAATTAGGGCATTGGAGTTAAGGTCTATAACAATAAGTAAAAAGATCAATAAGTAAAAAGAATTACAACTTTAAAATGCAATAAATAAAATAAATTAATTAAAATAAATACCTAAAACATATTCTGTGTAATTATAGCCTTTAGTTATAGGTGGTATAGCATTTAATAAGTGCAGTAAATTGTGGTATACATTGGAATTATTCTAAGTTAATTAGAAAATAATTAAGTTAACTAAATTACTTAAATAACAATGGCAATTGTGTTGCAGCTCTGGAACACGGAAGCTCCTGGATATGAAGGTGATCTGCAGAAAGCATAAGCAGATTGAGCAATTCTGAATCAGGATTATTGATCTGGAAGTCAAACTGCAGACACTGCGCAACATCAGGGAGGGGGAGAAATATTTGGATAGTTTGTTCCAGAAGGCGGTCAGACCGCTTAGAATAGGGTTGTCTGTTTTGGCCAGCAGTGAGGGACAGGAAGGTGTGACTGTGAGTGGAGCAGTTAAAGCAGACAGTTGTGGAGGAGCCTCAGACTGCAATTGCCAAACAGGTTTGAGGTGCTTACAACCTGTATGGACGAAAGCAAAGCCCACAGGATGGATGAGCAGACTGGCCATGGCACTATGGTACAGGAAGTCAGTCAAGCAGGGGGAGCACAAAAGCATGTAGTGATAGTATGGGACAATATACTGAGGGAGATGGACACTGTTCTCTGCAACAGTAAGTGAGAGTCCAGAAGGCTGTTTTGCCTGCCCAGTGACAGGGTTCAGGATATCTGCTTAGGGCTGGAGAGGAACTTCTAGTAGGATGGGGAGGATCCAGTAGTTGTGGTCCATGTAAGTACCAATGACATAGGCAGGACAAGGAAAGAAGTTCTGCATAATCATTATGAGGAGCAAGGCACCAAATTACGAAGCAGAAACCCAAAGGTAATAATCTCCGGGCAAATTGGCATAGAACAAATGAACAAATGACTGGTGTGGGAGAAGTGGGTTCTGGTTTGTGGGGCACTGAAACCAGTCCTGAGGAAAGTGGGGGCTGTACTGATGGGACAGTCTATACCCGAACTGTGCTGAGACCAGTGTTCTAGCAAGCCGCATAATTAGGGAAGTAAAGAGGGTTTTAAACTAAATGGTGGGAGCAAAGGATCAAATTTGGGAAGATGAGATATATCAAAAAGTAGTGACAAGGCAAGAGAGAAAGGTATTAATATGAGAAATGATAAACAGACCATGACAGGAAGGGAGAGAGAGAGTGCAAAGCTAAGAGTACATCAGCAGGTAAGGCTAGAGGTAACAAAAATAATAAAAGGACAAAACTTAAGGCTCTGTATCTGAATGCACATGGCATTTGAAACAAAACAGATGAACTGATAGTGCAAATACAGATAAATAAGTATGATCTGATAGCCATTACAAAGACATGGCTTCAGGATGACATAGGTTGGGACCTGAACATTGTGACATTGAAGAAGGACTGTAAGCTAGGAAAAGGTGGAGGGGTGGCTCTATTAATTAAAGATGACATTACCACAATGGAGAGGGATAACCTAAGTTTGGGAAACCAGGATATAGAAGCGTTTTGGGTGGAGATGAGGAATGATAAAGGCAAGAAGTTACTTGTGGGAGTGGTGTGCAGGCCCCCTAAAAGTAACCACTGGTAGGGCGGAGTATCGAAGAAGAAATAATGGGAGCTTGCCAGAAAAGTATGGTAATAATCATGGGGGCTTTTAATCTACATATAGACTGGAAAAATCAGATGGGCAAAGATAACCTAGATGAGAAATTCATAAACGTTTTCAGGATAGTTTCTTAGAACAGCACATTCTGGAGCCAACCAAGCAGTAGGCGATACCAGATCTAGCACTGTGCAATGAGAGAGGATTAATTAATGACCTCACAGTGAAGGTGTCCCCTAAGCTGCAGTGATCAGAACATGACTGAGTTTTACATTCAGTTTGAGGGAGAGAAGAGTGGGTCTAAGCCTAGTGTTTTAAACTTGAATAAGGACAATTGTAAAGGCATGAAAGCAGAGCTAGCTAAAGTGAATTGGCAATTCATGTTGAGGGATAGGTGAACAGAGATACAGTGGCAGATATTTAAGGATATATTTCAGAGCATACTGAACAGATACATTCCAATGAGAAAACAAAATTCCAAGGGGAAGACCCACCATCCGTGGTTAACTAAAAAAGTTAAAGATAGTATCAAGCTGAAAGAAAAAGCATATAAATTGTGCAAATATGAGTGTCAGGTCAGAAGATTGGACAGAATATAAGGAACAGCAGAATGACTAAAAGATTAATATGGAGGAGAAAATTAGAGTACAAGAGATAGCTAGCTAGAAAAATAAAAAGAGATAGTAAGAGTTTCTATAGATATTTTAAAAAAGAGTTAACAAAGTGAGCGTTGGTCCTATAGAAAGTGAGTGCGGAATTAATAATGGAAAATAAGGGACGGCAGATGAATTGAATCAATATTTTGCATCAGCCTTCACTGTATAGGATACAAGAAATATCCCAGAAATAGCTGCAGATTAGGAATTGGAAAGGAGGGAGGAAGTCAAGAAAATCACAATCACCAGGGAAGTGATACTGAGCAAATTGTTGGAGTTGCGGGCTGATAAGTCCTTGGGTCCTGATGGACTTCATCTTAAGCTCTTAAAAGAAGTGGCTAGTGAGATAGTTGATGTGTAGTTTAATTGTCCAAAATTCCCCAAATTTGGGGAAGGTTCCATTAGGTTAGAAAATAGTGAATGTACCTCCTTATTCAAAAAGGGAGGGAGACAGAAAGTCAGGAAACTACAGACCAGTTAGCTTAACAGGCAAAATGTTAGAAGCTATTATTAAAGATGTTATAGCAGGACACTTAGATAAATCCAAGGTAACCAGGCACAGTCAACATGGTTTAGTGAAAGAGAAATAGTGTTTAACCAATTTATTAGAGTTCTTTGAGAAAGCAACACGTGCTGTGGATAAGAGGTAACTGATGGATGTGCTTTACTTGGATTTCCAGAAGGTATTTGATGAGGTGCCACATCAAAGGTTATTGAGGAAATTAAAAGCTCATGGTGTAGGGGGTAACATATTAGCATGGGTAGAAGATTGGCTAACTAACAGGAAACAGAGGATAGGCATAAATGGGTCTTTTTCTGGTTGGCAAGATGTAATGAGTGATGTGCCACAGGGATCAGTACCGGGCCCTCAACTTATTACAATTTATAAAAATAATGTGGATGAAGGAACAGAGGTTGCTAAATTTGCTGATGATACAAAGATAGGTAGGAAAGTAAGCTGTGAAGATGACATAAGAAGGCTACAAAGGGATATAGGTAGGTTAAGTGAGTGGGAAAAGATCTGGCAAATTGAATAAAATGTGGGAAACGGGAAATTGTCCATTTTGATAGGAAGAATAAAAAAGAAGCATATTATCTAAATGGTGAGAGATTGCAGAGCACTGAGGTGCACAGGGGCTTGGGTGTCCTCGTGCATGGATTACAAAAGTTTAGTATGCAGTGTTACGATCCCAGCTGATGTTAGCACTGGGCAGGTCAGATCCCAGATTGAGACCTGCCTTGAAAGATCCTAACCTTTTTTTTTTAAAAGATTTTTTTTTTTATTATTCACTCATGGGATGTGGGCTTCGCTGGCTGGGCCAGCATTTATTGCCCATCCCTACTTGCCCTTGAGAAGGTGGTGGTGAGCTACCTTCTTGACCCATAGCAGTCCATTTGGTGCAGGTACACCCAGAGTGCTGTTAGGAAGAGAGTTCCAGGATAAACATGGAGGAAAGTTACTGAACACAGGAGGCTGCTTGTGAACTTTTAACACAAAGAATAAAACATTTATTAAACAAGAAAAATGAACCATATTGCACCAGGTAAAAAGATCTCAATACAAACACAAGAAAAAGATTCAAACACTCACCATTCCTTAACCCCAGCCATATCTTTATAGACACATATAAATTCGGAAAGATAAAACAATTTACCATATCTACCTTACACCCAAATATTCAGGGTAAGTATGCGGTACATGTGAACCAAATGGTGAACCGTGAACAGACACATTACATTAAAAAGTAAATGACAAGTGAGACAAAAGCAGATTCTAGGGATTTCTCAACAGCCCACCCGGGCACTTGTCATACCATGAGCCAACCGGTCTCACTGAAACTTTGTCTTTCTCATGAGGGTGTCCAATCTCCACATTTGAAGAACGTGCTTTGGAATTCTCTCCAAACGTGGTTACCACTCAGACAGCTTCAACAAGGATCCACCTCCAATGTTCCAAACTCGCCTTCTGAGATTCCTTTTCCTTGGATCTCCATTTACACTCAATCTTCATATTCCAAGCACACTTTCAGATCTTTGGCTATGCCAAGCAGAAGATTACTGCTCCAAAAGGGTACCTTCATTTCAACGGCCTGCAGTACAGAGTCACCAACCTTCGGCTGTCCTCTCAGATCTTCTGCGCTCCTCTCAAGGCCACTTCACTTCAAGTTTGCTCCCCACAACTCTCTAACTCAGAGGCTATTGCTCTGCTTCTTTCTCTCAACTTCACTTAACAGGATCTGTCCCTGATCCCTGTCCTTCTTCCTTACTAGGGACTTTCTCCTGGGACCTCTTCCTGTCCCACTCTCAAGTTAGGAACCTTCTCCCTGTCCCCCTCCCCCTGTCCTGCTCCCTGGGACACCTTCCTCCTAATGGTTCTCTTGTTCCAGGTCACCAGACCTTCTTTTTGTGCTGTTTCACTTTTTTTTTTTCTTCCTTTTCTTCTGTGCATGTGTACAGGGCCGGTTTCTGGCCTACAGAACGTAAAGAACACTAACTGCTTATGCACGTAAGGCCATTTCCCAGCTTGAAGACGTGAAAGACAACAACTGTGCATGTGCGGCCCTTTCCAGGCTGGCACACACGTGAAAGTCCAGAAGGTTGCTGGGAACTGTAGTTCCTGATCTTCAAACTCCTGATCTCCGACTTCTGGTTAAGGTTAGTATTGGAGTTCGTCACAGCAAGTAATTAGGAAAGCTAACAGAATGTTATCATTTATTGCAGGGGAATTAAATACAAAAGCAGTGAGGTTATGCTTCATTTATATAGGGCATTGGTGAGACCACAGCTAGAGTACTGTGTACAATATTGGTCACCTTATTTAACAAAGGATGTAAAAATGTTGGAAGCAGTTCAGAGAAGGTTTACTAGATTAATACCTGGAATGGGTGGGTTGTCCTAAGACGTTGGACAGGGTAGGCTTGTATCCGCTGGAGGTTGGAAGAGTAAGAGGCGACTTGATTGAAACATATAAGATTCTGAGGGGTCTTGACAGGGTACATGTGGAAGGATGTTTCCTCTTGTGGGAGAATCTGAATTGGGGGTCACTGTTTAAAAATAAGTGGTCGCCCATTTAAGACAGAGATGGGGAGAAGTTTTTTTCTCTCAGAGAATGGAGAATCTTTGGTAGGTAGGAATGTAGAGTTAAGGTTGCAATCAGATCAGCCATGATCTTATTGAATGGCGGAGCAGGTTCGAGGGTCAGAGTGGCTTACTCCTGCTCCTAACTCGTATATTCTTATGTTTGGGTTTTTGCTGTTGTAAAGAAAGTATCTTTTTTTTTCAATATTGCTGTAGGATTATGGGAAGCAGGCTTGTGGGGGCGGTGCGTTTGTTTGTGTGTGTGACTAACTTAATTATACTGAAGACATACTGCAAGGTCTGCTGAAGGGTTAGGTGTAAAAGTAGCATTTTGGAAGTGGTGATGGACAAGCTAAGATGGGATACACATAAATACAACATGAATAGAAATTTGCATTAGGGGATAACTGAGGAGTTGAGTTTTTAGCTGTTGAATTTTAAAGAGAAATCAAAGGAAGTTTTACAACTGGCAAAGATCATAAATGAATAAAGCAGGTATTAAGTTTATTTTTCCTTAAAGTAGTGGCCATAAAGACAACATGAAAGGTTTTTATATTTTGGGAAAGGTAACTTCCAAAGAAAGTTAAAAACAATGAGTTTAAAGATGAAAGAGGACAAACATATTTAAGGAAAGCTTGAAAGCTATATGAGGTGTGTGGCCATGTGAGATCTTGAAGAGTGTGCTGTGTGAAGACAGACCTGTGAAGGACGCCGCCTCTAGCCACCCGAGAGTAGTGTCCAGTTGTTCCAGAAAGCAAGGTTTTGTTACTACCTTTGGATTTCCACTGTTCAGTGAGAGGGAGATAGAAGGTATGAGGAGAAAGCGGGAGCAGGATGATCAGCCATGATCATAATGAATGGCGAAGTAGGCTCAAAGGGGCGAATGGCCTACTCGTGCTCCTAGTTTCTTTGAGCTGTGAAACATCTCCCCTATAGTGAGTGCCTTGTGGCAATATTACTTGACTTATTAATAGATTTAAGAATCGATATGGATTGTTGCCTGGAAAAGGGCGTTTATTTGTGAGACTAGCTAAGTGGAAATCTTTTTGTAAATGTTATAAGACTAAATTTAACTGTGTAACTGTAATCCTATTTATTTTAATTTTCTTTTCTTTTGTTAATAAATGTTTTACTGTAATATTTAAAATCTCCAGAAGTGGTAATGGAATCTTTACTTCTGACTTCAGTGCACACACCTTCTCATACTAAATACAAATTGCAAACTGTTGTGATAGTTTGACCAAGTTTCCCTTTGGGCTTTCGTCAGCCCAGCAATTACCACCTGCCGCATCATAACACTGTGTGGAGAGAATGATGCACTAACTTAAGACCAAAGGAGTAACATGTCTGCTTATTAACAGCTAGGGAACAGAAAATCAATGATTTTGCCAGAGGTGTAAGAGCTAGCTTTCAAATGCTGAATAATATGACACTGGAGAAAACTTTGTAGGAGAGATTTTATTTAAGAAGACTGGAGAGTCTGTCACCAAAAATTCTTATGATAACCTATACCAACGGTTTTGAAACTTGTGTGTATTTGGAACCCCCTGTAAATACCCTCCTGAAGATGTCATGACCTAAGTTTCAAAATGTTGTATGTATTTCTTTTCCCCTTCGCCAACTTGTGTCAGACAGAATCCATTCCCCATGAATCATTTGGTTAATTGAATTCTAGTTAAATATTGCATGCCATTTAATGAATACTTTATTGCAAGAAAAGTTGGCTCCACAGGAACATTTGTCAGGGTACCAGTTCATTCTTCAATTTCACTTTTCTTTACAGAAACTGGTTAAAACAAAGCTCGGCAAGGTCTGAGGAGCTGGTTCTCATGAAATATCTTCTAACATTGACACAGTTGCATCAGAGTACATTATTTAATTCGTGCAGATGGAGTCCTGTGGTTAACCTCAGGTTAGGTCAGATAGACACCATATTGAAATGTTGGAATGCTGCAAGCATGAATTCCAGGAATTGTGGCTACTGTTTTCTGTATCAAATCAGGTCAATAAAACCACTGACTTGATAAATCTCCAGTCAAGGTTTATCAGAATAATACAGGGTAAGTGCTGATTGCAAGCTTACTGTACATGGTTGGAATAAATATATAATGTGGAATAAGGGTCATAATCAGGACTACCATTTGTGAGATTCAATTCATTTAAATCAGTTTTTATTGCAGGGCATTCTGCAACTTTGCACATTGTTTTGGCATCACATCCTGTGTTGCTCTGTAATTTTTAGCCTACTGAGTCATTGTTAATATTTCTAACAATGCTAAAGTCAAATTCTATTAGTTGCCGTATTTTTTTTTCTCCATTAGGTTAGTGATGGAGAAAATGGAGGTTAATTTTGTCTTGGGTGCTACACCAGAGAGAGAGGTCACCAGAGGTACATGATACTATCCAGAAAGCCTGATGGTGAAGGATAAAACAGAACCAATCTTTATACTCTTTTATGAGCATTAATTCACAGATTAAGCATTATAAACATGCATATCCTAAACACAAACCCCAATTCCAAACTGTCTCTATAGGAGCCTAAATGAAACCCTAGTTAATGCCCACCACCTGTATCTAATTAAACACAATTAATATCCAACTAACAACTTGCATATTATAGAAACCACCCAATTCCACTAATTGCAATGGAAAGGAAATTCTGGCACTTTCAATATTGAGCAGCAAACCGTGGGGCCACACACTTTACCATCCCGGTGCTTAAAGTGAATTATCCCCAATATATTTACAAAATTCTCTAAACTGAAATCGCTAAGATTTTTTTAATTAAAAATTACAAATTAATTGAAAACATCCAAAATATTCAATAGTTCCCTTCCAAATGACACCCAAGAGCAGATTAATCTTCTCTTAGTAGTCTCCCTACCCATCTCAATGCCCGCACCCCCAACACTATGAAGTGAGACCTGACCTCCAAAACCTCCACTCAAGTATCTTCCTGCATCCCCTAGGGTAAAATGCAATGAAGTGGGAAAATTAATCTGCAATCAATTCCATCAATCTCTGACACAATTCTTTGCTGTTCATGTGGTCATTTATTGCATTCCAAAGATTACTTCTGCATTTGAAACAATGATGTTCAAAGTTACTCACCAGTAGAAGGTTGAGCCATTCTTCAGACCGTGATGTGACTGCTATCCAGTTACAATTTAACAGACTAAGTTTGTCATCCACAACACTGTCACTCTTTCCTAACATGGTCTTCAGACTCTTGCCCGTCTCAGTAATGCTGTTAAGCAGTAACCGTCTTTTCTCTATATCTTTCTGTGTAGCCTTTAAAGAGAATATTGCATGTCATTACTGAATATGCAGCAAATGAAAATTAAAAAAGCCTCTTATCATTACTAAAGGAATGTTGGTCAGAAACAACCATAATGTTGCCCAATTCTGATTTTCATATACAATAAAATATTGTAAGGAGCGGGGGAGGGGAACAACTCTTTCACTGGCACAAACAAGGCAGTATTCCCTAATTGAACATTCTGACAGCATTTAGCATTATTTGCATTAAACAACATTCATTTGCTCTCATTTGACATCAATTGTGTTTAAAAGCAATCAGTTAGCCATTACCTGACATCAATTATATGCCTAAGCAATCGTTTAGCTATCATTTAACATTGCAAGTAACAGAACTGACATCAATGTCATCAATAGCTTGGCCTAAATAGCCAAGTGGTTATGGTACTGGGTTTGTAACCCCAAGATCAAAAGTTCAAATCTCACAATGGCAAACTATGAAACAATGTAACTTCATCTGAAACAGATGGAAACAGGTTTACTCAAAAAAAGAGTATCATGAGTTCAAATCTCACAATGGCAAACTATGAAACAATGTAACTTCATCTGAAACAGATAGAAACAGGTTTACTCAAAAGAGTATCAAAAGTTCAAATCTCACAATGGCAAACTATGAAACAATGTAACTTCATCTGAAACAGATGGAAACGTGTTTATACTCGAAAGAGTTAATTAAAGCTTGGCCTAAATAGCCAAGTGGTTATGGTACTGGGTTTGTAACCCCCAGATCAAGAGTTCAAATCTCACAATGGCAAACTATGAAACAATGTAACTTCATCTGAAACAGATGGAAACAGGTTTACTCAAAAGAGTATCAAGAGTTCAAATCTCACAATGGCAAAGCTTGGCCTAAGTAGCCAAGTGGTTATGGTACTGGGTTTGTAACCCCAAGATCAAGAGTTCAAATCTCACAATGGCAAACTATGAAACAATATAACTTCATCTGAAACAGATGGAAACAGGTTTACTCAAAAGAGTATCAAGAGTTCAAATCTCACAATGGCAAACTATGAAACAATATAACTTCATCTGAAACAGATGGAAACAGGTTTACTCAAAAGAGTATCAATGTCATCAATTGCCCCAAACCGTAGTGCTCAAACATTTGCAATTAACAACATCAGTTAAGCATTCGGACACTAGAAACGAGTTTACTTTCCATACTTCTGAATGTACATAACTTTAAACATCCTAACACTGAGCTAACTTTAGAAAAAACAGACCATGGGGAGGATATTCCTCTCGTCGGGCAGTCGCTGCGGGCAGGCCCAGGAGCAGCCTGTGATCGGGCCCCGACTGTGAGCTCACGCAGGCTGGCTGTTAATTGGCATGCTGATAACCCAGCATTGCCTGGGTGGGGCTGGGAAGACCACGAGCACTGAAGTGTGCATATACGCCGGGGTGTGCTCAGTGGAGGCTCCCTGAAGGCACAGAGCTGCCTCAGGGAGCTGAAGATTTTTAACATGACAAATAAAGGTTTTAAAAATAAGGAAAACATGGCCCCACACATGAACAGGGACATGTGAAAAATGAGTTTTAAAATTTTTTATTTTTTTTAGTCATTGTTCGAAACCTCATCCTGCCTGTGGATAAGATTTTGCAAAAAATGCAAAGGCTGCCTGCACTATTTGCCCACCTGCCAACGGTAAAGTTGGACGAGCAGCGAAAAGTTCCATTTAATTCATTGATTAAGAGGCTTAATGGCCCTCTTAATTGTCAGTGGGCATGCTGCCGACTCTCGTACGCGCACAGCAACTGAAATATCGCACAAGTGTGCAATGATATCGGAACACTCGCCCGACATCATTGCGCGCTATTTCACACGCCTGCGTGTCAGGTGTGCACCCACATGCCGAGCTGAAAGTTCTGCCTCATGTTCCTCACTCCCCCCCTCTCTTTCTCCCTCACTCCCCCCTCTCTTTCTCTCTTTCCCTCACTCCCCTTCTCCCTCTCCCTTGCTCCCCCTCTCTCCTCACTCCCTCCATGCCCCCCCTCCCTTCCCTCTATCTCTCCCTCCATCACTCCCCCTCTCTCCCCATCTCCTCTCGCTTCCTTCACTCACTCGCTCCTTCCCCTCTCTCCTCCTCCTATCTCTCTCTCGTCTCTTCCTCTTCCTCTATCTGTCATCTCTCTCTCTGAGAGGTTTCCCCTTGTGGGAGAATCTAGGACCAGAAGGCATAATCTCAGAGTAAGTGGTGCCTATTTAAGGCAGAGATGGGGAGGAATTTCTTCACTCAGAGGGTAGTCAATCTGTGGAATTCTTTACCACAGAGGGCTGTTGAAGCTGGGTCCTTAAGTGTATTCAAGGCTGAGGATGATGAATTTTTAATCAGTAAGGGAGTTAAGGGTTATGGGAAAAAGGCAGGAAAGTGGAGTTGAGAATTATCAGATCAACCATGATCTCACTGAATGGTGGAACAGACTCAATGGGCCAAATGGCCTACTTCTACTCTGGCAACTTATGATCTTAGGGTCGCTCTCTCTCCTTTCCTCCTCCCTCTCCCTCCCTCCTTCCTCTCTATCTCCCTCCCTCCTCACTCTCTCTTCCACACCCTCTTTCCCCTCATTTTTGCTTACCACTCACCACCCCCCGCAACCACTGCCTGGAGCTTTGTTTGCAGGGCAGGCTGTCAACCGCAAGTGATGATGAGGCTGGCCCTGATGCATCTTTTCAGCCAGTGTGGAAGCACTGATGGTGCCGGCATCAAGACAAGTATTCGGAGGAGCCCAGTGCTCAGCAGGGCCCCAGGCCTGGAGTTTGGTGGAGCCTCGAGTTTGATGAGGCCCAGGGCCCAGAGCTCTGTGGGGCCTGGGGAGACAGGTGGGGATTGAGAGTTTGGAGATTGGAGGGAATGAGGGACGGAGAGTTTGGAGACTGGAGGGAGAGAGAGGTGGTGAGAAAGTTTAGACCCCGAGACTGGGGGATGGTGGGGGGTGGGGAGAGTGAGTTTAGACCCGAGACTCCGGTAGGTTGGTATAAAGAAAAGACCTTGAGACTAAAATGAAGTAAGAACTGATGAGGATCTGTTGGATGCTCTCAAGCATGTACTGTACAGTGGAACAATATTTTGGCATAAATGAAAAAAACTGAATAAATTCAGGTATTATTTAAGCAATTAATTTCCTTGTATGCTTAAAAATATCCATGTTTGGATACTAGCTGAGAGCTACTGAAATGCTCAACATAATCAAATATCTTTCAACCCTAGCTCTTTTAACATGAAGAATTGTTATGTGTACGAATTAACAGAGGGCAATCTGCGGTTCTAGTTTGTACCTGTGGCACTGAAAGACAAGATCAAGACAAAATAAATTGTATGAACTAAACAGTTGACGTTTTAATAAAAAGAAGGGCAAGTTGCTGAGCACATTGGATAGCTTTGAGCATGCTGGAAAGCATTGAGTACTTTGGACAGCTTTGAGCACACTCAATGTCTTGAAGCGCCCTCTGCCAGTTGATCACATTTGATGTCAAAGATGGCAAAATGCTGCTGATCTGAATGATTGAATGATCAAACTCATTCCAGATTAGAACATTTGATGTCAAGTGATCGCTGATGGTTCTTGAGTGCATTGAATTCAAAAATGATGTCAAAATTTTCAGGTAGGGCCCTCTTGGCATCTCTTGCCAATTCAAAGCAAACACCTTCTGTTTGTTTACACACATAACAAACCATTGGATTATACCACAAGAGGTAGCATGTCAGCAAGGCGTCATCCAGCACTGTTGGAAAAGTGCATGATGGCAACTTGCCCTTTTTATTAAAACGTCAACTGTTCAGTTCATACAACTTATTTTGCCTTGATCTTTGTCCTTCCGGTGCTACAGGTACAAACTACAACCGCAGATCGACTTAATTCATACACATGGCTATTCTTCATGTTAAAAGAATGAGAATTGAAAGGTATTTGATTATGCTGAGCATTTCAGTAGCCGTCGGCTAGTGTCCAAACATGAATATTTTCCAGCAGGAATTGGCAACAGGGGCACCTAGATCAACTGAAATGCTTCAATTCCTGCCCTTACTCTGCTCTATGCTGAATTATTATTTGAACTCAGTATGAACTTGGAAACTTCTGGTTTGTACAGCTTAATGCCACACTTCATGGTGCATTTACAGACTGATCACTGGGAGAAGGTTTTATTGTAAATGTTAGAAATTGCCAGAAAGGCTGTTAAAAGTTTATACTTTTCTCCATTGTGAAAGAGAAATGATAGTAGAAGCAGTATCAATGACACGAACAGTTGGTGTATGAGGGGAAGATGGTGAGTCCAGGAGAACAGTGTTAAGGGGGAAGTTTGTCAGAGGAAAGAGATAACTGGGAGTTGGTCTTGCATTCCAAGGTGTTATTGGAATAGCAGGCAGTTTTTGGATGAGAAAATCAAAGCAAAGTGGACTTTAGGTGGCTAAGTTGGATCTGGCATGGGGGTAATAAATTGACATGGATTGAGAATTGGTTGGCAGACAGGAAACAGAGAGTAGGAATAAATGGGTCTTTTTCAGAGTGGCAGGCGGTGACTCGTGGGGTACCACAGGGATCAGTGCTTGGGCCCCACTGTGGGAATATGAGTGATGAGGAGGATGTGAAGAGGCTTCAAAGTGATTTAGATAAGTTGAGTGGGCAAATACATGGCAGATGTGCAGTATAACGTTGATAAGTGTGAAGTTACCCACTTTGGCAAGAAAAACAGAATGGCAGAGTATTATTTAAATGGTGATAGATTGGGAAATGTCGATGTACAAAGGGACCTGGGTGACCTTGTAAACTAATCACTGAAAGCAAGCATACAGGTGCAGCAAGCAGTTAAGAAGGCAAATGGTATGTTGGCCTTCATTGTGAGAGAACTTGAGTAAAGGAGGAAGGATGTCTTACTGCAGCTGTACAGGGCCCAGGTAAGACCACGCCTGGAGTACTGTGTGCAGTTTTGGTCTCCTTACTAAAGAAACAATATACTTGCCATAGAGTGAGTGCAGTAAAAGTTCGCCAGACTGATTTCTTGAATGGCAGGATTGTCGCATGACGAGAGATTGGGCCGACTAGGTCTGTATTCACTGGAATTTGGAAGAATGAGAAGGGATCGCATTGAAAGGTATTAAGTTCTGACAGGGATGGACAAATTGGATGTCGGGATGGCGTTTCCTCTGGCTGCGGGGGGAGATATACAACAAGTGGTCACAGTCTCAGGATATGGGGTAGGCCATTGAGGACTGAGATGGGGAGAAACTTCTTCACTCAGAGGGTGGTGAACCTGTGGAATTCTCTACCACAAGAGGCTGTGGAGGCCAAGTCACTGAATATATTTAAGGAGGAAATAGATAGATTTCTAGACTCTAAAGGTGTTAAGGGTTATGGGGAGAGAGCTGGAGCATGGCACTGAGATAGAGGATCAGCCATGATCATATTGAATGGCACAGTAGGCTCAAAGGGCCAAACGACCTACTCCTGCTCCTATTTTCTATGTTTCCAAGCTTGTACCCCACTGACTTGAGGAAGAATATGTGGTTAACATGACCTATCTTATGAATTTTTCTCTCATTCTTTCACTTATACTACTAGATGATGACACTGCTTTGTTTAGTATTTTCTTTTAAAAGAAAACATAAGCATTATATAATTTTTGATAAATCAGCCTGTAAAAATTCTTTACATAGCACCATGTTACACAAAATAGCTAGAGGACAGATTGCAAAGCATTTGACATGTTGCATTTCTATAAGAATCTCCAGCTAAGGTATTTAAATATGTAACTGGCAAAACCAACAATAGGACTCTCAAAAACATGACACAGGGATACAATAGTACACCACAGATCCGCAGAACCTGCCCAGAAAACTAGATACTATATAGAACAGGCTGCAGTGTTCAGGCAGGTATCTGATTCAACTCAAACAATGTCAACATGAAACAAGGTCTTCGCAAGCCTAGATATTCTGCTAGTTTATGACAGTTTTGCCAGCGCGCTCCGGGGCCAGGAATTTTCAGTAGGCATGTGGGGGCGGGCCCGACATGCCAGCACGTAAAATGACGCATGATGACATCACGCGTGCGTCCCGACATCATTGTGCTGCCTTGCGATGTTTCTTCCGGCAGGCGTGCGCCGGAGTTGGCTGCACGCCTGCCGATAATTGATAGGCGTATTATGGCCATTAACAAAGTAATTAAGTTTGAGTTTACGCTGCTCATCCAACCTTACAGTTGACAGGCAGGTGAAAAGGCCAAGCGGTCTTTAAATTTTTTAGGAACCCTCACCCACAAGCGGGATGAATTTTCCTAAAGCTTTTACGAATTAAATAAGAGGTTTTTCTGAAAAATAAGAACATCTCTCATCTCACGTGACACAGTCCATCAAATTTTTATTATTCATTTATTTTTTTCAAAAGCACTTCAATCTCCCTAAGGCAGCTCAGTGCCTCAGAGAGATTAAAGTGCTCTTTCATGAGCATGCGCGCAAGAGCGCTGGACCTGACTCTCCCTCCTCCCCCCTGCCCACACAGGTAGAGCTCAGCGCTATCGCTTGCATATTACATTGGACGGACCTTAATTCGCCCAAAACAAAAACAGAATTACCTGGAAAAACTCAGCAGGTCTGGCAGCATCGGCGGAGAAGAAAAGAGTTGACATTTCGAGTCCTCATGACCCTTCGACAGAACTTGCATTCGAGTCCAAGAAAGAGTTGAAATATAAGCTGGTTTAAGGTGTGTGTGTGGGGGGCGGAGAGATAGAGAGACAAAGAGGTGGGGGGGGGGTGGGGGGGTGTGGTTGTAGGGACAAACAAGCAGTGATAGAAGCAGATCATCAAAAGATGTCAACGACAATAGTACAATAGAACACATAGGTGTTAAAATTAAAGTTGGTGATATTATCTAAACGAATGTGCTAATTAAGAATGGATGGTAGGGCACTCAAGGTATAGCTCTAGTGGGTTTTTTTTTTATATATAATGGAAATAGGTGGGAAAAGGAAAATCTTTATAATTTATTGGAAAAAAAAAGGGAAGGGGGAAACAGAAAGGGGGTGGGGATGGGGGAGGGAGCTTACGACCTAAAGTTGTTGAATTCAATATTCAGTCCAGAAGGCTGTAAAGTCCCTAGTCGGAAGATGAGGTGTTGTTCGCCCGCCTGGATAAAATGATGGTGCGGAGCTGATTGTGGGCGGCAGTCAGCTCCGCAACCACCCCCACCCGCTCCCGCCGAGCCCGCCTCACGTGGAAAAAATTCAGGCCCAGGTAAAAGTCAGCCAAACCAGCACAAATAATTACATAAAACCAAGGGCGAGTTACGTCAAGTATGAATCAACTCTCTGTAATTTTTAATGCTGGTTTAAAGTAATTTTGTCCGAAGCAGTCACCACCCATCAAACTGACCACCCCTGCATGCCAAGCAAAATAACAAGGATGGTAAGTTCCAGTTGATTGCATCTATTCGCAGCTGTTCAAGTAGACTCTTTAAATGCAACTTGTTTTGTTTGACAGACAGGTATGCTTTAAAGGTTTTTATCTATTAACATATGTTCAGTTTACTAAGAAACTGACCAGTGTACACCAATTAAATAAATAGTTCAATATAGTTTATTTTAAGTCATTTCAATGAGTTAAAGTCAGGTCTAGTCCTCCACCTGTGAACAACCTGACTTTAACTCATTTTCAGTTGTATTAATTAAGCTGCTCTGTATTAATGAATTTTTAAATGCAAAGATAAATAAATATCTTTTAGACTCCCCATTGTGCTGGTTCATGGAAAATATTACATTTGTGACAATTCATTTTAGTGGAAACTTTAACTACAACCTAACCGGTGCAATTACAAGCACAATTTGTGTCCAATTTTTCACTTGCACCAAAAGCGGATATGACTGGCAGCTAAGATTCTAATGAAAGTAAGCTATCCATTTTCTGTGTGAAAGAGAAACTTCATTCTACTCTCTAAGGCAAACCCAATATTTTTATTTGAATTTATTAAATCGGATAATTTGAGACAACACTGAATTTTTGATTGATGTGAAAGTCAAATGCCAAAATTTAGAGTCAAATTCAATGACATTTAGTGAAGTTATACTTACACAAACATTTCTTTCAAGGTCAAGACAAAAGAAGCCCTATGTCTCTTTGTCCATTGAGAAAAACTTTTTTTGTGTGTGATTTACCTACAGACAATGAAAGCTCCCGGACTTCTGGCAACGCTCAAACTTATAACAAAAAAAACTTTCAGTGAAATATTTCAATGTTTATGATGAATATGAAAAATGAAGACATAAGTAGTCACTTTCCAACTACAAAGTCAATCAATTTACTAAATGGAATTCAATCAAACTTTCACCACAAGATGCTTTTGCTTTCCTGCCAGTTGCCTCCCAGTCCCTCCCTTTCCCTCCTCTATAGGTATTGACTTGTTGCTTTGGAGATTCTTCTATGGGCGCTAAGAACTTTAGCTGTCAGTTATGATAGTGTGTACTTGAGGCTATTTAGCAAGCACAATCCTGTCCTCATCTTGATGTCCACATGTGCACAATCCAGCAGGGGTTACTGGATAGCAATAAGTCATGACAAAAATTAGCAGTTTCTTTTTTATCAAATGGACACTGAAGGCTATTTAATCAACTCCACCCACATCCTTCCTCAGTTTTTTTTTGGCTTAGCTATCCACTTCTATACATTTGAACATTCACAAGGAGCATTTTTGTTAAGATGGCTGAATTTGTACAATGGTTTGTGGGTACATTTCTGCAAACAGGAACTTCTTTGTATGTACATCTTATACTGGATAGTAAACATTAACAAGGGAATAAAGTCATCCTCCTTGGACACTACCGTCCCCAATCCAGCATGAAACTCAGTGAGTTTGAGGATTTTCTTCAACCAAACTCAGCTTCTGAGCATTCTGTTCATTATTTGTCCCATTTTAGTGTGATAGACAGGCAGGCAGACAGACGGATGGACCTTGCATTGATGCTGCATTTTTCATGAACTCCAGATGTCCCAAACGTTTCATATGCCAAGAGTATTTATGAAGTGTATCCATCATTGTCCGTGGTGGTGTTGGTGGCAGCTGTCCCTCAATTTGAAATGGCATCTACTCAGGGATGTGAGCTTCTATCATGGGTCTTATGTGACTGAAGAGGCCGACTCTCGATCCACAGATCTTTAGGCACTTGGGGCAGGACATCCCACAAGGTGATGGGATCCAGAGTGCAAGATTTGCTTCCTTTTCTTTCCTTCACTGCCACCATTTTGCCTCACTACTGAAGTGTTTAAAGCATGATGGAGCTTGATGGACAAGTTGTCACCATTTTGAATGATTAACAGCAAGCTCCTCTTCCTGCTGCCACACTTCAAAGAGAGCTTCAGAGTGTCTTTGTAATGTTTTCTTCGCCTTCTCCTGGAACGCTAGCCATTTGAGAGCTGGGAAAACAGGAACTGGTGGGGAGACGCTTTTCAGCCTTCTAACAGTATCCAGTCCTTCATAGTTGTTTTTGCAGGAGTTTTGCATGGATGCTTGTGGAGCTGTTTTCAAGAAGGACACTACCGTTTGTTCCCACTGAATCCAGAGGATGCAGAAGGGACTTGCTGGTGGAATTTCTCTGGAATTTTTATGTGTTGTTGACATACATTCCAAGTCTCACTGCAGTCCAGGAGTGATGTGACAAGAAATGCTCTGTACACTAGGACTTTTGTTGATTTGCGTTGGGCTTTATCATCAAACACTCGCTGTCATAGTCCGTAGAAGGCTGAGCTAGTGCAGCTCATCTGGTTTTATATCTCTTCATCAATAGTGGCCTTCTGCGGGTGGTGGCTGCTAAGGTGTGGGAAGCGCTCTACATATTTCACAGACTCTCCTTCAACATATATGGGAGGTGGAATATTTGACTGACTAAGTCTGGGTTGGTACTTAAGTATTGTTTTGGCAATGTTTAATGACAAGCTGAGTCGCTCATATGCAGAATTGAAGAGAATGAGAGTGGCTTGCAAATCTGGTGCAGACTGGGCATCTGCAAACTATATATATCATGTCTATGGTGGTTGGTTTAGCTTTGGCAACTGAAGTTAAAGAGTTTTCCATCTAGACTGTATTTAATACTCACACACCAGAGGAAAGTTGATCTTTGATGAGGTGAATAGCCACTGTCAGGTAAATTGTAAATGGTAGGGGGGCTATCTGGTCACTGACACTGGCCTGGATTTTGAAGGGGGCTGTTTAGGATTGCCCACTGAAGACAACTGCACTCATATCAGCATAAAGCAGTTTCAGGATGGTGATGAAGTTGCTTGGATATTCAAATCTCCAGAACACCATCCACAGAGCTTCGCAATTTACTGCACCAAATGCTTTGGTCAGGTTGAATGCAATGAAGAGTTCCTGGTGTTGTTAGTGACATTTTTCTTGGATTTGTCTGGAAATAAAGACCGTGTCAGATGTTCCTCTGGAAGGACTAAAGCCACATTATGTCTCTGGGAGGATTTCCTCAGCCAAAAGAAGTGGGCAATGCAGGAGAAGGTGTGTCAGGATTTTCCCTGCTATGGACAAGACTTTGATAGCTCCCACAGCACAATTAATCTCCCGTCTTGAAGATAATTACAATTGTCATATTCCTGAAGTCCAGGTGGAGTTATTTTTCCTCCCAAATCTGTAGGATCAGTGAATGGAGTCTTGATGTGAGCAAAAGTCCACCAGCTTTGAAGACCTCAGCTGGAATACCATCAGGGCTGCAGGCTTTGTTGTTTTCCATCCATTTGATCGCTTGTTGCAGCTCTCCCATCGATGGTAGCTTAACCTTGGAAGTAACCACAGGGTAAAACAGTTCCAACAACTTCTCAATTATGAATCCATAGTGGCAGCTGATACTCTCCAGGTTATCCCCCAGTACTTTGGAGTAGAATCCATGAGTCATCATTGTAACATAGCTGCCAATTTGCACACATCAAGATCTCACAAACAGCAGTGTGATAACGACCAGGTTATCTATTTCAGTGATGCTGTTGAGGGGGACTGCCATGCTCTTCCTTGAATGGTGTCTGGGAACTTTTACATCCACCTGAGAGAGCAAAAGCGGCCTCAGTTTAATTAATTATTTGGAAAACGGCATCTCCAACAAAGCGACATCCACTCAGTACTGTACTGGTGTATCGGTCTAGATTTATGCTCAAGTCTCTGGACTGGCACTTGAATCTAAAACCTTCTGCCATTAAATGTGCTGACCACCTGTACATATTGTAAAGTAATGCAAATTCTGATATTAATGAAAGTAAAGATATTGTGTTAATATGAAGAAAACCATGGGCAGAATTTTACCCTAGGCGGGTGGGCTTGGGGGGCAGTCAGGATGCCGACTGCTGCCCGCGATTAGCACCGCACCATGATTTCACACTGGGCAGGCCAATTAAGGACCGTCCAGCATGAAACGTAAGCAGCAGCACTGAGCTTTGCCTGTGCGGGGGTGGGGCGGAGGGCGAACTTCACGCATGTGCACAAGTCAGTGCTGCATAATCTCCCTGAGGCACGGAGCTGTCTCAGGGAGTTGAAGCACTGTTTAAAAAAAAGAAAATGAAAAAAAATTAAAATGTAATAAAACATGTCCCCTCATGTGACTCATGTCACATGAGTAGAAACATGTTACTGAATCAATTTTAAAACTTTTATTTTATCTTTATTTGCTTTTGGAAACCTCACCCTGCCTGTGGATGAGGTTTCCAAAAATTGCAAAGGCTGCTTGGCCTTTTTGCCTGCCCGCCAACCGTTAGGTTGGATGGGTAGCGAAAAATTTAAGTTAATTGATTAATTAATGGCCTTAACAAGTCTTTCAATTGTTGGCAGGCGCATTGCCGGCTCTGGTGCATGCCCGCCGGCCAAACTATCGTACGACTGCACATTGGCGTCGGCACACTCAGCCGACATTAATGCGCGTTATTTCATGCTCGATAAGGTCAGGGGTGCACCCAGCCACCGAGCGAAAATTTTTGCTCCATAAATTTCAGCTCACTTGTGCAAGTCAGTCTCCATTGTTGTAAATTGGAAGTCAGGCTGACTTAATTAATACTCACTGTAATCTCTCTATTACGGTACCTAAAACACCACTATGTGGAAGGAGAGACTTCTGTATGGAAAAAGGAATGGATTCTGTAGATTCTATTTCATTGATAACTATGACAAATGATGATCAGGTTGAGAAGTAAATTTCTGTTCCATTTTGCTATAAAGTATTTTAGTTATTGTTATGATCAGGTGAAGAGAGGTGGAATAGCTCCCCTCATTCCCCACTTCTTGGGCAGTACACGCATGCACAGGCGCACACATGCCCAAGGTTCACACAAACAAATAGGTTACAGAGTAGGAGAATGGATTGAACAATTTAAAATCCAGTAAAGTTAAAGGGTAAACAGCTCTTGAAGGTTGGCAATTTTGCTCGCTTTAGATTGAACCCTGTGCTCTTTCTGGGTTCGGCATCAACTCGATTCAGAGATGTGATGAACGATTTACTTCTTCTTCTGCGGAGAGAAGCTGCTGGGTTGAGTTCTTTAAATAGGTCTCTGCCTGTGCTGCATGGATAGTCAAAATCAGCAGACGGGGTTCAAACCTTGCAAGTTGGATGGAGCGAGAGAGAGAGAAAGAGACCCACTCAGGGTCTTGCTTCTTCAGGTCACATTTGCTCGTGTACTGGTCTGCAGAGAAAACAGGTGCTTAAAAACACAAAGGTCTTGTCGTGTGACCCTTTCTCCAACTGCCCAGTGACCCAAATATGGTCATTGCTTGTCACCTGGCTTACATGATTGGATTGCATCTGGGGAGATTCCTTTCATAGCCGGAGTCCCAGTGCCCAAGTGATTATGTCTAATGGCTTGTGATTTCAAGTCACTGGAATGTGGCTTTAGTTATTTAAAAAATTCAATTAGCTGTTTCCATCCAAAAAATTCATTTTTGAAGTCATTTTCATAAAGCATAGCTTCACAACACATACAAGTATTAGTCATCATTCAATGTCTACCAAATTGTCCTCCTGTATTTTTAAGCATCATTCTTTTAAAGAGAATTCACCAAATCTCTCAGCAATTTACAATTTTTTCCCATTTACCTGGCCTCTTTACACTATCCCAGGTGAGATGACAGGAAACTGAGCTAATGTGAGGCTTTAGTCAACACACTTCATAACCAGTTGATAAAAAGTGCATGAAATCCTTGCCTAAGATGTTGGGAACTCTTTGTGGGGCAAATGAGTTTTCTGAACACCAGGATGGTACCAAAGCCTGTGATTAAGTTTGGATAAGCAACACTTTGATATTAAAATTCTCATCCTTGTTTTCAAATCCTTCTATGGCCTGGGCCCTCCCTATATCTATGATTGTCTCATTCCGGCCTCTTGAACATCTCCAATTTTTATCGCTCCATCGTTAGTGGCTGTGATTTCAGTTGCCTTGTCTCTCAGCTCTAGAGTTCTCTCCATAGATCTCTCCATCTCTCTATCTCTCTTTCCTCCTTAGAATCTACCTCTTTGACCAAGCTTCTGGTCATCTGATCTAATAGCACAATATGTGGCTCAATGCCAAACTTTGCTTGATAGCCCTTTTGCAAAATGCCTTAGGATGTTTTATTATGTTAAAACAGTGGTTCTCAAAGTGTGAGCCCAGGGACCACCAGAGTCCTCCAGGTGACCTGTGGGCTACTCTAAAATAAAAGTCATTGGAGCTGGTATTTGGCAAGAGAAATTTAACAGACTTTTGGCTCCATGTACAATCCGTGTATTCTGAACTCACCCTGCTGCTAGCCCCAACAACATACAACTGTGCGATCTGGTTTTCAAAACCCGTGGGCTGAAAACCAAGAGGAGGAATTGGCTGAACCTGGAGCCAATATGAGACTGCAGCTCTCCAGCTTGGAACCAGACATCATCACAGATCCCGAGCTTCCAATGGCCTGTCATTTTAATTCTCCACCTTGCTCTCACGTGAACATTTCTGTTCTTGCACTACTGCACTGTCCCAGTGAAGCTCAATGTAAGCTTGAGGAACAGCGCCGCATCTTTCGATTCGGGGCTTTACAGCCTTCTGGACTCAACACTGACTTCAAGCATTTCAGGCCATAATTTCGACGTCCATTACATTTATTTCCTTTTCTGTGCATGTATCAGTTTTTCTCTCTCTTTTTTGCTTTCAGTCATCAGCAAACCTGTTTCTTGTTTCTTTTCTTGCCCATCACCATTTCCTTTGGCTCTGCAAGACTAACTCTTCTGTCATTCAATCTCTCCTGTCTTTCACCTTATTACAGACTTCCCTTTTGTCCTTGTCTCAGCCACCCCTTGCTCAAAACCTATTACACCTCTAACTTTTTCCAGTTCTGATGAAAAGTCACAGACCTGAAATGTTAACTTGGTTTCTCTCTCCACAGATGCTGCCATAACCGCTGAGTTTTCCAGCATTTTCTGTTTTAAGATTTTCAGCATCTGCAGTATCCTGCTTTTTGATTACCACCACCTCATTGATGTCTAAACAAAAGCAGCGCCATTCTTCCCCTTAATTCTCATGAGTTTTTTGCAGTGTTATGTGAAAGCGGATAAGTAGGACCAGTAGGTGGTCTGTGGAGTCTTTTCTCCAACTAAGTGACCATGGTTGAAAGTATTTGAAATCTACAGGGTTAAAGGCACTATGTAAATGCAACTTAACATCGTTATGATATCTAATACCTTAATGGTGCTTTCATAATTGTTTATCAGTGAATGTACCTATTTACTGATGTAAAGATAGGAACTCCAAATGATTTCCTTGGTAACTCAATAATGCTCCCACACCCCCAAACCCCGCCACCAACCCCAATCCACTCCACAGCAGCGCTGCTACGATAGATTTTAACGTAGTACTCCTCTGTACAGCTGTTCAAAATCTGACATTGTAGACAGTCCTGCTTGCCATTCTAAAAACAAGAATTACATAGACACATATCAGCAAACCAGTGGCTGCCTGGAAACTAAGTGACAAATATAAATGAGCTAATTTCTCCCGAAAATGTCTGCGTCCCACACCCCTGTTCTTCTTGAGGCTGTTGGCATTCAAACAGAAAATACATTTTTTGACCTAGAATATCTCAGAAGAATATTCTTTAGATCATAAGGTGGAAAATTTGCATAGTAATTTGAATATCTGTACTTGGTTCAGCCAATTTATATAACAATTTTCTTTTATATTACAGTTATATTAAAATTTAATTAATGCTTGAATCAACTGGGCTAGCAACTGTCAAAATGTGTGGCATGGAGCCATCTCTTGATGCTTTTGCACTATTACCAGGAATAACACTGTTATCTTTCTATAACAGTAAAGTATGGCTCTTTTTCATAGAATTTTACTGCCATATGAAAGTTATTACACCTTTCTTCAGATTCCCTTGTGTTATATATTACATCAAACCATGGTCCACCACAATGATACTCTAACTCTCTGCAATGCTGGTTTGCCTGCAATCACAAGCATTGTTTAATATTTCAGCACAATTTGTGATCCTTTTTCTAAAGAAAAGCAAGTGGGCCTGTCCTGGTGCTTGTCATTTCATCAAGTTGTTTTGCCAATCCTGTGTTGCAAATGAAAGAGAGGCTATGAAGAATGGGGCAAATTACTTAGTTAGCTCTTAAAGGAACACCATGTGTTCAATTTAAAGGAGATTATTTTCCTGGCTGGAGAGAAAAGTGGCATATTATTAACATTGCAATGTAACTCCAGAAAAGGAAGATTTCAGCATTTTTAGATGCAATTAAAAGTATTTCATTAACATAAGATTTGTTTTTTGAAGAAAATACTTTCCCTTTAACAGCACTTGGACAAAAAAACAGTTTTTTTGAAGCAGTAATTATTATGTAGAATAGGATTTAAAGAATCTGCAGCAGTGAGTTGAGAGGGAGCTGAAAGAATATAACATGCGTACTCCCCAAACCTGATTACATTTTATCTTTCATTAAAATGTAATTTTCTATTTTCAGCTTCACAACTTCAATCGTCCCCTCATCCAAACTATTCATTTCATCATCCTAATTGGTAGTGATTGTTTTCCTTTTGGAAATGGATAAAGGCAAAACCAAATTGTTCTGCTTTTAAGAAAGATTTTAAGAAACAGTCTTGCGTCAACTAAGCGGATCAGAAGCAGAACGATCCAAATGATTCACATTTGAGTTTGATATGGTTCCCTGTATCACTTTGCTTTTCTTAACAATTCTGACTTGGGCAGAATTAGTTTAGTGAAAAACCACTGTAAGCTTTTTAAAACATTAATTCAAGGGATGTGGGCTTTGATGGCTAGACCAGCATTTATTGCCCATCCCATTTGCCCTTGAGAAGGTGTTGATGGGCTGCCTTCTTGAACCACTGCAGTCCATTGTGAAGGTACACCCACCTAACTGTTAGGGAGGGAGTTCCAGGATTTTGACTCAGCGACATTTTCAATGTTTTAGTTGTCAGTCTGCTTGCAATATACCTCTTGACTTTAAAGAGTCACAGTGCTTTACAAGTTATAATTATCAATTTTGTTAACTTCAGCCTGGTGCAAATACATTGGGGTACATCATTAACAGCTCTTTTCCCTTCTAGCTCTGATTTTGCTACTTGCCATAACTGCAACATAAATTACCACTAACAGATCTCTTATCTGAATATAAGTAACCTATACAATCTGTTTGAAACTTAATACCGAAGTAGGGCAAGATTATAACATAAACAAAGGTGCAAAGAGCTAATCAAAATTCCAATTTATATAGACTGACAATTAATACTGATTCTATGAAAATATATTGTCAAATTGGTTTTTGAGGCCAGTATCAAGGGTAGTGACATAGTGTTGATATATCAATAAATTCTGATCCTGCAAGTGGCCTTTACCAAATGTTATTAACCCTTTGATTATGATATGCTACAAATAGTACAGTGCCATTTATAAGCAGAAGATACAAGTTTCAAATTGCAGAGCCCTATATTGGATGAATATTGTTAAACTATATTGATAACCTTCAAGTCAACTGCCAGGATATTCCAGCCTTGTCTGCCACTATTTTCCAGTCTCACCAAAAGTCAATGGTCTTTTGGTTGGCCTGCCACAATACTCAAGGCGGGATCAGCATGGTGGGGCCTGAAACTCCTGGCCTATGGCTTCACAATTAAGTGATAAGAATCAGAATTGGGTTTAAAAAGAAGTCAGGAAGACTGATCAAATAAATAAAGCTAATTGTACAACACTACCTACCATCGTGAGCCCAGCAGAAGCAGAATTTGACCTGCAACCAGCAAAACTGGACCTTAAACTGTGCCCAATGCAACATTCAAGAAGAGAGCTTGACACATATGCATTCACATGTTTGTGAAGCTCAGCTCCTTTGGCAGCCTTCCATCTTGTGAGATAATGGTTTGTGCCATGGTAGTCAACTGTGCGTTAAACACTTCCTGGCATGGCTCACCACCCCATTCTGACATTGCATTCTCTGCTGCATTTGCTGTAGATGAAAACAGTGGGCTGAGAAGGTGCACAATTCGCTCAACTCTTTTTCAAAGTAAACGGAAATATGATGTGTAAAATTTTGGAATAATTGGAGTACAAAATAAATAAACAGACAGGAAAATAAGATCTGCAAGGGTAAAAGATGCCATGGAGTGAATATAGTTTGTTTCGGAATGATGAATGCAGTCAGTTTCCATAACTAAACAAGTTATTTTTCAAATATTTTGATAGTAGAAGCCCCTGCCCTGCAATACATCCACATAAGCCACAAAAGTTGGAGACCTGCTTAAGAATTTAATAACTGTTGATGGAAAACACAATGGAAGCACGAGAGGAAGGAGAGCAACAAATAATGTTGCAAATCATCTTGGACCACCTATGAATTAAAACCTTGAATGTGTATTGACCAATAACTGGAATATCTGTAACAAGTAAATTAAACTATCGGAACCTAGCCAAACAAGAACAGAAGAAAGTCAAGGACAGAGTTCTGTTTTAGGTGCAATTGGCAATCCGGGTGCAATTGGCACCCAAAATTGTGCCCGCTTTGAGAAGTTATTTTCCTTAAATTTCTGCTCAAACTCAGTTGTTTATCAGCAAATATCCAAAATCTGGCATGAATCACTACAATTGAGTATCATTTTAAAACATTTTTTGAACAAATTTTGTTTTAAATATATCCCTTGTTAAACTTTAAAATAGTATGTTTGTGCAGTTTGATTAATGTAGCTGAAAATGGGTTGTTCACAAAAAAATAAGTACTTTAATAAGTGTCAATCCACAACTCGTAAGTAATCCGATTTTAATTTATTGAAAATGACATTTTAAAACTATACAATATTATTTGCTAGTTATATTGCTGTACAGACATTTCTTTCTTAGTAGGTTAAAAAAATTATATTCAAAAGCTATTATTGCCCTACAGCCCAAAAGAAGCAGCTTTATTTTTAGAACATCCTCAAAGGCCCCCGAGTGAGCACAATTACTGCAATTACCCAATGGTGATTAGTTCATCCTGGGAGTGTGGTCAGTTTGATGGGTGGGCCTGGCATCTCACACAATTTTTTGTAAGCAGAAAATGTTGGAAATCTGGCAGTATATGTGGAGAGAGAAACAGAATTTTAAGTCGACAACCTTTTGCCGGAATTGGCCAGCTCTGAGATGTCATCAACTTGAAACATTAACTCTGTTTCACTCTCCACAGATGTTACCTGATCTGCTGATTATTTCCAGCACTTATTTTTATTCTTTCATAGGATGTGGGCACCTCTGGCTAGGGTAGGTCAGCATTTGTTGTCCATCCCTAATTGCCCTTGGTGGTGAGCCATCTTCTTGAACCGCTGCAGTCCATGTGGTGTAGGTACACCCACAGTGCTGTTTGGAAGGGAGTTCCAGGATTTTGACCCAACAATAGTGAAGGAACGGTGATGTATTTCCAAGTCAGGATGGTGAATAGCTTGGAAGGCAACTTGCAGGTAGTGGTGCTCGCATGCATCTGCTGCCCTTGTCCTTCTTGGTGATAAAGCTTGCAGATTTGAGAGGTGCTGTTGAAGGAAGCTTGATGAGGTGCTGCTGTGCACTTTGTAGATGGTACACACTGCTGCCACTGTGTATCAGCAGTGGAAGGATTGAATGTTTAAGTTGGTGAATGGGGTGCAAATCAAGTTGTACTACCAAGCAATTCCTGATGATGGACTTTGAAATCCCCACCCAGAATATATTCAGTGCCCTTGCCATCTTCTGTGCTTATTCCGATTGGTATTCAACATGGAGCAGCACTGATTTAGCAGCTGAGGGAGGGCAGTAGGTGGTAATCAGCAGGAGGTTTCCTTGCCCATGTTCGACCTAATGCTGCAAAACTTCATCCATCCTATTTATATTTCAGAATTTCAGCTTCTGCTGTATTTAGTTTGTGTAACAACAATTTTTTTGTAAAACTGGTGCAGAAGATCAAACTAACTTGCACTGAATTCAACTTGATCTTAAAATTCCATGATCTTTTGTGCAGGTTACACTGGTTTTCACCAAATTTTGAGCAGAAAGTCAGTTTGACTGAGCAGAACTCTTTCTGCTTAACAAATGAACTCAGTGACAAAAGCATAGATATCCACAGTTCTAAATGTGAGATTTTTGAGAATCTTTCATAATATTACATCCATGTTACAACACTGAAACAGGCCATTCAGTTTAGGTGGTCTATACTGATATTTATGCTCCCCACAAGCCTCTTCCCACCTTACTTCACTTCAGACAATCAACATATCTGTCTATTCACTTTTCCCTTAAATACCTATCTAGCTTTGTAAAGATCTAGCATCATGTAAAGAGTTCCACATTTCACCACCCCAAGAATCTGATTTATTTAGTAGGTCACTTGGAGAGAGAGGAATAAGTAATCTCCAATCTTTTTATTATATCTATGGGAGGCGGGCTCTGAAAACTTCAGCACAATTCCAGGGCACACCTGAAAATATCATCAGAAAACAATCCCACCGCCATGCAGAAAATTTTAACAGCATATAAAAATAGAATTAACAGTCTCCTAAGTCAACAATACAAGGCAAGTATGGGATATGACATTGTCCTCAACGTATAACCCAGATTGATTTAAATTAGATAACTTCAGAGACTCTTGCAACATTGAAGTGCGAAAAACATTTACTTTTTCATATGACAATTAATGTGAGGTCTGTGTGTTCCTCAAGAGGATAGACAACATTGCAACGGTAACGCCTGATAAAAAAAAGGATTATTCCATGTGCATACCACAACTTCAGGTTCACATAAATAAATTATCCATGTTTTGCTTATGGCTCTTGTTGATTAGTCCTTAACATTTCTAAAGATAATTCTCCCTATTACCTGATGGCATTATTGAGCAATATTAAGTAGCCATCTCTTCACTCTGTGACAACTTGGATCAATACCTGGCCGCACAGGAATTAAAACAACTTACTGAATTCTGGATACTTTCCAGTGGAAAGCAAAGTGAAAGAAGAATCATTTCTTTTGCAAGATGCAACTTGGACATTTCCTTGGGCAAGAACATTGGATAGAGGCGAGGCATTGTTTCATTGTCGTGCTATTGAAATACTCAGTTACTAGCATGTGAAGCTCACTAACACTCATTTCTAATAATATCAGATAAAGGTTAAAAAAAACTACCAAAATCCTCATAATTTGTCATAAATCTTAATTTGGTGTCATCTATACATTTATGTATATGGGAAATAAGAGCAGGTTCAAAATAGATCCATGGAAAACAACTTACAACACACTTCCACTCTGAGGAACATCCTTTATTCCTACCCCTTGCTTTCTAACTTCTAACCATCTTTCTATCCATGACGTTACAGTGTACTTAATTTCATCTGTTATTAACTTTTTAATATGTCTTAAGTCTCTTATGTGATATTTCATCAAATGCTTTTTGAAAATCCAAACAACCCACATTCACTGCATTTCCATTATTGATCTTCCTTGGTTTGTTTTGTAAAATATTCTGTAAGGTTGGTGCAGCACAACCTATCTTTTAGCAGCCATGCTCACTTTCTCTGGTTAGTTCAGGATTCTTCTCTAAGTGCACAGTATATTCATCCTGTTGTTGTTGACTCCAGCAGCTTATCAACAGCTTAAATAAAATCAACTAGCCTGCAACTACCAGGGTTATCCATTTTGAAGCGAGGCATCATCATTTACGGCCTCTGGTCCTCTGGCATAATTTTCCTTATCAGCAAAGGAAGCTACAAATGAATATTGATAAAATGAAAATTCAATGACAGCAAATGTATGGTGATGGAATGGAAGTAGGCTTGGGGTTGTGGAAGAGCAAAGGAAATTAAGTTCACAGAACATTGGAAGCAGCACCTCAGGTTGATAACAGTGTAAACAAAAAGCTAATAGAATTCTAGGTTTTATTTCAAGAAGTATAGAATGTAAAAGTCAGAGACAATGATGGGGTCATATCAACCTTAATAAGGCCTCAGTTAAAGTACTGTGTACAGTATTGGTCTTCACACTATAAGAAGAATGTTGAGTATTTTTGGATGGTAAAACACAGACTTACTAGGCCTCTACCTGGAATGAAGAATTACAAATATGAACAAAGGTTTTAAAGTTTTTTTTAATTGAAAAAAGGATGGAACACAGTGGATAACAACAGACTACATTCAGTATTTGAAGGGTCAAAGCAAAGGGCCATAGATACAAATGCAAGAGATTTAGGAAGAAGAGCAGGACCAATTTCTTCACACACAAGGCTGTGAATTTCCTTCTAGAGTAGAGATATAAATCATGTCAACATGCAAAGTTAGATTTGATCCGGTAAATGAAGCAAAGGTAGGTGATGGGATAAGGAAACAGGGTGATTAAATTTGTTGGGACTATTTGTTATTACAAATATCAAATTTATGATTCATATATTTTAGGAATTTAACTTTTAGCTTTGGGAATTGAATTTTTAAACTTAAGATAAATGGGGGAAAAAAACCTGTGTTTGAGAATCAGATGAACACCTCTAGGATAATTACAATTCAAAGGATGGTCCATGTTTACTTAAAGGGTTAGCATTAGAGATGTAAAAATGATAAACAACAAATGGTAGTCTCTTAGCTTTGCAATGGAGCCCACAAGTCTGGTAAGGTTGCAGTTGCCCCATCTGAGAGATAAATTATTCGTGTGGGTTTCAGAATAAAAGGGATGTTTTGAATGTAAAGCTAATTGGCCTAAACCTCTATCTGGGACATCCCAGGGTGCCATGTTGCCATGGGATAGATTGCAGGGAGGCTTTTTTTGTTTTGGGTTTTATCTGTGAGATTTCTCACAGAAAACAGGCAATTATCTGGGAAATAGGTAGAGAGGAAATCTGCCAGGAACTGTAAAGAAGCTGTGGACCAGGAGCAGAAGGCTATCATAAACCAGGGATGTTTCTGAATTGGAGTCACTAAGCAAGAATGCAATGAGGCCCATGCTTGTGCTGGGGAATCTACAATCATGAGACGCTGAAAGAGAGAGTTGGAGGGTCACCTAGCTGGATGCTAGTGAAGGACTCCAAGAAAACTCATATCCCAGAGAATGTAAATACTGTGGCTAAAGAGCAGTCAGAAGCTGGGAATTCTGCAGAGAGTAACTCAATCCCTGACTTCCCAACACCTGTCCACCATCTACAAGGCACAAGTCAGGAATGTGGTGGAATATTCACCACTTCCAGGATGCGTGGTGCTCCAACAACACTCAAGAAGCTTAACACCATCTGGGACAAAGCAGCTCACTTGATTGGCACCCCCTCCACCACAATAAACATTCACTCCTTCCACCACTGACGCACAGTGTGTACCATCTACAAGACCCACTGCAGAAACTCATCAAGGCTCCTTCAACAGCACTTTCCAAGCCTGCCAGCTCTACCACCTAGAAGGACAAGGGCAGAAGATGCATGGGAGCACCACCACCTCCTAGATCCTCTCCAAGTCACACATCATCCTATCATGAAAGTATAATAACTCTCATAATATTATTGTGAATTTTGTAAAAGAGGCTAATAGTGGGGTTTTTAATAGTTTCTCTCTGTGTGTATGGGATTTAATTGAACTGGAGACAGCTGGCCTGGAGGCTTCTGATTGATCAAAAGAAGCTAGATTTGAAATGCTAAATACATAAACATGGCTGAAGATTTAGAAGGTGAAGTGAGGAGAATTTGCATTTTTAGATAAATCAGGGTAGTTTGAATTTCAAAGAGATAGCAGGATGTCACACCTAGCCTAAGAAGCTAGGCCAAGCAGTGTGTTTATTTTTCCCAAAGGTAACTGATTGTATTAGCACCATGAAAAGATTTATATTATGAGAAAGGTAAAGTTCCAGAGACATATGGGGACAATGGAATTTGCATTAAAAGGGGGAAACATGTATAAAGGAGAAGAGGTTATGTGTCAGAGGGGAAGGCATTGCAAGATCTGCCAGAAGTGAGAAAAGCCTCCAGTAGTTATGCATTAAGCTACTGACTGCAGAAACCGAAGGTGGGGAATCCACCTTGAATTTTACTGTCCAGGGTATTGTGGTGATTTGCTTGGATCTGTTTAAAATCTATTTTTTTAACTGTTGCCTTAACGGGGGTATAACTGGAAGACAGATTAATTAGGGGCTTTAGGAGTTATTATAGTAGTAATTTGTAGACCTATGTTTGTGCTTGAAATCTTTTCTTTCATTAATAAATGCTTAATTTAGTTTTGGAAAAATCTCTAGAGTCTTGGTGAACTTATTACTACTGAATTCAGGGCACACATCTCGAAATAAAATACAAATTGCAAAACCGTTGTGACCGCATGATCAAGTTTTCCTCGTGGATTTGATCTGCCTGACACACATCATCTGCTGCATCATAACAATTCTGACTTGGAAATATATCACCATTCCTCACAATCGCTGGGTCAAAATCCTGGAACTCCCTTCCTGACAGCACTGTGGGTGTTCCTACAACACATGGACTGCAGCAGTTCAAGAAGGCAGCTCACCACCACCTTCTCAAGGGCAATCAGGGATGGGCAATAAATGGTGGCCTAGCCAGCAATGTCCACATCCCATGAACGAGTACAAAAGAAAATGCTGAGGAGAATCAAAGCAAATTCTTGAGAGCTGTAACACACCTTGGTTTGGTCACAGGAGAAGTGAAGAAACCTTCAAAATCCTGTAAAGTATAGGAGAACTTGGGTGGAAATAAAAGTAGAATGGGAACTGTTCTGCTGAGAGATTTGGGTTTAAAGTGTAAGACTTTAGGCTGAGATTTTTGGGTATAAACTATAAGTGAGAACAAAACATGTTGTTGTTAGTAGTTGTTTAACTCATACAGTAAAGGTTTTCAGTTTAAAACTTGAAATTCTTACAGTTAATAACTGGGAGTTTGAATTTATTTTTAAAAGCATGGTCTCTACTGAGATTGTAACATTGTTCATGTGGAGGGCATATGCCAACGTGAACAGGTTGGGCTGTTTCTGTGTTGTAATTTTTATATATTGCTAAGTACAATATTTTAGAAAATTACAGTCAGAGCCTCTGCTACTTCTTCCCTAGCCTACCCTCAAATGTAAGCAATAACTCCTGGTGATCTTTCTACCTTATGTTTGAATAATTTCTTTAGTGCCTTGCTTATTTCAATAATAACTTCCACTAACTTCCCTGCTTCCACTTTTGGTGATTCTACTACATCTACTCTGAAAAATTAGGCAACATTTTCATTTGTTATCTCTACTATTCCTTAACTCTCCACCACAAGCTTATCTCATGCATCTCCTGGTGGTCCTTGCTATTGTTTCCTGATAGACAATTTTTGATTTGAGGTGATCTGGAATTGCTCATTGACATTTTTACTTTCCACTGGCTACATGTATACCTCAAGCATTCCATATCTGTTCAGCAGCAACCAACTATCATTTCAGAAATGCAAAGTTGAAGCCAATCAATTGCAAGTGTGCTGATTAAATCTACCTCACCTTTGGTGCATAAAAGCAAGACTGTCACAGTTTGAAACCTAGTTAGAAAATAAATAATTACCTCTCCTTTCCACTGAATTTGTCAGACCAGCAGAATTATTTTTAATCCACTGAAAGAGAACATATGATGACTCCACAGCATTTTAATGGATTTGCTGTTTACAACGCCATGAAAATTGTGAATCGCCCCAATTTTAACCCTCACATGCCCGATGAGAACAAGACATGTAAGGGGATTAAAATACAGGAAGAATACTTACCTCCTCATTTGTGCTGCACTCCTACCCGCTGTAGTGTAACTCAAGGGAGACATTTGCTGTAGGCAACTAAAGTCCTCACATATATGGAAGTGTTAAACTCTTATGACAAATAATGTTAATTGTGTTAATTGAGGTAAGTATATACTGGTGGAAGCCTTGATTGATTGGTTACTTGAATGCATATAAAGAGACACTTAATGACATAGCAGTAGAGCTGAGCCAGGAACATGTACCTGTAATGTTTCATTCTGTGAATAAATTTATTCCAAGTAAATAATGGCTCTGGTTTCTTCCTTCACCAACTAGCTAATAGCAATATAACAAATTGGGCCCTGAAGCCATTTAGTTGTCCGAATCTTGACCAGTGCGGAAGCCACCAAAGAAACCTCATGACAGCTGGATCGGGACCAGAGAAAGGCAGTCTTGCAATTACACACACTGTTCATAACCTCAGGAGTTCCCAAAAAACATCAGCTAATGGAGTACCTTTGCAGAGTAGTTACTCTTGTCATGTAGGAAATGCAGCAACTAATTTGCGCACTTCAAGATCCCACAAACAGCAATGTGATAAATGTCCAGGTAATGTGTTTTTTAATTATGTTAGTAGAGTGATAAGTATTGGCCTGGACACTATGGAGAACTCACAATGTCTCCTTTTCATAGTGAGTTAATTATATCCACCTGATTGGGCAAAAAGGGCTTTGATTTGACTTCATTCGAAAGATGGCACCTCCAACAGTGCAGCAGTCCTTCGGTAATGCACTGGAGTGTCAATTTAGATTTTTGCACAAGACACTGGAGTTGGTTTTGAACCTGTGATCTTCTGGCGCATGAGGTATCAGACACCTATTTAAATTTAAAAATGTTATTTGATTTCCTTGTGGGGCAGTAAGGGGAAAGGAAACCTTGGGCCTCTCCTGCCCTGCCAATGGTTTACCCTTCTCCCTGCCTCACCACTTACCTTAGTGCCATGGGCTCTTGGCACCAACCTCCTAACACCAAGATTCCTGTTCCTGTCTGCCAAGCAAGAATTCTTGCCAGGTTTGCGTGGGTTACACCTCATCATCATTGAAATGAAATCAAAGACTTCAAATCTCTCCTGGCCTCATAAGACATATATTACAGTGAAGTCTAGTGAAATAATGTAATTGCTACATTATTCCTCATTTTCCCTACATTAACAGAGTATCTTTTAGTACCTTCAATCATAAGGAAAATCAAGGATGAGACAAGTCACAGCCCAAAGTTGATTCCCCAGATCATTCAGTCAATCATTTTTGGCCCGCCTTTTTGCTCCACAATTACCTTAATACATTAAATTGAAAATATGCATCTAGCTGGGCCCAGATTAGCTTTTTTATTTTGTTTTTTCATAGGATGTGGTTATGCTGGCTGGGCCAGCATAAATTTCCCATCCCTAATTGCCCTTGAGAAGATTGTGGTGAGCTGCCTTCTTGAATCCCTGCAGTCCATGTGGTGTCAGTACACCCATAGTACTGTTGGTTAAAACTCATTAATAGCTCCAAAATGGTCTATTTACTAATAATAAAAAATGAAAATGCTGGTAATGCTCAGCAGGTCAGGCAGCATCTGAGGAGAGAAGATCTTTGACCTTTCACCAGAAATGGTTCTGTTTCTCTCTCTACATGAGCAGCCAGACCTACTGAGAATTTCCAGTATTTTCTATTTTATTTCAGATTTCTGGCAGCTGTGGTATTTTGCTTTTGTGTTGGTCACTTCAGAATTTTGAAAAAGACAGCAATTGGTTAACTTTCAGAAGTGAGCCTGGATCGGAGTCAGCTAGGAAGTATGACTATAATATTAAAGGGTTGTTCCTACAGCCCATACTCCTATCTAATGAGGCACCATACTGAGAACAGGGCCTCTAAAAATAAGCATTCATGTCTTTGACATACTTATTCCAAAAATCATCTGTGTTCGGAGACAGTTGATGTTAAAACACCTGAGCACCATCCTTCAGTATGTCTCAACTTTATTGCTAATGAGAAAAGAAGCCTTCTTGAAATAACATTTGAGGGGCCACACTGCTAAATGCTAAACATCTACTCAAACTTCTTAACCTAAGTTGTAAGCCAAAGGCATTATTTGACATTATTTCCTCTTAAGATATTAAAGTCATTCTTACCTTACTCCAGGCAACTTCATTGTCCAAATTAGTAGGCATGCCTTCAACTGCTGATCTCCTTGTCAGTTCTGCATCTGTTGCCGCCAGCCATTCTGTCAAGGCATTCACTTCCTTCCTGAGCTTGCGAGAAAATTTCAGAGACTTCTCCAGCTCTTGCTTTCCCTCAGTCACCTACACAAGGAAAATAAAGATCACATTTTCAAAATTTCTGTTTTAATAGCTGATCTACAGTGTCAAGTGTCAAATGTAACCGACCATAACAAGTTGTCCTCATTCGCAACTGGATATTCTTGTGAGTTATACATTAAAGTTCCATTCAACTTAATCCCACTGTCCTTCATACTGATGTCATGAACTTGACAAAAAGTTCTCATTTCAATTTAAAACAAAAACAGAATTACCTGGAAAAACTGAGCAGGTCTGGCAGCATCGGCGGAGAAGAAAAGAGTTGACGTTTCGAGTCCTCATGACCCTTCCACAGAACTAGGTGAATCGAAGGAAGGGGTGAAATATAAGCTGGTTTAAGGTGTGTGTGGGGTGGGGGGGGGGACGGTTAGGGGAGAGAAGTGGAGGGGGGTGGTGTGGTTGTAGGGACAAACAAGCAGTGATAGAAGCAGATCATCAAAAGATGTCATAGACAACAGAACAAAAGAACACATAGGTGTTGAAGTTGGTGATATTATCTAAACAAATGCGCTAATTAAGAATGGATGGTAGGGCACACAAGGTATAGTGGGGGTGGGGGGAGCATAAAAGATTTAAAAATATTTTTAAATAATGGAAATAGGTGGGAAAAGAAAAATCTATATAATTTATTGGAAAAAACAAAAGGAAGGGGGAAGAAACAGAAAGGGGGTGGGGATGGAGGAGGGAGGTCAAGATCTAAAGTTGTTGAATTCAATATTCAGTCCAGAAGGCTGTAAAGTGCCTAGTCGGAAGATGAGGTGTTGTTCCTCCAGTTTGCATTGGGCTTCACTGGAACAATGCAGCAAGCCAAGGACAGACATGTGGGCAAGAGAGCAGGGTGGAGTGTTAAAATGGTAAGCGACAGGGAGGTTTGAGTCATTCTTGCGGACAGACCGCAGGTGTTCTGCAAAGCGGTCGCCCAGTTTACGTTTGGTCTCTCCAATGTAGAGGAGACCACATTGGGAGCAACGAATGCAGTAGACTAAGTTGGGGGAAATGCACGTGAAATGCTGCTTCACTTGAAAGGAGTGTTTGGGCCCTTGGACGGTGAGGAGAGAGGAAGTGAAGGGGCAGGTGTTACATCTTTTGCGTGGGCTTGGCATGGTGCCATAGGTGGGAGTTGAGGAGTAGGGGGAGATGGAGGAGTGGACCAGGGTGTCCCGGAAGGAACGATCCCTACGGAATGCCGACAGGTGAGGTGAAGGGAAGATGTGTTTGGTGGTGGCATCATGCTGGAGTTGGCAGAAATGGAGGAGGATGATCCTTTGAATGTGGAGGCAGGTGGGGTGATAAGTGAGGACGAGGGGGACCCTATCATGTTTCTGGGAGGGAGGAGAAGGCGTGAGGGCGGATGCGCGGGATATGGGCCGGACACGGTTGAGGGCTCTGTCAACGACCGTGGGTGGAAAACCTCGGTTAAGGAAGAAGGAGGACATGTCAGAGGAACTGTTTTTGAAGGTAGCATCATCGGAACAGATGCGACGGAGGCGAAGGAACTGAGAGAATGGGATGGAGTCCTTACAGGAAGCGGGGTGTGAGGAGCTGTAGTCGAGATAGCTGTGGGAGTCGGTGGGTTTGTAATAGATATTGGTGAACAGTCTATCACCAGAGATTGAGACAGAGAGGTCAAGGAAGGGAAGGGAAGTGTCAGAGATGGACCACGTGAAAATGATGGAGGGGTGGAGATTGGAAGCAAAATTAATAAATTTTTCCAAGTCCCGACGAGAGCATGAAGCGGCACCGAAGTAATCATCGATGTACCAGAGAAAGAGTTGTGGAAGGGGGCCGGAGTAGGACTGGAACAAGGAATGTTCCACATACCCCATAAAGAGACAGGCATAGCTGGGGCCCATGCGGGTACCCATAGCCACACCTTTTATTTGGAGGAAGTGAGAGGAGTTGAAGGAGAAATTGTTCAGCATGAGAACAAGTTCAGCCAGACGGAGGAGAGTAGTGGTGGATGGGGATTGTTCGGGCCTCTGTTCGAGGAAGAAGCTAAGGGCCCTAAGACCATCCTGGTGGGGAATGGAGGTGTAGAGGGATTGGACGTCCATGGTGAAGAGGAAGCGGTTGGGGCCAGGGAACTGGAAATTGTTGATGTGACTTTATTTTTTTATCTCATTTCAATTTGTTCACTTATTGTCGATCTTTCAAACAGATATTTTAAACATCTGGAAAGTTGGCAGTTACTCAGCCACATGTTGCAGCAGCCACTACAGTTCAGTACACCAAAGTAAAATAAGTTTCCATACAAAGCCAACAAATATTTTGCTTCTCAACAGCTTTTACTTCTCACAGGTGAAAGTATGGGTTTACTATTCACCAATGGGCTATGACCCGTTGTCATTAGACCTGTAACAGTCACACAAAAAGACAACCCTTGACTAAATATGCTCTGCTACCTAATAACACTTCTTGCATTTCTAATTTTGTCAGCTAAAAATATACACAACAGATACTAAGGTAATCAGCTTAATTTGTGCACAGTGTAACTAGAGCATTGCTTTTACAAAATACATCCATTCATGACTTGAGACATTTCTATGTCAGTAGGTGTTACAACAGAGATTAGAATTTTTGACTTTCCGCCACAGATCTAAATGGTTCTTAAGGATAATGTGTGCTGTGTTTCTCAATTGATGACCTTTTCTTTCTCAGTGGACTTTCTTATGCTTCTTCTATCTCAGTTAGGCTTAGGAGATTAACTGTGCTTCAGATGCAGCCAGCATGGCAACTTTGTACTCCTGCTAACTTGAATGATTTCTGCATGGAGTCAGTGCTAACTGAGCTGTTAAGTGGTTGCATACTTCTGGAGGGGGTCCCAACATTATGCGAGACTGGCACCACTTATAACTGGCCTGCAACAGTTAAAGTAGAGATGCATTCTGACTGGAGCAGTCTGAGCATGAAGTGTCAGTAATGGTGCAATAAGGAAGAGAGCGGAAGAGGAGGAGAGATGTGATCTATCCACGGAGGGAAAGGAGGCCCCTCCTGTCCCCAGGCAAACTTAGTGAAGGCAGTGGGACTAGATCATCATGGCAGTCAATGCCATGAATCAGGCCCCAATGAAATGGATGAGGTGCTGCAAAATGTTCAATGACCTCACATGAGTGGTCAAGGTCAGTGAATATATCTTCAAATGCCATATTCCACCAGTTGCATCTCTTGCCTGAAATACTGTTCAATGCACAACTATCCCATCACTTATCAACATTCATGATCAATCACAAGTCATTCATAACATTCATCATTTCATTTCATCCTCATACACTTAGCATATCTCACGCTCACATCTCATAGCTTACACACATTGCCAACTATTAACAATGACTGTCTCATCACCCCAAACATGTTGTATGACATTCAGCAATAAAGCTCACTCTCCCTTACAGGACAAGTTGATTGGAGGGCATGGAATCGAACTGGCGGGGGGACAGATATGGCTGCAAATCATCCATGGACGAGATCATTGTCACCATCGATGGAACGGCCATTATAGGCCTTGGCCAGTGGCAATGTTGAAACCATCAATAACACCTAATCCTCCTTTTCACATCCTGTTTCACCCCTCATTCCACCATCTCTTCAGATTTATAAACTATAAGTGATGCAAGCATGCATCTTTTTGCATCCCTCACTCACCTCCCCCACCCCGCCCAATCATAACAATCCTAGTGCCTTTCTCTTCCTAGATACCTCTCAGAACAGCAACCTGGCCAGGCAGTGGTAAAAGAACAAGAGGCAGAGGAGCAAGAAGGCAGTGACGAAGAAGAAGCACCATCATTTGCACTCACTCTCACATTCTCAGCCACCAGCTCAGATATTAATACTGCATGTACTTTAGAGAGCTGAGAGGCAAGATATACACATGTGAGACACCATGCATGAGTCATTAGTGGCCAGGGCTGAGGTCAAGAGCAGTGGAAATGCTAGCTGTCAGAGGCCAAAGTCACACACGAGTTCTACTGCAAAGGACTCAAATGAGCATTTTCATGGGGCAGAAGGAAAGTTGATGGTATGCACACTAATGTGCTTGCAGCATTGGCAGGTCTGGCAGAGATGCTGCATATGAAGAACCATCGAATAGTCTGGCACTAACTTGGCACAGGGTTTTGCACAGAGACTGGAACCCATCCTCACTATTCTGTCAAAGTGGTGGCCAACTCATTCACAGGTTTTTGGACCCAACCATGATGCAAGTTATGATGGCTGAAGTCACAGCTTCCATTGTAGTACAAATAGAAGCCACACAATGTCTAAGCTCTCTAGTGGAAGCACAGACTTTCACACAAGCTCAGATTGCGGCCATCATGACTGTGGATACCAGTGGTCAAAGGGGCTTGCAAGGCATCGCAGTGGTCCAGTAATCTATCCTTTAACTGATTACTGCTGAGACCCCACCCCAAATGAATGCCATTGGCTGCAAGGAATATGTGCTTGTTGTCCTCTCTCACGGTGACCGCATTTGGCCTGCCACCACTGCCCGTACCCTAGGTGTTGCCTATCATCCAGCCATCCAACCAGTCCAGACTGCTGCCGTCCATATCAAGATAGTGCAGTCCAATGCCGCATCTTTTAGGCTGCATGGAATCCTCCACCAAGGCTATCTGCAGTCTCCCCCATTGAACGTCAGCATCCTTCCACCTGCCATCCTGTACTCATTGGAGTAGCACTGCATTGAAATATTAGGACAAACAAAGATATGAGGAATATGGGTACTAAATTTGATTTTAAATGTTTATTTTGTGTTGGCTTTTATTTTTGCATTGTGGTCAAGCAGACACTGTGTTGCTCAGTGACAGAGGGAAGGTGTGGGATTGCTGGCGAATGGGAACTACTGAAGGAACATGCTGTTTGATTCAATCAGCCAGTCACTAGGTCAAATGGTCCATATACACAGCATCACACTGGCACTGAAATACATATACTATTGTCCACACTAACAACCAATTTAAGACAATCAGTCAAGCTTGTAAAATGACTCATTTACACTTGTTAGAAGTGACATAGATTCATATGCAGGGACCTGATCTCTGCAAACAAAGCATATGTTTAAGCCTTGCACCTTTGTTGAATTACCCAGGGACCTGGGAAGCCTACAGTTGTATGTTGCTTTCTCTAAGGTAATGCCTCAGCCAATCAGAGTTGACTTGCCAACTAATCAGCACCCTCTTCTGTTGCATAAATTGTTGTAATCAGTTGAAATTTGGTAACTTTGCATCTGTCCTAATGAGCACAAGCTGAAAAGCTTTGGCAACATTTCTCTTTTCAGCAATTACCTGAAAGTATTTGATGATCTCTTTCAAAAGGGCTCATGGGAGGGTTCTTCCTGCTGCTGAATGCATGTTCAATGGTGCATGGTGAAGAGACAGTGTTATTTGGGGAGTTAGGTTCTAAAGTGGCAACACTGCTGTCAAATCAATGTCTAAGCTGATTGGCATCACAATCTGTCCAGGTCCTGATGGATTTCATCCTAGGGCCTTAAAAGAAGTGGCTGCTGAGACAGCAGGTATTTTGGTTTCGCTTTTCTAAAATTCCTTAGATTTTGGAAAAGTCCCATCGGATTGGAAAATAATGAATGTAACTTGTCTATTCAAGAAAGGGAGATAGAAGGCAGGAAAGCACAGGACATTTAGGTTAATATGTGTCATAGGAAAAATGTTGAAATCTATTAAGGAAGTTGTAGCAGGACACTTAGAAAATCTCACGGCAACCAGACAGAGTCAACATGGTTTTGTGAAAGGGAAATCATGTTTGACTAATTTGTTAGATTTCTTTGAGAAAGTAACCAAGTAACATGGAAAGACGGGAACCTGTGGCATATGTTGTCAAAAGGCATTTGACAAGATTCCACAAAATAAGAGTCGCATGATGAATGAGCTAAAATATTAGCATGAATAGAGGATTGGTTAGCTAACAGGAAACAGAAAGTAGGCATAAGTTGGGCATTTCGGGATGGCAATGTGTAATGAGTGGAGTGCCACAGGGATCAGCACTAGAGCCTCTACAACTTACAATCTTTATCAATGACTTGGATGAAGGGACTGAATGTATAGTTGCTAAATTTACTTATGAAACAAAGGGACACAGGTTAAGCAAGTGGGCAATAATTTGGCAGTGGGCAATAATTTGGCAGATGGAGTATAACATGAGTATAACAGATGGAGTGTGAACTTGTTCATTTTGGCAGGAAGAATAGAAAATAGAGTGGTACATTACTGAACTCAGTGGTACAGAGGGATTTAGGTGTATTGGTACATGAATCCCAAAATGTTAGTATGCAGGTACAGCGAGTGATTAGGATAGCAAATTGAATGTTGTGTTTATTACAAGGGAAATGAAATATAAAAGTAACAATGTTTTGCTACCATTTTACAGGACATTGGTGACATCACATCTAGAGTACTGTTGGTCTCCTTATTTAAGAAAGGACATAATTGCAATGGAAGCAGGTCAGAGAAGGTTCAATCAACTGATTCCTGGGATGAGGGGGTTATCTTATGAGGTAAGGTTAGACGAGTTGGGCCTGTATCCATTGGAGTTTCGAGGAATGAGCAGTGAGTCTATTGAAATATACAAGATACTGAGGGGACTTGGCAGAGTAGATGCAGAGAGGATGTTTCCCTCTTGGGGGAGAGACTAGAACTAGCGAACACAGTTTAAAATAAGGGGTTTCACATTTAAGACAGAGATGAGGAGAATGTTTTTCTCTGAATACATGAGCATGTGGAACTATCTTCCCCAGAGAGCAGTAGAGGCTGGGTCATTGAATATGTTTAAGGCAGAGGTAGATATATTCTTGATTAATAAGGGAGCCAAAGAGTGTCAGGAGTAGGCAGGAAAATGATGTTGAGGCTACAATCAGATCAGCCATGATCTTGCTGAATAAAACAGCAGTCTCAAGGGCTGAATAGCCTACTCCTGCTCCTAGTTCATATATTTGTACGTACTCTGCACACTTTCGGCAGGCACTTCCTGCATGCATGCAGCCATGCCCCCAGAATGAAGTCTGGTGCAGCCCACACTAGAAGACAGTGATTGTGCCACAGATGCCATTTTGGAACCAACTCGCTAACTAGTTTGGAAATAACTAGCTGAATTTTGCAACTATAGTTTCTCCCCCTTGAAAACAATTTCATTACGTTAGCCTTACTATAACATGAAGTAAACAGAGAGTCAGCACATAGGTACCTTTCTCAGCAAATAAAATGTCACAAATATTAAATGTCTGCTTTTTTCATGAATTCTGCATGGCTGGCATTACAAAATCTAAAGTGCTGAACAAAGGCAATATAAATTGTAATGCTTTTCCAGGAAAGAGCATTGCTTACCAATGATCATGAAACAAACAGACTGTTCCATCAGGCTGGATTGTGAATTTTTGTGAAAATCAAATACCTAAAACTTAAGAAAATTTTAACTTTATTTTCATACTTTCATCTTCTTTAAACATCCCTGCAATTGTGCTCCAAAACAAATCCTACTTAAGTTTCACATGGCAAATTGCAATGAATTTGTGCCAAATGAGTGAAGACTTATGCTCACTGATGCACCACAGGCCCAATCTCTGCTATAATTTGCAGATTTGATTCATTCAAATTTTCATTGGCAACTCTCAAGCACAAATCTCACGTAAAACAGAAAAGATGTGCTGGTGGTGTTTGCAAATTAGAATGTAGACTTTAAAAAACCATCAGCTTGAACATTGCAGCCATTGGGAGAAAAGCAATAAGCAGGAAAGTGCTCGGTTAAGTCAATCAGGTAGCTGCAATGGATGCTTCATGTATGATTTAGTTCCACTGAACAATCTGGTACTGAGAGCCAAAGAAAGGACATAAGCATTGCAAACAGAATGAAAGGAACATGCACAATTCCATTGAGACTGACCTGCAAACGATGTTCAAGGAGATTCAGCAAAGGAGGGAGAGAGGGGGGTGGGGAAAGAGAGAGAAAGACACTGTATAGTCCCCATGGAAATAAGGCTCAAATACATTTGACTGTTAGCTCTCTCAGACCCTCTAAAATGAAGACCTGCATAACCAATCCTTAACACTGCAAATTGGTTAAAGATGATTGGTTAAACTCAGGATCTTGAAATCAAGTGCCATTATTTCACTAACAGATATGTTAGGATTCACGAGTTCTGAAAGGCGTATTCAAAAATATCACATTTACATGCAGAGTCTGAGGTCGGACATATGAGGATGTTTGGTAACTGACAGGTGTGACTTAATAGTCTATAACCCTGATTTTCAGCAACTTCAGGGAAGCTCTTTCTTCAGTAAAGAGATCAATTCAATGTGTGACAGCTTCACTGCAATCAGCAGCAGATTACCTCATATAAAGTGGCCAGGGACCAAGTCAGTACCATCAGCTTCACAGAAGTACAGACCGTAGATCTGGTGACAACAGGAGAAAATAGAGAGAGCACCCAACATGCAAGCCTCCAAACACAGGTGGCTGGGATGCATGCTGCTGTCTCTCAGGGATTCCAGGATCTAATACCTGGCATTTGACCAGCCATTTCACTAATCAGTTGGGTCAGAGATCCAGGGTTCAGCAGAATAGGCTTGACGGGAGTTGACTTGTTTCTGCTTCTTAGGACAGCAGCACATTCCACACATCCAGCCTTCCCCTACCTCTGGGTGGTACAAGAGTTGCCTAGGTGCAAGCTCCAGAGGTGCAGGCAGCAGCGCCTTCCTCATGGAGCAAGCTGTCATCAGCAAAGACCCTCATGGAATTTTCTCATAGAATTTTAACAGCACAGAAGGAGGCCATTCAGCCTATTGTGTCTGCACTGGCTCCCCAAATGAGCATTATGATCTAGTGCCATTGCCCTGCCTTTCTCCCGTACCCTTTCACATTGTTTCTATTCAAATAATTATCTAATGCCCTCTTGAATGTCTCAATTGAACCTCCCTCCACCACACTTCCAGGCAGTGCATTCCAGACCTGAACCACTCGCTGTGTGAAAAAGTTTTTTCTCACATCACACTTGCTTCTTTTGCAAATCACTTTAAATCTGTGCCCTCTCATTCTTGATCCTTTTACGAGTGGGATCGGCTTCTCCCTATCTACTCTGTCCAGCTACCTCATGATTTTGAACATCTTGATCAATTCTCCTCTTAGCCTTCTCTCCAAGGAGAACAGTCCTAACCTCTCCAATCTATCCTTATAGCTATAGTTTCTCATCCCTGGAACTATTCTTGTAAATCTCTTCTGCACTCTCTCCTGTGTTCACGTCAGCCACAGGAGCAGCCAACCAGTTCTTGTGTTACTGCTCCTCAGATTGCACCAAGCAGAAAGACCAGAATATTGGAGAAGCATGGTGTGAAGAAACAGTATGTTAGCTTCTGTTCAGCTTGGAATTTGTTGCATTAAGAGAGAATGTGCACTTACATCATGCTTTGATATTGAAGGAGAGTATAATCATAAAGCAAAAGATGTAATTTATTTTACCAGTAACTTTGTCAATCAAGCAACTTTCATTGGCATGATCATGCTGGGACAAAGAGAGCTATTGTGTTCAATCACTTCAGTATGTGTATTGGATTGAAATTGGGGGAGAAAGACTTCTGACAGTGATAATAAAGACTACTGTGTTAAATAAATGCAAAAATAATTAATTCTTCTCTGATACCCCTTGCAGCTATCACTGGGGAGAGCCCTGAGTGATGGCCCTCCTGGTGCTCATCTCCATTTAATTTTGCCTCCCAAATAAGCTCTTCCTTAAATGTATATTCCCATGGGGAATCTCACATGCTCCTTAGAAGTTCATTGTAGGGGGACAAAATATCCTGGTGGTCTCAGAATCAATCAGAAGCAAGTCCAACTCTGTCTGGACAAGAAGAAAGAAGAAGAGAACAAAATGCAATAATGCACCTTTTCCCCAAATTGCTGAGATATAAACCTAATTCTTAGCTGTGGAAATCAATGCTTAAATTTTCAAAAGTCTTCATATTTAAAACTTCTCTTCCAGTCTCAGCTAATCCTGGCACTCTTTTATGTTTCTGACATCGCCTAGTTCACTACAAGCACAAATTACAGAAATTCTGGGCTCACTACAACTGGTCCTAATTTCCATGTGTTTGAAAATTAGCTGCATAGGGACCTGGCGGCAGATCACAGAGGGAGCCAAACCGTGCTTGTTAATTCAGGCACATCATTTTGGGGTGGAAAGCAGCAGAAATAGCTTCTAAAACAATTTGCTGCCAAATAAAAACTGCCCTGATTGTTTATTGTGCTTCTGAGGCAAGCAGGATGAAATTCCAGGATGTGTATCTATGCTGAGGTGTTTATTTTAATCTTGATGCTTCCTTCTTTGAAAGTGGAACAGTGCTTCTATGATTTTACTCATAAATAATAAGATTCAACTGTCTCTAACCACTCAGAACTTATCACAAAATAAACAAGGGAATTGCTCAATTTCAAATGCAAGGTTTGCTAGTGACAGATAATCCAGCAGTTGGCAGGAGGTGCGTTTACCTACCTGACATTTATACCAGAGACAAATGTCCTTATGTTATTAAAGGGGCCCAGTATGTCATTTAAACAAGTAATGCTCAGCATTTATATGAATGTTGTACCTATCTGAAGTGCCAGTCAGATGAATACTGCATCCTCTATCTGCAGTTGCTGATCTTTTTTTTTATCTCATTTCTTCCCTTCCCTCTTGCAACCATTAACTCATTCCTGCTTTCTGGTTCCACAGGTGCGAGTATGTTACCTTGTGTTATTAAAAGCTAAGCCAAGATTATGGAGTCAAAGCTGCAGTACAAATTTTCTAAGTTTAAAATGAGATGCTATTATCCATTTGAAACTAAATAGAGATTTTTTTTAAAGAAAGCCATGGCTTACAATTTTTATTTCCCATTTTAAGATGTAAGACGACTTCATGTAAGGACACACTGCCATCTGCAGTTTACATTCTGTCAGCATTAACATGGGACCGAAAAGCGTGTTTAAGCAAATACTGCAAATGGGTGGGAAAAGGGGAGATGAAGTAAGGATACTAAAGTCAGGTGGAGAAAGTATGAAGAGACTGAGGCAAGGACAGAAGTGACATAGTGAAGAGGAATGAAAGGGACACGAGAGGGGGGAGGAGGAAGGAAGGGAGAGAGTAGAAAAAGCAAGTAGAAAAGGTTATGGGGAAATTAGGAGATGAAGGGATGAGTGCAAAAGAGGGAGGTGAAAGGATAGAGGAGAGGCAGAGGATGGAGGGGGAAAGAGAGGGGGGAGGGAGGAGATGGAGAGTTTGGAAGAGGGGGCAATGATTCAATTAATCAATTGATAAATATTGCTTTGAGAGGACCACTGACAGACACAATACCATTAAAATGTCCAAATCACACAGTGAGTTAGTATACAGAGAAAATAAAAGCTAGCTCAGTTATTGAAGTATATCTTGAGCAGGATATTTTGAATCTAATCATTTGCTTTGGACTATTCCAAAAATGACTAGCTATTTTAGTATTTGTATGTTTTTGCAGACAGCTGCTAAAGAAATAGCTGAAATCTCCACGAGCTGATCTGCATAAAGTTTGGGAGTCAGTGCTGGATACCACTGTCATCTTTGTTTATCAAGCTAAGAGATGCTGCAGGACAAAATACTTATCTACTTTCTGCAGCTAGTATCAGCATTGAATACTCTTAGGTCAGATAAACCAAAGGCTATACACAGTAAATCTTCTTTATGTTTCCTTAATAAGATAACATGATCTCATATCCTACCACAGTAATGTGATGCTTCCATGTCATGAGGAACTCTGGCAATTTATTGTTGACTTCTGCGAATATGAGCAATGTCATGCTGTAGTTTAAGGCCTACCTAGAACTGGCTTGAAACTGGAAAAACTGTCTACATGGGGCTACTACAACCAACAGAGAGGGGAAACCTTCACCCCTGCAGCCCACGCTGAAGTCAAATTCTTCAAAGCTTGCTAATGAAATGAGAGTGTCCTCTCTCATTATGCCATTTCCCCTTACATAGGTTCTTCGCTCTCTCACACGGATCAACCAATTGCTCCAGAGCAACAAAGTTTGAAATTTGACACACAGTAAAACAGCCCAATGATATATCAGATACATCATGGCATCTTTCTGAACTAATCTGATTCAATGTCATGCTCTGTTGATCTAGAGTGGAATATTACAGCACACGAAACCTCAAACTGATTTAAAGTACTTGTGACAAGAACACAACAACAAACAGTTTTGCAACGAAATTAATGATGTTATGCAATTAATGAATGTTCAGCAGTCAGCAGGGGGGAATCTACAAGAATTAAAGTTCCAGCTCTGTCAACATTCTTCATAGATTCCATATAGTTGTTATTTTCGTACTGCTGAGGAATTTTAATGGAATTACTTTACAAAAGGAAAAGCAGCGTATTTGCCAGCCAGATTGAGAAATATATTCCACACAATTTTCAACAATTAGGAAGAAGAGTGAGGAGAGGGAAGGAGAAAAGAGTAGTGATAGAGTGAAGAGGGTGAAAGGGAGAGGAGTGGGAGGAGAAGAAGGAAGGAAGGGAAAGAATAGGAATGAAAGAAGTGGAAAAATAGCTGAAGAGATGAGCTCAAGGAAGGTGAGAAGATAGAGGTGAGAGGCAGGGAATAGAGGGGGAGGGGAAGGAAAGCAGGGTCAGATCCAAAGCTTTGCTGCACATCTCCTTACTTGCACCAAGTTCCATTCACCCATCATTCCTGAGCTCGTTGACATACACTGGCTCCCGATCAGGCAACCCTTTCAATTTTCAGTTTTCAATGTAACCAGTTCAAGTCCAGGATTCAGTGATCTTGCTTTTTAAAAAGAGTGAAAACTATTTGTTTACATCATTATCTTAAAAGGAGTAGAGAGAGACAGATTACTCTCTGTTGGCAATTCCAGAGCTTGATGTTCAGATAGCTGATGGTACAGTCACCAATGGTGCAGTGAAGGAAGTCGGGGAGGAACAAGAGGTTAGGATTGGAGAAACACAAAGTTCTCAGAGGGCTGTAGGATTGGTGAAAATGACAGAGGTAGGGAAGGGTGAGGGCAGAGAGACATCTATGTGAACACAAGGATGAGAATTTTAAAATCATGGTGTTTTGTTGTGGACAAGGCACCAATGTAAGTCAGTGGGCACAGGGGTGATGGGTGAAGGCACAGCACTCTGTTTTGGAGCCTGGGTTCAATCCAGCACAGATCTATTGGTGATTGTTTCCTTTGGCTTTATACTTCAAGCGTCCCATGTGAAATATGTTTGGACAGTCCCAAACCAGTTCCAGTTGGCATGGTTCAGAAAGATCACATAATGAGTATTCTGGGAAATAAACTATGGGCTGGATTTTATGGACCCCCCCGCATGTTTTTGGTGGGGGTGGGTGGGGGCACATAAAATACAAGGGGTGTACTCACCCACCACCTTCTCACCCACCCTGAGAATAAACATTTATCAATATGAGAAATGATTTTAAACACATACATAGATCTACAAATTACTACAATGGTAACTTCTAAATCCCCTAATCAATCTAGCTTCCAGTTACACTTTTGTTAAGGCAACAGTAAAGACACAGATTTTAAAAGACCCAGGCAAAGAAACATGATGTCCTGAATAAGTCGCATTCAAAGTGGGTTTTCTTAACTTCAGTCCTTGAGGGTAGCAGCTTGAGTCATAGATGCTGAAGGCTTTTCACATTTGTAAGATCTTACAATGCCTTTCCCTCACAAACAGTCTTCTCTCCTTTATACATATTTCCTTCTTTGAATGCAAATACCCATTATTTCACTATATATTTGGACTTTATCTTCCTGATAATAAAAAACCTCTCATGGCACTAATCTTTGGGAAAAATTAACATGTCTAGGTGGCACATTTCAATCCCTCTTTTGAAAACAATCTAACCTGGTTTATTTAAAAATGCAAATGTTCCCTTGACTCTAATGTTTCTAAACTTTTCCATGTTTACCTAATTAACATTTCAAACGTAACTTCCCTTCTTACATCAAAGCACTAGTCTAATTCAATTAAGTCTCACACACACATAGACATAGACACATCCCACTACTACTCTATTTTACAAATAAATTCCAATAATATTATGAGAATTATTATATCTTTCTGACAACTTTTTTATTTTTTTATCATAGATTGGTCTGGGGGAGGGGGGAGGCAGTGGCAAACAGTACGCCCCCCCCACCTCTCCTCCCACCCGCCTCCAGTAAAATCCAAAATGTCACACTGATACAGCAGGGGATATACTTCAAGGGTTGAAATTGCAGCTAAGCTAAAATCACTCCTCTTGACTAACAAAAAATACAGAATAAAATACTTCTAAAAAAATCATATTTATTGCATTTTCTCCCCCATTTTTGAAGGTAATATTCTTCCCTGTGCCATTTTCTGACTGAGAATAAATATTCAAATGCCAACAATATCTCTGTTAACATCATTCTGCAATAGGCAGTTCAAACTGATATGAGAGTAAAGTGAGTTGATTTACTCCCAGATAGTCCCTCTGCTGCCTCATCTCTATGCATTCATGTGTTTACACCATTGTCATGGTGTGTGAGCCCACTATTCATGGCACGGCAGTACAAATTGCCATTCACCAATTCTCTTGTTGCCTTGTATTTGGCTTTTCTGACATTAAAACCAACATAAACAACATGTAGGGAATAATGTTCTAACTTCACACTGAGGTGAGGAACCTTTATTGCCAGGAGCACTTAAATTTCCAAGTGAAGTTTCCTGCCAGTAATGCATATTTGGAAAATTGCCCCTTAGGTCTCAATCCAAAACATGAAAATATGCTTCCAGCTTCACAAACACACAGTCCTCTGCCTTTCTGGTGCTGATGAAATTTAATTTCGAATGAAAATATTAAGTATATAACAAAGTGCAGTGGGTTAGAATGCTGTCCCTTCCCAATTGTGATTTGTTCATGAATCCTTATGAGGTGACATCAGTGTCAATAACAGAGGAGGATGCTTCCCCCACAGTAACAAGAAACACAAGGTTACAGTGTACTTGAACCTTTGGAATTTTGGGGCAGAAATTCCAGGATAATGTGAAAACCAATCTTAGAGTGAATCCATTAAGGTTTGTACATGTGATGAAGACTCTTAATCCTCTACCCTCTTGGAGAAAAGTAATTCTCCTTAATACAACAGCAGCTTCAGGTAGGCCTAAATAAGGACGATATTTCCTTCATGAGTAAGGGAGTTCCTATTTACGAGGGTACCTCATCACGCTACCAGACACCCTATGTCCTACTGAGGTACCTGAGGGCCTTGCTGATGTCCTCAGAACTCCATTTTTCAAGATGATCTCACCAGCTTGGGTATGTAACTCTTTTGAGTACAAACATGTTTCCATCTGTTCCTATTCAGATGAAGTTACATTGTTTCATAGTTTGCCATTGTGAGATTTGAAATCTTGATACTCTTTCAAGTACAAACCTGTTTCCATGTTTCAGATGAAGTCACATTGTTTCATAGTTTGCCATTGTGAGATTTGAACTCTTGATACTCTTTTTGAGTAAACCTGTTTCCATCTGTTTCAGATGAAGTTACATTGTTTCATAGTTTGCCATTGTGAGATTTGAACTCTTGATACTCTTTCAAGTACAAACCTGTTTCCATCTGTTTCAGATGAAGTCACATTGTTCCATAGTTTGCCATTGTGAGATTTGAACTCTTAATCTTGGGGTTACAAACCCAGTACCATAACCACTTGGCTATTTAGGCCAAGCTCCTGAGGTACCTGAGAGTGTACCTACCCGGACTGATGCTGATTTGAAGGCTCTGTTTCCAATGAGCAAAGTAATCATTAGTGCTACATTCTCTCCATGTTTTACAACAAAGTGTACATGGCAGCCTCATAGGCAATAATACAGCAAACAAGACTGAAATTGTTTTACCTGACTAATGACTGTGGTTGTGAACCCAACATTAGCCTAATCATTCCCATGCTGAGCTGAACTTTGTTTTTATTTGTGATTGACTGAGCCTATTAATGGTTTAATGACCTAATTACTCTGCCTTTTATTTCTCAGCTCAGTCTGGGTGCACTGTGGCTCCCAAAGGATGCAATTTATGTGTTAAAATAATCCACTCTGATTGAGCTTCACTTACTTCATGCTGGAGTAGACCATTCCCCTCACAGAGAATGGTTGGATTCCTAGAAAGAATCCATTTTATTGCTTCCAGGTAGTTTGTATTGCACTCCATGGTGCGGGGAATGTTTTAAAGTACTGTCTCACTGGTGATAGAGGCAGACTTTCTATTATGTTACAAGGTTACTTACTATAGTATTAGTGACACACTCTTGGTACAGGTGCAAAGCCTACTCCTGTGTGCTCAACTTTGCACTCAATCATTAAATTTCCCCTTATAATAAAGTATTTTCTGCTTTGATAGTAGTTACTTCTCCCAAGCTGGTTCATTTGTACAGACTGCAGATTATTTTTAAAGCAATAGGACTAGCTTATTGTAGCATATTTCCATTTCCTATTTGAACTAACACAGCTATATAAAGGCAGTTTGGGTCAGTTTACACTATGGACCATGCCCACAACAAACTAGTATGAGGACTTCAAGCATGGGGGGAAATGGGGGTGGTGGTTACATAATAGAAGCAGCAGATTCATTTGAGGCCACTGGACCTTCTAACTTCTTACTCATTGAGGTCAAACCTCAAAGTATAATGTTCTTGGTTTGAATGCTTTGGAGATTTCTCAGGTTGGAGAGGATTATGTATTTTTTTCAAAACCAAGAAGAATTTCTCAAAGTGTAACCCACATTCTTGGCATAGTAGCAAAAGCACAGGGAGTTTATAAAGCAGTTAGGTTAAAGCCCAGAAATGTGATTACATTAAAACTAGAAGTTTATAGTTTGCTTATATTATTATAGTTTGATTCTATCATGTGAACTTCCAGAGTAATTATAGCTTAAAGCTTCACAAGGACTTCTAAACACCATGCATTTCCTCTTGTAATGGTCAAGGAAATGTATAAGTTTGATGCTTAATACTGGAGGAGGTGGCATAATTGGAATGACTTAATAAGTATATATCTGATGTTTGGATCAATGAAAGTCATTTGTTACGATGATTTGGTGGAGTTTCCTTTTGAGACTGAATATTTATTTTTGATTTGCTGTCAGACAGTGGGTGCTTCAGAAAGCTTTCAATTATGGGGTCTGGGTTTCAATCAAACCCAACATATGACATGAACATTTCTTTGGTCTGCTGGCTGCGAGGGTCTTACATGGAAAAGAATTTGTGCAGTCACAGCTGCAAGTGGCCAGGGATTCATAGACTGAAACCAATCCTAACCTGTCACTGAATTGATCAGGATGGTTCAAGAGGGAAATGGAAAGATGTCAATGATCTGTAGAATTAGAGTGTTCAGGACTGAAAGGATGAATGTGGGACTGGAGAAAGAGTACTGCCCACATGATGATTTAAAGGGAGTCAAATGACTGGAAATAGTCTGATAAGTAGCCTGATTGCAGACGTCTCATGGCTTGGACTGAAGAAGTCTATTGTCTTGTATATCTGTACAGAGTTATGTCCTACAATAAATAGATATGGTTCAGACTCTGCCTCTGAACCTCTTCCTTAGACAACCACAGTAACACAAAATATGATCCAGTAGAGAATGCTCTGCTGAGCCATATTCTTGAAGCAGTGTGGAGGGTGCTTTACTCTGCATGTAACTCTTCAATATCTGTGAGCATTGGATCCCGAAAATGTCCTACTTCCTTAACACTAACATCAGTCAGTTGAATGGTCAAAAGAACAAGTTACCAATGGCTAATTCTTCATCTGCTTTACCTCAATCTAATTCCTCACATTGTTTAAACATGAAATACAGTGGATAAACTCTATGTACATATCATGGCAAATACGTTCTGAGAAGCATAACTTTTGGAAATTATGTAGCCTATTTGTTATGATACTGTACTAGTCACCCTGAAGCCAAGAATTCAAATCCCATCATGGCACACTGATACTGAATTTAAAAACAGGTAACTGTGGACTCGTACCAGCATATTGTTCTTTCGAATAATGTACAGAATTGTAGCCTTGTTAGGTTTTTGATGTTTCTGCAGCAATGCTGTTGCAGTTTCCAGCACACACAACATTCACTTGCATTCACATCTTGAGTAACAGGACTCAGACAATAACATGTGAAATTGCTGACCTGAGCTCCAAGGTCATTGTACTGTAGTTTCAGGGCTGTAAGCCTCTCATCCAGTTCTTTGGGATTTTCTGTTTGCTGTTTCTGCACAATCTGACGTCCAGTTTTAATCACCGTTTCCACATCAGACTTCACCTCACTCAGACTCTTATATAATTTCTAAAAGTTGAAAAAAAACATATAGACAGTTTTCATCTGCACACACTCAGTAGGATGTCCTATTACTTAAATTCTAGTAAACTCCAGTATGCAAAAGCTCTGAGCAGAGAGTGGAAAAGCAAACATTTTCCCTTTGTGACAGTCTGAACCTTGACGTTTGGGGGAATCGTCCCAGATTTGCACTAAGTGCAGTAGTGGGCAGAAAAAATGACATTTTACCCACCGGCCGCAATGGAGGCTTCTCACGTCATGTTATCCCAAACATGCCGCATTAATTATCCATTCCCAGGAAACATGCCGTTTCGATGGCATGCCACACCATCACCTCGCCACTTCATCACGCCAGGTGCCATATTTAAACTGCAACCACACACACACCTTTCAATGCATCTGGCCCCATACTGCTACACAGAAGACAAAGGCAAGAGGACCGCAGCCCCCAGGTTCAATGACACGTCCTTCAAGTGTCTTTTGGACGCTGTGATGTCCTCTACCTCTGTTCTGGTCGCAGGATGGGTAACAACATCACCAATCCGGCTTGGCAGGCAGTGGCAGCGGTGGTCAGCACCAATGCCCTGCAAAAGAGGACAGCCATCCGGTGCCGCAAGAGGATGAATGATCTCCTTCATTCCACCAGGGTAAGCCACTCTTATCAATCAAAACTCACACACTCACAAACCCATCACACATCCACAGGGCCCTTATTCACTGCAGGTTCAAGGGACATCAACATTCAATCTCTCACACACATTGTGCTCATCCCATCCATGGGACCACTCACTACCTGCACATGCCAGACATACTTATCATCTGGCCTGGCAGGCATCCTGCTTACACTCTCTCCATCTTTATTCATGCAGGACAAACTGGTACACAATAAGAGAGAGTGGTTGCAGGCTGGTGGAGGAATGCCTGAAATCAAGGTCCTCAAGGAATTTGAAAACAGAACTATCCAGCTGGCCAGCCACGATCTGGACTGTTCCTGTGCTGATGGTGAGGTCAGCGCAGCTCTACCAAGTGAGGATCCAGCAATGCAATCATGCCATGAGTGATGTGTCCTGTTTCACAGGTCACTGTCATGCACTAATTATCTCGCCTTGCTTTTGCAGGCACATCTACCAAACAGCTAACGGAGTCCCCAACCCAGGGCTTCCAATCAAGCCCCAAGGGAAGATCAGTAGAGGAATCCGCTGAAACTCTCCCTGAAGACCCATCACAGCACTCACCCACTCTGTTCACCAGCGCAGAGACACACAGCTTGGTGGGACCTAGCTTTACAGTAGCATCGGGATCTCAATCTGATGAGCACATTGCACTTTCTGATCCACAGCAGGCGGCAGCAGGGACTTCGAAGGTGTCTGGCACTTGGAGGACTGCTGGAGGCCAGAACTTTGCTGAGTCTAAGTCAGATGACGAGCCTCTGGACTTGGTCATGCACCAGTTGCTGGAGCTGCAAAGGCAAGCTCAGGAACATCAGGAAGGGATGTCCGCTGCACTCCTCAGATTGCAAGACATGATGAAGGAGTCTGTCCACCTTCAAGCTGAGGTTATAGCACTGGCATGCCAACGTACCGAGGTCAACACTGGCAGGATTGCAGCCACCATGGAGACCTTGGTCCAGGACATCACTCCTGCACTGCTGCCTGCGCAGACTGAACTTCATCACCAATGCCACAGTTGACCTTTAACAGTGTGTATGCGAGTGGGGTGCCAGGTAGCCCGATCTCACTCCAGCTACCCCTACTCCTCAAGCAGTCAGCTAGAGGCCCTCGCGCACCCATAGGGAGGAGGATCAGCAGGTGAACCCCCTGGGGGCCATCCACCCAGGTGACTCTGAGAATGTCTGGCCCTTCCGAATCCCCTCTTCCTGTGACTTCAGCAGCTCCAGCTCCACAGGCATAGGAGGATGCCACTGCCACACAGCAGGACCCCGAAAGCAGGTAGGGGCCCTCCAGGTCTTGGCCCTCCAAAGGACGCCTGCCAAGATCATCATTGACAGGGCATTGCAGTTAACAGGCTGCCTCCACCTCTGCTATGTATGGCTGAGGAGCATCATGATGTAGCAGCAGGGTTAGGAAAGTTAAGAAGATGCAATTGCATATCCTGGGCACAGGTGTTAATCACTTTTGCATAATGTTCACTATTGTCAGTAAACTCCCAAGAATATCTCCTTGCCTATAGCCCCCTGTTTTGATGAGCACTGTTCGTATCACTCAGATGTGAAACTTTTGGCACAAGATAAAGGCAGATGTCTCAATCCAGGGCCACTTCCCTGTGCTTTGTGCAGCCTTCAGACCACAGTGATGGTCTGGCTTCACAATCCCTGGATATATTAGTGATGCCTGAACCTCAGTGATGCTTGTCATTGCTGCCAGAATGTCGTGGGCAGGCGTCACAGAGTTCCGTCATTCTCTGTGTGCTCTCAGCAACATTAAGGTGGGGCTGGCCCCTATCACTTCAGCCTCTGTGACCAGTGACGTTCTGCTCTTGAAGGGGTCAGATGCTGAAGGCGGACAAAGGATCAGGTGCTTTTAAAGTTTCATGGCTGCATCTCCACGATATGACCCTGATCACAGAGCGAATGCGAGCTGCCCTCGTCCAGACAGGAGTCAGACATTCTCAGAGGCTGCATGTTGTCACTGCAAGTCATCATCATCTTCCTGCAATCAAACAACTATTAGGGCCTCCACTGCGTCTCAATGGCAAGAACATTATCACAGAGAGTATGTGCATTGCCATAAGCCAGACTGGAGTCAAACATTCATAGATGCAATGTGAGGATCTTATAGTGTCTCCTCACTGAATGTCATCATCATCCTCCACAAACTAGCAGCTATGAGGGCTTCCCGAGCACACCTTCCATGTCTGGCCACTGCAAGGGCCTTATCGTCCTCACCCTCATCACTGTCAACATCTTCCTCATCGGAGGAGACCTCCAGCTCCTGCATCTCCCCCTCAGCCAGCCCATCTCCCCGTTGCAGCACAAGGTCGTAAAGGGGGCAGCAGATGATGACGATGCATGACACTCTTTGTGGACTATATTGCAGGACTCCATTAGTCTAGTCCAAGCACCAGAATCTCATTTTCAGCATTCCAATGGTTTGTTCCACCAAGTTTTGAGTTGCAGCATGAGCCTCATTATATCTTCACTCTGCTGCAGTCTGAGGCCGCCGCACGGGTAGCATCAGCCACGACCTCTGCAGGTAGCCTTTGTTCCCGAGGAGCAATCCCTGCTGCCTCTGTGGACCCTGGAAGACATCAGGGATCTGTGACCACCTGAGGATAAAGGAGTCATGGATGCTCCCTGGCAACATCTGCAAGATGCATTTGTGGTGGTCGCACACCAGCTGCAAATTCAGCCAATGGGAGCCATTGCAGTTACGTAATTGACCCCTTGTTGCGACGGAGATCTGAGCACCACGTGAATGCAGTTGGTCGTACCCTGTGGTAAACCAAAGATCAGGGCAAATCCAGTCGCTCTTGCATCCTGGCTGTCCTGGTCCCGAGCAAAATGCACAAAGTTGTGTGCCCTCATGAAGATGGCATTCATGACCTCATGGAGGCTTGTGACATCCCAAAGAGGTAACCTGTGGAGCCCTGAAAGGAGCCACTGGTGTAAAAATTGAGCGCTGCTGTCACTTGCACAGATACTGGCAACGGATGCCCACCCCCCCCCAATGTCCCGTGGCGCCAAATCCTGCAGTAGCTGGCAAATGTGACCAACCAGTTCCCTAGACATGCGCAGTCTTCAGCAACACTGGTTGTTGGTCACCTGCAGGAATGAAAGGCAGCGTCTATAGACCCTGGGTCTAGCTAGGCACCGACCAGTGATGGCTTGCTGTGGCTCTTCAGAGGTGTGCACGGGAGCCCCAGCTGCTCCTTCTTCCTGAGGGTGCTGCTCCTCCTTCTGTGCAGCCAGGCGCCTCCGTCACTCTCTTCTCCGGTATCTCAGCTCTCTGTATGCCACGAGGCACACAGCTAGTTCACCAGGCTCTATGCTCCAGATGTACTCCTCCTGCAGGATGAAAGAGAGAGGCACATCGGTCAGCTTGAGTGTGCTAAGAACCTCTCTTGGTTAAGTCTGAAGGCCCCTTAATGCATCCTGGAGAGTGCTGGCTACCACTTTGATGGTCAGAGTTTAGTGCACTACATGGCTGCCCGAAACCCAACTACTTCTGTCCCACTCCACCTGACCGATTGACGACAGCTTTGCCCATTGGATAGCATGCTGTCTCACAGCTCAGGCATTCTCCTAGCCAGCACAGCAAGGCAGCACTGTTAGCTTGAACCATGAGGGAGACTGGTCCAAACCAGGATGATGACATTGCAAGGGGCTGTGAGCGCCTCCACCAATGATTGCTCCATGGCCAGCTTTAGCAAGGAGATTGTACAACATGCTCAGTCATCCATCTGTTCTGTAGTCTACTAAAATGCTCATTAGCTTGCAGTCTGTGCCCGAGGAATGAAAAGCTCTGGAACACTTGGTGGCACTTCCATGCCTCTGTGTTGCTTGAGTGGGCAGATAAGCTGGAGGCTCGAGTCCATGTATGTCAATGCGGCTGCGTCTGAACTGTCTTAGCTACAGAGGAATGGTCACTTCATACAAGGTTTCTCTAATGCGTGGCCACTTCCCTCCCCACCACCCTGCACGTGCTTGTGTGCACTACCTTCAACTGCAGGGGAGCCCTTGCCCCCCCCACCAACACGCCTTAACCTTGAAGTCCAGTGGGCAACCAGGGCGAGCGTTGCGCAACATTACTGTGCACTCACCTCTGAGTTCCCCTCTAAGTGCAGCCAGCCAAGTGCACACCTTATACATGTTTTTGTGAAACACACGCTGACGCGGGCAAACGATCCAGTGGGGGGATGATTCCGGCGGCAGGCCTTATAATGATATGTCGATGTATCACAATGAAGTCCCGATATCCAATGGGAACACGGCCTGCCATTGGTGAGCTGAGTGACGATCGCAAACTGGTTTCACAACATCATGAAATGGAATCTTGGCCTTCCCGTCATATTTTCTGCTCACACTGCCAAGCACATTCGATGCCAGTGGACACAGAGAATTCTGCCCATGTGCTTTTTTTTTGCATGAGTATTAGCTATTATTTAGCACTAAGTTTTGAAAGCCTGTTTAAATAGCGAGAGTAAAATTTTATATAAACGCTTTGATTATTGCATGTTTGAATCTCAAAGTTGCTCTTCACTCAGACTTGTTGGAGGACTGAGATCTAAATGGTGACATAGAAGTATGACAGTCTGGAAATTCAATCTGAAGCGGCATCTCTATTGGATTCCCTCCACCATCAGCTGTACAATGCACGGAAAGTCATTGTCAGCCAACAAATTTCACATCAATGTAATCTCTGACATAAAATATTTTCACATTTATTTCAATAAATTTGATGATGAATGGTCATTATCAAAATTCTCAGACTGAGCTGCAATTGAGCATTAAAGATGAACTGTGCGAGGTCCAGGAATATTTTTCCCTTTGTTAAGGGATCAAATACAAGGGCACCCCAACTAAAAGTTAGGAGTTGGAAGGGAAGTCATTCAGGAATACTTTATGAAAAGGGTAATAGTCCTGTGGGATAAGCTAGTAGGGAATGCCATTAAAACAAATTGTGTAAATGCCTTTAAAAGATGATCGGGTACATTTCTAGAAAGAGAAAGGATTAAATATACTAAGTGAGATTCAGATAATCAAAGTGGGACAGTTTTGGCAATAGCCTTTCCCTATTCCTACAGATTTTCCCATTACCTGTTAAATTAGCTGTTAGTCAAAAAATCTTGTTTTGTGGCAGTCATTTGTCAATTGATTATTTAGGCTCCTTGACCAAAAAAAAATCACGAGTTTCAACATTTGTCAATGATTATTTAACCAATTGAAAACTCATTAACATAATATTAACTGTAGGTAAATGAACTATTTATTAATCAGCAGTTTCAAATCTATTGGCAAATGAACTGTTATTGACATTCAATAGACTCCAAAGAATAAGACAAAATAAAGCTGTCACACCCACCATACAGTGGTCAAGCTGGGACTGAACAATTTCAGGCTCCACGCTGTTCATCTCCAATATGTGCAGGTCTGCCTTCACCTCATCCAGGAGTCTTTTACACTCCAATAGATGCTGCTCAAAATTTGCCGGTTTCTGGAACAAGCGGAACTTAGTGGAAACTTCCTGTAGCTTCTTCTGTGAAACGAGACAAGAACAGGTTCAGAGGAAGTGAGTGCACAAAAATTAAAATAAGCATTAGGTGTGGAAATTTCCCACTGAGACTGCATAGCAGAAATAATTCCACTCCATCTGCCAGTTCTCTACTGTATGAGGATGACAAAAGTTGGTATTTCTGCTTGAGCATATGTGCATCTTAACACTCACATCACACATCTACTTTTTAGCAAGCTAACAGAATGGTTATATCACTTACAAATATATATAATTGCACAGAGAAAGAATCAGAAAGGAAGACAGAGAAAGTGAGGCTGAGAGAGGGAGAGAGAGAGAGAGAGAGAGAGAGGGAGATGGACATACTCGTGGGATCGGCACATTATCCTATGAGGAGAGATTGAATTAGTCTTATATTCCCAGGAGATAAAACAATGAGAAGTGATCTCATTAAAACATATGCAATTCTTAAGAGGCCTGTCGGGTTAGATGCTGGAAGGGCGTTAACCCTGGCTGGGGAAGCAGCAATAAGGAGTCAGCCATTTAAGGTGAAGAGGAGAAGAAATTTCTTCACTCAAAACATGAATCTTTGGAATTCTCTACCTAAGAGATCAATGGACGCTCAGTTGTTGATTATATTTAAGACAGAGGTTGATAGGTTTTTGGATGCTAAAGGAATTAAAGGACATAGAGATAGTGTGGGTAGGTGGAGTTGAGATAGAAGATCGGCCATGTTTTTATTGAATTGCGGAGGAGGTTTGAAGGACTGACCGCTGTTTATATTTCTTATGTTAAGTTCAGAGAGAGAGAGAGACAGACAGACAGGGAGACACATAAAGAGAAACAGAGATACAGAGGGAGAGATAAGGCAGGCAGACAGACAGAGCGAGAGATAGAGACACACAGAAAAGGAGGGATTTTTTTACATGGGTGAGCACGATATTGGATGGGGGAAAATTCTGAGCGCATCAGTTTCCTGAGGCAGGACAAGGAGCAAACAGACAAACATTTCCAGGAGGCAGGCTGGCATTTGAAATATGTTAATGAGGCTGACAGCCTTTGATTTAACCTACTTTGCAGGTTTCACAATGTGTGGCTGGGATTCCTAGGCTTCGGGAAACCCAGCAGCTGCAGCATGGCAAATACAGCATCCAGGTCTTTACAGTACTGCTTATGGATCAGGAGCAGCAGGTCTGCCTCCTCCCGCCACACCTCCCCCACCCCTTACTCTACAAGCTTCCACATCATAAGAACCCCTTGAGATGGGACCTAACCAGTTTGTGGCCTGAAGTGTTCCCTGCCTAACTGGGAGACAAGCCTGTTAACTGGGTTGATTACCAGAGGGGACAGCTGCCAAAAGGCGCATAATGTGAAGTTTTAAGGGAAAACCTGGACTTCCAGATTTTCCACACAAATCTCAAAAATCCTTCCCATGTAACCTGCCCATTGTTTTTTTTATATTATTTTCATTGTTTCTCAGGAGACAGTGAACTGTGGCGGGGTGTATGTCATATCTATATTCAACATTGTCTGTCGTGGCTATAGAGGCCACTTTATGAGTAGCTGGTGCCAGTGGCATGATCTCGGATGTCTCAGGACACCTTTGTGGCACAGCCTAGTTTGAAAGTAGCTGTCTTTCACACAGAGTCCATGGTAACAGCATAGCTCTAGCAACCTCTGTCCATTTTCGTTCATCTTGCTGGTTCCCTGGTGCCCAATATACATTGGCCAAACTCTGTAGTATTGAAGTTCCCTGGAAGGTATAGTCTCTGGGTGCTGGGAATTCCAGATTTCCCGTATGAAACTCCAATACCCTTCCAATGCAGCCTGCCCCATTAGATATCCAAATATACTAAAGGTAGTACAGAGGTAAATATTATGATAGGTCAATGTTTGCCAGACACAGAACTAGTTATTATTATAGATCTGTGTTTGTTGGTCAAGCAGGACTGTTAGGAAACCTTTCATGTAAAGATAATCCAAAATGGTTGGCTGCAAATTTCTGCAGTATCTCAATCTCTATTCCATATATATGCTGTTGACACTTTTGGTGTTTACCATAATCTAATAAAGTGTCAAAGACAAAAGAACTGGGTGATGTCCAGCATTACATAACAATTATAACTGAAAGCTATTTTTTCTTCATCATAGGAGTTTAGGATGGATCAAAACAAATGAGGACTCTGCCATGATTCACATTCACATTTTAATGACCAATCTTCGCCTTCATTCCTCGGGAACACACCAACAACACAGGCAAATCTTTAACAGCCAAATGAAAGGCTAATTAAAAATAAAGCAGTGAATATAATTTAATCACATTTTGATACACCTTTTAACATATTTCTTTTCTTTAGATGAAACTGTAACAAGAGCCTGAGCAAATCTAAGGAAAGTAGTTATTTATTTTATGTAAATTGGAGACACATTGACAGATCTCCTCGGGGAAAGATTATAATAATACAGAAGGTTCAGATGCAACCAAGACTGTCGGTCAGCCCAATTCAGTAGAAAACCTCGTATGTTACCTGGGAATGGGAAAGCAAGCAAGGGAAACAAGAAACGTGGTCTTTCCACAGATTAAATGGAATAGAGTTCTGTGACTGATTTTGAATTGTACTTTTGCTAGACTCCCTGTGGCATATCCACTCTTAAGGGCTTATATGATTTCAAAGTGTACACCAAAGTTTGAATAAAAAATGCATACACATTATGAAACTTGTTACCTTTAATAAGAAAATAAATATTTACTGGAGCAGTTGGTACAGCTATTCAACTTAGTGATGTCATAGTGAAATGAATTCTAAATTTTCCTGTTTAACCTCTGATTACTGTGCTGGCAATCAGCTGCTGAAGCACTAATGAAGTGGCAGAGGTAGACAACTGTCAATGCAGTTTTACTGTATGGAAATAAAGCCATTAAATTGCCTCCAACCACTCTCTGGGTACAATTATGCTGAGCAAAATGCACATATAGCATCACAGACAATGCAAAGGGCAGTAAAATAAACAGCATATAATCAGAACAGGACGAGCTATGGCCTAAAATAGTACAATCTGATTATTTAGACCCTGAAATTAAACCATCAATACTCGCATACAAATGCTTAATGCATTTGCATATGATCCTTTCTCTGCTGCTTTAAAAGGTGTTAACCTTTTTAAAATAAACAAGTAAATGCATCAGTTAAAATATCAAAGGTTCTCCAACATTAATATTCACAGTGTGAATTCAAAGCCTTTAACTTTCCCACTGCAACAAATGGGTGCAAAGAAAATCTGACAATCTTCCTGTTTTCACAGCTGATCCAATCTGCCCAGGTGCTGGGAAAAGAATATCTGCAGTTGTTTATTTATGACATGTAATTATTTGATCTTCATTTATTATTGCATCTCAAGTGCAGTCCAGTAGCACAGCTGCTAATTTTGAGGGTTTTATATAAATTCTCATTCAAGAAGCAGCCTTGCGGTGTTTTCAGAGGCACTACTATGACTTGACATTCTAATTAAAATCCCTATCAGATACCTGCATTTGAGATGTGACAAACAGTTGGCAGCGCAACCAAACCTCTCCCCTAAGGACTCTGTCACTACCGCTCAGGTTATGATAGCCCTATTGCTAAAATATAACTGACCAATTTTAAATATGAGTAATGTACTTCATAAGAGTCATATATACTCATATTCATTTAGAAGTCATTTAAAATAATATTGAATTTTAGCATTGCTATTGAATATGTGCCCATTCTCTGGAAAATATTAGATTTCTGCATAAAGTACCTTCTAAAACTCTTCTGTGGCCAATTTTTAAAAAAAATTAGCATACCAAATTATCCGCTCGTTACATTCCAAATGACAGACATTGGAAGACACCTGATGAATACTAAAATCTGGCTCTGCATCTTTCCATTTCATTTCTGCCACCGAGATGTCCGGGACATTACTCATCTGTAAACCATGAAACCACGAGAGAACTGAACGAGAGAAACAGGTCTCTCATTTATATCAGGCTATGAATGATTTTCGATTTGAAGTGACAGGATGATGATGATCATAAAAAGCTCAAGACTTCATATTTTCCAACCATGTAATCATAGTGTGTGTCAAGGAAGGCTAAGTATTTTGGATAAAAATGAACTCTAGGAGTACTTATTTTTCCACACCACACCAATGTTTGTATTCTTTAGGGTTTATATATGGTCTAAACAACAACTTATATTTGTATTGTGTCTTTAATGTAATAAAAATATCCCAAGGCACTTCACAGGAATGTTTTCAGACAAAATTTTACACTGAATCATGTAATCAAATATCAGGACTTAAATGTTAATATTAAAGCTTGAGCAAAGAGGTAGTTTTTAAGAAGAAACTTAAAAGGAGGAGAGATATGCAGAGAGATAGAGAAGGTTAGGAAATGAATTCCTGAGCTTAGGCTGCACACAGTTGAAGACACAACTGCCAATGATGGAGATATGAAAATTGTGGATCTGTGAGAGGCCAGAATTGGAGGAGTGCAAAGATCCACAAGGGCTTAGGGCTGGAGAAGATTACAGAGATAGGGTGGGGTGAGGCCAATGAAGGATTTGAATGAAAGGATGAGAATTTTAAAATTGAGGCACTGCTGGACCATGAACCAATGTAGGTTAGCGAATACAAGTGTAATTGGTGAGTGGGCTGCAGAGTTTTTGATGAGTTCAATTTTATGGAGACTGGAAGGCGGATGGCATGCCAAGAAAGCACTGGAATAATCAAGTCTAGAGGTAACAATTAAATAAAGTAAGACATAGAACTGATCAAAATAATTGATTATAAAGTGGCAAAGACAATGAAGTATATGGTGCTGAAGCGGAGTATTTGAATATTAGCAGCACCCAGGACAACAATAAATTATGGTATATTTCGATAGGTTTCAGTGCCATTAGTTGGCCCAGATTTAAATAATGTAGAGCTGCCTTGGCTGACTTGAGTATCTTTACAAGTAAGGTTGAACAAAATTTTTGAGTTGGCGTTCTCAATCACCCAGATCTCCGGTGGCCATGGAGGTTTCTGTGACTCGGCCCTTTTACAATTTTTCAGCCAGGACTTCTGATCCCAGCTGAAGCATTGAAGGGTCAGGGCAGACATCACTGGAGAAGATCATTGGGAGCAAGAAGAGACAGAAGAATGGAGGACACACTCCCTTTCACAGCAGTAGCTGCCATATTCATATCAGCTTTTAAAGGTCTCAAATCTTTCAGTGAGTGAGTGAGTTAGTGAATGGGTGAGTGGGTGAATGAGTGAATGGGTTAGTGAATGGCTGATTGGAAGAGGTGTCTGAGTGGGTAGTCAGGTTGCGGGGGCGGGGGGTGGGGTAATAGGGTGGGGTTGGGGTGGTGGTCAGGTGTTCAGAGTGTGATCGTGGGGCATACTTGGGTTGGGCTAGAGGGAATGGTCAGGTTGGGTCGGGGGACTGGTTGGGTTGGCTCAGAGGACTATTTTGGGGAGGTGGTGTGGTTGTCAGTTGTGGTGCTCAATTGAGTTACGCTGGCTGATTACAGAGTTAGACCAGGTAGTAAATTGTGTAACATTTCCAGAATAAGTGTACTGGTAAGCCATGCATATCTGGTCCAAGTTTCCAATCCTAAGGTCTGTGTCAGAAACTTTTGTGGAGGGCCCCATGCTGTGCAAATCAGCCCATCGTAAGTTTAAACTTCCCGGGCAAGTTCAGCGCATGTCGGTATGTCAGGACTGCCACAGGATCCTGACTCACATCTCCTAGTGCACGTCCCATCACCGATGATCCAGACACAGAGTTTTGGGCCAATATGTTACATCTATTAACAGCACATATAAGTGTTTGGAATTTTCACTGTAGTGTTTGTTAAACTTCATACTCATTTTATAGCAACAATGTTAGTGAATTTTACACCAAAATTCAGTGTTCAGATTAATTTAAGATCACCTGTGCTATGTCAATTTGAGAAAGAACTCTCCCAGCTGATTTGCTCAGACCAACAGCATCAGGACCCTGGATTCTCCTCTTCATTTCTTCCAAACTGATCTCGTGACTGGTCAAATCGGACTGGATTTTCTGTTTAAAAACCAAATGCATGAAGATAAGTAATATTATTATTTCAATATTTAAACTATCCACCATAGGGTTAATTAGAGGCTCAGTTTACACATAGATTAGATCTAACAAAAGGCATTGATGTTATCATATACCATATTAATTTTAGCAGCAACACTATGGCTCCAAGAAACAACAAGACACATCTAAAGGTGTGATTTTAGATTCTAGAAGCAGCAATAACTCACCAGCCCCAAGAACCTCAAGAAGCAGAATACTGCCACTTTTTGTGGCTTATATTTTACTCACTGGAGAAGAAAAAAAGTCAAAAAAATGGTATTAAGGTTAAAACAACTGCATTCTATTGTTCCAACGATGTTCCAACCTGGAATATAAATGGAGAGGTTTCCACAGCACTGAGAGTCTCTGACTCTTTCACAGAATCTCTTCTTAAAATTGTGCTACATTGTGTCTGAAGTTCATTTAGTTGTATCTTGTTTCAGTTCTTAAGATATATTTGAATTTATATAGTGCCTTTTATGACCTCATGACACCCTAAGGTGCTTTACAACCAATTAAGTAATTCTGAAGTGTAAGTCGATGCCATACCGTAAAATCAAGTCAGCCAATTTGCATGCAGCAATGTTCCACAAACAACGTGATAATGATCAAATAATGTGTGTTTGAGTGATGTTAGTTTCTGAATCTTACACCAGTTTCTCTATCTTTCCTCATGCCCCCTCTTGAGCCCATCTTATCTGTCAGGCCTGCCCCCTGCTCCCTTCACCCAATTTCCATTAAACTGCTCAAACTGGTCCCCATGTTAGCTGATACTAGTAATGATTCTCTCTCCTCAGGTGCTATCCATTTCTCCTTTAAATATGTCATCATCATTCCTCTCCTCAGAAAACCAATCCTTGACCTCATCATCCTTACAAAACACCATTTCTAACCTCCCTTTCCTCTCCAAAGTCCTTGAACGTGTTGTCACCTCACATACCCATGCCCAACTTTCCCAGAACTCTATGGTTGAGTTCTTTCAGATTTCTGCCTGCCAAGTGCCAAAACAGATTTTATGAGAGTCATAAATTATGTCCTATGTGATTATGACAAGGATAGACTATCCTTACTCATCCTTCTTGACCTGTCTGCAGCCATTTACATGGTTGACCATACCTTCCTCCTCCAATGTCTCTCACTGTCATCCAGCAGGGTGGGTCTGTTCTTGCATGGTTCCATTGCTATCTATCTAATCACAGCCAGAGAATCACTCATGATGGCTTCTCTTCCTGTTGTCACGCCATTACCTCTAGTGTCCCTCGAGCATCTAGCCTTGGCGCCCTCCTATTTCTCATCTATATGGTCCTCCTCAGGACATCATCGGAAAACAAAGCATTAGTTTTCAAATATACATTTACAACGTCTACCTGAACTCAACACCACCTCTCTCAACTTTTTCACTGTTGGTAAAATATCAGACTGCTTAACCAACATCCAAGAATGGATGAGCAGTGAATTCCTCCAATTAAATATTGGGAAAACTAAAGCCATTGCCTTTGGTCCTCTTTCCGAGCTCCATTTCCTAGTGAACCATGCCATCCTTCTCTCTGACAACTGTTTGAGACTATACCAGTGTGCTTGCAACCTTGATGTCATATTTTACCCCAAGATGAGCCTCTGACCTCATATCCTGCCATTTTTCTTTCCGCCTCTGTAACATCAGCTGACATCACCCCTGCCTGCTCTTCCGCAGAAACCCTCGTTTATGGCTCTTTCACCTCTAGGCCTGACTATTCCTATGCACTCATGAACAGTTTCCAATGTTCCAGCTTCCGTAAACTTAAGGTTATCCAAAACTCTATGGCCCATGTCTCAATTTGCACCAGGTTCATTCACCTATCATCTCCATGTTCACTGATCTACATCAGTTCCCTGCCAAGCAACACAAATTCTCATCGTTTTTGACAAATCCCTCTATGGCCTCTCCCCTCCCTATCTCTGTAATCTTCTCTGCCCCACAACCCTTTAAAGATATCTATGCTCATCTAATTCTGGCCTCTTGAACTTCCCCGATTTTAATCGCTCGATAACTGGTGGTCATGTTTTCAATTACCTAGGCTCTATGCCCTGGAATTTTCTCCCTCAACCTTTTCTCCTTTAAGATGTTCCTATATCTACCTCTTTTTCTAAGATTGTTGTCATCTATCCTAATATCTCACCAAGCGCTCCATACCTTACCCTCCCACCCTGCTCTGCCATTCAATAAGAACATGGCTAATCTGTTTGTCTTTTGAGTTCTACATTCCCATCTCTTAGTCTGCCTGAGTCAATTAATATCACAGAATCACATAATGCAGAAGAGGCATCAAGTCTGCACCGACACGTGAGAAACACCTGATCTACCTACCTAATCCCATTTACCAGCACTTGGCCCATAGCCTTGAATGTTATGACGTGTCAAGTGCTCATCCAGGTACTTTTTAAAGGATGTGAGGCAACCCGCCTCCACCATCCTCCCAGGCAGCGCATTCCAGACCATCATCACCGTCTGGGTAAAAAAGTTTTTCCTCACATCCCCACTAAACCTCCTGCCCCTCACCTTGAACTTATGCCCCCTTGTGACTGACCCTTCAACTAAGGGGAACAGCTGCTCCCTATCCAACCTGTCCATGTCCCTCATAATCCTATACACCTCAATCAGGTCGCCCCTCAGTCTTCTCTGCTCCAATGAAAACAACCCAAATCTATCCAACCTCTCTTCATAACTTAAATGTTTCATCCCAGGCAACATCCTGGTGAATCTCCTCTGCACCCCCTCCAGTGCAATCACATCTTTCCTTCCTATAATGTGGCGACCAGAACTACACACGGTACTCCAGCTGTGCCCTCACCAATGTTCTATACAACTCCAGCAAGACCTCCCTACTTTTGTAATCTATGCCTCGATTGATAAAGGCAAGTGTCCCATATGCCTTTTTCACCATCCCACTAACATACCCCTCTGCCTTTCAGAGATCTATGGACACACATGCCAAGGCCCCTTTGTTCCTCAGAACTTCCTAAACTGTACCCACAAAGCTTCATTTGATGCCCCCTCCAAGATATCATCTCTCCTTACTGCAGTAACTGACTCCTTAACTAATAATGCAATGCTTCTTCCTCTTTTACCCCTTCCCCTGTCTTACTTGAAGATTCTATATCCCGGAATGTTGAGCTGCCACTCCTGCCACTCCTGCCCCTCCCTCAACCACTTCTCAGTGATGGCTACTATATCATAATTTCACGTGTTAATCCTCACCCTTAACTCATCCGTTTTACCTGTAGTACTTCTGGCATTAAAGTAGAGGCCATCCTGCCTTGCCTTACTCCCTTGAAACTTAATGCAGCTGTGCTCCCTCTGACTTGATTATTTTACTGTATTATGACATGTCCCTATTCTGCTAACATTCTCCCCCTGCTGAATTAGTTTAAACTCCTCCCAACAGCACTGGCAAACCTGCCCACATGGTTGTTATCCCGCTCTGGTTCATATGTAGACCGTCCCACTTGTACAGGCCCCACCTTCCCCAGAAATGGTCCCAGTGATCCTGGCATCTAAAACCCTCCCCCTCCTGCACCAACTCTTAAGCCACATATTCATCTACGCTATTCTCCTATTTCTGAGCTCTATAGCATGTAGCGCTGGGAGTAATCCAGAGATTACAACCCGAGAGGTCTTGCATTTTCGTCTACTGCATTACTACCTGAATTCTTGATGCAAGACTTCATCTCTCTTTCTACCTATGTCACCAGTACCAACATGTACCATGCCCTCTGCCTTATCAACCTCCCCCTTCGGGATGCCCTGCAGCCGTTTAGTGACATCCCGGACCCTGGCACCAGGGAGGCAACACACCATCCTGCAGTCACATTGACGGCCAAAGTAGCAGCTATCTGTTCCCCTGACTATAGAATCCCCTATTACTATTGCTGTTCCTCTCTTCCTCCCCTCCTGTACAGACAGGCCGCTTATGGTGCCAGGAGCTTGGCTCAGTCTGCACTCCCTGGAGGAACCTGCGCCCTCATCAGCCTCCAAAATGGAATACCGATTTGTGAGTGGGACCCCAGGGAACTCCTAAACTACCTGCCTGTTTCTCTTGGACTGTCTGGTGGTCACCCATTCCCTTCCTTCCTCAAGCCACTTCATCTGCGATGTGAACACCTCTCTAAACGTGCTATCCACGATGCTCTTAGACTCGCGGATACTCCACAGTGTCCCCAGTCGCCGTTCCAGCTCTTAAACCCGAGCTTCCAGGAGCTGCAGCTGGACACACTTCCTGCACACATGCTGGTCCCGGGCACTGGAAATGTTCCTGGCTTCCCACATGGAGCACGAGGGGCACACCATGGCTTTGAGCTCTCCTTCCATGATTTATCCCTTTAAACTAAACCTTTTATATCAATTACTCCAGGGCCCTTCTTTCCTGATCCTCGTTACTACAGAATATACAAACTATAAACCACAAAAAGACCTTAAACTATAAGCGATAAATGTAGTAAATACATACCCAACTTTACCCACTACTTACCAGTCATTCCTTTCCCTTGTAGCCTCTACTGCTGCAGGAGGGCAAGACCACTCTCTGAAGATTTAAGAAGTTGGATAGCAAAGAAAAAATGCAAAGAGCACCTCTTCCCCTCGGCGCCGACTTCCCACTGTACACCAAATTGCCAATACCCAGTCTCACTCTGGCTGCGTCTCCCTCAGGATGAGGTCTCTCCCCTGTTCATGTACAAGCACACTGTATTATAAAGGCATCCTTTGTGACTGGTGTTTCTCCTGGAACCTTTAAGACATCTCTGCACAGGTTGAATAGAATAAGTGTATATCTCTCTCCATGATCTTCCCTCTCTGATTCATCTCCATGATACACTGCTCAGTTGGTTCTCATACAATCTTTCACGAAGTCTTCTGAATGCTTTCTCTTCCCCATTCTGTATGGCCACCATGCACCTAAATGTTCCAGTTTTGACCACTTCCCATTATTAATTTACACAACTCACCTTGGTCACATCATTAGCTTGAAATCAGTTCCGAAGAACATGTAGATAACATCCAGTTCTACTCCTTTAATACCAACCTCTATTTCAAAGTCACATCCTGCTCTTCAACTGATTGTCTAATATGAAGCTGTGGATATGCCATACCTTCATCCAACTCAACATTGGCAAGAACAAAGATATTCCATTTGGCTCCAATTAAAACTGACCCCACCCCACCTCTCTTCCAACCACCTCATAGCTGCTTCCTCAGACACTACGTGACAGTCTGCAACCTCAGTGTTCGGTTTAATCCTGAATTAATAGAATTGCAAAGTCATATATCCTTCAACTTGTACAAAACAACCGAATCCTATCCTGCACTAAATTCTAATTTCCTATCATCCATGTAATCAGCAACTCTACTGGCCCCTCATTCTCCAATGAATTCAAAATAGCCATCCTTGTTTCAACTGTTTTTTTTTGCTTTTTCAACATCCTTACCATTGTCAAGGCATTAACACTGTGCTAAATAGGATAGATTCAGAACTGATATAGCAGCTCAAAACTGAATATCCATGAGGCACTGAAGGCTATCAAAAGCAGCACAATTGTATTCTTCCACAATGTGTAACATCTTGGTCCAGTATATCCTCAATCCATTCATTATCATCAAGCCAGCAGATTAACCTTGGTTCAATGAGGTGTGTTGAAGAGCATGTTGGGAATAGCACTAGGTCTAACTGAAAATGTGGTGCTAACCTGATGAAGCTACAACACATGGCTACATGCATGCTAACAGCAGAAGCAGCATGTTATACCAAGCTAAATAATCCCACAAACAACGGATCAGATCAAAGCAGTTAGAGCCATAGACCCATAGAAACGTTACAGCACAGAGGGAGGCCATTCGGCTCCATGCCAGCCTGAGGACACCCAGGTGCCCTCTCTATTCCCACTATCCTGCACCTGACTCATAGCCCTGCAGCTTACAGCACTTAAGGTGCAGATCCAGGTACTTCTTAAAAGAGTTTAGAGTTTCTGCCTCTACCACCAACTTGGGCAGCAAATTGCAGACACCCACTACCCTCTGCATAAAAAAGTTCTTCCTATTATCCCCCCTACACCTTCTGCCACTTATCATGAATCTATGTCCCCTGGTTGGGAAACAATTTTATCCTGTCCATTCTATCTATTCCCCTCATAATTTTTTACACCTCAATCAAGTCATCTCTCAGCCTTCTTTGTTTTAAGGAAAATAACCCCAACCTATCCAATCTCTCCTCGCAGCTACACTTTTCTAACCTTAGCAACATTCTTGTAGACCTCCTCTGCACTCTCTCCAGAGCCATTATGTCCTTCCTGTTATGTGGTGACCAGAACTGCACGCAATACTCCAGTTTGGCCTCACCAGTGTTTTATACAATTTCAACATTATATCCTTACTTTTATATTCTATACCTCTGCCAGTGAAGGAGAGCATTCCATATGCCTTCTTTACAACATGATCTACTTGAACTGCTGCCTTCAGGGACCTGTGTACTTGTACGCCAAGATCTCTCACTTCATCCACCCCTCTTAGTATATTCCCATTTATTGCGTAAGTCCTGTAACTATTTGACCTCCCTAAACATATGACCTCACACTTCTCTAAGTTAAAATCCATCTACCACTTTACCGCCCACTCCACCAATCCATCTATATCATTTTAGAGATTATGGCTATCCCTACACTATCCACTATGCAGCCAATCTTTGTCGTCTGCAAATTTCCCAATCGTGCCCCCCGCGTTCACGTCAAAATTGTTGATATATAACACAAACAGCAAGGGTCCCAACACTGAGCCCTGTGGAACACCACCTGAGACAACTTTCCATTCGCAAGGGCATCCATCAACCATTACCCTTTGTTTCCTGTTACAAAGCCAACCTTTTATTCAGTTTGCCACATTACCCTGAATCCCATAGGCTTTTACTTTCCTGACCAATCTGCCAATTGGGACTTTGTCAAATGCCTTGCTAAAATCCATGTACACAACATCCACTGCACTACCTTCATCAACCCTTCTTGTCACTTCTTCAAAGAATTCAATCAAATTTGTGAGGCAAGGCCTTCCTTTAACACATCCATGCTGACCATCCCTGAAGTCCATGCCTTTCCACATGACAGTTAATCCTATCTCTCAGGATTGATTCTATTAATTTGCTCACCACCGACATAAGACTAATTGGCCTATAATTGTTTGGCATTTCCTTTGATCCCTTTAAACAATGGAATTATGTTTGCATTTCTCCAGTCCTCCGGTACCTCCCTTGGATCTAGTGAAGATTGGAAAATCATCCTCAGAGCATCTGCTATTTCCTCCCTGACTTCCTTCAGCAGCCTCGGAAACAATCCATCTGGCCCTGGTGACTTATCAACTTTCAAGGATTTCAACCCTTCGAGTACTTCCTCTCTCTTTATGACTATCCCGTCCAATATCTCACAGTGTTCCTCCTGGAGTACTATATCTACTTCCTCCCTTTCCTTTGTAAACACGGAGACAAAATATTCATTCAAAGCCCTTCCTACAGCCTCTGCATCTGCACAGAAGTTTCCATCTTCATCTTTGATAGGTCCCACTTTTTCCTTAACTAACCTTTTAGCATTAAGTATTAGTAAACCATCTTTGGGTTATCTTTAACTTTACGTGCTAGTCTTTTTTCATGCCCTCTCTTTGATTTCCTTATTTCCTTTTTTACTTCGTCCCTGCACTTCCTATATTCGTCTAGACTTTCTGCAGTGCTTCATTCTTTGTGCCTATTGTACGCTTTCTTTTTCTGTTTGATCTTCCCCTGTATTCCTGTAGACAACCAAGGGGGTCTAGATTTGGCAGTACCACTCTTATTTTTGTAGGGGACATGTCTACTTTGTACAATTAGGATCTTGCTTTTTAGTGCTTCGCACTGTTTTATCCTCCAGCAGTGCTGTCTAGTCCACCGCAGCCAAGTCCCTTCTCATTTCTGCAAAATTTGCCTTCCCCTAGTTCAAGGCTTTTACTCCTGCCTTATCTCTGTCCTTTTCCATGGTAATGCTGAATCTAACTGAATTGTGATCACTGTCCCCAATATGGTCACCAACTATCACTTCACATTTGCCCTTCTTCGTTCCCCATGACAAGGTCAAGAATTGCATCTCCTCTCGTTGGGTTTGTCACTAATTGGTTGAAAAAAATGTCCTGGACACACTGCATGAATTTTTCTCCCTCAGTGCCCCTTATATATTATTTGAATCCCAGTGATATTAGGATTGTTGAAGTATCCTACTATTATTGCCCTCTTGTTCTTACAAGCAGAAATTAGCCTACATATTTGTTCTTCTATCTCCCTTTCACAATTTGAGGGTCTGTAGTATATTCCCAGTAGTGTGACTGCTCCTTTTTTATTTCTAAGCTCAATCCATAAAGCCTCATTTTTTGACCCATTTAGTATATCATCTTTTCTCACAACTGGAATTGATTCTTTAACCATTAGTGCTGCCACCAAACCCCCCCACCCCCCAACTCCATTCTTATCTCCTACTCTATCGTGTCTGAAGGCTATTTTACCAGGGATATTAAGCTGCCAGTTTTGTCCCGCCTTTAGCCAGGTCTTCATTATAGCAATGACATCCTGTGCCCTTAACTCATCTACTCATCTACCTTGTTTGTAATACTCCTTGCACTGAAGTATAAACAGTTTAACCCCATCAATTTCCCTTGCTGGACACTTTTTAAACCTTGCTTCTCCTGTAACTCCATGTCTATCACAATGTCCCCAGCTAATGTTCGACATCCATTTTTCTGATCTAAATCTGACCTATCTGATCCTACTTCTAGGATCCCACCCCCCGCCACACTAGTTTAAATACTCCCCAGGAGAACTAGCAAAAGCCCCCACAAGGACACTGGTCCCAGCTCTGCCTGGGTGCTGCCCGTCTGGTTTGTACAGGTCCCACCTTCCCCAGAACTGGTCCCAGTGCCTCAAGAACCTGAATCCCTCCCGGCTACACTATCTCTCCAGCCAGGTGTTCAGTTCATCTATCTTCTTATTCCTGATCCTGCTAGCATGTGGAACTGGGAGTAATCCTGAGATTACTACATTTGAGGTCCTGCATTTTAATTAATCTCCTAACTCCATGTACTGAGCTTGCAGGTCCTCATCCCTTAGTTTACCTATGTCGTTGGTACCAATGTGTACCACGATCATTGGCTGTTTACCTTCCCTCCCCAGAATATCCGGCAACCGCTCCGTGACATCCTGGACTCTGACACCAGGGAGGCAACACACTATCCTTGATTCACATTTGCGGCCACAGAAGCGTCTGTCTATGCCCCTAACTATTGAATCCCCTATCACTATAGCCCTGCCATTTGTTTTCCTCCCACCCCTCTGAGCAGCAGATGCACTCACGGTGCTGTGAACTTGGCTGTTGCTGCTTTCCCCTGAGAGGCCATCCCCCCGACAGTATCCAAAGCGGTATATCTGTTAGAGAGGGGGATGACTACAGGGGATTCCTGCACTGCCTTCTTGAGTCTTTTACTGTTCCTGATGGTCACCCATTCCCTTTCTGCCTGTGTAATCTTCAGCTGTGGGGTGACCACCTCACTAAATGTGCTATCGACCACTTGCTCAGCATCGCGGATGCTCCACAATGAGTCCACCCGCAGCTCCAGCTCCGAAATCTGGTTAGCTAGAAGCTGCATTTAGACACACCTTCTGCACACATGGTCACCAGGGATGCTGGAAGCGTCCCTCATCTCCCACATCCTGCAGGAGGCGCATATCATGGGTCTGAGTTCTCCTGCCATGACGTCCCTCTCGATTAAGCTAGTTACTCCCTAAAAAAAAAAGACACTCGCTCGGGGCCTTACTTATGTTAGCTAGGAACCTGGTTTTTTGACTGATTATACTTGTACAGTACTACTCTATACTTTTTTTTAGCTCCTACCTCAGATATTAAGCAATGGATTACTTTAATAGATTGAAAAAAAAAACTCACCAGGATTTACTCACCAATCAGCTGTTTTTCATCATAGTTCTGCCACATGTGGCCATGAATACATGGTGATGGTCTATTAAACAATTAACAGGTGGAGGATGCACCAGAAACATTCCCATGCTTAATGAGGGCAGCGCCCAGCACTTAAATGCAAAAGATAATACTGACACATTTGCAACCCTCTTCAGTCAGAAGTGGCTAGTGATTCATCAGAGTCTCCTCCTGAGGGCCCCAACACGACAAATGTGTCTGCAGCAAATGTGATTTACTTCAAACGATATCAACAGTTGAATACACTAATATAGCAAAGGCCCTGACAACATCCCAGCTATAATGCACCTAGCCAATCTGTTTCTGTAAAGCTATATCGCTAGCATCTACCTGACAATGTGGAAAATTGCCCAGTTATATCCTGCCAAAAAAAAAGCAAAGCGATGGAAGGTGTCATCAACAGAGGTATCAGGCAGCACTTACTCAGCAATAACCTGCTCACTGGCACTCAGTTTGAGTTCTACCAGGGCCACTCAGCTCCTGACCTCATTGCAGCCTTGGTCCAAACGTTGACTAAAGAGCTGAACTCAAAAAGTGAGGGGAGAGTGACTGCCCTTGACATCAAGGTGGCATTTGAGGAGCCTGGGCAAAAATGGAGTCAATGGGAATAAGATGGGAAACTCTCCACTGGTTGGAATCATACCTAGCACAAAGAAAGGTGATTGTGGTTGTTAGAGGTCAATCATCTCAGTTCCAGGACATCACCGCAGGAGTTCCTCAGGGTAGTGTCATCGGCCCAACCATCTTCAACTGCTTCACCAATGACCTTCCCTCCATCATAAGGTCAGAAGTGGAGATATTTGCTGATGATTAAACAATGTTCAGCACCATCCGTGACTCCTCAGATACTGAAGCAGTTAGTGCCCATAAGCAGCAAGACCTGGCCAACATTCCAGTTCGGACTGATAAGTGGCCAGTTAAGTTCACACCACACAAGTTCCAGGCAATGACTACCTCCAGCAAGAGAATCCAACCATCTCCTCTTGACATTCAATGGCATTACCATCTTTGAAGCCCCCAGTATCAACATCCTGGAGGTTAACATTGACCAGAAACTGGACCTGCCATATAAATATTATGGTTACAAGAGCAGACCAGAGGCTGGGCATTCTGCAGAGAGTAACTCACTTCCTGACTTCCCAAAGCCTGTCCATCATCTACAAGGCACAAATCAGGAGTGTGATGGAATACTTTCAGTGCAGCTCAACGCCATCCAAGACAAGGCAGCCTACTTGATTGGCACCCTATCCACCACCTTCAACATTCCCTCCACCACTGACGCACAGTGGTAGCAGTGTGTACCATTTACAAGATGTAGAGCCGCAACTCACTCAGGCGCCTTCAAATGCACCTTCCAAACATGCGACCTCTACCACCTAGAAGGACAAGGGCAGCAGACATAGGGGAACACCACCACCTGCAAGCTCCCATCCAAGCCATGCACCAATCTGATTTGGAACCACATCGTCGTTCCTTCACGGTCACTGGGTCAAAATCCTGCAACTCCCTTCCTAACAACATTGTGAGTGTACTAACACCACATGGACTGCAGCGGTTCAAGAAGGCAGCTCCCCCTCACCTTCTCAAGGGCAATTACAGATGGGCAATAAATACTGACCTAGCCAGCGATGCCCACATCACGTGAAAGAATTAAAATAAATCTAATCCAGTCAATTACTGCACCGTCAACCATCTCACAAACATCAGGAAAGTGAAGGAAGGTGTCATCGACCGTGCTATTAAGCAGCACGTACTCACCAACAGCCTGCTCAGTTTGTGTCCTGCCAGGACCGCTTGATTCCTGACCTCTTTATAGGATTGGTCTAAACATGGGCAAAAGCTAAATTCCAGAGCTGTGAGTGACTGCACTTGATATCAAGGCAAAATTTCACTGAATATGGCATTAAGGAGTCCAAACAAAAATGGAAGCCAACGGGAATTGGCGGGGGGGAAAACTCTCCATTGGCTGGAGTCATACCTAACATAAAGGAAGATGGTTATGGTTGTCCATCTTCAGCCCTTGAAACTTGGGCATTTTGCAATATTAAAAGTAGTATATAAATGCGAGTTGTAGTTTGCAGCCTATACCCCACAAGCCGGGGCTAGATTCATACATCTGTTTCAGAATTCGGCCTGTATAAAATCAAAATTCCCTGATCCCTCATTAACTTCCATGATAATCACATCTGTCATTATTTACAGGGATAGGTTGACTTTTACTGTATGGCATGGCCCCAGCCATCAAGATATTTCCAGAAATATAACATTTACTGACAAGTGTAGCATATGGGTCACAAGTTCACAGAGGCCTCTGCAAGGAAGCAGAGGTGGGGGTTGCAGTTTAAGAAGCACCGTTTTCCCTGCTGATTGGCATACGTGAAAATTGCAGATGTGAATTTTAAAACTGCAACTTTCTTCATGACCCACAAAAAGAATTGGGATTTTCCAAAGAACAGCATAATACATTTCATATTGGCTGTATTTTGGTTGTTTACACTGAAATTTTGATATTTCGGTTTTTGATTTTTTTTAAATTGAATTGTTCATTGGTTGCAGCACATTATGCTCACAGTATGTACATCATACATGATGTGTTACACATGGCACAACACTGCAGTGAGTGAGTTTTGCAAAGTGCCTTGGACTGTGCATGACCCCGAGATATGTTCTGGGAATGACAGTGGCATTTCATGAATACTTAACAACTTTCAGAGATATGATACAAATAATAATCCAGGTTTCATACCATCCATATTCATTGAGAGTGGAAAACCATTAGAATAGTGACATTGACTTATTAATCCGCAAATTAATGAACACTGTTTGTGTTTTCTTTTGCATATTGAAGAATAATGCTTGGCGACTCAATTGATTCTTGTGTTGTTATTTCATCATATATTAAAGCTTTCAGCACCAATATATGATTAGCTCCCAATGCCTGTACTAATATAAGTTCCAATTGGCTAATTATTTTTAATGTAGTTCAAATATTTGTACAGAAAAGTAATTGACTGCAGCGACTAATTACCTTTCCTTTCAGTGATCGTTTTACAAATCCGATTTGATTGTGTATCAACAAACTACCTGCCAAAGTTATCTCCAAATCAGTTTAAAAAAATCAATAGTGAGAGTCTCTCTTAGACAGAAAATGGAAAAATGCCAAAGACCAACAAAGTTGGATAAAAGTTATTGCTTTGGTAGCATTTATTCTAAATGGTATGGGGACTGTAGCACAGGAAGAAGCCACTCATCCTTGCAGTGTTGAATTATGCCACTCTCAGTGGCTGACTTTACACAGTTCTCAGCAGGTTAGCCATCAAAGGGAAGTGATTAGAAGCACAAGGGGAGGGAGTTCAAGGTGGTGATCAGGAGGGGAAGCTGGCTGAGAGCAATCCATGGTTTTAATGTGGGGTTCATATTCACTTTTATACAAACTTACCTTTCTGGTGATGGCTGCAGTGGTGCCCTTAATAGACCATTAGTTAGATCACACGCTGATATGGTTTTCTTGAACGTAGCCGGCCGCACACATATGCCTTTGCAAAGGCTCCACCACTTATTTCAGGCGTGTTTTCACACTTTTTGAAAAAAGAATGTACACCAGTGTGGCATCACTGCCGGCTCATTTATTTCTTGCCCGCTATAATTGGGGGCTTAGGCACGATATTCGAGATTTCGAGGCCTCTATTGTCCCTCATGAGAGAATGCAGTCATAGTTGCCCTAGCCTTTCCTCATAACTCAGATTCCTCAAATCATATCATCCTTGAAAATCTACATCACACTTTCTTCAGGCTGCTCCATTCTAGCCATAGTGAGAAGCCTAAAATTGTGCACAGCTTGCATATGTGACCAAACCATCATTCTGTATTGTCATCATGACCTTTCTCGTTTTTTATTCAACCCCTCCTAGAACACTGCAGTCCCCCATTCTGATTTTTTGTGCATGTTCCATACCACCAGTAGTCTTCAGTTGCATCTAATCTACACTCTGTATTTCCCTCCTTAACTCTCCATCTCCCACTCCTCCTTTAAGACACATCTTAACTTGCACCGTGTTGATTAAGATTTTAGTTGTCCCTCCTTTGGCTTGGCATCAATTTTTGTCTGGTTAGACTTTTGTGATGCATCTTAAAATGCTTTTCTGCATTAATGATGCAATATAAATGCAAATCATTGTTATTTGTTAGAAATCTTGCAAAATCAGTGATGCTTAAAAACCTGTTGAGGAACATGCAGATTTTAGACATACTAAAAGTCTGTGTTAGAGTTCGTAAAAGTGAGGGCAATTTACATGAAAATACTCATACATCATATGAATAATGTTTCCATAGTCTAGAATTCAATTATATTTCAAGATATTAATGAATAAACTGACTAAAGAGAACCAATAAATGTCAAGATTTATCAAAACCAGCTGTTTTATTTTTGATATTTACCGTTGTCCTATCTAGAGGTAGACATTATTTACAGATAAGCTATGATTTTGTTTTGAAGGAAAGATCAGCTATTTGAAAGTGTCAACCATAAAATAAGCTCTGATCTGCATCCCACAGTTCCAGAAGATGAAGTAATCAAATTGCAACAAAGGCAAACAACAGCAGGATCAACATGCTCAGAACCAGAATGTATTCCTTTCAGGTAAACAACTCTACAGTGTTTTCATTTGGCAGTAATGAAGAAAAACACTAAAGGCTGTAGGGAATTCTGTTTTGTCACATTCAGGCACATTACTGATCTGTGTACTAAACTCTATTAGTTCTCTAATCAGAGGTAAAGACAATTCCCACTCAATTTACCATATGTGAGAAATGTTCCCAATGTCAACTGACACCCAATACAAATTTTCTGCTTCAATGTCATCAAGAATTTTATATAATATACATATTGCGTATAGCAGCTTTCCGGTCCCAAGTGTAAAACCTGCACCTGGTGATGTGTACTGGGATTCAAATTAATCTTTGATCAAGCATGACAATGTGCCACTTTCACAATATGACGGCAAATTAACACTACCACAATGTCCCCAGATATTATAACAGTAAATTAATAGTTAGCTTAAGCTAAGCAGAAATCAGACATTTCACACATAGTTGCACAGATAGTAGCAGCAGAATATCAAGGAAAGCGAAGCAAAGGGGGAAGGCGGATTTCCAAATTTATCTGCAATAAACTGCACAATTATTTTTCAAAGTTTAACAAACTAACAAACATCACTGGTACATGTACATGGATTTTAATTATTTAAATCGGTAATCCCGTTATCGACAGACCATTACAATGCAACAACTACCTTAGTATAAAAGCCATGCCTGTACAACTCTTCAAAATTTAAATGGAATGAGTAAATATGCAACTTTATGAATTTGTAAATTAATAACTTGTACTTCTCCCCACTCACAGATTAATGACTCAGTATATGAGCACTCAAAGGATAAGAATCTATACCAGACATAGATACTGCAGATGCATAGCAGTGTACAGCGTCCATGCAGTGGTGAGAAGGTTGGTGTCCATAATTTTGCAACTGTTAGTTCCTAATCCCATTTAATATCTAAGCGAGCAGCAAAAATGTGAGCTACCTCTCCGGAGAAAGGCTGAGTATAAATAAAAAAATACAGATCAGTGAGTCATTCTGCACATACATGACTAACAATCTTAAGCTAGCAGCCAGGAGCAGGTCACATTTCATATCTGGATAGGAAAAAATATTTCTAAAAGACCACCAAATTTTCACTACTAAAAGGCTCCAATTCATCAATTGGCAGTTCTAAATTAAGGCTTGGGGTGGCAAGAGCAGTAATCAGTTCTTTTGCCCAAGATTGATGTGGTGATTTTCTGCATAGGTGTTGCCATGATGAAAAATTGTGAGTGTGCTGATATGCAATCCTGACAGATGAATTTCCCTGGTGTCAATGTATATACAGGTAATTATCCTCTCCATTTTATTTTAATTTAAGGGGTATAAACCTGCATCTTCATACTCATCAAGTACATTCTAAACATATGGAAATCCATGTCAAGACTCAACATTGCATTTTTCAAAGAATGTCAGGAAAGTGCCACATATCAATGAAATGATTGCAATAATTCCCATGGCCCATTCATCTAACCTGGCTATAAAAAAAATTCCTTTACTGCTGTTATAAGATGCCAAAAATCTGCTTTCCGTGTAGTCAACATCAAAGATGGAGTATATGAGCAGTATATGAACATCAGCAACTTGAGATATGCAGAAGACACTGCACTGATTGCAGAGTCAGAATAGGCACTACAGGAAACCGTAAACAAAGTGAAAGCAATGGATGTGGAACATGGATTAAGAATAAATATAAAAAATGGTGGTAAGCAGAGGCCTAATGCTGGAAGTGAAAATTGAAGTAAATGGGCAAGCCCTGGAACAAGTGAACAGGTTCACATATCTTGGGCAGATTAGCACAGACAAAGGGAGATGTAAATGTGAGATCTGAAGGAGAATTGAGAAAGCCAAGACACGCTTTGTCAGAATGAAGACACGGAAACATCAAAAAACTGAACCTGAATCTTAGGAAAAGAAAGCTGAGGTGCTACATTCTGTCATTTATGTTGTATGTCTCTCAGACATGGACAACAAACAAAGAGACTATTCAGAAGCTGCATGTATTTGGGATGTGGATGTATATGAGGGTACTCTGCATATCCTACACAGATAAAGGCTAATGAAGAACTGTTGGAAACAGCTGGAGAAAAGAGGAAATTATTGCTTAACATCAGAGAGAGAACGATACAATATTTTGGACACATCATTACAGCAAATGGCAGACAGAGACAATTATTGGAAGGAAAGGCCAACGGAAAACGTAAGAAAGGAAAACAGAGGAGAAAATGGATGACAGATGTAATGAACTGGGTGCAGTTGACCTATGTGGCATGTGAAGGGCAGCACAGAACAGATAGAAGTGGAGATCCATGGCAGAAAATGACATAGACGAACAAACAAATGAGCAGCATCGGGCTTTGTACCTATGTTTTATTCCCTTCTGTTTTTATACTGCATATTTCATATCATTGCACCGACCTGATGACAAAGGTACAGTTATAAAATGGGCTGGGACACACGGATGTGCTTTTAGACAATGAAGAAGAGTTGATCTTGCTCTTGCTCTTGCTTTCATGTATTCAGAACTCAAGCCTCCCTCTGCCTGATTGGCAATCTTACTACTTTTACTCCTTCTGAGCTGTTTTACTTTTCCTTGACCTTGACCCTTTTACTCTCTTTTCTACATCCACATGTTCCACTCACTCTCTCTCCAATATTAGTTCAAACCCTCCTCCACAACATTAGTTGCTCTTTCATTGACAACACCGATCCCAATTTTGTTCAAGTTAAGTCTGTCAATCCTCTGCAGGACACTCCTGCCTCACAACCGGTCCTAATGTCCCAGGAAGGTAAACCCTTTTGACCAACACCATCTCTACAGCTATACATTTAACTCATTTATCTCATCCCTGTGCTGACGAGCACATGGCACCAGGACCAATCCTGAGATTACTACACTGCAAATTCTGCACTTTAATCTACTTTCTAATTGTTCTCTTTGCAGGAACTCAATCCACACGAACCATGACTTTTGTTTGTATGGTTTCCCTTTCTAAAATTATTTGTATGTGTTTTGTGATATCTATTATCCTGGTACCCAAGGGTTATCAAACCTAACCAATCCCCTGTTGTACAACCACCTATTACTACTGTGCTTTTACATTTCACATCCCTGTTCTTGGCAGCCACTTGCTCCCTGCAGTTGCTTTCCTTTGAATTGTTATCCTCATAATACATATTTAATATGCAATACCTGTTTGTCAATTCAACAATCTCAAGAGATCCCTGCGCTGCTTCCTACATGCTGCAAATGTGACAGAGCTTCAGAAATTGTGATCAAGCAGTCAGAGACACTTGCTGCATGTGTGGTCATCACTCTTAGGCCAAGCATCCAGAACCTCCCAGATCACACAGGTACAGTATATGGTTGCTGCTGTCAATTAAACAACATCATACAAACTGTTGTCATGCACAAATTCAGCTACAACCTCCCAACAAACTAGGTGCATTGTTCTGCAGCGTGCTCACCCCATTTTGCAACTCCACATTCACTTCATATTTGCTTTGATAAAGGTTAATAAATATGTACAATCCATCTTGAAGTGTTTCAATGTATCTAAATGTAAACTTGAGCTGCCAGGCCCATTAGCCTAGCTCCTGTTGCAAGGTCAAAGCTGTGTGGACAACCATCATCAGCATGGATTTTGCTGTTTTTACAAATTGGGGCTTTAAAGTCTGAGCTTTCAAAGTTGAACCAGTGTTGCAGAATGCTGCGGATGAAGGGACCATCAGGAAAATGGGCCTCCGACTTCATTCCCATAATTTCTGTTACAACCAGGTTTGATTGAGTAGTGGAGACCATGAGTCTCATTAAACTATAATTTTGATTCAAATTAGATCCCATTGCAAATTACTGATTTAAAGTCAGTCTCTGAAAAGGTCTACCTGATCCATTGAAAAAAGGGCCTATCTACAGGAACTTTCACCTTGACCAAAAGCTTAAACAAAGTTGTAGGAGCTCCTTGAAGGATAAAGGAGAGGTAGAGAGGTTTAGGGAGGGAATTCCAGATCTTAGAGCCTAGGCAACTAAAAGCATGACTGCCAATGATGGAGTAATTAAACCTGGGGATGTACAAAAAGCCGGAATTGGAGGAACGCAGATATATCGAAGAATTGTGGGGCTAGAGGAGGTTAAAGAGACAGGTAAGAATGAGGGCAAGGAGGGATTTGCAAACAAGGATGAGAAATTTAAAAGCAAAGCGTTGCTTATCTGGGAGCCAATTTAGATCAGTGAGCGCAGAGATGATATGTATGAAGGGATCTTGGTGTGAAAGTTAGGATATGGGCAACAGAGTTTTTGGATGACTGTACTCTTATGTAGGGTGGAAAATGGGAAGAAGCCAAGAACGCATTGGAATAGTCAAGTCTAGAGATAACAAAGGCATAAATGAGGTTTTCAGCAGTAGATGAGCTGAGGTGGGCAGAGTTAGACGATGTTATGGAAGTGGAAGTAGATGGTCTTAGTGATAGCGTGAACATATGGTCAGAAATTCAGGGGTCTGGTTCAGCCTCAGACAGGATGAGGGATTGAGTTGATAGCTAAGGAATGGTGTTTGAGTCAGTGATCTATCAACCACACTAAATAAATGAAGCTTGGATATCTCAGCATCTGTTTTCCAATACTCATCTTCAATCTCCATCTTTAAGAAAGGTATGCGATGCAACTTTGGTACATTGAATGACTAGATACAAATGGATAGCATTTCAAATGTTAATGCACAAAAGTTGTGGCTGTTCATAAATTTACTTTGTGCCGTGATTGATGAATTCACAAGAAATGTCGGGAAAACGGAATTGTTAATTTTGCCATCCTCAGTGCACCAGGAAATGCTGCCCTTCATTGCAGGCATGTAGGATGGATCTGGCTGACTGCATCATCTTTACTGACTATCCCTTCGCACCACCTCTCCCACTCCTCGCAGCCATGCAGTTGGCTCCTGCGCTTCCACACCAAACACTGTCCCCTTTGATTCATTTCTTGCAGCAAGATCTCCAAGCCTTCAGTATCAACAAAAGCAGTGTCGATCATTTATTTCCACTGTATCTTTGGAAACAAATGTCAATTTTTCTGTCATAAGCAAGCAACTCCTTTAATTGTGAACTCCAGCCCTTTAAGAGCCACTGCATGATGAGTTTTCTGCACCCATCCAATCCCATGCCTGTCAAGTACACTGTAGAACAAACTCTTGGCCCAAGCTTTTCAAGTACCACTAGTGTATTCAAATTAGACGGAGGGACTTCTATTTGAGAAATTTAACAGACACACTCAGCTGATGGCAAAGGCAAGCCTCTCCCTGTTGAAGAATCATTTTAGCTGTTTTTCAACATTAGAGTGAACAAATAAAGCACTAGTCATGCTGTCAACATGAAAGGAGTGAAACTAACTTATTTATCATCTTTTTCTTCTCTACTTTTGGACCATTTGTGTTTCTTTCCCCTGTCCCCTCAAATAGAAATCCCATCTACACTGTTTTGTCACTTATATTGTGCACTATCTACCAAGAGACAAGATCAGGATTCTACTCAGTGTTAAAGTTTATGTGGCAGCTTGGCAGGGTTGATACAATTCATATATTAAACTGTTAAGGAAATGGATGAGGAGGGACTATCACTGTGCCAGTGAATAACCAATGTTCTCAACCAGAGTCAATGCCACTGGCTCATGGTTCATTGACACCTCAAGCAATAGTGAATTATGATGTTCTTTCCTACAAAAGCAGAAGAAAACTTAGAATTAGTAAGACTTAGAAGATATACAGCAAAAAGGAATGGGATGACAGTCACCAAAATACGTTTGCTGACACTCACACTTGCAAACGAGGTATAAGATAGGCAAGTCATGAGCTAGCAGGATTTTGCCATTCAGCCACATGACCATATTCCTGTTATTTTAAATTCTTTCTCTAGACATGGGCATCGTCGACAAGGCCATTTATTGTCCATCCCTAGTTGCTCTAAGAAGGTGTTGACCTTCTAAATTTGATACAACTAAATGGCTGGCTAGGCCACTTGAGAGAGAAGTTAAGCGTCAACCATTTTGGACTGGAGTCACAAAAAGATCTAGTTGGGTAAGGATATCAGGTCTCCTTTCCTAAAGGGTGAACCAATTAAATTTTTACAATATTTTGCAGTATTTTGCTCAACCCACACCCATCCAACCTCTAATTTAAAAGGAACTGAATTCAAATTCTCAAACTCTCATGCTGTAGCTTTAACTCATTTTATTTGGTTTATTAATCCAAGGCTCTGGATTAATGGTCCAGTTACATAATCACTATGCTAACATACCCAGTGTAAGATGTGACATATTTCAACAGACTGCATATTGCAATATATTTCAATGTCTAGCAACTTACGCTTTCCACTTTCAGAATTTTGTTCTTTCTTATTGATATTTTTATTTAATTTTAAATGTCCATCAAGAGAAAGAAAATGCCAGAAATGGCAAATGGTTCCCCCCTCTGTCTAGCATCAGCATTTCAACCATGGCCATTTCCATCATGGCCTTGATATAGTGTAAAGCTACCATGACTGTCCTCAAACAGTACACACCTTCTACCCAATGTGCATATTTGAACTTTCTACATCACCATTATAGTAGGTCTCAGTGACTAAACCATTTAGGGTCACTTTGATCTGAATTATGGCCAATTTTGCTTGGGAGCCTACATTCATTGGGAACTTGTTTGCAACTCTGCTAACTGATTACACAGAAGACCTTGCAAAAGAGCATAGAGAAGGTGATGTTCATTTCATCAATTTAGAATAGGTATGAACTCAGGTCTTTTTGGTGAGATATCAAATGAAGAGCCAACAAATAATAATCCCTTGAGTTTAAAGGAGTAAAAGACACATCATTCAGATGTGATTGTTATGTGCTACCGAAAAATTGCATCAGGGAGAAAGACTGGGGGAGATAAGTGTTCCAGAGTTTTATAGTCTTGGGGAGTAATTTATTGGAGAAATGTGTAGAATGATATCAAAATTCTTCTTCAACATAGTGCAAATCTGGAATGATTCTGCCCTCTAAGTGTGGTATCAGGCATGAAAAAACACATTTTACCCGCTGGTTGCAATGGCGGATTTTCATGCTGGATTGTCCCCTTCCCGGTTCATTGATAATGCATTCACGGGAAATACACTGGATTGCTGGTAGGAGGGTTCCGATTTGCCTGCTGTGCCATTACTTCCATGCTTCCTCACTCTGGGTGTTATATTTAAAATGCGCTAGAGCACAGCCTACTTCATGTCTACAGATCAGGAATGCTCCAGGCGACAGATGGCCCCGAAAGCAAAAGTGACAGCAGCCTCCAAATTTAGTGACCCCTCTCTGGGGGGTGCCTGCTGGCCACAGTGGAATGCCACCTTGATGTCCTCTACCCCAGCTCTGGCCGCAGGGTGTCCCGCCAGAGTCACCAATCTGGCCTGGGAGACAGTGGAAGCGGCGGTCAGCACCACCGGAGCACAGAGGTCAGCCATCCAGTGCAGGAAGAGGATGAATGCTCTCACCTGTTTTGCCAGGGTAAGTCAACCACCTCATCACTCAACTCACACACTCCCAAACCCATCACACATCCAGAGGGATCTCACACCTCAAGGGACTGCACCACCAACCCTCATATCTCCATCAGGCTCATATCCTCTGGAGCTCGCGTCCTCGTCCCATCAATGGCTCTGCTCACCATATAAACAGTCCACGCAGTATCATGCATCCTGCTTACACTGTCTCCATCTGTTTTCATGCAGAAGAAGCTGGCTCACAACAGCAGGGAGAGATCCCAGACCGGAGGTGCAGTGGCCTATACTAGGCCCCTCACTCACTTGGTAGAGCGTGCCATCACGCTGACTGGTAAAGATGTGGACTGTGCCTGTGGCGATGATGAGGTGAACACCCATGTGGGGATCCTGCACCAGATCATCCCTCTCTCAACGCAACTGTGAGTGCTCACTCCTGCTTTGCTGTCAAGCGCTAATCATCTCTACTTTGGTTCACAGGGAACTCTGCCAAGCAACCCATGCCCTCAGCCAGTCAATCCATCAGCTCCATTCATGTCCTCACCTCCAGCCAAGAGGACACCTCCTTCATTGAAGGGCTGGAAATAAGCAGGCTGGAAGACCAGGCACCCAAAGGGAGGAGGAATGGCAGCTGGACATGGGTCATGCACTCAGGAATCTCAAAGGCTGTCTGGTCCCTCTGAGTCCCCTTTACCTGTGACCTCCCTCAACCTCGTCCTCTGTCACTGCAGAGGGAGCAGCTGGCCCATAGGAGGACAGCCATAGCAAGCGGGGGCCCTTAAGGCCTCAGCTATCCAGAGGATGGGTGCCAAAGTCATTAGAGGCAACAGGGCCAAACATTGCACAGGCTGTCTCCACCCCTGTACAGTGTCAGCGGTAGGCCTAGAAAAGTTAAGAAAATCTGATCACAAGTGGTTGCACGGGTGAACACATTTTGTCACTTCAAAATCCGAAAACATATTCACTTTCACTGAATAATGTGTAATGAAAGGTGTCTTTCAGCTTCATTTACAGGCTTCATGAGTCCTCCTCTTGCAAACCCCCTTGCCCGACTAGCAGTTCAGCTGCACGCAGCTGGACCACGAGTGATTCTGGGAGGAGAAGTGTGTGTGTGGCAGGGTCTTTTGGAGCCGCATGTAAGCACTCTCCCACACATGCTTCATCCATCACACTCATCTTCTTGTCTCGAGCATTTTCACTGCTGCTCAATTGTCCATCTGAGCTAACCTGCATCTCCGCCCACCCACTGATTGCACTCCCATGCAGCACCTGTGCCTGTCCAAGGAGGCTTTGCTCACTTTCGATTTGAAGAACATGGTTGTAGTCAAGTTTCTCATAAGCTTCCCTATCCTTTCGCCTCCCCCAATCACCCATGCCCTTACCCCCATCACAGTCGACCTCCCTGCCGTTACCCTACAGCCCGAACCCTTGGCATTCTAGAATGTCCAGGTGAACATGCACATTCCCTACCTTCTTGAAAATCCCACCCCCATCCACATTGACCTCCCCGGCCTCTTCCTTCCCACATCCAGGGTCTGTGTTTTCCCTCATGACCCCACTAACCACCCTCACCGTCACTTCTACCTTTATCGATGCACCCTCACCTTCCCACCAAACCGGTTCCTTCTGCCCCCTCTCCCGCTCACCATTCCTCCTACCACACCCACCTTGAGTTCACTTCCAGGGAGGCAGTCATTGACTCCAAAGATCCCTCCCTTGCACGCTAACCTGGAGATTCCACCACCCCCCCTTCCTCCACCTTTAATCCCGCCTCCTTTGGACACCATCCCCCCTCCAAACTTCCTCCTCCGACTGGACACCTTGCCCCCCAGAGCTCCCTCCCTTACATCTTCCTACCCCCTTACATTTACCTCTCCACTTGCAGCATTGTCCCCCTCCATCCCCACATACTTGCTCCTCCACTCTCAGCCCGGACACCCTCCTAGCCCTCCCAGCCTCACCAACCTGCCTGCTGACAACTTCGCCTGCCCCCACCCTCACCCACCTGACACCTTTGCCCCTTCCTCCCCAATCTCACCCATGCATCCCTCCCCCAACCCCCCCGAAGTCTCAGCAGAGTCGAGGCTGCTGTGTGGAGACCTTCCACCTTCTGAGACCTGCTTTGCAGCTGAGCCATGTGCATATGGATCCACCCAGCATGTGGCGCATGTTATCCTCCAGAGCCCAGTAGCTGTAGGGCTCCAGCATCATGATGATCCTTAGATGTCCGTGATTTGAGCAAAGTCCTAAAGGTATGTCCTGACTTCTGCACATCACGCTTGCCAAGAAATATTCCCACCAGCCTAACAATAAATCGGGTGCAGGGGGACAATTCCGATCAGGCCTTACTTTGCATCCCATTAGTGGGATGTGAATTGGGTTTACACCGGACTCCAGCAGGATTCGCGATGGCGGATACCATTGAATAATTTTGCTGTGACTTCACGCCGGCATGAAACCGATCTCTGCCCTTCCCGCCAAATTCTAACACCACCCACCATGATGCCCACCACCAATGGGAGCGGGCAATTCCGGCCAGAGTGATAATAGGCTTCAAAATAGAGGGTACTAGAGGCAAGAGCCCTGGAATCACTTAAGAAACAATTTGATGTGACTGTGAGGCATGGGAAACACTTTAGGGCATGTCTGGATGGATAATGTAAGATTTGTATAATCACCTTGTGATCAGGTTTGACACCCATTTGCAGTTATGATGGAAGTTGCTTCATTTCAGGGTGTGTTTCTGTGGGATGGCAATCTCCCGAAGTTGCAATGATGAGAAATGAGCGATCTGATGGGAGATGCAGCTGAATGAAGTTTCCTGAGGAGACCCAGGACGCGGAAGAAAAAGTGGGTACGGAAACCTATGGATCTACTGTCTGTGGAGCATTTTTACGAGATGAATTGAACTGTGAATTGAGATGTTGAATGAATACGGAGGGAGAAAATGTAATGTAGATTATGAACTTCCCAGAAGGAAAAAAACAGTTCAGAGCAACATTCTTATTTCCCGGTTTTTACTAGTGTTTTACTTTAAGGTATACAAGACCAGTTCGGACCAGTGTTCTTATTTCCCATTTTTTACTTTTCTTCGCCCTGGGCTATTATCACAAACTTCAACTTCACTCCAATTCTCTAGTCACTTTTTAGCATTCGCTTCAAACAACCACAGGGTGGTGTTCAAAGCACATTCTATTTATTGCTTACCACAAAAATACCAATAGTAGGTACATAAAGACCTCAGTGTTGCTTTTACACAAATCAACAATACTTGCCAAAACTAATTGCTACAGTAAAAATTACAATTAGCATTTTTGGGGCCTTCAAATAGAAGATTTGCTGAATTGAATTTAAAGTGATTTCTTTTGACTGCTGTGAAGTTTATACTTTATGTTAATCATGCTATAATAATGAGACACACCTGGAATAGGAATCAAATCCATTATTTATTTGATGGATCAAGTAGATTTGTTTCTATAATCCTGTACATGGGATGACAAGGTCAATGAAGAAGTTCAAGGTTTGGTGGAAGCAATGGTTTTAAAAAAACATTCTTTTAAATGTATTTTATTTCTTTAAAAAAAGTATAAGCCTTACGAAATTAAATACCTGATTTCTTTTTGCAATACCATGCACTGCTCAAGATATTCTGCTCTAGAAGAAGGAATTAAGAAAAACGTACTTTAAGCAGAGGCTGAATGGGAGACACAGTTGCCATTTTGGCTCCACTCTCAATACTGTGACAGTCATGTTATGCCCGTAAAGATAATTGAGCAATGTATGTATTTTTGAAAAGGAAGTATCATGGAATAATGGACACTGTACTCTCTCAAAATGGTTTCTGGACTGTCAGGTGACCTCTTTCTGTGGTTTCTGAACAGACAGAGACAATAATTCTGGGAAATTACTTAAAGATTCAAATAGATTTTCCAGGTGCAAATGGGCTGCCCCTTGCCATTTCAATGGAAGGGATTTAAAAGACAATGGCTACCAGAACAGTTCGCACCATGAAAATTGAATGTTAAATAAGGTCTTTCATGGGGCCAGTTGGAAAAGCCTTCACATAATCAAAACTAGCAGGAAAGGGGATCAAAACCTTATTACTCCATAAGAGAACCCAGCAAGCAATCTAGGACCAGCAGCACAGAAGTATCACGCCCAGTAAAGGGAAAAAGAACGCTGCCTCTAAAAGACAGTCATCATTGGCAATGAAAGGGGCTAATTTGTTTTCACCTGCAAGATTATATTTCTTTTCAACAGAAGCTCAGCCACAATTTCATATGAAGCGGGAAAATCCTTCAGGCCTGCAACGCTTTTCATCTTAATGGACTAGTTAAGAATCATTGACTTGTTCCTTGTTACTTGGTTAGTAATTTAACTACATATTTCATCGCTAGAACTCTTTTCTGGTTTGTGTGTATGTTTGAGGGAGTTTGTTGTGTTTATATTTTGGGTATTGTGTAAATAAACATTTAACCTTTTTCTCTTGATTTAAACTTACCAGAAAATCTATTTGTATCTATTATTTAAATACTCAAAAGGTTTAAAATGATCCTCTTTAAAAATATATCTTGTTATGGTCAGCTGAGAAGTGAGAAATAAAGAGGAAAAGTTATCCCACCACCTCTCTGCATCTGTAACAAGCTGAGTTAATATTTTTTAACTGTAACTAATGATCGTTCTGTTTCGTTATACCTGTTTCAGTCCATTTCTTTACACTGTGTTCCATAAATTGAGATTGAGAACCATTCAACACAGACACAATGGGCCGAATGGCTTCCTTCTGTACCTTCAATATTTTATGCTTCTGTGATTCTTAATGCTGTATCCCATCTTCTACATGTGACTGTTTCCCAGGAAACCATTAATGTGTGCAATTCTTCATCATTTGCAAGTTCAAGAGAAGGTATATAGGACAGGTGCAGGCCACTTAGTAGGATCTTCTCTTGTGACAGCACTCTTTTATTCAGACACAAGCAATTGTCTTTGGATTTGTCCCTTAAAATATGCACAAAGAGTCTACTGTTCCTCAAGCAGACAGTTACAAAAGTTTGTAGTGTCTTACAAGGATGATTGAGACTACTCTGTCAGTGGCTGTCACATCAACTGCTACCTTACAGTTTTATGTTCTTGTGACTTCCAAGCAACAGCAGGAGATATTGATGAAGTGCACAACCACAATACACAGGTCACAGCCAACCTGTTTTCCCAGTCCAGTGAACTGAATCATTTAATTATGGTAAACTGCAACATGAAGGATCCCTGCATTTTTACCAAATGCATGGATATCTTCAATATGAATTGATATCACAACGATGGTCATATTGAACCAACTAAAAATGCCAATGGCTTCAGCAACACAAAAGTACTTCATGAGGGTACAGCTGACTGTAGGTACAATATCATATACAATGTTTCCTTTGAAATTGAGTTGGTGTATGTGACCCTTTTTTTTGGTGCCCGTTCCTTTAAATTGTTTTGCGTGGTCATGTAAACACATTATTCATCTCTGAATAAGGCCTCTGTGGTACCTTTCAGTTTGCTGCACAGCCACCAATCTGGCCAGCTTTAACAGGAACATTGATCATGTACACTACTACATAATTAACTGGTCAACTAATCAACAGCATTGCCCTGGGCAAGCAATAAGACCCACAAGCAAATAATATTTCAGCACAGCTATCTTACTCTTTCCCATTGTAAATGAAGTGTTAGCAGCAATAACTTGCATTTATTTAGTCTCTTTTAACCTGGTTATAAAGCAAGGCTGTAAAGAAATCATATGTTGAGCTAAAGGATATCTGAAAGAAGTAGGTTTGAAGGAAATTTTTGAAGTAAAGAGGGTAGTGACGGGAAGGCAATTTCAGTGAGTAAGACGTTGGTAGCTGACAACATGCCTGCCAATGGTGAGATAAGCGGAGTTTTGCACAACAGACTGCAGTCAGAGGAAATGAGAGTGTAATGGAAAGTTGAAGGAGGAAGTTACACTAAAATAGGAAAGAAAAAGGTTATGGAGGCATTTAAAGAAGGAAACTTTTAAAGTTGAGCCACTGCAAAGTTGTGAACCATTATAGTTCAGTAAGAGCTAGAATGATGAATGGGTGTGGAATTGGAGCAGCAGAGAGTGGGACCACGAGAAGTTGCTGGACTGTGGGAGGCCAACCAGGAGAGTCTACAGGTGACAAAATCATGCAGGGGGGTTTCAGTGGCAGGTGGGCTGAGGTAGAAACAGAGGCAGATGATGTCACCTAGGTGGGGAGATGTGAGGCCAGATTTTTGGCCAGGATTTTCAGTGCCCCCTATGCCAACCTCTGCCCTTCCACTCACACCATGTTGGCCCCTCATGCCTCCCCATGCCAAGTTCTGCCCTTTCACCCACCTCTCCCTGCCAAGACCTTCCCTTCCACCCACACCCCATAGCAAACTCTGCCCTTGCACTAACTCCCCATGGCCCTTTATGCCCCCTATGCCAAGCTCTCCCCTTCCACCCAAGCTCTATGGTCCCTCATGCCCCCCATGCCAAACTAAGGTAGTTCCATGCCCATTTGACCCACTATACACTGTCTAGAACCAACTAACTCTGTAGTAACAGTAGTATGTGTCAAAAAAAAAGCTTTAAAATTGTAATTCATTCATAGTTTTCTCCTATGTTGAAAAAAATTCATTTCACTACAAGCTAATAACAGTCAATCATCTAGATCCTTTAAAGTATCAATAACAAAAACCACAAACCCTTGAAACCACTTGTTGTGTAAACAGACATTGTGAAATTGGCAGCTGAGTTCAGAGACCCTGAACTGTCAATCAAACAATGTTTTCTCTGGGATATAGCTGATTCAATAAGCTCAATGGGTGTCTGGGCTCTCAGCCAAGCCTCATTATGTATGCTTGTCTGAGAGCCCAGACAACTATTAGAGTAGTAAAATGCCTGAGTCCCAAAGAAAGCACTGTTTGAATAACATTTCAGTCTCTCTGATCTCTGCTGTCAATTTCACAATGTTTGTTCAAACAACAAGTTGTTTTAAGGGTTTGTGATTTTTGTTATTGATACTTTAAAGGATCTGGATGATTGACACCTTTATTAGCTTGTGGTAAAATGACTTTTTTCAACATTCGAGAAAGTTAGGAATCAAAAACTATCTTTAAAAACATTTTAAAAATACATCCTACTGTCACCACAGGGATCATTGGTTCTAGACAGTTATAGTGGGTCAATTGGCATAGAAGTGCCTTAGCTTGACACAGGAGGATGAGAGGCCACAGGAGTTGGGTGGAGGGTATGAGGTGGCATGTTTGGGGCATAGGGAGTATTTGGAGGGTGAGGGGTTGGTGGGGGTAAGGGTTGGAAGGCAGCACTGAAGTGGGCCTTTTAAGCAGCCCTCCTCTCCACCTGGCAGCACATGTGACTGCCTCAAAACTCCATCTTGGGTTGGTTGGCCCGACTCCATTGAAGATCCTGCCTGCAGGCATTTCCTCCCAAGCCGGCAGGCTAAGTCGTGATTTTTCCCAACTCCTCTACCTGAAGATGAAAGCTTAGGCCTTTGTCTCTTAATGGAGGTGGGGATAGGGTCGGGAAAGTAAAAAAAGTGGGATTTTTGACTGCAAGTTCCAATTTGCAGTGCCTTTCTGATCCTGTGCTATTTTCCTGTGCTCTTTTCAGGGGTCGAGGAGGCCATGAGTCTGAACCCTACACACACCTCTTCTGAAGTCGGGGTCATTATGATGAGGGCTATAGGAAATTTTAATTTCCTTCCTCACACTATTTGTTATGTTATAATGGAGATTTTGGAAGTCCTGAAAAAAACCTGTCAGATTTGAGAGTTCATAACCACTGGGGGAAGCCTGCTGAGGAATCTGGAACATTCTGACAGGTATGTGTTAAATGTTTCAGCACCTTCAAATATGACTATTAGATGCTGTATTGTAATGTAAATGTGTTGTTAATGCAGTGATTGATCATAGGGCTCTGTCCTGCAAAGGTAAATTGACCATTATCTTGACGACCATTGTGTAAGTTTTGACATGCATTACAATCTTTTCTCAATGGAGAAAGTGGCATAAGGCATTCAATACTATAGAAAATGTGCTGGGAAACTGTCTGTTTTGGATTGAGATCTAAATTTCCAGTGATCTGCTGAATGTAAAAAAAAATTCTAAACACCGGTTACACACTACTGATTGACAAGCAATCTGCTTTGAAATGCATCCGCAGTTTAAAAAGAGGCCATCTGGTATTTCAGTTAAATGGACAGCACTGTTGACATTTCCTAGGGTTTGTTTTGATATGCACGGCTATTATAAATGCTTGGTTGAGTTTAAAATGGCCCAGAACCACATATCTCAGCAGGGGGCTGTGTTTAAATTTTGATTGGCAGCTGTAAGAGGTTTTTGTGAACTGTAAGTAGGATAGTGTAGAACTTCAAAGGACATAGACAATTTGTTGGCATGGGCAGACAAGTGGCAGATGAAATTTAATGCAGAGAGGTGTGAAGCAAATAGAGGGTACAATTCTAAAGAGGGTGCAGGAATAGAGGGACCTAGGTGTATATGTGCATAAATCATTGAAGGTGGCAGGACAAGTTGAGTAGGTGCTTAATAAAGCATTCAGCATCCTAAGCATTTGGGGCAGAGTACAAAAGCAAGGAAGTGATGTTAAACTGATGTAAAACACTGGTTCTGCCTCAAATGAAACATTGTCTCCAGTTTCTGAACACTGCATTTTAGGAAGGATGCAAAGGCATTAGAAAGGATGAATGGAAATGATTCCAGGGATGAGGAACTTCGGTTACTTAGATTGATTGAAGAGAAGGTTGAGAGGAGATGTGATTAAGGTTTTTAAAATCATGGGGGATCCAGAAAGAGTGGATAGGGAGAAACTGTTCCCATTGGTGGAAGGAGCAAGAACCAGAGGGCAGAAATTTAGGATGCTTGGCAAAAGAAGCAGTGGTGACATGAGGAGAAACCTTTTTTATGTAGCAGGTAGTTAGGTTCTGGAATGTACTGCCCAAGAATGTGGAGGAGGTAGGTTAAATTGAGGCATTCAAGAGGAATTTGGATTATTATCTAAAAAGGTAAAACATGCAGGGCTGCAGAGAGAAGGTATAGGAATAGCTCAAGGTGAATCGCTCCTTTAGAGAGGTGGCACAGACAGAACGGCCATCTTCTATATGGTGATTCTATGATAAAGGACTATCTATCTTTGGTGTAATAAATAGATAAGTGCTTTTACAACAGACTTGAGGGAATTTACATTTTTTGAATGGGTTTTATGGAGGAGAGGTTTTTTCCAGTATGAAGTGTCTTTGAATATGACAGCTTCATTAGATTGTTAGAAATTTATTTTTCTTTAATGTCCATTTCAAAGATATCCTGAGGTCTGCCCATAGTACATGTTGGGTGAGTGGCTAATAGGATACATGGGTTGCATGGAGGCATAGGAGGTCATCTGGTGGCATGGAGATATGAGGGGACATGGTGGCATGAGGGAGCATAGGATGGCATGGGAGATATGAGATGCACAGAAAGGGCATGGGATGGGTGGGGTTGAAGGTTATGGAGCATAAGAATGATTATGCTGGACCGATGTTCCTGAGAACCAAGGTAGGCCTTCTAACTGGCCTGCCTCAGCATCTGCACCTTCTGACACTGTCTCCACACTTGGAAAATCCAAACACTGCCCACCCAGAAGATGAAACGATGGCAGGAATGGGCAGAGGTGATGGGTTCAGGTTTTCGAACTTGGGAAAAGGCCCTACACACATTTCCCGAGTCCAACACAAAATTCCAGCTCATGATCTTTATTTTGGGAGAGGATAAGGATTCAGAAACTCAGTTTGGGATGAACAGAGTGCTGAGGTTTTGAACAATTTGATTCAGCAAGAGGCAGTTGCTGGGAAGGGGGTGTAATCATTGGCGAGGAAACTGAGTTTGTGGAAGAGACATTGGAGTCTTTCCAATGTTCAGCTGGAGGAAATTGAAGCTTAGCCATGACTAGATGGCAGACAAGCAGTGTAGAGGTCAAGAGAGGAAGTGGAATATTAGAACTTGATGTCATCAGCGTACATGTGGAAGCTGACCCCATTACTGCAGATGATGTTGCTAAGGGGGGGGAAATGTAAACGTGTAAGAGGAAGGAGCCAAGAATAGATTCTTGGGTATTCCAGAAGTAACAATGTGGGACCAGTTAGAGAAGCCATTACGAGAGGTGCTCTTTCTATATCAGATACAGAAGAGTTGAATCAAGCAATGGCAATCCCACTGAGCTAGGCAATGGAACAGGAAGGTACAGGGTTGACCATGCCTCATTATGTGGCTTTGCACTTGAGGATGTCAAGATAGGGTAACAATTTTGAATTTTAAAGGATTAAAATCAGGCAGGGAGAGAATATAGTTGCCATGAAAATTATTCAAGCATCAGTCAAAATGAGGAATAAAATGGTCTGCCCTGGGGTATGCAATAGAAATGTAATTGATGTATGCACAGTGGAAACATCAACTATGGCATGGATGTACCGGAGGAGTGGGCAGGTCATTAATATGAAGAACGAAAAGAGTGCAGAGTGAACAGACCCCTCCAGGCTCCAGGTACCCATGAATTGGCAAGGAAAGAAGATGAACCATGAATGACAGCACAGTTAAGTGATTTGAAAGGAAACTGGATAACCATGAACAAGCTGCTGCCAACAACAGAAAAAAAAAGATAATTGAAATGCAATACTAGAATGATGTCTTATATGCAGCGTAACTAGGAGAGGCAATATGCTTGTACAGTTTCTGTCAGAGCACCAATTTTTTTTAAAGATCCTGTGATTTACATGGGAAGAATGAACAAATGCAATAAAGAATGTCATGCCTTAATTATGTGCAGTTAGGAAATCCATCAAACAATAGATCTGCTTAATTCCTCTCTTACTTTTAATTAGGAAACAACATTTTCTTAATTCTGAAAAAAATGAAGATATTCTGCTGATTTGCAATCTAACTTGAAGTAAATAGCCTTCTGACATACCTGAGCTTCTTGAGGGACCTGGGCTGCATCAATTCTGTCAGCAATGTATGACGTTAGCTGTTTGTCAATCAATGCGAGAGATTCTTGGATTAAACGAAGGGTTTTGTCTGTCTCCTGTGCTGATTGAATGCTCTGCTCAAGGACTTTCTGTCTTCTTACAGCCTGGAAGGGTCAGGGAAAAACAAGTCATTAACACTCTCTGCTTCATCTCTCGCATCAGCAGAACTCCAAGATCTTTTGAGAATAACAATCAGCAGTAACTTATTGAAATAAGATAAGTTTCTTGGCTGTTTTCTGTTCGTTTCAATTCCACAATGTTCTATAGAAAATGCTGGTGTACACACAGTATTAAAAAAGTGGAATAATTGGGATGATTTTCCAAGTGAAGAAAAAAGCGAAGAATGGGTGCTAACTGCACTTGAATAGTAATGTGCTAACAACATTCAAATGTTCTCAGTAAGTTCATTTGCATCATTAATCACAGATCCAGGTCAAGTGTAAAAAGCATACTAATGGCAGGAAAGAAAAGTAAAAAAATGAGTAAAAATTAAAAGGCTATCATAACTGGGGAATAAAAATCAGAAGGCATCATACCGCATTAAAACTTTGATTACATTTTAAAAGTTCCTAATTGGCTGTGAAGCACTTTTGCATGTCCCTGGGATGTGAAAGGCACTATCTACGCACAATTTCTTTCATTGCAGGTTTTCCTAGTGTTAAAAAGAGATTAAGAAGCAACATCAAAATATGAAGGAAGAGGAAGACCACTCGGCAGATTTAAGGCCAGAGGTGACCAATGCTGTCCTGGGTCATGGTGCATTGTAACAGCAGGTGTCTATGAGCTCAGACCCTGTGAAGGCAGCTTCCCAAAGCTTTGCCAAGTGGGTGTAATAATATCTGCAAATATGGTTGGTATTTTGTTAGAAGATGTACCAATAAGACTTTGCAGTGTGAAACTGCTCTCATGCTCCTTCTGAAGAATCATCCAGAAGAATAGTTAGTGAGGCCTTTGCACTTGGTTTTGTCAATGTGCTTGTTGCCACAATCTATCCGAAGAGGTGAAAATTCTGTAATCATGACAAACCTCACCACGCTGTATAACAGAGGGATGTCATTAATAAAGAAACTGAAAATGATTGCCAAGAATACTTCTGTGAGCAGCTCCTACAATGATGTACTAGGGCTGGATGATAAACTTCAACCAAAACCATTGCCTTTTTGGTTATGTATGGTTTTAGTCACTGGGGTTGGGGGGATTGGAAATTCCCTTAGGCTCCGTTTTTTCAGGGCTCCTCATGCCATACTTAGTCATAGGTTGCCTTGATCTTAAAGTATTCAACTCTTGAATCCTGTCTGGATCAAAGCTATGATCTAGCAGAGCCTGTCCTGAGCATCAGTGAGCAAGCTACTGGCAAGCAGATGACATTTTATAGGATTATTAATGAGTTCTATCATTCTACGGATGATTGCATGGAACAGTAATTGGCCACGTTAGACTTACCCTACACTTTGTCAGCAATCTTTCATGTTGTTGAGTAAATGCCAGTGTTACAGCTGTACTGGGACAGGTTTAGCAGGGGAGTGGCTAGCTCTGCTGTGCAGGTCTTAAGTAATGTAGCTGGGATAATTCCAACATAGCCAACCAATCATTGCCCTATTAGGCTCCACCCAATCATCAGCAGAATGATAGAAAAAGTCATCAATAATCCCATGAAACAACATCTGTTTGCCAATACCTTGCTCAATGATGTTCAGTTTGGCCAGCATCATTTAGTCAAAGTTCTTATTGTGGCTTCAGTCCAGAAATGGTGCTGAATCTTGCGCTTGTCCGTCTCACGCAGTCGGTGGGCCCTGAAGCAGACACGATGTGCGCTTCCGACCGTGATGAACCCCCAACCGCGATTTCATACTGGCTGGCCAATTCACTGGCAGCCAGCATGAAACATGGGCTGAGAAAGGCTCAGCGCTGCCAAAGGGGGAGGCACGGGAAGAGGGCAAGCACCGAGGGAAATGAGGGTGTGGGCAGGCGCTCAGCTGCTGTGGAGCAAGCTGTGTCAAGACTGCAAATTCAAGCATCTAACAGCAGATCATATAGCACTGCATCCTTCTTTTATTTTATTTAACTCCGGACATTTCATCCCGCCCTGGATGGAGATTGTAGCGAAAATGAGAAGGCCACCTGCCGTTCGCTAACTGTAACAGCGGATGGGCTACGTAAAATCACTGACAATTGGCTCCTTAATGGGCTTAACTGCCCGTTTAATTGTCGGTGGGTGCGCTTCCGACTCTCATGCATGCCCACCGACTGTAATGTTGCGTGTGAGACCATGACATCGGGATGCATGCCCAACATCTTCTCACGCGATTCCGGGTTGGATGTGCCACGTTCAATGTAAAATTCTGGCCATGGAGATGCTTCTGTACCTTCTATTCCCGCCTAGCGGAAATGTGCATTGTTTGCCAAGCAGGGTCTCCATTTCTTTCCCTCAATTTTAATAGACTGAAAACTAGCACACAAACGAGGAACCTTTGCACCAATGTTTTTCAAACAAAGATATTTGTTAGGCAGCACAGCTAAGTTTTTCTTTAAAAATACAGAAAGACTAAGGTCTCTTGTCTTGACTTGATTTGGTCCTCCAGGTAAACTTCACAATTGCTCACAGAACAAGGTTACATTCAGCACATCCACACAAAAGCAGAATTTTATTGTGTTAAATTTGTTAGACAAATTGCTAAATATTCCATAATTTCATTACAAATAAATATTTTCCACTTTCATGGATAAACAAAACAAGTTTGTTTTGTTTCCTTTTTTAAACTTTTACCTGGAAAAAGAATGGGAGAACTGGTTAGCCCAATCCGATATTCTATCAAAAGAGCTTAAGGGATAAAGATTTTCAGTATATTCAAACAAAATTGATTTTGTGTGCTACAGGATTACCAGTTCTTGAGCACTAAGCAATTTCTCACACTTTAATTCCCTAGCATTTCAACTTCCACAGGAATGGCTATTGGATTCAATGGCTTAGTTCCACAATTTTTTTATTTTGTTATGCTCAGTTCACTCACTGCTTTGATTCCATATTTGTAGCATCACAATAAATGATATATGATCGGCTGAATATGTAACTGTTTTTATGTCAAGTTTATTGTGGATGAAGTGTATGATCCCAAAGTAATGACTCGACTTATTTAATTAAAGCAAGAAGTAGACAGCACAAGATAATAAGGTAAGAAATATTACAGCACAAGAATTAGCAAAGACCTTAAATGGAAAGTGCATTCTACTGCTCAAATGCCTGATAGTCAAAACATTACAGAAGGTAATATCTATACACCCACTTATCTCTCGCTTTGTTGCCTTGTGCTTTAAAACCTCTGATTAGCAGACTAGGGGTAGATATCTTGTACAGAACTACAACATCCTCTTGTATTATGCAATGCTCTGCAATAGTAACATCACGAGCAGGACACCGCTATCATGATGCCACTGGTGTGGTACTTCAACACATCACAGAAAGGGACATTCTACACTGCATGTCTGCTCTCAAATGGCCTCTAACCAATAGTTAAACGTGGTAAAAAAAGATAACAGCAAGTCAATAGGAAAAAACAGATTTTCGCCAAAACAGAGTCTCTCCCTCGTGGCAAAAATAGGGGAAGTGGCTGAAAGTCCTAAGTCCTGCCCCTGAATATAGCAAATCCCATTTACATGTGGGTGGAAGTCAGGGCAGGGTACATTTCATGAATGTGTGTTTTACAGAGGCAGCTGGCCACTTAAACCATCACCTGCCTTGACTCAAGTGGGATTTTGGTATCCTTGGAGTATGAAACCCGAAGTATGCTGATCAGACCTGGTAAGAGCACGTCTGAATTTCGTGGATTCTTTTGGAAAGTCAGGGTACCCCTTTGGAGAAGTATGATACCCTTTTGGATCTGGTCCTGGGACACCTTTGGGGGAGGTATGGTATACTTCGGTGGCGGTCAGATGCCCTTTAGAATTGCTAAGAGTAGGCATAAATATGCATAAAAAGTGCTTTAACTCATTACCGTCAAGCTCATTGTAACTGTCAAAAGATCTGTCAAAACTCAGAAGAATCTGTCTAAGGGACCTGTCAAGCTTTCAAGGCATTTAAGTCCAGCCCTTTAAATCTTTGAAGAAATGTCAGAGAGTTTAAAAAAAGATTGTTTGCTATTTTGCTCTGTCTGTTAACATAAGTCTCAGGGTTTCCATTAATGGATTAGTATTGTATGCCTGATTTCACAACCATCCATTATTACAGTAGTGTGCCTGTAAGTTTTATTTACAGCCACAAGTGGTTATAGACTCTTTGATGTGGGACTATGAATTCCAAGGCTTGTGTTATAAGGGATTGTACACTTGAATGAAATGTTTGTAATTATAAGGCTTTATTTAATTGAAGGAATGCAAATGTAGTAAATTACTTTTTTTAATGAATGAGAGTATAGAGGAAATGGTCCTGAAATATAGGTTGTTCTTTTACCTTTCATGCCTCAGGTTACTGTTCCTCTGGGATTGAGGTGAAAATACAATGGGAGTCATTTTCAACTTGACAGGGCAGTAAACTGCCTGTAGTGGCATCTGCTCTGTTTGAATTTTCCTTTCCAAAGACTTTAATGAGTGGTCAATCCACTATTGCTAGTTTTATGCCCCTGCCAGAGTTGAAAATTACCCCAAATACAGCAGCACTTTAGAAAGAGTGCTTCATTCCACAGTGGAACCATGCTAGACCCAGCTTGAGAACTCACAATGCAAATTAAGTGGTAAAAATAGAAAAGTATTTCATCCCAGAGAACTTGCTCCAGCTCAAATTGAAAGATGCATTAAAATATAGATATGTTAAAAAGAGAAACAAAATGAATATCCTTTATCATTCAACATACAAATGCTAAAGAAATTCAAATGTTACAAAATGGGCATATGTTCAAAGAAAAATTGAACTTCATCATGTAAGAAATGATCTCAAAAATAAATACCAGAGCCTAAACTGTAATAACTGCAGACCTTGTAAAGGAAAATAAAGGGTTACAAAAATCTACACATTAGTCCTGAATGAGGGTACTAAGCAAGTCAGCATTAATTTATATATAGGCTGCTGTAAATGAACAGTCTGATCTTTCTACAGAATCAGCACCCTCCTGTTGGACACATTCTTCTGCAAGCATCATTAATCCAAGTGACCATGAGGATAAAGTCAAGCATTATAAAGCAATTTAACATGAAAGATAGAACAAAATGGGGAAACATGCATGGTCTTACTGGTTATCAACAAATTTGAACTTAATATCGTCCACTGAGGTAATTCGTAACTTAGTTAAAAATAGTGATATTAGTTAAAATTAAATTAAAAAGCTTATAAATCTAGGAGCAAGTTAGAAAACTGTCCGTTTATCAATGAAACCTGGGTTTAAATTTAACTGAAGTAGATGAGATGAGGGCCTCCAGGGTCCGTTGAAGCCTGAAAAACTGTTATGCTCAATATCATTATAACACAAAATTACCCTAAAAATAAATTCTCAACAGGCACCAGAAACATATGAATCAAAGTCTGCAATCACTAGACTGGATATTGTTTTGCTGTCGTTGGGGTGACTTATGAATTGCAAATAGGCCAGGGACAATGGCAATAAAAACTGTTTGGTAGGTTTGGCACTGTAAATAACTGAGTGAGCACTAACCACAGCAGCTTGTGATAAGATTACTGGGGCTCCCAATCAGTTGAATAACTTTGGATTCCTCCATCACAATCATCACTCAAACATGGTCTCATCCATGCTAACCCCTGAGTAGGTTATTTACTATAGCAGGTACTTCACTAGAATGAATTTTTGCACATCAGATAGCAGAAAACTTGCCAAAGTTCCACTGCCACCTTGTAAGAGTCTTTCTAAAGGACTAATCAAGAGGATTGATTAGTCCATGTTTTGGATTGTCTAAAAAACTGGTAGTTAATTGAGAGAATTTTGATGACAGGAGAACACTGTGACGCACAGACAATATGGGACCCCAACATCACACAGGGCAGCTAATTACTTCCTTGTAAAGCACATTGTTTCAATCATGCCAAGATTCAATCTCTCACAACAAAACCCTCTCCTGACTTAACCTAGTCCTTCAACCAATTAAAGACCTGAACTCTATCAATACTTACTCCTGATCAAATGTATAGATCAGAATAGCATTTGTACCTTGTACAGAATTATTAGGCATGCAAAGGGAATACTGTCAATAGGTTGGCTAGATGGTCTCACTGTCTTCCCACATATCAAACTATCACAATGGGCAGGATTTTTGTTTGGAGGCTGGCAACAGACGTCAGGACCATTTCCAGGTTCAGAACCCAGCCCCAGGGGAAGCAGGCACTGGTCCTAGTTCTCATGGGGGTATCCCTTAATTGGCTTGGAGACATGTTTGGTGGCCAACTAGCAGCTGCGAGGCTAGGAATGATGATGGGACCATGCAAGTATAGGCCTGATTTAAGCAGACCATGGCAGCCTTTACTGTGGCTGTCATTTCATTATTTTACCTTCAGTTTGAAAGATGTCTCAGAAAAGAGGTCTCAGACCACTGATGCCTCAGAGGCCTGAAGCCCAGGGCAGGATTTGTGGAGGTCCTCCTTGAGGCAATGAAGGAGAGGAGGGAGGTTAATTTCCCAGAGGATGGCAGGAGGTGGCCATTCACCCAGACTAAGCAGGCCTGGATGTAGATAGCTGAGACAGTCAGCCAACAGAGTGTGGTATGCAGAAATGGCTCCAGTGTAGGAAGAAGCTCAATGACCTGTAATGCTCTGGCAAGGTGCGTTTAACACTGAACTCTCAGGACAGGCCTCTGAGCATTCACCCTCCAGCAGACACGCCAGTTGAGGAGCCTGAGGCCTTGTGTTGTTCCCGAAAATGGAAGAAGGTGTGCCTAGGGCATTTATGGATTCCTGAAAATGGCTTTGCATCCTAGTGCTACTGAGGACCTGGCAATACTGAATCTTCAGCTTCTAATGAACAGGAGCAGAGGGCATTGGCCAGAGAGGCCAGCAGTGACTCATCACACTTATGTTTTGCCCTTGCAGGAGAAACTGGGTCATAATGCCTGTGAGAGGACCCACACGGTAGAAGGGGTTCGAAATCTGCAAATCTGGAGGAGGAAAAGCAAGTCAGGCAAAGCAAAATGAGAATCCATGGTGGAGATGGTGGTTATAGAGTGCAAAGCTTTTAACAAGCTTTCACTGCACTCCAGCCCATCCAACAGCATACCAAAGATTGAGCTGAACAGGCAAGTCTGAGCACTGCAGAGGCTTCTACTCTCCAAGGCTAGATCTCAAGATCTTTGCTTTTGTGTCCCACAACACCAGGCATTGAGGGAATTAGACCAACTCCCTCACCATCACGAGGCCAATCACACCTACATCAGAGCTCAAACCAAGCACCATCACAGTCTTCGAGTGCATCCTCCTCCAGTGCTGATACACAAGTTGGCGGGTCCTCATTTGTTGTTAAAATACAATGGCACTAGATGAGGAGCATGACACTAGTGTGCAACAGGAGATGCCAGAGACAGAGGCAGCTGTGGGTAGTCCAACCCAGAGGATTGACATAGCCCTGTTCAGCTGGGCTCAGATACAAGGCTTCAGACGTCACAGGAAAGGAGGCTCCATCTAGACTAGCAGCAGCAAGTGTGCACCCTATGTCAAAATTCTCTGAGGAGGTGTGGGTCATGGATTGAGAATGAGGAATCCATCCAGTTCATATGTGCCACCAAGGCTCAGGATTTTGAGGACATGAACTCCTCCAGTGAGGAAGTGGCCAACTTCATGGAGAACCATTAGCAGCAGTGATTGGAGTTCATGCAGGAACAGCTTACTGACATACACATCCACACTATGTAGCCTTGATGGGTCAATGATGTTGACGGCACAAGGATGTCTGGAGAGAATGCCAGTTGCACCACAGCTGGTGCTCCCTCCAGTCACCCAGTATGCCAGCCAAGAGCTAAGACAGTCATTGAGAAGTATGAGAGTGTCACCCATTATGGGGCGTCATCACCATCATCATCAGCATTAATCTCCTTGGTCTGCTCCTTTTCCTATTTCCTGTGTACTTATGTTCACACTAAGGGAGAATCTGTGTGGCAGGGCCCAGTGATGGAGCTGTCCCTGCAATGAAGCAGGTGCAGTGTCCTCTGATGGGGTGGCCAACTGCATCTCAGCTGAAGGCAAAGGCAAGTAAGCAGGCTGCACCACCTCCACCAAGGCCACAAGGGGAGCACCATGTAGAAGTGACTGAGAGCAGAGGCCATGCCATCAGATAGAGCTGACAGTGCATTGTTTGTCTTTCCGAAGCCAGGTGTGTGAACCTCCTTTTATTAATGGTGGGACAAGAAGATGCATGAAGTGGTGAAGGCAAGCAAGGGTCCATCTACAGTAATGGTGAAACCTCTTCGAGGAATGTCCCTTATCCCCTAGAATCCAACCATGGACTTTGGGTGGTTGGAATGAAGAGCTAGGACAGCCTGATGGAGGATGAAGGAAACATGGCAGCTGCCAGGAAAGCAAATGCACAGGTGGGGTAAGCTCTTGTTTTGGTCCAGACCAATTGAACTTTGAGGTATTTGGTGACAAGGGCACAAATGTCTGTGCTCATTTGCCTGGAAAGTTGCAATTTCCAGTGACATAGGTTCTTGGTCAACTCAAGGTATCTCCTTCTTTGTGCTGGGGGAATGGCCTCTGTGTCCTTCCTGCTCCTCATTCATCTCCTCTGCCCCTCTCATTCCCAAGGCCTTGCCCTTCCTGTGGAGAATTTTGCCTCTCATCACCACTAGACCCTAAGTCTCAGTGTTTTGCCCCCATTGCCTTCTGCTGCCTTTCTTCTGATTATGTGGCCCCTCCTTTGTGTTTGGCATCTAATGCAATGCCAGGAGGGTGACAAGTCCCTGCACTGCCCGAATGCATTTTGCCTGCTCTCCCTGCAGCCTGCACTGAGCTAATGAAAACAGTGTGCCAATGGTCATGTTCCGCTCTGCACTGTTAACCCTTTCATGGGGCCCACCTAATTCCCAATGTAGCCTTAACTGGCTCCATGCTGTGAATCTGCCTCCATTCACCTGGTCTGCCTCAGATAGCCCTGTCAAAATCAGAACATGCCCCTTAATAAGCTGTCAATGAGTTCTTTTACAAACTCAATTGCCATGGTTAAGGATCGAGCAGTTTCTCGAGGCTGCCCTCTCCTGCCCTAGTTAAACTCACTGGCGCTGTGAGTGGTATCAGGAAACCTACATGCCAGTCAGCGCCAGTATCTTAGTTCCTCACTTGCCTCAGTTACTTCCCCCACTAGGACCTGATATTCAGCCCTTTTGATCTGCAAATAGTTTACGATCCATATTGTACAGACACCCACAAAAGTGCATAAAATTAGCACAACTTGGAAAATATGTTGAAAAAATAAGACAAGTCTTTCTAAAAGATTTATTTTGATTGATCCAGGCCCAGTGCCATGAAATCCTCTCCAAAACATGGAATTAGCATTATCACCTAAGGATTATTAAGTCACCTGAATAAATGGCAGTGCATTCATCTCACCTGTTGTAAGAGCTCCTCCCAACGAGTATTGAATGTCTCCAGCTTTTCATTGATCAGCTCATCCAGGATTTCGCCATCAGTCAGTGTCTGCGCCAACTCACGGATTTGGTTTTGATTATCTTCTGAGTGACGCATGACATTTTCCAGGGACTGAAACAAATCCACAATATTAGAAGTAAATGACTTTGAAGTTCAGCATTAAGCAGGTCGATTGTGTTTTTTATATAAATATATCTGTATACTTAGGTTAGAATGCGATCCAAGGCTATAACACATCAATGAATTCAGATAGCATAAAAACAGTTTATCAGCTTCCGACCATTTAATAAGAGTGGAGATAAGCCCACAGCAGAGATAAGCCTGTAAATAATTTGACTGGCAAAGCATTTCAAATGGACGATAGGCTCAGTGAAGTGGCACTGTTTCACGTAATTCAAGCTCCAGTGATATCAGGTCTTACTCCTTAGCAAGATAAAAGAAAATACCTCACATTTTTGTATGTATATGGTGACCTATCCACAAAAAAAGACAGGCACAAACATTGTATTTTTACCATTTACAAAAGCAAACAGCCACAGGTTACAGGTTACCCTTCAATGCCTACACCTCAAGTCCCTGATCATGTAAGAATGATATCTGTGAACATAACAGTGTCATCTCCTAGTGCACAAAAAATTCTTACTCTGATCCCTGGCAATTGCTTCTAAGCCAGTGTTCTATTTGAAGCATTGCTATCCTTTGTTGGCAATTAATGATACATTTTCAGTTCATCTCAGATATATAAATTATGTGGCCATCATGGAAGGTTTAACCACTAATTGCTAGTCACCTTGGGCCATTAGCAGTTAATAGAGAAGCACATTTTTATTGAAAACCATTATATTGTATATTGTTGCTTGCACCAACTATTTTCAATAAAGTCACAGAGATCAACATTACTGTGCTGCCTAATACATATGTCAAAGAAGTATTGCTTCTGACATCAAAAATCACAATTTACTGTTGGGAATATTTTAAGGGCAGTACAGATAGAAGCTTTCTAAAATCTGTAGTGAGTTCACAGACTTTGTAATAACATTTTGTGTACAAGTGGTCCAGTAAGTAGTAGTTGAATTTCAGCTCCCCCACCATAGCACTCTCTCCCCCACTCCATCCCCGTTTCCCAATGGCACTGGTGGGGTTGCAATCTTGTATAATTGGAAGCCAAAGATTTAAATAGTTTCAAGTGCAAAGGGCAGTATGTCAATTTTTTTAAATCATGCCTCCACAGAATGCAACACTTCCCAGGATATCTCCATTGGCAACACAATGCTCCCACTACTCCCAATCCCAAGGGTATCCACTCTTTACCAAGTTAATTAAGGTAAGTAACAATTAGTGGGCAAACCTTGCAAATGATTCATGTACCTAAAATGAACTTAAAATGTATCCATCATTGCTAACAAAGGATAGCAATGTTTTAAATAGAACACTGGTTTAGAAAAGGTTGCCAAGGACCAAATTAACGATCAGGTAGAGAGTAAGTTACACAGCCACAACTTTATGCTATTTAACACACAATTTATCAGGGTTAATGACTGATGACATGTAGAGGAATTTAGATGGGAGTGGAGGCCAGGTTTTTGTTATAGTGTAATGACAACAGCCTGGAGTTCTAATACCACTGGAGGGAAATGGTGCACTATAGAAAGAGGGGTGTATTGAAGTATGCAAATATTTATAACAGGTTGAGTGTTTGAGGCTGGGAAGAATGGAAAGATTGTATTCAGAACAGCGATGTCCTGGCTGGGATTGTATTAACAGTCAGAGCACTGACAGGGGAATACACTAAGTGAGAACTTTTGATGGAGGATGTTGTCTGCACAAAAGTTTGCGGGGCTGGGTTGGGGGGGGGGTGCTTGTGGCTGGGAGTGGTGTGTCAGACTTCTGAAAGCAATGGAAGGCCAATTCAGAGTGTTTGGGGAATTGGGGATGGGTTGATGGGTTCTGCAAGTAAATTAGGAAGTAGAATTTACATTTATATTACGTCTCACCACTTCCTTAGGGTGTCCCAAAGTGCCTTGCAATTAATGAAATACTTTTGAAGTTTACTCTTGTAACATAGGTAAACACAGCAGCCAACTTGTGCACGGCAAAACCCAATAAACATCACTTGAATGAATTACCAAATAATCTGTTTTTCTTTTGGTTCATTATGATGTTTTTCTAATCTTCATGTCCTACGTTATTTTATTACTAGTACCTTAGATCAATCTTGTGGATGAATCCCAAAACCCCATCCCTTCAAAATTGTCTATCTTTGCTTTGAAATTTGGATAATCGTTTGATAAAATGCCAAGAGAATGAACAGCAAACCATCTGGTAATTGCTTTTAGTTGTTCTGCTGTCTATGGCTTCAAAAGACCTTAATTCTGTCCTCGAAGACTGTACAGCATCACAGAAAACTTCCTTTTAAGTTTAAAACAATAAGAGAATGTTGAATAAGCACATAAATAAGTCACACATAGTTATATATTTACAACAGACATTCTGATATCTAACTCAGAGTGGGAAAAATAATAAGATGTTCACAATTATTAAGAGATAAGTTAACACTTTGTTTCTATCTTTAGGTAACACGGTGATTTCTTCACAGAGTTGGAGTCTACGCCCCTACACCCATTGAAAATTCAAAACAGTGTTTCTCTATTTTAGGAGTTTCTACTGATTTAATTGAGCATTCAGTCGGAAAAAAGCCAAACACTTATATCTGAACAGAGAGGTTCCTTTTAATATCTTAGAAAAAGCTGACCTAGAGTCCCGGAATTTTAATATTTCACTAGTCAGATTTAAAAAGGAACCACCTGTAATGCTCAAAATGAATGCAAAGCATTGCACATTTGAACTAATAAATTTAGATGAAATTATGACAATTAAAAGTTGTACTTATTTCATTTAAATATGATTTTTCAATGAATGCTATATGGAGGGTACATGCGAGTAAGTCTACAGGCACAATTACTTACATCAAGTGCCTCAGAGATCTCTTCTGCACCTCCCTGAAGGTTCTCTGTTTCCCTGAGTTTAAGCTCCAGTTCATCAAGCCATAGATTTTCTGCCTCCAGATAGGACAGTAATTCACACCAACATGACCACACCTCCTGGGATTGAATGTGGGAAATCCAAAATTAGAATCAAAGACAAGATAAAATATGATGCAGAATAATCAAGTAACATGATGCAATAAACTTCCTACTCAATTGTAGAGTGTCTTTCAAAAGTACAGGAACATTCTTTGGGGAGAAATGAGCAGACTCGTGGAGAAATAACCAAAATTTGTGTTAACAAAAACATCTCACTAAATATAAATTGAGTGTGTTTAGTGTTCATCATATTTTAAACCTTTGGAGAAGGCTGATTCTCCATACTCATCATTATGCTGAAGGATGGACAAACCCACCATGGCAACATTTTGATAATATAGGGATATAACATTAGATTGTTTAAAGATAATAGCAAGCTTGAACCAATCCAAATCTAAGAAACTTCAGACATGCAGGTATCAGCTTATGAATGTGTCTTTACCATCATAGGAGATACAAACAGACAATCAGCAGAACTGCTTTCAATCTATTTCTTCCCCACACCCACACAATCACTCACCCCCAACACCACCACTCACACAAAAACCAATGGGAATTATGTTTTCCTTGGAAACAACAAAGATCTCTATGAATATAGTGTCATATTATTGTGTTTGACAAAGAGATAACCTCCAAGATAATTTACTACAAGTAATAATAGATTCTTGCTGTCACCACTATTTTACCAACTTCCAAATAGTCCGCTACATCTCAGAAATTAGATAAGAATGCCCCTGACATGTCTTTGCCTGCAGCCCTGGTGCTTTCCTTCACATTACTTAGCATACACAAGCAATACATGTCCATCCAGAAGCAGTTCACAATCTTTTTTAACTAACATGCTTGATGGGAAAGAAAGGAAGGATCTTTTGCAATCCAAGAACAAACCTCAAGAGTCTTGCATTTTCTATTCAGTCTGCTGCAAAGCCGTTGGTAGTTGCCTGTCAGCATGTCCAACTCAGACTTCAAAGCTTCATGGGCTGCCGGTGGAGCCTTCTCTATAAAACTGTTAACACCATCACTCAACAGCTTCACCTTCACCTCTTTCTGTGAAACCTCTTCCTTGGCTCTCTTAAAAAAAATAAAGTGCACATAACTTCACAAGCATTAAAAGTGCAATTGTGTTTACACCAAACATAACTGCTACTTCTATGTATTCCCACAACCCTCCCTGCAAGTCCAGGAAATGAAACATGACCATATACAGCCCTCTAAGTTAACCATTTATTGAGAAGAAAAACTGTTTATGATCTTTAGGAAAACATTGGTTATCAGCATTCAACACTGAAATCTCTGATTCAATTTACAGAGACAGGGATTGGGTAGAATATACCTTTTTCATAAGACCACATTGATGGGAAGGGAGTAGTAAAGCAAGGTCAAGCAAACTTCTAAAAACCTATTTTATTGTTGCATTAATTATAATTACAATTATTATTATTAATTGTAGACCATGACCTGGACTCACTTGGCTAGCCATAGAAATAGTATCAAAGAGCTGCCAGTACCCAATGACAAGCATGGTGAGCGATCCAATATTTTAAAGATGATTAGTAAAGAACCCCTATGCCTAATGAAAGAGTCTGAAATATTGAAACTTGAATAATATGGTGCAAGAGCTACTTGCTGCCTATTTTCCACTCTCCTTTGCCTCTTTACCTCTCCTTTGACTTTACCCCTCCCTCAAAAATCATCTCAAAAAGAATGCTGAAAAAACAGATTTAAAATGTTGAAATTTTTTGAAGCATCCATTTAGGCAAAAGTTAGAGATAGATTTTACACCCAACTTTTACTTATCTAGATACTGGGAACATCCAGATTGTAGCCTCTTTTAACGAAGTATTGCTTCCACTGTTCAGTTACCATTGATAAGATTACATTAATTGTGCTTAGAATCACCTTGCAGAACCAGACAGTTTATAATCATTGTTTGATATAAATTTTCACGTAATGTTGATGCAAGTATTGGCATTAAATATTCTGCTTGGAACATCTTATCTGATGATACAACAGAGAGGTTAAGTATAACTTCAAACAGTAACCCTGTATAAGATTATTAGATTACTAACCAGAATACTAACTGCTAAAATCTTACTTTATTATGATAAACTAACATCTAACTTTATTAGGAACTGGTCTTGGTGTTATAATGGAGTGGGAAAACTTAGAAATACAGCACAGTATAGAAAAGATACCAAGATAGTATGGGAAAATTAGCAAAAGCTGAGAGCTAAAGAGAGCACAGGACATAAAACCCTCGAGGTACAGTAGTAAATACGAAGGGCATTGTGTAATTATGTAAGGTTAGCAACAGCCACATGAACCATTCCTGGTTTGTCAAGAAAAGCATACTCAATCATGGGGCTGAAGATGATTGGGGAGAGGGAGGGATTAACTGGACAAGGGCCAGAATAAAAGGCCTCCCGTCCAGATTCGTGTGTTGGAGAAATCTAGAGACAAGAGAACAAGACAAGAACAAGATATGAGATAAGAAGAGAGAGAAACAGAGAAGAGCCTGAAGACCAAAAGCTGCCAGAAGAAAAGTCATTGTGTGCTCCCCATCCAGTTCTAATGTGGTAAGTATATAGCCCGCATTAGACTCTAAATCATGCCTGTGTTTATTGCTGTAGTTTACCTGAGAACTTAATAAAATTTGTTCTGATTTTATCTCATTATTCTCACAACTGAACTTTTTGCCAGTCCATTTCCATAACAATTAGGAATTCAGAAAACTCAAAAACCAACACTTATAAGGACACGAGGTTGGGCACTATGGGCAGGATTTTCCAGCCCCGCTGCCACCAGGATTGTCCAGTCCAGCCAAAAGTCGATTGGCTGGGCTGCTGAATCTCAGGCAGCGGGTCCCACCACAATGGGGCTGGAAAATCCCAGCCTTTGATTTACAACAGCGATCATCAGCCTAACCTTTTTGACAGGCATTAAATTAGCCCAAGCATTCTCGTATTCATTTTAACTGGGTTAATGCTTGTTTTGAAATAAGACAAATGAAAAAAATTAAGTCAGTTCAAAGGATTACCTAAGCTTAGTCCAAACCCTGCCTAAATCCCTTAAATACAGAATGGTCTTCTTGAATAACAGGGTTAGGTGTGTTCACCTGTAGATGACCAGATATTGCTGGCTAGCTTAAAGAAAACTGCTGTCTCAATAATGTCTCACCTATTTATTCCATGCCTCCCTTGAAAACAGCACACAACATTGTGGAATCCTGTTTCTATTAGATTTAAGGCATTTTGTCAAACAACTTGAGGTTTAGAGGTAGTAATAGACTGAGGTCATGAGACTACTCCCCTAGTATCACATTGTTTCCCTATTCAATTACAATGGCAACCAAACATTTCCCAACTATTCTTGCAAAACTGAATTAGCTATTGTCTCTTAGAATAAGCCATCATCCACTTACAACTTTATAACTTATAATTGTCTTTTAGCCAGAGAAATTATTTTTGACATAGCATTCTAAACAAGTTTTACAGGCTAACAACAGAATCCATAGTGTCATGGAAACATAATAAAGTTTTAGTCGTTCATCATGCTGTTACTAAGCAATGTCAATTGTTGCTCTTTGGCAATCAAAGTGCTATTTGCTTTTTGGTCACTGGTGGGGTTTTTGCAAACAATATTGCTGTTTGTTCAGAATTAACAAGTCAACTCACGAGGAATTTCCACTGAAATGCACAGATGGGTTGCCTGGATAATATCTTACTATCTCAATAATCAGCAGCTTTCTCTTAGCAATGGCAAGCAGCAGTCCTTAATTATTTCTTCCAAATACATATGTAGGTTGCTTATGAGAAGCACTCAGATGTTATTTTTAGCACTTAATGGTGTTACCTGTGCAAATTGCAGAGATATGTTCCCAAAACACTCCCGCCTCTTCCAAGTCCTAAGTAGTGCTGCATTTATAATCTGTCTCTGTTTAAAACAGCTAGTCCTCAATGTTCCAACATTTGGGAATGGAGGTTGGGTGGCTTTCATATGCGAAGAGTCAATGTTAAATATATTATCAGAAAAGTACACTCTCAGGGCTTCAGATAAAGCATGCATTACAATGCTTCACTCAAGGAAACCTCATTAAAAATGTAATGAGATTCCCATTTTAGCTGCTAAATTGCAACTCTTTTGAGGCACAACAGTCTCAAATCATTCTATAGTTTGTTCAAATGTAATAAAATAATGAAATGTGCTATGCAAAGCAACCATGACATAGGTGACAATAGTGGTGGAGGAGCTGAGGAAAGATTAACCCCTTAATTTATGTTATCATGTTGCAGAATCTAGTGGGTCTTCTTCTGTTTTTCTGGGGCCTTAAATATATTTATAGTGTCTTTGAGATATATTCACTATAATATCAACCGAGGAATCTCACAATGTAATGAGAAACAGCTCTCAGAAAAACTCTTATCGTTTGTGAGTAAACAAGTCAGTCACACTGAAAATACAGTGGAACATGGGTGTATTATAACTCAATCCCTCTCCTAAAAAATTACATTGCAGGGGAAAAAATATATATATGAAAGTGCGTTTTGCACAGGTGCAGTTTGAATTCCCAAAGTGCCTACAAACAATCAAGGCAGGAAAGCTGGTTCCAGGAAAATTTGATCTCGATGCTTTGGTCAGGTACTTTTCCAATATTATTGTGTCAGCTTGGTTTAATTGGTAGCATGCTTGGCTTTGTGTCTATGGTTTCAGATTCAAGCCCTAATCCAAGCTCTTGTGCATTATAAACATAGATTGTTGTAAACCCACCAGGATTATTGCTGGTGACTGGTTTACCAATCTAATCATCCCATTGTAAGCAAGATTAATTCAACCATTTCTTTTGTGTCCCTTAAGTTTGATCCCAAGCACAACAGCCATTTGATCATCCACCCATGTAGAGAACAGCTGTGCCTGAGAGCACTCAAGGGTAACCTCTGGACTGTATGAGAAGCTTAAAGTTCGCACTGATTTTTGCCAACAAAATCTGTCAGATAGAAACTAGGAAATACTGGCAACAGAAAATGCTAGTGATTGAAATGAATGCATTGCCACCTAACATTATAAAAGTAACAAAGTATATGAAAAACACAAACAAACTTGCTAAGTGAAATTTACCGTGAGTTCTTCCACAGCCTTTTTGAGCTCTTCAGGTGTTTTATATTCAAAATCTCTTTCCAAATATTCCTCCTCAGCTTGTGCTATCCATTCCTGCATTTCAGACAGGTCTTTCCTGAGACTCATTGTCTTATCCAGTCCACCTTTTAACGCGGTCTTTTTGGCGTACGCCTATTTTTTGCAGTTTGAAGAAAAGGCAATTTTAACAGTTTGTGTCTCACAAAACATTTCACATGGCATTAGGAAGAAATACTATAATTATAAATAAACAATATCCTATCTTCTCACCTTTGCATAAAATGTCTGGGAAGTGCACAAAGCTTTTCTTTCAGTAAGGTAGTCACATATGGACCCAGTTACAGCTCCCTGTGGAATCATATACTCAGCCAGTACTCACTGACATCCTCACAAACATTGGTGCAATCAGGCTGATGAATTGTGATAAATAATCCTCAAGATGAAAAAAGTTCCAGTTTTTGAAACTGGTGAAACATTAAAACTTTTATTTCAGCCATGAGCAAGAATTTATTACATGCAGTGGGGGTTGGGGAAGGTTATTTTTCAGCATTAAAACAAACTATGCAACGCAAATAAATTACACTACCCTTCCTTTCTATTTTTTCCATTGTGTGTGTGCATTGCAGTGCGCAATTTGAAGAAGAAGCCTTGGGCAGCACCTATATAATTTTGGTCAGATTTAACATAGTATGCCTGCTCCACTTCAGGGGTACTGACAACTTTTCTCTGTCTTTGTAGTAATCTGGAATTTTGCAATGGAAGGCCTTTCCACTTTTGGGGATTCATTTTATAGGCTGTTGATGTGGGCATTTTTCCCAGCTCCTTGCAGTTGCTGAGAATAAGCTAATAAGAGATAACAATCTCACAAAATATAAAAAAAATTCCTTGCTGCATTATGCTAATTGTTGCAGTATTAATAGTGCCGCCTTACGGCAAAATAAAATTTGAAAGATAATGGAAAGCTAGTGTTTACATGGCTGGAGGTTTCAGCTAATGGAATAACTTTCATGGTCAGCAAGTGAGAAGAGAGAAGGTTGATTTTCAAGCTTTTTCCACCCAATGTCAATGACAGCAACCTGCAGATATTTTATTGCCAACAAGTTTGTGATGTTTCACACAATCAGGGAGAAATGAAAACATTATCAATATGCAAAGAAGCAAATTCAGCCATCCCCCTTTGATTTTTCACTATTTAGTATATGCTAAGTTTTCCAGAGGGCCTCCTTTTCAAACATTGTTACATTTATGGTACCGATAAGTTCATTGGATGGTGCAATCAATCTTTTTTCAGTAGGCTAATTTCTAAACATTGATAACGCAAGCAGACTTGCTCTCCTTAGCACACCCTTGAGAAAAATAAGAAAGCCAGAGAGTGAAACTACGCACTCCCCAGAAAGCATACACAGGAAGACATTTTTCTTTATGGTTCAAAAGAAAAAATAAACATCAAATCACTCTTTATGGAATGAGATTTGGATGTAGCAATTACTGTTGGCAATATTAGCTGATGATTGCATGTTGCTATAATATTCCTCTATTTACTGTTTTAAAAGTTGTGTTTGTGCCAAACACCTGATTGACCAAAAAAATGGAAATAGGGTCTTAAGTAATTCAAGAATTGCTCTGAATTAAGACTGTATACACACATTTGCTTCTTAGCATTGTTGGAATACAAGCTTGTGCCATTCAGATTACTGGAGTGTGTGTAACTGAGACAGATATTCAAAATTTGTATCTATGTTTAAATTTAAATCTCTTTCTATACATGTTATTTCTGTTTATTAGTATGAACATCTGAAATTTTACTTTAATGCTGCTCATTGAAGCTTTACAATACATTTTGCTTATGTTACTGCAAAATACAATGTTTTGAAGGTTATTGCCTTATGATGCATTAAAACTCTGCACCTGGAGCAACTTCAACTACCAGTAAAAAATTTCCGTACAAACGAAATTCTGGACAGCTATTGGATTCAATAGGTTTACATGATAAAACAAACCAGCTGGAAACAGCATTGTGATTTACCACTTTGTAGCTATTAAATATATATATACAAGATCTGAATCTATCTCTTTAATAAGAAGCCATACATTGAAAGTCATAATTTTAGGAAGAGAGTGTATTAATATACTGTCCTTGACATTTTAAAACATGAATATCAACTCCAGCCACCCTTTAATCATGTCCCATTAAAACCCAAAAAGGTGCACAAATGCAAAACTGACTAGTGTTAAGTATTAAGGGCATTTACTCATTCATGCTCAAATTTTCTCTATTTTTTAGCCGCATAACTTGCTTGTGCTAGATTGCACCTGTATGTGGACAAATCAGGAGGAACCTTAAGGTCCAAGTTTCATAGCTCTTCTGATATCTCAGTGGGAAAATGCTCCACCTAGTGTGGCACTGAGACATACAAATCCAGGGTGATTCCAGGTTCAATCCCTAACTTCTGCTGAGTTAATCAATCTCAGTCAATAGCAGTCTGGCTGCTACAATTATTCTTGGAGCGTCTTGGCCTATCAAAGGGGAAGGAGAGATCAATAAAATCAGTCGTGGTTGCCAACCTGATCATAATCCATTGACGCTCGTGTGTTAGTAAATGTTAGATGAGAACAAGGTTACTCTTATCTATGACACCAACTGTCCATTTTCGCACAAGACAACCTATTTGAGATGGATGTTAGTTGCTATTGATACCTATGGATCCATTATCCAATATGAGGCACTGCCTTCAGGAGAGGAGGGTCATGGACAAATAAGAAATTATAATTTAAAAAGTACTAGGGTCGAATGCAATCAGTGTTAATATTCATCAATTCTATCCCCACCACTGCCTAAGACACACCTTGCAAGTATTCAAATAATGAAAAAAATTGAAACTTATCATGTCTCAGTAGACCAAGAAAATGACCTGAAGTGGAGTTGTGACTCTAGGTTGCCACTGTGGGGCCACATCATTTTTTTTTTGCCGATCTTATTTTCTGTCCATAAACTGTCATTTCTTTCCAGGTTACTGTTACATGGTCAGTGAGATGCTGGCTTTTACCAAATCAGCCATCAGAGTTTTAGAGATGGAGGGTAAATTTTCCCCTGGACATCAAACTGGCATGCCCAATACAGAAACTACAACATTTTTATTTCACTTGGTTTTATTTTATGCCTGGTGGCAAAGTGGAAATCTGCCCCAGAACTTTCATCCCAGGGCTAATTCCCCACACAAGAATGATAAAATTCTACTACTTTTATCAAATAGCTGTGAAGAATGGAGCCAAACCAGAAATGCTGGAACTGCCCATCAAACCCAACTATCGCACATCAGCAGACATGATTACTGTTCACAAGGTATTGTTCGAGAGTTGTATATGTCAAGGATTCAACATTGTCTCCTAGAGATTACTTTGAATCAAAATAGGTCAACTTTACAGAATTCTTTGTAAATACCGACATACAAAGGGACTGGAATTCTTCCCGTTGATAACTTCAGTGAAAAGGTTACCCTATTTTGTTCTTGCACGGACTTTTTCCACGCAATCAACAACAAAATGAATATCACAGTAAAAAAAAGTCAGAAGGAGAGCAAATTTAAAAAAACCTGAAAAAATTTACTGTAAGTTATAAGTCCAAAGCTGTTGTCACTTCACAAGACTCAACAGACATAGAATTCTATAAATCCTATCTTATCTGCTTAAGTGTAGTAGACCGTGTCAGCGTATAATCAAACTAGCAAAATTCTGATTCAGAAGGACAACGTACAAAAATGTGTTTTCAATATGCATCACTAATAAAGTTTGTCGGGACAGTTAGTTTCTAACACACTTCATTAAGCACATATGCCAGCTCCACATTGCACAGAGTTTAGTGACTGCTATATGAAGACTTCTCAATATTCTGTATCATCCTGAATGCCACTGCCCACATATTAAACCATTGCATTAACTTAATATCTTGGCAATAAAACCAGTGCCAAACTTCACTCAGTAGTTTGCTCTTTGGCAAACAGATACTTTGATCTTATATGCATACCATGATCTATAAATGTTGATAGATATGTAACAATGTGTTGATTATGCATGTTAGTGGGTTTCTGCATGCCTTCATTTCCAGTGAAGATACAGCAGCAAAGTGGGGGAAGGTCTGATGAAATTCACTGCCATAGTCTGGTGAAGACACAGGAATTTTAACAAATACAAAAACAGAAAATGTCCAATTCAACACTGCTACCATCTTTTTCTGCACAAAACATTGGTATCTGAAGATACCATTATTTTGATTGTCAGAGACTGGACTTTCTCACCTGTTTACAGATGTTCTCCCAACATGCATTCAGTTCAGAGAGCTCGGTCTGTAATTTTCCCACATAAGTGGGCTCAGCCTGGCTTTTCAAGGTTTCTCCGACCTCATTAATACCATTTAAGCTGGGCTGGATAGTTTGGATGTCATTTACTAATGCCTGAAAAAGAAGCAAAACATAGTTATCAAAATTACTCAAACATACCTGGAACTACACAGATGAAAGACAGAGCAAAATATGATGGTTCAATGAAACTTACAGCTGAGTTTGAAAATCAAAATCCTTCTGATACCAATAAGATAGCAAGAGAAGTTCAAGCAAACTTAAAGAAACATAACATGTTAATTGAACATCTAGAGATTTATCTTTCATAAGAAGCTGTAATTTGAATTCGGGTTTGTAGGAAGGATTCACATTTTATTAATACAATTGGTCTGGTTGGTGCAGTAATGCTGTAAAGATCTATAACATTAGTTTGCCTTTACTCTAACATTTTTTTTCGCACATGTACAACAGAGATAGGATTTTTGACACTTGGTAACATTACTAATATTTCAGTTCTAACAACAGATAGAGGATAATACATGACTTGTCAGTGAACTACTAATTCAGTGCAGTGGTTCAAATACCATGAACATAGAGAAAAGCACAAGCAGTTTAGGAATGTCAGCAGAACACGAACATTGAATTACTGTCTTTAACCCACTGGGAGCTGTCATTCTTTAAAGCAATACATACTCAAGATTTTAGAAAGACCACTGTAACCACACTGAGAAGCTTCTTACTCAAATCCTTGATCCTGTGCCTGCCATTCCCTACCTGATTTCCAAAGACTGTACTCACCAGCCATCTATAGCTGAAATTTCCCAGGAAATGAGCTCTGTCCAATTGTCTTTGCTTCAGTTGCAGTAGATAGCTTCATTGCCAGAACTTGTCAGCCAGAAGCTTGCTACCCTTGGCAACTTTTTGAATCAGCTAATTTAGATTTTCAACACACCAGGGAATGATTCACAAGGCAGTTTCTCAGGAAATGAAGGGAAGATCTAGTACTATGCTACAATGCAGGGATTGGTATGCTCCTGCTTTATATTATATGGTTCACAATTTATTAAACTTTGCCTTTTTTTAAACTGAATCACATAAGAACATAAGAAATAGGAGCTGAAGCACAGGCCCATTGAGCCTGCTCTTCCATCCAATAAGATCATGCTGAACTCTTAGATTAACTCCACATTCCCATCCTATCCCCATATTCCTATATTCCTTTGGTGTCCAAAACGCTACCAATCTCAGTAGTTTCTTCTTTGTCCTGTCCTAAATAGCCAACCACTTATCCTGGGACCATAACCCCTAGATCTAGACTCTCCAGCCAGGGAAAAAAAGCTGCTTAGCATCTTCTTTGTTAAGCTATCTTAAAATTATATAGGTTTCAATGAGATCACCTCTCATTCTCTAAACTCCAGAGAATATAAGCCCTTTCTACTCAATTGTTCCTCATAGTACAGCCCTCTCATCCCCAAAATCAATCTAGTAAAGCTTTATTGGACTCCTCGGAGTCAACTGTATCCTTGCTTAGGATGAAGACCAATCTGTACACAGTACTCCAGGTGTGATCTCATCAAAAACAATTGCAACAAGATTTCTTTATTCTTATACTCTTAACCATCTTGCAGGAAAGATGATTATACCATTTGCCTTCCTATTCTTTGCTGTACTTGCATGCAAAATTCCTGTGATTTGGGGACAAGGCCCCCATAGCTTCCGGAATGCCAACATTAACTAGTCCCCTATCTTTTAAAAAATATTCTGCTTTTCCATACTTCAAAGTGGGTCTTTTCACACTTCCCTACATTACTCCATCTGCCACATTCTTGCCTAATTATTTAAAATGTCCATATCCCTTTGGAGCCTCTTTGCATTCTCCTCACAGTTTACTTTCTCACCTAGATTTGTGTCATCAGCAAACTTGGATATATCATACTCAGTCCCCTCATCCAAGTCACTCACATAGATTGTAAGTAGCTGTGGTCCAAGTAATGATCTTTGTGGCATTCTAATACTTACATCCTGCCATCCCAAAAATGTCCTATTCATTCTTACACTCTTTCTTTGTACATTAACCAATCCTCAATCCATGCCAATATATTATCCCCAATCTCATAAACCAAATTCTTGTGCAATCTCTTGTGCTGCATCTTATTAAATACCTTCTGAAAAATACATCTTCTTGATCTCCTCCATGCTTTTTCATAAGGCAGTGAAAATTAATTTTTTCAATGTAGCTTTGCAGCATCATGCACACATCTAATTAATACCGATCGCTTTTTACATTTCATGGCGCTACTAAGTCTTTCTTCATCCAGTAATACTGGCCTCACAGTTTCTTGCACTTCTTAAGTCTGTTCTAGTTTTGATATTTTTAGCACCACCCTCTTGCTGAGCACCTTAACAGCAGCATCTGTAAGTCCAACTTCACCACCTACAATTCAGAGGCTGCATCATCTTTTCTCAGTGTCTAATCCAGTGAATGAACAATTACCTGATTGCAGTAATTTGTTGGCTGCATTTCACACTATCAAATTCTCTTTGAAATGATGCACATTAATACACAGACCAGACACGAGGACTAAACCAACAAATATCTTTATATCCAAACAGCAAAAGGAAGCCTAAACAATGATAACTATCAAAAGAAACAAATATGTTTACACTGAAATTGTCAACAATGACTCAATTAGCCTGTGTATGAACAGCTTTAGATTGAAATTTGAGAATCTCTATGAAATAATAAAAATGGTATGGTTATAGCACAGAAAATTCAGCCTCTTTTCATCCTCACTTTGGCTCTTTGTTCAATCCTGGCAGGGCTTTCTTCTTTCACAATTCTTATTCAGTTCAGGGAACCACTTCTGATGAAACTCATATATTGTTTCAAACTCCCTGCTTTTAACTAGTTTGGGGTCAGAACCAACATTCTTATTTAATCCTTGGTGCAGTAATTCCCAAACAAAGTCAATGATATTTCATACATAAACAGAAGAAAGCACATATACCAAACATATAAATGTTAAACAAGACATAATGCACCCCCCACCTCAGAAACTAGTACACCATCATAATTATGAGCAACTCCACCCTCTTACCACAAAAAATCCTGCTATTGTTAAAGCCTTCTGATACTCAGTACCTTGTGGTCTGAAGTTAACTTTATCCATTTATCTGCACAAGTCAAGATCATTTGCCATTTTCAAATTCCACTCCTCATTACTGATTAAACAAATAAAAAGAAAACAGCCTCAGGTGCCAGCACTTGGCATTGGACTACACAGTCTGGGTTTGGAGATGGGTGGGGATTGAAATCCTTTTAAATTTAACTTGGATAAAACAATCTGTGGTTCTTACAGTGGGAATTCATTTTTTTCTACTTATTTCTTGCATTATGATGTGAAGATGTGACTAAAAGATACTCAGGTTTTCGATTACATTTCATCAGTAAAAAAGCAGAAATTAACACTCAAGGCATGTCTTCACCTTTTGTCCGCCATAATAGATTTTCCTCTGTGAAACAGTATTGGCTCAAGGTGCCAGCCATGAATGACTAGCATGCATTATGAAGAGTGGAAGAATAGCTCATTGTGAGACACAACAATAGTCAATCTGAATGTTCTGGTAACATTGAAAGTTGTGCAGAATGTTTTTTCATGTTTTAAGTGATGAAAGCTCCTTGCGTCAGTTAAGGTCTGATATTTCCCCACTAGCTATCTATTTTTTAAAATACCCAAAACACACAGTGACTAAAAAGTTTCTTATTATAGTTGTGAGGGAATCTGTTTTTTTAAAAAAATTATATTTTTTGAGGCAGACCCTAACTGAAAAGGGAAACTGACAAAGGAAACTCACCCTCTCAGTTTCTAAGGAAACAAAAACAAACTGAGATTTGGAAGTCAAAACTTCTGAGCAGACTGGGCCTGGTTGAAAGATATAAAAGGACACGGATCAATCCAAGCTGGGTAGTAGCAGTTGATGAACCCAGGGGTGCAGAGAAGCTTCAAGGGGAAACTGAAAGGGAAAACTAAAGAAATCAGTGTCCAGGTCTAGAAGCTGAGAATAAGTTGCTGCAGCTGTTTCTGTTACTTGAAGATAACATTAGTGGATCTATCCCATCCAGACCGAGTTAAGCAGGTTCTGCAGACATGTGCCATTTGTGGTGAAGACTTTGCCTGTGGAACTCAGGTTAGTTCTGCGCTGCCGTTGGCTGGGTGTCAGACTAGCTCCTAGGAGGAGAGGAGCTGAAATTCCGAGTGAGGAAGACAGAGGTTTGAAGGACTTTGTGACTGAGTGCGATCACCAAAATCTGAGTGGACTGCTGAGCCAATTCATAAAATCTGTCTTAGTTGTATCTGCTATTTAACATGCAATTTATAGTTTATAATTTGCCTGTTAATTCATGTTTAACTTATGTTGATTCTGAATGTTAGAGGATAGGTTATCTAAGATAGTATCTAGTGTTTTCTTTGTTTGACTCTTGTATAGTAAAAATCTTCTGTTTTAAACCATGGGGAAGGATTTTACATCTGACATGCGGGTGCAACTGGAACGTAAAATGACACACGATGACATCATCATGAACTCGCGCGGAATTTCGTTCGGCGTGCGTGCGCCAGAGTCGGCTGCATGCCTGCCAATAATGTAAAGGCTTATTAAGGCCATTAAGGTGAATTTTACACTGCCGGTCCAACCGTATGGTTGGCGGGCAGGCAAAAAGACCAAGCAGCCTTTACGCTTTTTAGGAAACCTCATCCATGAGCGGGATGATGTTTTCTAAAGCTAATACTGATGAAAAACAACTTTATTTTGAAAATAAAAACATGTCCCATCTCATATGACACAGTCACACAAGGGGACATGTTTCATTAAATTTTTTATGTCCTTATCTATTTTTTTAAAAAGCACTTCAATCTCCTTGACACAGCTCCATGCCTCAGGGAAATTGAAACACTCTTTTGCACGCATACACGTATTACGCGCTGGACCCGACTCTCCCTGCTCCCCTCGCCCGTACGGGTAGCGCTCAGCGCGACTGTTCGCAATCCACGCAGGGTTTTTGACGGAGCTCCATGACTGTCCCTGCCTAACGAGTGGAAAGTCCTGGCCATGGAATCTTGTGGCTTAATTATTTTAGTAAATAATTAGGGTTTTCGAATTTCTTCCAATTTAAAAAAAATGTTACTGGTCTCTACTTAGATCATAGCACAGTGAAAAACGCTAATTTATTAAATTGTTTTATTTGTTGTAGCTTCCAGTAACTTTCCATGTAATAAATACATAACAATGGACCTGCATTTGTATTTACCCTTGAAATATGCAGCTCTCATTAATGAGGTTGCCATTTCTTCTATAAAGAGTAAAATTATTCTTGCAGGTAATTTACTTACAGTACATTGCTCTAGCTGCTTTTCAAGTGCTTCTGAATCACCAAGAGCAGGCCATTCTTCATTCAGGAAAACATCAACTTCAGCCATCCATTTCTTTAAGGTTTTTGTATCATTCTGTAAAACACAATACAAAATAAAGTTGCATGTGATTGGCTCTATTACCATTATAACAAATTCCAATAAAATATTTCAAAAGCTTTCAATCAATCCCTTTCCAGCTCATTTTATATCAGTGGTATTTTGCACAGCCTGTGCCCACTCTGTTCAATTGGAAGAATTACAAAGCCTGTGATACTCTGGGAACAGGTCAAATTGAATGAGGTAAAGCAAATTTAGTTTATTGGGAGAAAAATCATACAAATCTTACTGCATAAAAATTGATTTTTCAAAATCATTCATGGGATGTGGGTATCGCTGATAGGATCAACATTTATTGCCCATTTCTAATTGCCCTCAAGAAGCTGGTGGTAAGCTGCCTTCTTGAACCGCTGCAGTCTATGTGATGAAGGTAATTCTTAGTGCTCTTAAATAGGAACTTCCAGGATTTTGACCCAGTAACAATGAAGGAACAGCCGTTTCATACTTTTTTCTGTCCTGGTTCTTCTACGTGATAGAGGTCACAGGTTTGGAAGGAATTGTAGAAGCCTTGGCAACTTGCTGAAGTGCATCCTATGGATGGTATACACCCAAGCCATAGTGCCCGGTGGTGGAAGTGGTAAATGTTTAACAACCAATTGGGTTGCTTTTTCCTGAATGGCGCTGAGCTTCTTGAATGTTGTTGGAGATTCATTCATCCAGGCAAGTAGAATGTATACTCTTGATTTGTACCTTATTGATGGTTGAAAGGCTTTGGAAAGTTGGGAGGTGAGTCACTTATTGAAGAATTTTCAACCTCTGACCTGCTGTAGCCACAGTATTTATATGGCTTGTTCAGTTAAGCTTCTGGTCAATGGTGACCATCAGGTTGTTGATAGTGGGGATTCAGTGATGGTAATGGCATTTAATGTAAAGGGAGGGGCTGGTTAGATTCTTTCTTGTTGGAGATGGTCATTGTTTGGCACCAGTGTGCTGTGAACATTACTTGCCACTTATCAGCCCAAGTCTGAATGTTGTCCAAGTCTTGTTGCATGTGAGTACAAACTGCCTCAGTATCTGAAGAGCTGTGAATAGGACTGCACGCTGTGTAATCATTTGCAAAGATCCCCACCTCTGACCTTAAAATGAAAGGAAGTTCATTGATGAAGCAACTGAAAATGGGTGGCTCTAAGGTACTGCCCTGGAGAACTCCTGCAGTAAAGTCCTGAGACTGAGATAATTGGCCACCAAGAAACACACCCATTTTCCTCTCTTCTCAAACTTCAGAAGCCTCGTTACATTTAATCAAAATATGCTTACTGAGGCCGGGGTGACTGCATACTCTGCTTTCACTTTTGTACAATCTAAGCTAACAGTGCATGTATGTAAACACACAAAGCATGGTAAATAATGTTGGTGAGGTGCAGGTGCAAATATCCACATGGGGACTTTGATGTTGTGGTGAGAATGAAGACTTGGCTCAAAAATGGCAGGATTCAGTACTAAATGTTCCTTGATATAAGCTGTTCAGAAGAGATAGGGAAAGAAAAAATGGAGGGGGATGGCAATGTTGATTAAGGAGAATATTACAGTGCTACAGAGAGGATGTTCTGGAGGGGTAAAAAAAACCAGAATCTATTTGGTCAGAGTTAAGAAACATTTTAACTGCCATTACACCACTGAGTGTATTCTATAGTCCACCAAATAGATTTAGAGAAACAGATTTGCAAGGAAATCAGAGAGGTTTAAAACTACAGGCAGTGATAATAGAAGACTCCAATTATTAATTAAGTGGGGGTGGAAGATAGGACAACTGAATTCAGAGTTCTAAATGACGAAGGAGATACAGATGTAAGATGAAGCAGAATAGGGGAACATGTGACAGATTGATAATACGAATGAAAAGCAGGCTGGATATAGACAGTCCAAAGAGTAACTGTAAAAGGAAATAAGAAAGGAAAAGAGGGAATATGAGAATACATTAACAGTTAACATAAAAGAGAATCCAAAAGTCTTCTATAGGCATATGAATAGTGAAAGGATATTAGGGGGAGGAGTGGGGTCAATTAGGGTCAGAAATTGGGGGCATATGCATGGAAACAGAGGGCATGGCTGAGGTAATAAATGAGTAATTTGCATCTATTTTTACGAAGGAATAAGATGCTCTTGAAGTCATAGTAAAAGGCAAAGTGGTTAAGATATTGAGGACATTAAAAAGGCTGACTGCACTTAAAATTGATAAGTCACCAGGACCAGATGGAATGCTTCCAAGATTGTGAAGGGAAGCAGGGGTATAAATTATAGAGGTACTGGCCATGATTTTCCAATCCTCCTTCAAAAAAGGGGTTGTGCAAGACCATTGGAGAATTGCAAATGTTACATTCTTGTTCAAAAAGGGAAGCAAGGACAAACCCAGCAATGATAGGAAGTCAGTTTAACCTTGTGTAGTAATTTTGGTTTTGTTTAGTGTGCAATGTACCTTTAAGAATAATACTTGTTAAGGAAGATCACATGGTCTGTAGTAACCAATACGAGAGTAGCGCAGGCTACCTCTGAGTCAGTGTAGAGATAGAGTTGTTGAAAGCACATGTGTAGTTGCTGCTGAGTATTGTAAATAAACTTGATGTTTCCACCCAAGAAGTGTCTGCAGATCAACTCTATTGATAGCAACAATTCGGCTACCCTTACAACACCTTGCTGGTGGGAAAGCTTTTAGAAATTATATTCCAGGACAAAAATAAACAGTTACTTGGAAGAATGTGGATTAAATAAGGAAAGCCGGCACAATTTTGTAAAAGGCAAAGTTATGTTTAACTAACTTGATTGTTTTTTGATGAGGTAATCGAGAGGGTTGATGTGGTGTACATAAACTTCCAAAAGGGCTTTGATAAAGTACCACAGAACATACTTGTCAGCAAAGTTGAAACCCATAGAATAAAAGGGAAGGTGGCATCATGGATATAAAGTTTGCTGAGTGATGGGAAATAAGCAGTAGTTGGGAATGGTTATTTTTCAGACTACAAGAAAATATACAGCGAGGTTCCCTGGGGTCAGTACTAGGAGCATTGCTTCTCCTGATATATATTAACGACCTAGATATAAGTGTGCAGGGCACAGTGCCAAAATCTGCAGATTGCACAAAATTTAGAAATATTATGAACTGTGAGGAAAACAGTGATATACTTTAAAATAACATAGGCTGATGGAATGGGCAGATGCATGACAGATAAAATTTAATGGAGGAAAATGTGAAGTGATTCATTTTCACAGGAAGAACAAGGAGGCAATATAACCTAAAGGATACATTTCTAAAGGGGATGGAGGAATAGAGCGACCGGAGGCATACATGTACAAATTGTAAAAGGTAGCAGGGCTGATTCAGAAAAGGGATAAAAAGGCATATGGGATCCTGGGCTTTATAAATAGAGGAATAGAGTACAAAAGAAAGTTATGATGAACCTTCAAAATCACTGGCTCAGTCGCAACTGGACTACTGTGTCCATTTCTGGGCACTGTATTTTAGGAAGGATGTGAAGGTTTTAGACAGGGTGTGGAAAAGGTTTAGAAGAACGATTCCAGGGATGAGAGACTTCAGTTATGAGGATAAATTGGAGAACCTGGAGCTTAGGTAAAGACACAGATCAAAGGAGATCTGATAGAGGTGTTCAGTATCATGAGGGGTCTAAACAGAGTAGCTGAGAGAAACTGTTTCTGTTGGCAGAAATGTTGAAAACCAAAGGCCACCAATTTAAAGTGATTGGCAAAAGAAACAATGGGACATGAGGAAAAATATTTTTAATGTATCAAGCGGTATGAATATGGAATGAGCTGCCTGAGACTGAATGAAGGCAGATTCCATCATGACTTTCAAATGAGAATTGGATGAGCACCTGAAATAAGAAAAAAATTGCTGCGCTACAGGGAAAGGGTAAGGGAGTGGATGAGCAGTGGTGCTATTGCAGGCTGCTGATATGGACACAATCAGGCTAATGGCCTCAGAAAGTCATTCATGGCACAGAAGGATGCCATTTGGCCCATCAAGTCTATGCTGGTGCTTCGTGAAGCAAGCCAGTCAGTCCCATTTCCCTCATCTACCCTTTTGGCTCTGCAAGTTTATTTCTTTCAAGTGCCCATCCAATTTCCTTTTGAAATTATTGATTGTCTCTGCTTCCAACATCCTCATGGGCAGCAAATTCCAGGTCATTAACACTTGCTGAGTTAAAAAAAAGTTCTTCTTCACATTCCCCCTGCGTCTTTTGTGCAAAACATTATATCTGTGCCCCCTTGTCCTTCTACCTTCAGATAATGGGAACAGTTTTTTTCTTGTCTACCCTATCCGAATCTGTCATAATCTGGTACATCTCTATCAATTCTCTTGGCAATCTTCTTTGCTCCAACAAGAAGAACCCCAGTTTCTCCAACCGAACCTTGTATAGTAAGACCTGCCTAACGTTGACTCACTTCACATTGAGTCACTTTACTCTTGTTAATAGTGTGAATATATCCATTTAACAATACCAGTTTCATTTTAATGTTGTTTGCCACAGACTTCCTTTTCTGTGGCCTGCCTGCTCACATGGCCTTTCCTGCTGTACTTCTGCTCTCACCATCAGTCCCTCTTTCTCTTGCTGGCAGCCTTGCCTATGCCCTGGTGTTGCTTCCACCCCAGCAGTGCCCTTGGCCCTCGTCTCCTGCCCAATGTTCTTACATTCGTCCCCGGGGTCTGCTCTTTCTGCTCCTCCTGCTGGTTCTACTCCAGGCTTTGCTGCTGAACTCACACTGACGTCTATCTAGCAGCAGGAGTTGGGTGGTGCAGGTAGTCCAAGGACTTCAGCTGCTACTTGTAACAACTTCTAACATTAGATGGAGCCTGGTCAATCTAAAAGAACTGTACTGTAGGTGAGTGCACTGTAATTCTTTTAAACATTTTACATTATATTGTATTTCTTTGATATTTAGTGGTGTGTTTTATTTTGCAAGTTATTTCAACTAGGAATGCACAATGCTGCACATGTATGTACAGCATCTCAACTTGTACATTGTTTTTTCACTTGTGAGAAATGTGCAAAAGAACCAAACCCTGGCTTTAACATCAATTTCTATGGGAACCTATGACTCACTTAAAGTCATTTAATTTAAAGTTGAAATTTTCAGGAAGGTAACCACAACTTTAAGTGGGGACTCCCTGTGCCTACAATTCCCCAAACCTGGAACCATTCCATTAAATCTTTTCTGCATCCTCACACTTATTCTAAAGTGTGGTGACCAGAAATGAATCCAATACTCTAGTTGTGGCCCAACCAGAGCCTTATGAAGGTTCAGTATAAGTTACCTGCTTTTGTACTCAATGCCTCTATTTACAAAGCCAAAAATCCCATATGCATTGCTAACCACTCTCTTAATATGTTCTGCCACCTTTAAAGATCTATGTGCATGCACTCCCAGGTCCCTCTGTCCCTTCACACTCTTTAGAACAGCACCATTAAGTCTATATTGCCTCTCCCTATCTCCCTTCTGCCAAAATACATCACTTCACATTTTCTTGTATTAAATTCCATATGCCACTAGCCTGTCCATTCTGTTAGCAGATGTCCTGTATCATCCTCTCTGTTTTCCAATCCTCCAAGTTTGGTATCTTCGGCAAATTTTGTAATTTTACGCTCAATATCCAAGCCATTTTTATACATCAAATAAAGCAGTGGTCCTAGCACTGACCCTTATGGAACACTACCTTCCACCAAGCTCCAGTCTGAAAAATAAGCATTTACTGCTACTTGCTTTTTTCTGTCCTTGTCATTTTTTAAATCCATTCGACACTGACCCTCCTATTTCATGAGCCTTAATTTTAATAACCAGCCTTTTATGAGGTACTTAGTCACATTTTTACTTAAAATCCATCTGGACAACATTCATTGCATTCCCTTCCTCAACCTTCTCAATTACTTCAACAAAAATTTCAGTTAGATTAGTCAATCATGATCTGCCTTTTATAAATCTATGCTGGCTATCATTAATTAAATCAAACTTCTTTGGGTGTCTATTGATTTTTTTAACTGATTATTGTTTCTAACACCTTCCCCACTACTGTTGTTAAACTAATTAGCCTGTAGTTGCTAGACTGTCCATACACCCTTTCTTGAGTAAGAGTCACATTTATCACTCTCCAATCAACGCTCTGATTGTGGCAAGCAGTCCGCTATCTCCACCCCCATTTCCTTTTTGCAAGCCATCCAGACTAGCTAACTTATCCACTCTAAGCACAGCCTTTTCAATATATCCTGCCTAGCAATTTTCATCCCATACATTAGCTCTACCATTTCCATTTCTATAATATTTTTTTCAGATCCCGCTTCCTTAATAAACACCTATACAAAGTACTCATTAAGTATTCTAGCCTTGCCCGGCACCTTCTAAGTTTATATCACTCCCATTATCCCTAATAGGACCTACTCTACATTTTACTACCTGCTTATCATTTACATGCTGGCCGAAGATTTTTGGGTTCCCTTTTAGGTTGACCCATCTGTTCTCATATTCTCTCCGTCAGTCTTATTTTTATCTTCACTTCCCCTCTCAATGTAATGTATTTGACTTGGTTCTCGCTTGTAGAATTCACCTGACATGTATCATACACCCTCTTTTTTTTGTTTCATCATATTCTTTATCGCCACCATCATCCAAGAAACCCTTGAGGGAATGTTGATAGCCTGTACCTGGAGCATCTCCTCCTTTGAGTTCACCTATTGTTCCATTACAGGTTTTCCGTTCAGTCTTGGGTTCCATTTTACCCTGGCTAAATCCTTTCTCATCACATTGAAATTATCCCTCTTCCAATTTAGACTTTAGATTGTAACCTGGATTTTCCTCAAGCTCAAATGAAGACTTTGCTTTTCTGTAGGTTGTAAAGGCCATAAATGAGCTGAGTCTAGAAAAACTCAGCTGCTGGTGGAAACACAACATGAAACTGCAGACCATTCAGCACTAATTAGCAATAACTTGCAACAAAGCATCCCTAGCCGGGAATATTGAAGGTCACACATATCATATAACCTGATTTAAGACAGAATACTGCGGTAGAGTAGACACTGCTTTACCTGCATCCATCTCTGGTATTCTCAGGCTGTTCACCTGGTGTACAGAAAATCAGTTGCCTCTCCCTACTGACCCCAAAAATAAATATTTTAAATGATACATGATGAAGGAATGTAGTGACATGGTGCGCCAGTTGTGAGATCAAACTACCACAGCATGTTTGAATGTGCCATGTTTCACCACACAAGTTCCTTATCTCAGTTGTACTGTCAAGGATGCAACAGGGAGTAGAACAGAGGAGGCAAACACTAAATGAGAAGCCACCTGGGGCCATTCACATGCATTCTGAAATCACCTTCCCATTCTCCCAGCTCAGGGCAGCATAAAACATGGGGAAATGTAGAGGGCGGTGGGGGGAGGTAGTAGCACCATAAAGGAGCAAAATCAAAAGGGATGGTGGGGGTTGGGGGTTATAAGTAGGCCATTTGAGTACAATAAGTTATTTTGGATTATTTTTTGAAAATTGGAATTTCAATGGATGATTTTTAATTGTGTTATATTCAATAGAACTCATAAATAAAAATTTCTATCAATTATCTAAAAATGACTAACAACAATGACTAACAATGTAAAGATAGCTCAAAAGTGCAATTGTCAATGCTGGACAATCTCTGAACTTAGCACTGTTAATGCTGGACCATCTCTGAACTTGGCACTGTTAACGCTGGATGATCTCTGAACTCATTAGTGTTAATATTGTGCCTTGGAACTCTGGAGCTTGCCTACAATGACTGAATCAATTGAAAGGAATGTGAACTACTTTATAACAGACTGGATCAAGTTACACATCCTAGCTGTGTGCGTATTGTCCTTCCATATGCTGTTGGAGCCAAATTGAAGTATGCTAATTCCACCAGTGGTGCAATTGGACGTATCCATTGTTGTGAGGTGCGAATCAATATGAAACTTGGCTTGCCAGGTTCTGGATCCAATACAATAGTATCCAACATTTGTACCGACCTGAAACTGCTGGACTTTTGTCATCAGTTCCTCAAGTTTCTGGCTTTGTTCCATCAAATGAACACTCAATTTCTTCCAACGGCCAACAATTCCTTCAAGTTCAGATCCATATTTCTGGCTGACTTCTGCTGGTGCTTTGCTGGATACCTCTTCTACAGCTGTGGTGAGATAATTCAGGCCACTCTGCTGGTCCTGGAAAGACCCTTGTAAAACCTCAAAAGGAAGATTAATTGCTTTTAGAAAACCTTCAAAGAATATTGTGAGAATCATAACAATTAAGATGAAGTTTCAAGTTAAGAAAACAAAAGATTTCCTGTCCTCCTTAACACTCGAGCAAGCAATATGATTTCAGCATTTTAGATGTAGATCTAGTTTCCTTTTCCAACAAAAAAAATGGGCTGAATTTTCCCAACTGGTAAATAGTCCCGCCCCCAAGTCTAAAAGCTCAATACAAGCCCTTACAGGCCGACAGCGGGACCCTGGATTGCATTTTACCAGCAGTGGCCAATTAACTGGCCGCCCCTGGGACCGCCATCCATTTGAGGATGGTGGCCCATCTCACATAGATGCTAGCTCAGCAGCATCACTGTCATAGGTGGTTAGTGTTGAGGCTGCAGGAAGAGGGAGGGGGCACCCAAAATAAGGTAAATTCCTTTTCTTACTGTGCTGGTTCCAGTGATTGGGACAGGAGGTGTGGCAGGGTGGGGGCAGGGGGGCGTCTCCATGGCCCAAGGAACTGCCAGCCTCCCCATGTGGCAACAGCACCTCCCAACAAGGGTAAAATACTGCAGGGGATGGGAAATTGCTCTAAACTGCTATAATTGGGTGCCCAGTTGGCGACTCTCCTCCTGACACCTTACACTGCCATTTCACTCTCAACTCTTAACTGAACTCTCAACTCCCAGAACGTCTCCATAGGGCTGGTAAAATCCAGTCCATAACAATCACTGACGTTCTCAACATTTTCCTGCTTTAACCTTGTAAATACCCTGTTCTTAATGCTCAAATTGATCAATATTTATGCCATAGTGAACCTGTGCCCCAACAGTTAAATTTAACAGATAGACGTAATTCAATTTCCCAAGCAACTGCTAAAAATCTATCTTGATCATCCATTTAAGTCAAGTAACCCCAAACTCAGGGAAACGTTCAAATAGTCTGATCAGATAAACAACCATTGATGCTGCCAGGTCTTCAGGTAGCTAAACAAAGGCATTTTGTTACATCTGCAATGATGGCAAGATTCCTCAACTCATTAAAGTTAATGCTGAAGCTGTTGGTGACACAATTGCTCTATTTCCATCCCTTCCATTATGATCCTGATCAATGTCCTAACCCACTACCTGCACTATACTCTGTTTAGATACCCTCTCCAAAAAGCATGAACTACTGAGAATACAAATGCTACAAGAAAATTAATCATTTTTTAAATTGGCAGTTTGGGGAGGCAAGTATTATGCAATCCATCTTGATATCAAAATTTAGCTGTTAAGACTGCATGTCAGCACTGTTAAAATGTATTTACATTCCATAAACCTATGAGTCCCAGTGAGTCTCAAAGCTAGGTACTTAAACTGACTCTACAACAAATTATTAAAATATATGGCAGAACGTGTGTATAATTTTTACCTTTAATCCCTCATTTGGGATTTGCAATTACTCAACAAAATACACTGGAGAGAAATGAAAGTTGTTTCTTTTTCAAATACATGAGGTTAAAGAAAGACTTGCATTGATGTAATGCTTTTCATAACCACAGGACATCCCAGAGCACTTTACAGCCAATGGAGTGCTTTCAAAGTATAGTCAGTGTTTTAATACTGTATAGGAAATGCAGCAGTTCATTTGTACACAAGATCCCACATACAGCAAAGTCATAATGACCAGATAATCTTTTTGTGATGTTGGTGATTTGAGGAGGGATAAATGTTGGCTAGCGCAGCAGGGATAACTCCCCTACTTCTCATTAAAACAGTGCTTTGACATCCACCTAAGAGAGCAGGCAGGGCCTTGGCGTAAGGTGTCATCTAACAGGGCAACACTGCCTTAACTACTGTCAACATAGATTTTTCTGCGCAGCTCCATGGGACTTGAACCCATAACCTTCTGAATCAGAAGTGAGTGTACTCCCAGCTGAGCCACAGCTGACAACACAAGTTGACAAGAGTCAAAGGGGATACCACAAGTTGCCCAATGAAAGCGCAAATTTTAATCCTATACGCCAATGGCTTCTGGGTAAACAGGCAACTAAAAGTGACCTAGTGAGATCCCTGCCAAATTCCCACACTGCTCTCATTTTCTTACAATATTGTCAATACAATATTAGGAATTCTCAAAGAAGACGACCAAAGCGAGGAAATAGAGGACAATAGTAAATGAGTGCACCATCACTTTGTCAAAATAGTTGCTAGTTTCACAGAAGTAAATGTTCCAGCATTCCCAGGCCATTAGATGCTAGTGAAGCAGGGATTCACTGAAAAAACTTCAATGCATGGCAACAGTTGTATGCTATTTTAACCCAAGTTAAAACCAAAAAAAGGGTTGAATTTTCCATGCCTGCTGGAGTCAGGTGTCATGGCAGGTGTGCACTGACAATATGGTAGAAAGGCCCAAAATTGTCATCATCAAGAGGTACCAACCAATCAGAGACCAAGGAACTCACTGAACAGCAGCGCCACTGTCATCATCCACTCCGCACTTCAATGTTTGGTACCTCTTGGCAGGCAGGTCTTCCACCCTCATGGTGTCCAGTTAAGTGCCTGAGTGGCACTTAATTCAGGAGGCCTTCTCTAAAGAAGTAATGTGGAGTTCTCACTGGCTCATCTCCATTAAATCCCACCAAGAATTATAGAATGGTTACAACACAGAGGAAGGCCATTCGGCCTGCCCTGACAGTGCTGGCTCTCTGAAGGAGCAATTCAACAGCAGCCATTACCCGCCATTTCCAATTGGCCTTGTGCATTCTTACTTTTCAGACAGCCTCGATTGAATCTGCCTCCACCACACTCAGGCAGTGCATTCCACGTCCTAACCAGTCGCTCTGTGAAAAATATTTTCATGTCTCCATTGCCCTTCTTTAAATCTCTGCCTCTAGTTCTCAATCCCTCTAACAATGGGAAGAGTTGCTCTCTATTTACTCTGTCCAGATCAGTCATGATTTTGAATACTTCTGTCAAATCTCCTCTCAACCTTCTCTTTTACAAGAAGAACAGTCCCAACTTCTCAAATCTATGTAACTGAAGTTCCTAATCCCTGAAACCATTCTCATGAATTGCTTCTGTATTGTCTCAAACACCTTCACATCCTTCCTAAAATGTGGTTCCCAGAACCAGACACAATACTCAATATGCATGCTGTTATGCTGTTTGATAAGCAAGTAATTCTGTGTTGTAGCTTCACCAGGTTGATACATCATTTTTAGGTATGCTTGGTGCTGCTCCTGGCAAACCCTCCTGCACTCTTCATTGAACCAGGGTTGATCCCTTGGCTTGGTAGTAATGGTACAGTGGGGGATATGCCGGGTTACTCCTACCGATACGGTCATGGGAAGATACATCTGTGATGGGTAGGTAGGTATTGACGAGGTTGAGTAAGTTTTTCTCTCTTGTTGGATCGCTCACCACCTGACGCGGACCCAGTCTAGCAGTTATACCCTTTAGGATTTAGCCAGCTTGGTCAGTCGTGGTGCTATTGAGCCACTTTTGGTGATGGACATTGAAGTCAATCACCCAAAGTACATTATGTGTCATTGTCACCCTCACTTCCAAATGGTGTTCAACATGGAGGAGTACTGATTCATCAACTGAAGGGGATGGTAGGTGGTAATCAGGAGGAGGTTTCCTTGCCCACGTTTGACCTGATGCCATGAGACTTCAGGGGTCCAGAATCAATGTTCAGGACTCCCAGCACAACTGCCTCCCAACTGTAGCCCACTGTGTCACTACCTCTGGAGGTGCCACTGGGACAAGACATAACCAGGACGGTGATGATGGTGTCTGGAATATTGTAAATTATGATTCCATGAGGATCACTATGTCAGGCTGTTGCTTGACTAATCTGTGAGGCAGCCCTGCTAATTTTGGCACAAGCCCCCAGATGTTAGTAAGGAGGACTTTACAGGGTCAACAGGGCATGTCTTGCTTGGGTTGTCAGGCGGTCTGTTCGGTTTCATTCCTTACTGACTTTTCTGTAGCCAATTTATACAACTGAGTGACTTGCTAGGCCATTTCAGAGGGCAGATAAGAGTCAATCGCATTGCTGTGGGTCAGAAGGCCATCCCAGCTAAGGAGGGCATGTTTCCTCACTAAATGACAGTGGTGAACCAGATTGGTTTTTATGACAATCGGCAATAGTCACCAATACGGAGACTAGCTTTTAATTCCAAATTTATTAAGTGAATTCCAGCTGTCGTGGTGGGATTTGAACATGTATATCCTGAGCATTAACCTGGATCTTTTGATTACTAGCACAGCGACATTACCACTCCAAAACCATCTATATATTCTTCTTTGAGAGGCCTAAACCCTTTCTTGAGAACTATCAGACTTCTTCCATTTTTTGTATCCAACTTTGTCATGTGTTTGGCTGAGCATAATCAGCTATTATTACCAAACCCAGGAACTGAAAGCTTTTAATTGGAAAGATCTTGCAACCCTTGAAGACTAGAAATGGGTGGGAAATAACAGAAGCTCTCTCTCTCTCTCGCAGCAGCATGCTTGACTCGGGCTGCTCAGTGTTGAGTATTTATCTACCCTGGTGTTTAATTTGATCCATATTGCTGTCTCCAATGAATCAATCTTTGCTTCTCTTTCAGAAAGAGACTTAATCACTCTACAGAAGGTGATGGTATCAGCACAAAACATCATCCCGAGGAGGTTTCTGTGTAAAGAACAAACATATCTATCTGTGATTAATGCTTGGTCCCTCACATCAAGGATAACTAGATCTCTAATCTACCATTATAGTAATTGGATTAATGCAATAATTAGGTACCCAAATATATCTCATTTCGTGAAAGCAATAGAATACAACCAAGACTTTTCAGCAGGAATGGCTTATTAAGGATGCCTACTTTCAGTTCCTTGAGGCGCTGCTCCATAATTTCATATTCTGTGACTGTGACACGAGGTACAGTTAACTTGGCTTCACATTGTTGGATCCACAAAACCAAGGTGTTTATTGTCTCCTTGTAGCGAAGGGTAGGTAGGCTGTGGAGAACTAGAAGAGTAAAACATTTCATTAACGATTAGACATAATTCATTTAGATTTTTTTGATTGACAGCTCAAAGAGCTTATTTAAGGATTAACTATCTTTAATGTGGGATTATAAATACAAGTCTTTGTTTTCAAAAGGACAAAATCTTACAGTTCAGAAAACTAAGTATAGTGCATGTCCTACCTACTATATTTGGTAACTCATTTTAGGTCATTTAATGGTGATTTGGTTAATCCTGTTGTGACATTTATGTTGTAACATGAATAGATCGAGACATTAGGAGAAGGAGTAGATCATTCAATCTCTCGAGTCTCCTCTGCCATTTAATTAGATCAAGGCTGATAAATACCATTTATCCACATATCCAAATCCCTTTACCTAATAAAAATCTCCCTTTCAGTCTTTAGAGCTCCAATTGTCTTCGCAACCACAGCCTTTTGTGAGAAAGCATTCTACATTTCTACTACCATTCACGTAAAAAAGTGCTTCTTAATTTACCCCTGAACTTGGCTTTACTCTGATTTCAAGTTTTTGGATCTTATTTTCACGGAGTTGTGGAGACTCTGTGGGCCTTTAAAATGGTGGGCGGAGCCTGAGTTCAGAAGCCCGAACCCCAAGATCACATTTTTACCAGTAGGTAAAAATTGATTCTATTGATGCCCTGCTGCCTCTTGCTGCTCAGGGTAAAGGGGAGGGGCGTGACTCAGATATGAGAGAAACTTGAACTCAGCAGGGCCATATGAACTTAGTGCTGAATTCAAACAGACCCCATTTTCGCTGTAGCAAGGGCCTTAACCCGTAGTGTGGGGGAGTAAAAAATGTTTAGATATAAATGCTCCTGAAGAGCAGATAAGGTCAATAGAACTGTCAAACTGAAATTATTTAAATACCCAGTCCTTTAAAAATTCAAAAATAGGCCGCCTGTGTCCCTGAGAGTTGAAATAAAATCTGTTCTAGCAGTTACAATAGCTATTTGTTGACATTTCACCAGAGGCTATCATTATGTCATTATTAATGTTTGGTTGCTTTCTGGAACATACAATTATGTCAGCAGGGTGTCCTATATTCACAGTTTGATTGATAGCTCAACGAGGTTATTAAAGGATTAGCTATCATTGATGTGGGGTTATGAATGCAAGTCTTTTTTTTTAAACGGGATTAAGTACTTGAGGGGATTTAAATTTTTGAAAGGGCTTTCATAAATGAGAGGGGTTTTTAATATTGTGAAAGCGGTGATATTTAGGCTTTTATTTTATTTCATATCAACATGGCTCCTAAATTGTGCCTATGGTGCATACTTGGTGAGTTAGCATGGAGGGTATAAAGGACAGAGGTAGTGGATGGGTTGGAATTAAGTTGGCATGGGGCTATGAGGATCCATGGAGGTGAGTGAGCAGCAGGTGATGGGGTGAGGGGTTTAATGAAACAACTAGAACAAAGTCCCAGAAACCAAGACTTTTAACCAGCCCGCCTCAGCATTCGGCCACCCCTGTGGATGCATATGAACATACGAATTAGGAACAGAAGCAGGCTACTCAGCCCCTTGAACCTGCTCCGCCATTCAATAAGATCATTGCTGATCTGATTGTACCCTCAACTCCACATTCCCGTCTATCTCCGATATCTGTTCACCCCCTTGTTTAACAAGGATCTATACAGCTCTGGCTTAAAAATGTTCAAAGATTGCTTCCATTGCCTTTTGAGGAAGAGAGTTCCAAAGACTCATGACCCTCTGAGAGAAAAAATTCTCCTCATCACTGCATTAAATGAGTGACCCCTTATGTTTCAACAGTAACCACTTGTTCTAGATTTTCCCACAAGGAGAATCATCCACTTCACATCCACCATTTCAAGACCTCTCAGGATCTTAAAGGTTTCAATCAAGTGTTTTCAAACTCACAGGTTTCAATCATGCCTTCGATCTCCTTCCGCGGGTGGTGATCCTGAATCTATCCCACATTCTCCCCCACCTAAGAGCGAAAACTAGTTTTGGCAGGGTACTTTGTACAGAGGTGGGTCTGCTGAATTGGAAAATTTCCCAACTCGAGCTACCTGCCTCAGTTGCAAAAATCCGGCCCTAAGTCCCTGGTTCTTGATTCCCCAGCAGAGGAAATATTTTCTTGGTATCTACACTTTAACATCATAACTACTTCAATCATATGACCTCCCAGTCTCTGTACTCAACAGAATACATAGTTTATGCAATTTAACCTTTGATACGCTGGTATCATTCTAGTGAACCCCCTCCAAAGGCAACGTGTTTCTAAATGAGGGACGAACAAGGCTCTGTGCAACTGAAGCTTTATTTCTCCCCTTGATATTCCAAGTCCTTCCTGTTAAGCTGATTGTCATATGATTAACTACAATTATTCTGACATAATAAGCAGGGAAGTGATGGGTTTGTTTTTCTCAAAGCTACATATTTACATTTGAATGTAGTATTTAGTAATTCTGAACAGTAAATATATAATTGTTAAGTGTCCACACCAATTTTGGCAATACTCCAAGAAGTTTGGTAGCAGGTGAAGCAGGTATGGTAAGACAAACACTCGCCAGTGATCTAACTATAGATCACACAACATTCAAGAACTTCTTCATTTGTTGTTATATGTTATCAGGCTTTTTTTAAAATTCCTTTGGGAATCATACAGCAAGAACATTGTTGCAAGGAACATGCTTCAGGAAAGATAGAAACATAGAAACTAGGAGCAGGAGTAGGCCATTCGGCCCTTCAAGCCTGCTCCGCCATTCATTATGATCATGGCTGATCATTCAACCCAAAAGCCTGCTCCCGCTTTCTCCCCATACCCTTTGATCCCTTTCGCCCCAAGAGCTATATTTAACTAATATCTGTCTTGTTTTTTTGGGAAATAAGAAACCATTGGAAGGCCTGTTCAAACATCTAAATGTCACCAGCCTCAAAATTGATTTTAGGAAATACAGCCTGGTATGAAAATGACAATGCAGATCAACTTTCTAAACTGTTGTGCTAGTTACGATCAAGTTGCTTAGAGAAGCGTGAATACACTGAACGTCAAGTCATTTAAAACTTTGCAGCCTGCATTTTATCCCACAGTAAATCCTGATTTATTTTGCACCTGCCCCTGTCAACCTATAGGGATTGACCCCCAATCTATATATATATTAAATTCAAAATCCTATCCTCATATACAAATCTTGCCATGCCATACCTTTTCCCTACTTCTGCAACTTCCTCCAGTCTAAGTTTGCTAGCTTGTATCATCTGCCCTCCCCAATTTGGCCTCCATTGCATCTCCCCCCATTATTCCATTCCATTCCACCATTAATGGCAGAGCCTCCAACTATTCTGGGTCTAGAGTCTCGATCATTCTCCTGAAACTCCTCTTCTCACCTCAAAACCCAACTCCTTGACCAGGTCTCTGCCCCCTTCCCCAACTTCTTTTCTCTGCCTGGAGTCAATATCCATTTCTAAGAAACACCCTGGAATGATTTACTATGTCAAAAGTGATACATAAGTACAAATTGTTGGAAACATATTGCCTTCTTTGTATTCAGAAAGCAACTTGTTCTGGCTAACTTCTCAAATTTTCTATTAAACAAAGCAGAAATGTCCCAAAAATGAAACTATTTAAACACTGCTGTATCAACAAGTCTTTTGGATTTTTATTGATTTAAATAAGATCTAAACAAAAAAAAAAGCACCTGTAATTTGTTCAGTACAGAGAATTTACACAGAAATCTGAATAATATTTAGTTCACTCCAATGTAATCTTCTGGATTACCTGTTTAGAATGGAGAGACATCCTAAAATTGGATTAGAGGCCAAATTAAAATCCCTCACTGAAGTTACTACTGCTTTTGTAATGAACAACTGCGTCAGAGTTTTAACAACAGAACTAACCATCAAAGAGCATCTTCTTATAACCCCACATAACACAGACAGGGACACAGAGAATGCCAACTTAGCTTTGACAGCTTTGAAGCAAAAATTTGCGAAGTCTCAACCCTTGATGATGAATCTGCTCCATCAGCAAGTAAAAAAACAAGTTGCTTTTTAGTCATCTTATGGTTTGTGATATTCTGAAAACCGGTAGAACTACTGTGCAGCTAAATCAAAAGCAACTTACTGCAGGTGCTGGAGGTTGGAAATAAAAACAGAAAATGCTGAAAGTACTCAGCAGGTCTGGTAGCATCTGGGGAGATAGAAAAGTCACTGACCCCTGAAATGATGGGTGTAATCTTGTGCTCTCATTGGTGTCAAGCTTGAAGGCATGTAACTAGGTGGGATGGTGGCGTACTGGACCCCGTTGCCTTCCTGCCTCTGCCAGAATTAAGTTCTGGGCGGGAAGGCCAATGGTCAGCCTTCCCACCTGCCACCTATTGAGGCCCTTAAGAAGCTAATTAATGACAACTTAAGTGCTCCATCCAACCATCGCTGGTATTAATCCAGTGGTGGGCCGACCTGTTGAAATGCAGCATGCGCGACAGGTAAAATGACCAGCTTGTCACCTTTAGAGGGGGTCGGGGGTCCCTTGATCAAAGGCACTCATTACCTGATCGAGGGGGTCAACATTGGGAAGTGTGTTGGGGACTGAGGGCGGCGAGGAGGGTAGCTCCAGTGCTTGACTTTCTGGCACCAGCTAAGGCTTTCCCAGTGCCGTAGCTGAGCACAGGAGTAATATGCCTCTGATAGGCCAGCAACTCCTGGTAGGGGAGACTTCCACCCTCAGGGTCTTGATTGGCTTGTGGTTCAGTGTGCCTTCCCGAAAAGAGGCAGCGCAGGACTCTCGCCGGCTCTCAGGCCAGCAGGTGAGACCCCTAATGCCTCAGTAAGATTCTGCCTGCTAACTCAGTTTCACTCTTTACAGATTCTGCCAGACCTGTGCAGCTAAATAATGGCTGATACTCCAACTTGTGTCTGGAAAACTAATTCACACAATTTTCTGAAATTTAATGCAGTCTCAAAGCCTGTCAGAGCCATGAACAAGTCAACAATTTATATTGAACCAGTTTGATAGAAACTTGTTCTATTTTTGTATTGTGCAAACCATTCTATCAGGCCACTAACAGACGAAAGAAAAAAAAGATTTGCATTTATATTGCACCTTTCATGTTGCCCAAAGTTTCACAAAGCATTGCTTTTCATTCTTTTAATATAATCTTTTGGATTATATTTCTTACTTGCACATTGTCCCATTTCAATGTCCAGGCAGCTTTTACACTGCTGCCTCATTGGAGAATGAACCCTAATCAGAAGTGTAGAAAAATTACGGGAGAACTGGATAATATTTAAGGCAGCGGGCAACTGAGAGTCATTAATTTTGTGAAGTGGACAAACATTCCGATCTGATATTTTCTGGTCCAATGCTTTCCCTAGTTCCTAAGGTTTATTAGTATCAGCGCTTCAGAAATACGTAGATTCATGGGGGCATGGATTTCTTTTTTATGCGGCCCTTGAGGCTCTATGTATGGCTACGACAGAATACTTAACTTGGGAATTTGGTGAGCGAGGAAATTCTATGTTTGAGGGAAGAGGTGCTGTTCTTCTCTTTTACAAGCTAAGGAGCAGTCCGAGAGAGGGAGTGAGGGACAGTGAGATCTGAGAGCAGAGATCTAGCATCATTGATTAGGTAACCAGGTGGGTAAATTGTATGTTTTTTTCTCTTAAACTCGGGTCATTGTTTAAACTTGGACAAGGGAGAGATAAGCACTGTATTAAATTTATAGCTTACCTAATTAAACTACTTATTATAACCAAAAAAATTGTTGAGTGATATTTCAAAATTTATAACCCTTATTAGTGAAATAAAATACAATAGAGATGGCTGGGCAGGAGACTGTGTTGCAACTGTAACACATGGGAGCTAGTGAACACCAGTGTGATCATGAGCAAACACATCTGCAGGAAGTCTCTCCCTGAGGAACTATGGCTCAAAACTGCTGAACCGGAGACAAGCTTTGGACAGTGCAATGCATCAGGGAGAGAGGAGACTCAGCACTTACATTTGTCCAACAGGTAATATTCTTGCAGCCTGTGTGGACAAGAGAAGGGACAATGAGCAAACTAACCACAGTACTGTGGCACAGAGGGCCATTCCAGCTGGGAGAGTGAAATGGAATGTGGTGGTAGTAGGGAACTGTATAGTTAGGGGAAAGATACTGTTCTCTGCAGCCGTGAGCGTGATCCCAAAGGCTGTGTTGTCTGCCCGGTGCCAAGGTTAAGTGTGACAAAAGAATATTTTTCTGGATATTATAAAAATATAGGTGGTTCTGTCTGTATGATTTACTTACATTTGGAGTCAAGTAGACGGCAAGCTTGAAATCATCAAAAGAAGCTAGGCGTAGAAATGTGCTTGAGATGCTAAGGAGTAAACATGGATGCTGGCTTAGCATGTGAGGTGTGAAAGAAGTACGCATTTTTTGATAAAGGAAAGGATTGTTGGATTTCAGAGAGAGGTTAGTCTGGTTACAACTAGCCAGATAAACAAGGCTAAGGAGTGTGTTTATTTTTCCCAAAGGTTACTGACAATTTTGATAACATGAAAGTTTTTATATTATGAGGAAGATACAGTTTCGAAGATATATGGAACAATAGAATTTACATATTAAAGAGAGAGAAACATATATAAAAGAGAATGAAAGGCAATGTGAAGAGAGGGCCATGTAAGATCTAACAGGAATGTGTGAAACAGCCTTCAAGAAGCCTCTAGCTATTTGTGCATAAGTCTGCAATGGGCAGAATTTTTCATTCCATGGGCATGCGTATGCCCGGCTCGAATGGGACTGAAATAGTATGCAATGATGTCGGGTGAGTGACCAGATATCATCGTGCACTCTCACATCTTTTGGTCAGAGGGCATGCATGAGAGACGGCAGCACATGCACTGACAATTAGGAGGCCAATTGAGGGTGGGATGAATCTTCCAGCGCTTACTTAGAAAAAAATGAAAATATTTTAACATCCTTTTTCACGTATCCCTCTTCATGTGACTGAGTCACATGTGGGGACATGTTTATCTCATATGTTAAAAGTTTACTTTTGTAATTAAAATCTGTCAGCTCCCCAAGGCAGCTCTGTACCTTCAGGGAGCTGTCAGTGCGCCCTCCCCGGACATGCGCACACCTCAAAGCTCACACTCCTCATGCCCCCACCCCGGCACCACTGAAGCTCCCAGCATACGTTTCACACTGGCCGGTCGTTAATTGGCCAGCGTGCATGAAATTGCAGTTGGAGCCCAGTTTCATAGCTGCTCTGGGCCCGCCCAAGACGCCCGCCCGACAAGGGAAAAATTCTGCCCTATATAAAATAACTGAATGTAGGGAAGCCATTTGGAATTCCAGCCATCAAGTGGGTATTGTGTTAACTTACTGGTTTTGTTTTAAATATAAAATCTATTCTGGACTGTTGCTTTAAAGGGGGTGTTAACTGGGAGTCAGGTCAATTAGGAATTTTATGATTTGTTAAAATAGTAAGCAATTGTAATCTTACATATGTGCTTGAAATCTTTTATTTTGTTAATAAATATTTTAATTTAATTTTTTAAATTGCTAAAGGTCTTGGTCGGCTCATTACTTCAAAATTCAGTATGTACATCTTGTAATAAATAAAAATTGCAAAACAGTTGTGATAACGTGACCAAATTTCCCTTGCGGACTTGTTCCGCCTGGCACACATCAGCTGGCACATCATAACATAAGGACATCTCCTTGGGGCTGGAGGGAAACTTGGAGTGGGTGGGAAAGCATCCTGTTGTCATGGTCCATATTGGAAACAATAACATAGTCATGAAAAAGGATCAGCTAAGGGACTATGGGCAGATAGGGACTAAACTAAAAAGCAGAACCACAAAGATAACAATCTCTAGATTACTATCTGAGCCATGAGCAAATTGGCACAGGGTAAATAAGATCAGAGAGTTGAATGCATGATTCAAAGACTGGTAATAAGACCATAAGACCATAAAATGTAGGCTATTTGGCCCATCAAGTCTACTCCGCCATTCAATGAGATTATGGTTGATCAGATAATCCTCAACTCCACTTTTCTGCCTTTCCCCCAAAACCCTTGATTCCCTTTCTGATTAAAAATGTCTATCGCAACCTTGAATATACTTAACGACCCAGTCCCTATAGCTCTCTGTGGTAAGGAATTCAACAGACTGACTACCCTCTGAGAGAAGAAATTCCTCCTCATCTCTGTCTTAAATGGGTGGCCCCTTACTCTGAGATTATGCCCTCTGGACCTAGATTCTCCCACAAAGGGAAACAACCTCTCAGCATCTACCCTGGCAAGCCCCCAAAAAATCTTATATGTTTCAATAAGGTTCCCTCACATTCTTCTAAACTCCAATGAGTACAGGCCCAACCTACTTAACTTCTCCTCATAAGAAAATCCCTCCATACCCAGGATCAACCTAGTAAACCTTCTCCGGACAACGCCATTATATCTTTCCTTAGATAAGGGGACTAAAACTATTTACAGTATTCTAGGTTGGTCTATCTATTGCCTTAGTTTTAACAAGACTTCCCTATTTTTACATTCCATTCCCTTTGAAACATTCCATTTGCCTTCCCTATTACTTGCTGAACTTATATGTTAGCTTTTGGGGATTCATGTATGACGACTCCTAAGTCCCTCTGTACTGTAGCTTTCTGCAGCCTTTCTCCATTTAAATAATATTCAGCTCCTCTATTGTTTCTTGGCAAAATGCATAACCTCACATTCTCCCATATAATATTCCATTTGCCAAGTTTTTGCCCTCTCACTTAACCTGTCCATATCCCTCTGTAAACTCCTTGTGTCACCTTCACCACTTGCCTTTCCACCTATTTTTGCAACATCCGCAAACTTGGCGATAGTACATTCATTTCCCTCATCTAAGTCATGAATACATATTGTAAATAATTGTGGCCCCAGCACTGATCCCTGTGGCACTTCACTAGTTACAGATTGCCACCCTGAAAATGACCCCTTATCCCAACTCTCTGGGCAGAAATTTTCTCTCAGTGGGCGGGCATGCGCTTGACCTGCTCGAGTGTGAAACGACGTGCATTGACATCAGCCGAGCGTGCCAACGTCAACTTGCAGTTGCGCGATAGTTCAGTCGACGGGTGCATGCCCGAGCCAGCAAGGCACCCACCGATAATTAAAAGGCCTGTTAAGGCCATTAAGTAAGCAATTAAATTAAAATTTTTGCTGCCCGTCCAACCTTTTGGCTGGTGGGCAAGCAAAAAGGCCAAGCGACCTTGTCACTGTTTTGGAAACTTCATCCACAGACGGGACGAGATTTCCAAAAGCAATTAAAATAAAATAAGAAGTATAATTTTTCATTAATAACATGACAGGGTCACATGAGGGGACATGTTTTATTACATTTTTATTTTTTATCTGTCTTCATCGCCAAGGCAGTTCCATGCTTCAGGGAGATTATGCAGCGCTCACTCTTGTGCATTCGCTAAATTCATGCTCTGCTCACCCTCCAACCACCCCCCCCCCCCAACCCCCACCCCTCCGCCCCCCCACCCCGCACACGTAGCACTCAGTGTTGCTGCTCGCGTTTCACGCTGAGCAGGTCTTAATTGGACTGCCAGCATGAAATTGTGGTGCGGTGCCAAACGCAGGCAGCGGTCGGCTTCCCGACCGTCCCCGCTGAGCCCTGCCCTCTGTCTTCTATAAGTTAGCCAATTCTCTATCCATGCTAATATATTACCCACAAAACCATGGGCTCTTATTTTATTAAGTAGCCTTATGTGCAGTACCTTATCAAACGCCTTTTGGAAATCCAAATATATTACATCTACTGGTTTCCCTTTATCTATCTGTTTGTTACCTCCTCTAGGAATTCTAATAAATTTGTAGGGCATGATTTCCCCTTCATGAAGCCGTGCTGGCTCTGCTTGATTATATTATGCATTTCTAAATGCTCTGCTATTATATCCTTTATAATAGACTCCAACACTTTCCCAATGACGGATGTTAAGCTAACCGCCCTATAGTTACCTGATTTTTTTTTCTCCCTCCCTTTTTGAATAAAGGTGCTACATCGGCAGTTTTTCAATCTTCTAGGACTTTCCCAGAATCTAAGGATTCTTGGAAGATTACTGCCAGTGCATCCACTATCTCTGTAGCTATGTCCTTTAACATTCTAGGATGCAACCCCTCAGGTCCAGGGGACTTATTGGCCTTTAGCCCCATTAGGTTCCCTAGTACTTTTTCTCTAATGATAGTATTATATTGTATTTATTTCCTTTACTCCTTTCGCCCCTTATATATTTAGTATTTTTGGAATGCTGGTAGTGTCTCCTACTGTGAAGACTGATGCAAGGTATTTATTCAACTCCTCTGCCATTTCCTGGCTCCCCATTATTACTTCCCCAGCCTTGTTCTGTAATGTTCACATGGCCTCCCTCTTTTTTATATATTTAAAGAAGTTCTTACTGTCTGTTTTTATATTACTTGCTCATTCACCCTCAAAGTTTATTTTCTCGATCTTTATTATTTTAATTATTTTTTTTTAAAACTTTCCCGATCCTCTGGCTTATCACTAATTTTTGACACATTGTATGTTTTTTCTTTCAATTTGATACTATCCTTAACATCCTTGGTTAACCATAGCTGGTTTATCCCCTTCCAAAAATCCTTTTTTATCACTGGAATACACCTTTGTTGTGAGTCGTGAATTATTTTCTTAAATGTCTGCCATTGTCCATCAACCATCTTTTCTGCTAAACTCTTTTCCTAGTCCACTCCAGAGAACTCTTCCCCCATTCCTTTGTATCCCTATTTAAGTTTAGCATAGTTGTTTCCAACCCAAGTTTCTTACTCTCAAACCGAATGCTAAATACTACCATATTACTGTTTCCCAAGGGATCTTTTACTCTGAGATCATTTATTAAATTAGCCTTAAGATACATTACCAGATCCAAAATACACTGGTCCCTGGTTATATCCACAACATATTGTCTTAGGAAACTGTACTGAATACACTCTATGAATCCTTGCTCATGGCTACCTCTGCCAACTTAATTTTCCCAATCTACATGAAGATTAAAGTTACCCATGATTAATGTGCTGCTTTTTTTACATGCCCTCATTATCTCCTGATTTATTCTCTGTCCTACAGTATAGCTACTGTTAGGAGGCCTATAGATTACTCCCACCAGTGTCTTCTTCCCCTTGTTATTTCTTACCTCCAACCATATGGATTCTACATCTTCCGATCCAAGATCATTTCTAGCTTTTGTACTTATTCCATCACGTATTAACAAAGCTACTCCACTACCCTTTCCTTCCTGCCTGTCCTTTTGAAAAGTCACATACCCCTGAATATTTAGTTCCCAGCTTTGATCTCCTTGTAACCACGTCTCTATAATGGCTATAAGATCATACCCATTTACCTCTATTTGTGCCATTAACTCATTAATTTTGTTCTGAATACCATGTGCATTTAAGTAAAGAGGCATTAATTTTGCCTTTTTACCATTTTTTGTGGGAGAAGTTGGTTTTGATTCATGGCACACAGTCACTGGTGCTGGAGAAAAAGAGAATTGTTCCATTTGGATGGTTTGACTTGAACTATGCTGGGACCAGTCTGCTGGCAAGTTAAATAACTGGAGTTGTACAGAAGGCTTTCAACTAACTAACTGGGGAGGAGGGTTCAGGGAGACAAAATGTAGAAAGTTAAAGCGAAGGGACTAGGCAATAGTGCAGGGTAGTAATATGCGTAACGATAACCAGAGTGTGACATGGAGGGGCAGAATGTAAAACTGTAACAGTGCACCAGAAAATAAGGTCAAAGTAGGAAAAAATAGTAAAAAGACAGAATTAAAGGCTCTTTATCTGAATGCAAGCAACATTTGTAACAAGATAGATGAATTGATGGCACAAATGGTAATAAATGAGTATGATATGATAGCCATTACACAGACTTTGCAATCTGACCAATGCTGGAAACTGAATATTCAAGGATGGTTTTGCTTTTTGTGCCCCTTCCCATGAAACCCGAGTCCCAACTCCCAAGTTCATACCCGTAAACATGTAAAAATTGAGCCAGAAATATAATAAATCTCGATCAAACACTTCAAAAGATTTAAATAGTTCTGTATATATCCAGAACTGAAGCTGAAATTAATAGCCTTGACAGGGTAACATAAGACATGGAAAAGTATTGAACTGGAACACATTGTTTCACAGATTTTGGCTTTGATCTTTGAAATGAAGACTCGTCATGTCCTCATTAACAAGATAAATATATAAAGTTAATTTCATGTAAGTTTCAAAGTAAATATATGTGAACATTTATACAAGAATGGTTGGGTTTTGTCAAGTGTTGATTATTTAGTGAGAAGATTAAATTCTACAAAAAACAAAATAAGTTATTTGATGTAAATCCCTGATCACAGTTGAATATGGAAGAAAAATGAGTGTTTCTATGTCCTGGAAATAAATTGTTTGACAACAATGTCCTCTTTGTTTTAATTTTCTACTCTTAACTACATCAGGAGGATAACAGGATAATGCTTCAAAGAGAAAAACAAGAAACCAAATGGAAAGGAGCAAACAGGATGATCCACATTGGCTCCATCTTAAACAACACTTTGATTTTAAAATTCTCATCCTTGTTTTCAAATTCTTCCATGGACTGACCCTGCTTATCATTAACCTCCCCCATTCCACAACCCTCCAAGTTATCTGTGCTAATCTTACTCTGGCCAATTGTGCTTTCCTAATTGAAATGGTTTTCCATTGGTAGCTATGCTTTCAGTTATTGAAGCCTCCAGCTCTGGAATTTCCTCCCTAAACCTCTCTGCCTCTCTCCTCTTTTTCCAATTTTCAAATACTCCTGGGCCATGTAACTTGAGGTTTTCCTATGTGCATTTGAGTGCACATTTTGACTGCTGCTCTGGGCTTGAGCCCATCACTTCCATTTCCATTTTTTTCTCCCTCTTTTTTTTATTTCTTTTCTCTTTATCCCTCTTTTCTATCTCTCTCTCTCTCTCTCTTTCTCTCTCTCCTGTCATCATGCCTCCTTTACGTTCTCCCCCCTCTGGTACTCTGCCCACATAATCCCTACCTGAACCTTTCAATAATCCATAACATTCCTATCCTCCTGCTGCCATCCTAGTTTTGACTCTTTCCTAGATAAGCCTATAGCTTCCCTTTGTACCTGATTTGCATCTTCTGCAGGGTCCATCAAGACACTCGTTGCTGTCTCTTTAAAAACAGAAACCCCAACTCCCTCTGCTCTCATGCTGATCTTTCTGACCAGTGTGCTCGGTCGGGGGTAATCTTGCCAACGCCTTCCCTCTTCAGCTCACTCCTCTCAGAGCTGACCTGTGAACTCTGCCAGCAGATCAGTTCTCATGACATCTCTATGCATCACTCTCCACAATGTCCATTCACATGGGAACAAAGCTCTTGCCATCCATGAGCTCACTGAAATCAGGGCCTTGGCGGAAACCTGGCTGAGGAGTAATGAGACCTTGCCCCTTAATGAAGTCTCCCAGCCTGGTTATATCTTTCACCACTTTTCTACCCAGACCATTATAGTGGTGGTTTATCTCTTATCACCAAATCACATCTTAGCCTGCCCTCCAACTCTCCTGGCACTTTCTCCTCCTTTGAGCATTTCAGTGTGTTCCACCCCTCTCACCTCTCGCTTAAAATCCTCAATCTTTACCCTCCACCTAAGCACCATTAAAATGTTCTCAGCAAAATATCTTCACCGCTTTCCTCACTCACCCTCGAGACTGAGCAACTTTTCAACGTTAATGATTTCAACCTTTATCTCAATTCATCACACTCTCTCTCCTTTGGGTTCACTGCCCTCTTATCCTCCCTTGATCTCTTCCTCCACATAAACACCCCAATCCATATTCATGGACACCTCCTTGGTCCTGTCGTCTCAGGTGACCTCACTACTCCTATCAAATCATAGATAAGACCACCTTCACCCCTCATCACCCTTGTCCTTCCCAACCCTACCTCCTTCTGAAATAAAAACAGAAAATGCTGAAAAACTGAGCAGGTATGACAGCATTTGTGGAGAGAGAAACAGTGTTAACGTTTCGAGTTCAATATGATTCTTCTGCAGAACCTACTTCTTTCTGTGTCCACCCTTGGAAAAACTCTCCCAATTAATTTGAAACTGTACTTTAAAAATCCCATTTGTCAAGCCTTTGACCCCCTATTCATCACATCATTTCTGCAACTACTGATTTGCTCAACCATACCCTCATCAACACATTGGATGTCCTAGTCACCATTAAAATCATTACTCTCTCACAACCTGTGTGCTGCCCCTGGTATGGCCCTCATCTCCCATTCCTTAAGACCAAGAGAAGGCAAACTTGAATGGATTTGACAGACACTGGCTTAGCCGTTCACCTCCAGATCTGGCAGGCTCTCATAAAAAACCATGGGCTCCAGCTCTCTTCTGCTAAAGCTGCTTAATTTCTGGAATAATCCTGGAACACAAAGCCCCAGGTTTTTTTTTCTACTGCAAAGTGTCTTCTTAAGCCCCTTTCACCTCTCTCCTCCATCTCTATCTCCAATTTGTGCGAGGAGCCCATGGATTTCTTTGTCACTAAGATTGAGACCATTCAGTCAGCTGCCTTTGTTACATTTCTTCCTTCCATTAGTCCATCTCATTAAATTCTTTTCCCTGTCCTAGTGCTGAATTAACATCTATCGTGTGTATCGCGCTTCTCTTCCTGTCATACCCACTCCAAGCTCATCTTGCCCATGAGACTCACCTCCTGCTCACTTACTTTTATTCCCACTAAACTGCTGATCACCCAATTTCCTTTTCAGGCTGCTATGTCTGTAGAAGGTAAAGAGTAAATTTGCATTTGTTAAAAGAAACCACTCAAGACTGTGGGTGAAATCTTACACCTAGCTAGACGACACCAAGCAATGTGTTTATTTGTTTTCAGCTTACTAATAAAATTGGTGGGATACAGGACGTTATAGTTAGAAGAGGTAAAAAAAGCTTAGTGATACAATGGAAAATTTACATTCAAAGAGAAAGATATCTATAAAGGAGAAAGGAGATTGTGTAAGGTAGACGCATTTTAAGATCCAACAAGTTTGAGAAGCCTCCAGCCTGTAAGCCTTAAGCTGCTGTTTGCAAGGACCCAGAGCTGAAAGAAACTTGTTTTGAATGCAACTGTCCAGGATGTGCTTTACCAGTTGCCAGTTTAAATCTATGAGAGTTACTGTTACCTTAATGGGGGTTGGGAGGTGGTAACTGAGAGTTAGGTTAATTAGGGAACTTTTGTAGTTATCATAGTAGTAATTTTGTAGACATATGTATGTGTTTACAATCATTCTTGTACTAATAAATGTTTAATTTAGTTTTATAAAACACCTCTTGAAACTCAGTGGCCTTATTACTACTGAATTCAAAGCCTGCATCTTGAAACATGCAAACTGAAAAAAATGGGTTATGACAGTTGCTTCAAGTTTCCCTCTGGGATTTGAACAACTCAGCCTTTACCATCGGCTGCATCATAACAATTGGGTGTTCTTTGCGGGATTTATTTGTAATTCCTTGTCTGTTTGGAATTGGTGAATTTTAAGGTTAGAAATACAAGAAGCACTTTGAAATGAGGAGTGGGTGTGAGGTATTTTTGAAGTGGTGAGACTGCAAAAATGGCTGTGTCATGGCTAAATCTTTTTTGGAAGTAGAAGACATAACTTTGATTGGGTAACAGAAAGTGTCCAAGAGTAAGTTAACAGAGTTGGCAGATAAATTACAATTGGTGTTACTTGCAGGGGTTAGGAAAGTAGATACAGTTGAAGTGATAGGACAGCATTTGAAGTTGAAAGTGATACCTGACACTAGTGTGTCACAGCTGGAGGTAGTGTGACTTCAGTTAGAAATGAAGAAACTTGAACTTGAACAAGCAAAGGAAATTAAAAACTGGAACTATAGGCAACAGAAAAAGAAAGGGAAAAAGAAAAATTATTTCAAAAAGAAATGGAAATGCAAAAACTTGATCTCCAGAGAGATAAGTTAGCAATGGAAGAGAAAACTAAGGAACGAGACATGAGATATCAGCTTAAAAGGCTGCAAGTTAAAAAAAGAGGCCTCAAATTATGAGGAAAGTTCTAATGAGGATAAAAATCTCTAATTTAAAACCTAGTGGGGAGATGTTTAAATTTGTACAGTCTTTTCCAAAGTTTGAGGAAAAAGATATTGAAGTAATCTTTACTTGATTTGAGCAGATAGCTAAACAGATGAAATGGCCATAGGAGAACTAGACATTATTGTTACAATCCAGGAGGGTAGAGTGCATGAGGTATATGCTTCACTGCCTGAAGAAGTAGCAATGGATTATATGGTAAAAAGGGCTATTTTGATTGCATATGAGTTGGTTTCTGAAGCATATAGGCAGAAATTTAGGAATGTGAGAAAACAGCCTGGCCAAACTTATATCAAGTTTGAGAGAGTAAAAATACAAAAAGTAATATGGGCATTAAAAAGAGAGACAACATATGCAGCTCTTAGAGAAGTAATTATTCTGGAAGAAATTAAAGATTCAATTCCTTCATTCATTTGCAGGGACAGAGGGTTCAAACGGTAAGACAAGCAGCAGGGATAGCTTATGATTATGAGTTAGTTCATAGGGTTAAACCTTTTTTTCATCACCATTTCAAATCGGAAAAGGATAGAAAGTGGGGAGGTGATAGGAAGGTGGGTAGTCAGGGAAGAGAAGGGGTAGCTGGAAATTCCCAGGAAGTTTTTTGTCAGAATAAAAAGGAAGATGCTGAGGGTAGAAGTGACATTCGAAAGTTGAGTAGTTTTCATTGTAATAAAGTAGGATACACAAAGTCAGTGTGCTAGAAATTGCAGGAAAATCTGTTGGAATTATTGCAGTGCAGAAAAGTTCTGGAAGTAAAAGTACCGTGCATTCTAATATTCAAGCACAGGAAAAGCCAGTGGTTTGTGTGCAGGTAAAACGGGGAGAATCAGTGATAGGTTACGAAGTGGGAATGTGTTCGCAGTTTACCCAAGAAAATTCCAAGGAGCAGGTTGCAGAAATGTTAAAGATTTTGTGTGTGAAGGGAAAGTCTTTCCATGTGTACAGGGTGGAGTAGGTAAATATGTTAAAATTTTAAGAGACACAGGTGCTAGTCAATTCTTGATGTTGTGGGATAGTGATATTTGTTGTTTACAGGTGTATTGCAGGAACAGGTGATAATAAGTGGGGTTCATGGAGATGCCAAACCTATTCCCTTGTGGAAGGTAAATTTAAAAAGCAAGTGGAATATTGGTGGTGACTGCCGTGAGTGGTGGAAAAATTGCCCATTGCAGGGGTTCAATTTATCTGGGTAATGATATAGCTGGATCACAAATGTGGGTGATGCCTATGGTAGTTGAGCAGCCTGTAGAAGTGTTTTCAATAGAGGTGTTACAGAGGGAGCATCCTGGATTACTTCCAGATTGTGTGATAACGAGATCACAGGTGCACAGGTTGAAGCAAAAAAAAACAAGAAAGACAGGCAGTTCAAAGGCAGGAAGAAGGAATTGAAATCCAATTAGCAGGCACTGTGTTTGATAACATTTTTCAGAAAGACACAGGAGATGACCATTCAGCTGAAATGTTTAACTTAAGGCAGTTAATTGAGTTGCAGCAAAAAGATCTGCATTTAAAAGTTATATCAGAAAGCTTACTCAGAAACAGAGGTGAAATGTATTCCAGAATGTTATTACCTTAATGGTGATATTTTAATGAGAAAATGGAGGCCGGATCATGTTTCAACAAATAAAAGTTGGAGGGCGATGCATCAGATTGTTATCCCGTTAGGGAATAGAAATGAGATTCTGAGAATTGCTCATCAAATTCCAGAGGGGGGACATTTAGGAATTAGAAAGTACAGGCAAGAGTACAAAAACATTCTAATTGGCCAGGATTGCTTAGGGATGTAGCCAAATTCTGTAGAACACGTCAGGTGATAGAGAAATCACAAGCAGTAATTAAGTTGACACCTTTAATCCCAATACCAACATTTGAAGAACCCTTTACTAATACCATGATTGATTGTGTAGGACCCCTGCCTAAGACTAAAAATGGAAATCAGTACTTACTGGCAATAATGGAGTGTCTACAAGGTTTCCTAAGTGCTACTTTTAAGAAATATTACAACTAGGAAGATTGTGGAAGAGGTAACCAAATTTTTTACAAGATATGGTTTACCTAAGGAAATACAATCAGAACAGGGTTGAAATTTTATATCACAGCTGTTTAAGGGAGAAATGAACAGTTTGGGGATAAAACAGTTTAAGACAGCAGCTGATCACCCGGAGTCACAAAGGGCTTTGGAAAGATGGCGTCAAACTTTATAAACAATGATGAGAGCGTACTGTCAGGGTTATCCACCCTGGATTGGGATAGGTGAGTTCCATTCTTGTTATTTGCTATTAGGGGCACACCTAATGCATCGATTGTTTTTAGTCTTTTTGAACTAGTTTATGGTCATGAGGTAAGGGGACCACTGAAATTGATTTATGAGAAACTGATGGGTCAAAATCCAGAAACCACTGTCCTGGGATTATGTATCAAACTGCAGACAGCGATTAGACAGAGCATGTGAGTTGACTAGGGAACATTTAAAGATATCACAGCAAGTGATGAAAGTGAAGGTAGATAAGAAATCTAAAGCTCACAGTTTTATTGCTGGAGGGAAAGTGCTGGTTCTGTTACCAGTAGGGTGACTCCTTAAAGGCAAGGTTTAATCGGCCTTACAGGATTGAAAATAAATTGAAAGAAGTAAATTATTTAATAAATACTCCATATAAAAGCAAGATGCAGAGAGTGTGTCATGTGAATATGTTTAAAAAGCAATTTGACAGGGAAGAGGGACAAAAAGACATGTTAGTGGTAGTAGATAATGAGAAAGAGGTAGAAGTGCAGGACTCTGAAAATTGATTTTCCTCTAATCAAATTGGATAATGAGAGGTGCTTGAAAATGTAAATGTACCTTCCAGACAAATGTCAAAGCGATTTGGAAAAGCTATTGCAGCCACACAAATCTATTTGTGGGAATAAGTTGGGGAGGGCAGATTGAGCTATGCATGATGTCTCTGTAGAAGTTTCATCTTCGATAAGGCAACATCCTTATAGATTAAATCTGGCAAAGTTATCACAAGTACAGAAAGAAATTGACTTCATGCTTCAAAATGATATAATTGAGTCTAGTTGCTGTAACTGGAGTTTGCCTATTGTACTGGTACCGAAACCAGATGGAACACAAAGACTGTGTGTAAATTATCGAAAGGTGAATGCAGTGACAAAAGCAGATTCATATCCTTTACCACAATTGGAGAATTGTATTGAGAAAGTGGGACAATCAAAATTTATCACAAAGATTGACTTGCTAAAAGAATATTGGCAAGTACCATTATCAGAGAGAGTAAAGGAGATATCAGCTTTCGTGACGCCAAATAGACTATATCATTTTAAGTCATGCCATTTAATATGAAGAATGCACCTGCGACATTTCAAAGGCTGACAAAGCAATGCAGGTCTCAGCAATTGTGCTGTTTCTATTGATGACTTAATAGTTTTCAGTCAGACATGGGAGAAGCATTTGCAACATCTCGAAGAATTATTTACACGATTACGAGAAGCTAATTTGGTGATGAACTTAGCTAAAAGTGAATTTGCAAAAGTGCAAGTTACATATCTAGAGCATACAATTGGACATGGTAAGACGGCTCCGAGAGATGTGAAAGTCAAAGCTATCATCGATTTCCTAGTGCCTACAACAAAATGAGAAGTTTTGATATTTCTGAACATGAGTGGGTTTTACCAGAAATTTGTACCAAATTTTAGCAGTTTGGTTGCTCCACTGACTGAAATATTAAAAAATAACAAGAAGTTTTAATGGGCACTGGAGTGTCAGAAGGCATTTGATGGTTTGAAAACTGTATTAATGGTGACACCAGTTTTAGCAGTACCCAATTAAGCCAATCAATTTAAGTTTGCCTTTAATACAAGCGGTATGGGCATTCAGGCTGTACTGATATGAGATTACGACACTGGAACTAAAAAACCGATAGGGTACTTTTCACGTAAATTGAATGCACAACAGAGAAGATATTCAACAATTAAAAAGGAGACGTTGGGTTTGGTGTTAGCATTGCAGCATTTTGAAATCTAAGTGGCAAACAATTCAACAGAAACAATTGTTTATACCACAATCCTATAAAGTTTCTGAATAAATTTCGAGACAGAAGTGCAAGGCTATCCAGATGCAGTTTATTACTGAAACCATTTTAATCTACAGTGTAATACATGTCGTTGGACAAGA